>NC_072852.1:87166036-87789305 GCF_028858705.1 Grus americana | reverse complement strand
ATAATCAGAAACTCTCCAAGCGTTGTTGTTCGGCGTGTAGTATCAGTAAATGGTGCGTCAAATACGGAGGACCAGACGAGGAGGATGTTTCTGATGAAGGGGAATCTTTTGCTGGAAGTGAGAAATTTGGTACTATTGCAGGGAGAACAAGGGGAGGATTGATTGGGAGGTCGAGTTGTGCAAGCTCTGCTGCGACAGGCAGTAGGGGCAGAGGGACCAGTGACCGGTAAAGTACCCTTCTCAGTGACTGATTTATGCTTGTGGAAAAAGCTGGGTATTTATAGGGAAGATCCTGAAAAGGAGGGAGATGCCTTGCAGTTGGCATTTATCTTTTGTGGAACAGGCATCTCTGGATATTTGAAGATTCGAGGAATTTGAGCAAGTTGTTGGAAAGGGCTGGGAAAATGTATAATAACCGAGAAGTGGTTAAAGAGAATGGGGAAAGGAAAAAGTTGTTGCAGGAAAAGGTAGCAGGAGGCTGTGAAGGTGTTGCTCTGCTTGTAGTACAGGGCAACGGTGTTTGAAGTGCAGGCGTGATGAGGAGGATGATTTAGAATTAAAGATGTTGGAGGTTGCATGGATGGTTTTTGATAACAGGGAGAAAGAGAAGAAAATTAGAGAAGAGCAACAAGAAAACGAAAGAGAGCGGAGACAGGCACGGAGAGACGGAAAGAGACGGTAACCTGAGAGCTGCACTCTGCAGGGAGCGTCGAACAGTAACTTCAGGGGAGGAAGGCAATACTATGGGGGGAGAGGCGAGGCCCCTCCAGCACAAAATACCAGGAATACCTTAGGACATAATCAGTGTGCATATTGTAAAGAATTGGGACATTGGAAAGATTAAGGACCATTTTAGGGGTCCTATTCCTATCAGTCCAGAGGTTCTGGAGGAGGCACGATACAATCAAGAAGCAGCTCCATTTCCATGTCAGTTCCCCTTAACTAAGTCCTGAAGGGAACCAGGGGAAACCTCCCCAGCAGAACCCCACAGTAGAGCTGGGGAAACGGAAAATAGATTTTCTTGTAGATACTGGAGTAACTTATTACTTGTCAAAGAAAATTGAGCGATGATACAGTAAATGTTGTCAGTGCCACAGGGAAAGCGGAACAGTGTGACATTTTCCATCCTCTAAATATTAAGCTCGAAAAACAATGAGTAACTCACCAATTTTTATATATGCCCAAATGTCCTATACCACTCTTGAGACGGGACCTAATGAGTAAAGTGGAAGCGCAAATCACCTTTAAAGATGGGGAGGTCAAGGTGTTAATTCCTGAATCTAAACTTGTACAAGCATCTGTGCTCCTATTGCAGGAAGATAAAACTTTAGAAACTGGCATTCCAACGGAAGTGGAAAATGCAGTGACACCCCTTGTATGGGCTGGAGAAGTCCCTGGTAAAGCTAAGAACGCTGAACTGGTAAAGATTGAACTCAAAACAGGAATGAAGCTGGTGAGGCAAAAACAATATCCTTTGAAACTAGAGGCTAGAATCAGGCTAAAAACAAGAGTGGTTCACAGTTATAGAGTTGAAAGGTGCCTTTTTCTGCATACCTCTCGAGCGAGAAAGTCAAAATATATTTGCCTTTGAGTGGGAAGACCCAGAAACGGGTTGCAAATCACAGTACACTTGGACAGTGTTGCCACAAGGATTTAAAAATAGTCCCACGATATTTGGAAGTCAATTAGCCAAAGAATTGGAAGCTTGGAAAAGAAAACATAAAACAGGGACTGTGTTGCAGTATGTTGATGATATTTTCATTGCAACTGTAACCTGGGAAGAATGCTTACAATTAACCATTGATCTTTTGAATTTTCTGGGATTAAACAGTTACTGAGTTTCAAAAGAAAAAGCTCAAATCACACAAGAATAAATACTTGGGATTTGAACTTTTAAAAGGACAAAGAAGATTGAGCACAGAGAGAAAAGAAGCTATCTGTCAACTCTCAGAGCCCCAGAATGCACAGGAACTGCGAACCTTCCTTGGAATAGTGGGGTGGTGCAGGCTGTGGATCACCAATTATGGACTCACTGTGAAACTTTTATACGAACTACAGAAAAATTCACCACCTGAACATTTGGAATGAGACCAGAAATGCTTTCAAACAACTAAAAAGAACTCTGACGAAAGCACCAGGTTTAGGACTCCCGGATCTAACCAAAACCTTTGAATTGTTTGTTCATGAGCGGCAAGCTGTAGCTCTGGGGGTGCTCTCTCAGATGTTGGGAGGCAACAGACGCGCTGTGGCCTATTTCTCCAAGCAATTGGACAATACCAGCAAAGGATGGCCAGGATGTCTGAGAGCTGTGGCCGCTACTGTGCTGCTAATTCAAGAAGCCCGGAAACTGACACTGGGACAGAAGATGACTGTTTTTGTACCACACATGGTACTCACTGTCCTGGACCGGAAAGGCAGGCACTGGCTGTCTCCGAGCCAGATGTTGAAGTATCAAGTGGTGCTTCTTCAACAAGATGATGCTGTTTTGAAATCCACTGCAGTAGTAAATCTGGCAGTTTTCCTGTCATCCCGACAACTGGAAGAGGAACCCACACGATTGTTTACAGACCATTGAGGAAGTGTATTCCAGTCAACCTGACCTGAAAGACACCTCTCTGGAAAACCCAGACTGGGAGGTATGTACAGATGGGAGCAGCTTAGTGAAAAAAGGGATCCGGATGTCAGGTATGCTGTGACTACAGTGGATACCATTGTAGAAGCAAAAGCTCTGCAACCAAAAACATCAGCCCAGAAAGCAGAATTGACTGCACTAACAAGAGCCTTAGAACTAAGTGAAGGAAAGCGAGTGAATATATGGATCGATTCCAAGTATGCATTTGGAGTATTACACGCACACAGAGCAATTTGGAAAGAAAGGGGACTGTTGTCATCTCAAGGGACCGGAATTAGGCATGCAGAGCAGATTTTAAAGTTACTTGAAAGTGTACAGAAACCAAGAGAAGTGGCTATCACGCATTGTAAAGCGCATCAAACCAGATGAACCCCACAAGAAAGAGGCAATCAACTGGCCGATGTGACCGCTCATAAGGTTGCAGAAAAGGGTAAAGGGATATTGGCAATAATACCTGAAAAGAAGACAGAATTAGGAGAATTCCCTAACTAGGATAGTCGGGATAAGAATTTAATTGAAACACTGAAAACTGAAATACACGAAAATGGATGGGCTGTTACTCCCACGGGGCAGGTAATACTAACCCCAATTTTGATGCATGAAATAGTAAAGAAAGAACATAATAGTGTTCATTGGGTAACTGAAAATTTAGTGAAACATCTACAAAAATCAGTGGTGAGTGGTAATATGGTAGAAATTATAAAGTCCGTAGTTGAAAGGTGTGAAACATGCCTTAGGAATAATCCAAAGACACAGAATAAAATTCAGTTTGGATCAACACAAACAGGAAATATTCCAGGAGAACACTGGCAGATAGATTTCACTGAATTACCAAGAAAAGCAAGGTTGAGATATCTATTAGTATTGGTGGATACTTTTACAGGATGGCCTAAAGCTTTTCCCATGTCACACCAACAAAGCCAGGGAAGTTGTTAAGATCTTGCTTGAAGAAATAATACCACGATTTGGTGTTCCTTTTGAGATTTCTTTGGATAGGGGACCACATTTTGTTGCCAACATTATCCGAAAAGTAAGTAGAATATTACAAATAACATGGGAACTGCATGCCCCTATCCACAATCTAGCGGACAGGTAGAGCGTATGAATCAAACCTTAAAACTACAATTGAGTAAAATTTGCCAAAAAACCCCCCCAAAAACACCCAAACAAAAACCTCAATGATCTGGATACAAGCACTTCTACTTGCTCTATTGATGAGAGTGGAAGGATATCTGAAGATTTAAAAAACATACATGACCAAACACCTAATTGGTTGTGGTTGAAAAAGCTAGTTTTATTAGTGATTTTTATTATAGTGGTTTGTATTCTTGCCTGCATAATGATTCAATGCTGTCACTGCTGTACTAACCTCTGTTCAAGATACAGTAAGTTTGTATAGTGAGAAATTGTAGCATGTAAGCTACAAATCCTCAAAAAGAAAAGAAGGGATTGATACCTGTGAATATTGAAATATTAAGATCAATTCAAGCAATTAGAGCCATTGCTCAATAGATGTAACCAAACAAAAGGGAAACCATTGTAACTTAGAAAATAATTAGTTGTCAGATAAGCAGCTCTGGAACAATCTCATTTTAAACAGCTCGGCCTTGGAAGAACAGATGCGCAAAGATAAGAAAGTTACAAGGTGATCACAAAACCAGCCTTGAGGGATAAGGTATACGTGATACCAGGACTGAGTCTGAAGACTCCGAGGTGCCAACAAACATGCACGAATGACATTAGCATATGCTAACAAGTTCCCAGAAAATCCATGGATGTGATAAGCACTACTCGGAAATATACTGAATATGTATATTAACATAGTATAAATACTTGCTAGTTTTGTCTTTTGGGTGTGCACCTTAGGTGGAGTTATGCCCCGTGCACCCAGCGCTGCAATAAAGAACGCCCGCTTTCTAAAACTTCAAAATAAGTCTTAGAGAGTGAATTATTTTGCCGCTTTCCGGTAACAACCACAGTTGTCTTTATCTATGGCACTAGTACTGTAAAACAGTAAAGAGGGAACACACAGCCAGATTGCATCCTGCCCGCACACATTTGCAAGTTTTAGAGAACAACTATATTCTGAATAAACATGACATCTATTGCAGTGAAGCAAAATAGTGTTTACGAAACACTATTTGCCCAATTAGCAGCAGCAGAGGACAGCTTTAAATTAGATTAACTGAGGAAAAGTCAGAAGCCTTGTAAAGGGAAGTCTTATCTTAGCATCAATGTTACAGTCTTTTTAAGGAGTGAACATGCATATGGACAGAAGGTATGTGAGAATATCCCTTAACAAAGGCTCTTAAGAAAATTAACCTGCCACTGGATAAGAGAAAATTGTTCTCACACAGATGAGTAATTGTTTAAAAGATAGGAAACAGGGTAAGTGTAAACAACCAATTATCATTGTGAGGGGAAACCACCAGTGAGATGCTACAGAGATGAATGCTTGGGCACATGCTTATTTATGAAATCATTTGGAAATATTTATAAATAATTTGGAAATGCTGTATACAGCGGATGAGGATTTTGAAGAGGAATGCAACTGTAGAAAAGCCACCCAGTAGTGAGTTTCCAGACTCCGTAAGGAGCCTAAAAGATGCAAAACACAATTATTAAGAAAGGAGCAGTGAACAAAACAGAATCCAGGACAAAGTTTTAGTCTTACTCTGAACAAAGAAAGAACTTGAAAAAGATACGAAGAAAGGAGATAATGTATAGGGCATGAAAAACCATATGTATGAGAATGACTTAACAGACCAAGACTCTCCACGTAAGGCAGACACACAACTGAGGGCATATGAAGTTCTACAAACTCATGAATGACAAGGAAAAGATGAGTAACAGGTTGTTTTTTTCCAATACCAAAACTAGTCACCAAGAACAGTGAGTAGACTTCAAAACTAAAAAGTTTTCTACACAATATGGAATCAAACTACGGAACAACTCGTAACGGGATATGCTGGGTGCTCTTAAGTTTGCACAGACTCAAAAGCAGATTGGACAAAATCACGGAAAAGTAAACTAAAAGTGATTAAGTAAAACTTGCTGCCTCTGACCACAGCAGCACTAACACTGCACAAACTTTTGTAAGTCTGGAGAGTACTCTGAGAAATGCCCACTTACTTCAGGCTTTTCCTGCTCTTATAGTTCTTCCCTAAGTACCTGCTGTGAGCAATTTCTGGAGGATGAGTAATGATCATGTTTGATCTTTCATCCGACCTGAAGGAACTTTTCTTGTGTTATCAGAACACTGTTCTAATTCCAAATTTGGCCAGCAATTGTTGAGAGTTATGTTCTTTCTTAAAATTTTATCTTTTCAAAGTTTGTGTTACACACCAAAAAAACATACATTCAACGTACATGTAATATTCAACATTATCTCAGCGTAGTCACTCATTACTGATTTTGCAGAGGACACAGCTGCACAGGCTTGTCCTAAGGCCAGTTTCATTTACTTTAAAATTTAATAGAAACTGATATACAGAGATTGTGCTGAAATTTGCATCATGAAATTACCTCTCTTTACTAGTTAGCATGAATGGATTTTCTTTCCCCTTTCATTTGCTACAGGAAAATGCAATGATGGATAGATTACTTGTGCATGTACAGTTAAGATAAAAACTACTGCTCACCAAGTAAGTTTTCCCCCCCCATCAAAACAAGAAGTCGAGAACATGTTTGTTTACATATACACCTCATATTCCTTTTTTTGTTTTCATTTATCCTCCACACAGATTCAGAGGCTGAAAACATGCACAGAAAAAGGATGTTGAGCAGAAGTTGTTTATCCTGTTTTTTCATTAGGATTTTACAACGAGAAAACATCAGAAGTTTTTAGCCATATTTTCAAAAGGTCATCCCTCAGTCTGTACTTCAGGGTATATCATCTAGTTTCTTTCCAGCAGAAGTGTGTGTCTCCATTATGTTTATAAATTTGCAGGTTATTTGGCAGCTAAAAAGACCCAACAGAAAAACAAAAGGCCCACAAAACCTGACACCACTGACACTCAATTATGTGATCTCTAAAAGTAAATGACAAGTAGTCAGATGACAGCAGATGATAATGTCAGAGCAGCTCAGGCAGCCCAATAACTGTTACAATGACAGATGACAAATCTCTAACAAACTAATGAATATTTCCCAGGGTAATTTAAAAAGAAAACATCTGTTAAAGTATTTTCTTGCAGTGCTTACAAGAAACATTCCACCTCTTGTTTTCTAGACCACAAATCAGACAGTGAAATCACATTACTCTCCCAAGCTATACTGTACTTGCCAAAGGTATTGGAAAAACAGACTCCTTTGCCTGACTCAGCTCCTCGCAACAGCCTCATGCCCTTGCAGTCCAACAAATGCATTTTCTCCGCGGGGCTGGGGAGCATCACTGCTCCTGCTCTCTGGCACGGTGGAGAAATGCACCGTCAGATCTCCATTGCTTAGCAACACAAAGATCTGCGGCAAGAGCTTCCCACGCTGCGGCGGTGGGCAGTTCGCAAGCTGGCTCAGCAACTTTTCTCCCAGGTCACAGGGGTTTATCAGCAGTGCTGGTAGCAAGAGGCTGAAGCGGGCTGTGCAGCAAGCCAGACAACAGGACACAGTCAACAAGGTGGCAGAAACCAAGTAGTCCACTGGCAAGTTAAAAAAAAAAAATTCAGCTCACTAGCTGCCCCAACTGAACTCCTGAGTTGCTCCCTTGGACATGGCTTGCTCATTAACCCACCTTAATGACAAAATTTCATTTTTCCATATGTATGAAGTAGCAGTACATTATGTGATACGACACTGAACAGGCCAGACAAAAATCCCACATAAAAGAGGTAACAGCTGTATTTGGTCATGTGTTAGGGAAAAGATATGGCACTGCATTGCAGCCTTGAGGTTCTACCAGGTAATAAACATAACCACAATGTGACTTCATTGACAATTTTCCCTTCCTCACAGAACACAACATCCCAAGACATCACAGATTAAATTGACCATTGCACATGAGATAAGAGAACAAGATAGGCATGAAGCACTATAGATGCATGAGACAGTTCTAGTGTGACAAAATACAAAGTAATAGTTTCATTAAATCTTCATGCATGAGAATGGGCATGTCTGCATGCAAGCATCTACAACTTAAAAACTCCGTATCATTATGCCTTAGGAAAGATCTTTTCACACCCTTGAAAACATAGACATATATCTGTTTGTGTATGTACACATTATCAGATCATCTTCACATAATGCAGCTCATCTCTAGGCAGAATACACCCAAATGTAAGGTTTAGAAATGCACTGCTAGTAACATGGGAAGTTTACAATTTAGCAAGAGTTGGTATCATTACTTTGTCACATACTTATTACCTGACAAACTGCACATCTTCACTTTATTCTTAGCTAGTTAACTATTACCAAAAAAACCACCACATATTTCGGAACTCTGATTTCAGAAAGCATTGGGTAAGATGACCACCCATGATTTCTAATTTTGCGGAGGACGACGTTCTGAGTTGCCCAAGATTGTGGGGTTTTTTCTTTTTTTTTTTTTTTTTTAAAGTAATTCAGGTTCTCAAATAAACATTGTTTTAGAGAAATAAAGATTGAAGACTGATACAAACCACTAGTACAAACTGCTCAATTTAACTCACAATAAAGCATCCTCAAAGCTTGTGCTACAGTAACTAGTTCATAAGATATTGAAGTAAAAGATGCCACAAATACACAAAGTTTAAAACTCTGAAGCATATCTGGACTTAGTGATGTTAATGGTGTTTCCATAAGGTGTTCACCTAGGGGTCACCAAACAAATGCACGGTCAAGTCATATTTAAACAGCAGATTTCAGATGGTTACTCTGATCCTCAAAAGCAAATCCAATCAGATTTCATTACAGCAAGAGAATCCAACACATACTCTGGTTTTTGCTAAACCCAGAAAACCTTCTGAAGTAAGCTCAGTGTGTGTCATGCTTGCTCATTATCTTACATGCATCATCTTCCATCAGCCTTTTCTCTTCACCCTTTGTGTTCTAATGAGAACTTGACCCAGATCCCATACAATCCCACCTCTGCAGTAACATCCTGCGGCTGTCATCAAATTATCCCAGCAATTTAAGCAGCCCAACAGAAAAGTAAACTTTTTTTTTTTAGCTTAGCTGCTATAACCACCAGCAGAGCTGCAAATAAAAATTTAAACTGGAAATAGACTCTCCGCTACACTTTTTCCTTGCCTTTTACACTTTGTCTTATAGGGTAGGGATAAATAACAAGTCTTGAGATTATCAGCCGTTTCAAAACCAGGCAACTTTCACAAAACCAGGAGCAAGTTATTGCCCTGTTTCACCGACACAGAAACTATAAAGATTAATTTCATGTGTCATCTAAGCGTAAACATCTTTAAAAGCTCACCAATTCCCAGACATACTTTCCCAAAGCAGCACCATACTACTAATGCTGTGACCCAGCTGTTGAAGAGGTACTATTCAAGATTTTAACTGACTATGCTGTTTGATAAGCAACACTTTTAGCAGGTTCTGCTTTACAATTTACAGTCACCAGCTCAGACATCTGAAAAAAGACTGGCAAGAGTTTCTAGTTGCAGGTCAATTAAAGCAACCCCATCAGGTTTTGTTATAAGAGTCAAACTAATAATTGGGACAGCCCACAAATGTTTTTGGCGGCATGCTTCAGTGAGGCACACAGAATCTTGCTTTAAAGTTTATTACCCTTCCTTATTTTTTTTATGACTTAAAACTAAGATTTATGAGAGCAGACCAGGCCACCTCTTCTCGCCTTCTCCAATCCCAGTCTAAACCCTGCTGGATCTTGCAATGTTAGGAACACTGATGTTACTCTTGGCATAGATATAGATAAACGCTGCTTTGAGGGAAAGGGGAGTCCAACAGGGAAGATTAATGGCTTTAACTTGAATCGCTTTTACCTCACTTGAGAGTTATCAGTAAACCCGATTTCCCAAAGATTTGTGAAAGGGTTGCGGTATCAACCAGCAATACCATCTCCTCCTTGAATTTCACAGACACGCTATGAATTGAAATGGAAATAAAACAGACTGCAGTAATGGCAGACAGTAGTTTGGGTCAAATCATCTTTGAAATGATTAATAAAAACAGGTTTTGCTGAGCAGCTTTTTATTAAAAATAGCATCAGATTTAAAAAAGAATGATGTAATGCTTCTATAAAGGCAAATACCGCTGGGAATGGTGTCATTATGGGTAATAAGAGATTGGTAAAGTACTAGCAATAACAATACAGCCTAGATAGTCCTTGGTACAAGGACCAATTTTTCCTCCCCTTCCCATCAACCACCCACCAAATCAACAATAGCTGATTCTGTTTTAGACTTGGTATACACTGAAGACAACTACATATTTCAGAAGATTTTTTCATATGAAATAGCTTTGAACAGAACAATCATAACATGATTTGACTAAAAATTAAATGGCACAAAATAGTATCTGGATTTTAAAAGGACAAACAGGGAATCAGCTGCTAGAGTTAGCTGAACAAGAGGATCAGAAGCTTGAATGTGGAGGAAGCCTGCAATTTCTTTCAGACAGGAATGCCAAAACTACAAAGAATAAGCATCCCAAGGAGAAAAAAAAAAAGAAGTCCTCCAGACTCATTAGGAGACTTGTTAGAAGTAAGCAGAGGAGGAATGGAAAGAAAATAAAAGACTAGAGTAAAATTGTAATTCAAAATTGCTTCAAAATATTGTGTCAGTCACATTAAAAACAAACATTAGAAAAATGCTCTCCTGCCATATAAAGAAAAAACCTCACTTCAAAGAGTCTGGGTTACAAACCAAGGCTAATCTAAAATTATACTTGGCAAATTAAGCAACAGAATTGCATGTAAATTCAACAAAGACTACATGATCATACAGGTGAACATTAAAGATTTTCACTGTCAGACTCAACTTCCTCAGCTGAAAAAAATATAAAGAAAAGCCATGGATTAGAGATAATATACAACTAAATCACAGGAAGCTTCAGAAGAGATTCTTCTAGTAGAAATGAAAGCAGTGCCAACATACAAGGTAGCAAAGAGAAATTATCTAAGAATACTACGCAATACTTTCTGGGAACATAAGGAAATGTCCTTCTGTCTGTCATGGCAGAAACCTGTTGCTCTGGTCTTCCCTTCAGCCTCACACTCTCTCCTTGCACTATGCTCAGTACTGGCTGCATCTTAAGACTCTTCCATTTCACTCTTCAAACTCCTCATCCAGACCAGATGCTTTTTTCTCCTGAGCATGCTAACTTGCTCATCTTTCCCTCCTTAGACAACTCCCTCTGACCCAGTCATTTTCTTTATAAAGGAATAAAAAGAAGTAAAGCAGTATCAGCTTCCACACCACAGTGAAGCTTAAGAAATCAGGTTCCAGTGCATAACCAACAGCAATCAATGCCAGGCCGTAAAGGGTTTGTTTGCAAGTAAAGCTGAGCAGTCCCTACTGCAGACAGGGCTAGTACAGCAGCTGAAATTATTCTCTATGGATTTAAATAGGCTTCTACGCACTACAGGTTGGAGGGGTGGGTTTATTTGTGGGTGGGGGGTTTTTTTGGTTTGTTTGTTTGCTTTTAAGTATTGCAGACTTAAAAAGACTTAAAACTCAGACTCCTTCCATTGCTGGGAGCAGGGGAAAGGAGCAGCGTGCCTAGTGCAAGTTCTTCTCCCTTCTCCATGTCCAGCACTTATTTAAGGTTGAAGTTCATCATGCAAATAAATTTGATGAAAAACTGTTTAGATATAAAGAAAATAACTTGTTTATTTGGTAAGATATAAGAATGGTTTCAAGATAAAATTTAAGAAGACTGGGGGAAAGGACAGAGCAAAAAATGAAAAATCTCTTTAAGCATTGCAGTACTTCTGAGACCTCCAGGGCTCAGTCCTCAACAGTTACAACCAGGTTTTTTGAACCATCAGTCCTGTAGAATCGGGGACAAAAAAAAAGGATTCTTTTCTGGTTCAAGTACCAATAACAGGCTCGCCACTTTCCAATCACAATTCTACTTATTCTATCCCAGTGCATTTACACCAAAAAAGCAGCACTGCTGCGGATCACTCATATTTTAAGAAAGAAAAGCCATCTAGTCTGATCACATGTACACAACACAAGGCTATTCAATTTCTTGATCTTTACCTTCCTCATGTTTCATACTATTCTAAATGCCATTTTTAGCACTCACATTCATACTCCATTGCTCAAATATTCTCACTCCATCCCTTGAATTTCTTCCAAATAGCCCCTACCCTCAAACTCCTGTATTTTGAGTGTTGGTGTTTTCTTTCATTTTGGTCTTATGGGTTCAGGATCCACAAGTCACATATCATAACACTGTCACTTTCACTTTATCCAGATGGCTTTTTAGAAGCTACTTTAAATTTCATCTTGGTACTAGCAGTTTTTTGGCATCTTGCATGTGCATTTTGTCTTGTATCACATTCTCATGAATTAAACAAAGATCTATATTTATTGCATCCCAAAATATCATCAATGCATTGTAACTTTTATTTATACATATATGCATACACAAAGTAACAGTGCACACAGACACAGCTTAGCTTTTGCAACAACGTACTACTCCCAAAAAGATAGTTTAGTAAAATAATTCATTGAAGTATCATTGAAATAATCAATACACTTCTGTCATCCACGCTTCAAAAGACATATTAAAACAGAATTTGCTAGGAAGTTTGGGTAGACTTTCAAAGAGGATAGCATGGACAGAAATATATATTAAAAAACCACAATAGAAAATATAGCCTACCAAATATGTTGGTGGAATGTCCTTTCCGGGCAATTGGTTTGAGCTCATTATGTCCCCATCCATATTGTCTATAATTGTCCCAGGCATGCTTCATCATCTAAGAGATGGAAAAAATAGGATTCAATTACATTATAAAACTACTTTGTACGAATACAATATTTTACTCCTTACTTGATACTTCATCTTTCACAATCATCGCAGCATACCAATAATCACTTTGCCACTATACCTCTTGCAGAAATCAGATTATGCAGCATAAATAAATTTGGAAACAACTTCAGCTCTATTTGACTTGAGCTATACAGCCTAATGCTCTGCATTAGGTTGTTTTCTTCTTCTTTCTTTTCCTTAAATATATGCACAGACATTTATGAATTTAAGCATATGGAATAAGCATTTAAGCAGAAGGAATTGATGAAAAATACTGGCTAATGTCTAAGACACTATCCAAAAGAAAAAAAAATTCTACCAAAATCTGAAGGATAAAAGGGATTTATTTACACTGGTGCATCCAAGTATGACTAAACAATTTTGCAAAAGGCATAATAATTTTTTTATTAGCAACGCCTACTTGACAAAGATATACTGTCATACAGCCTCTATCAAAAGAAACACAAAAAGCTTTGCTCTTTAGAAAGTATAATGAACAAAGCAGTATAAAATTATTAATATTTGCTAGACACAACATTCTCAACTCTTTTTAATAGATGTTTCCACCACCTACTGTAGCAAACTACATCAAGAAACAAAAGGTCTTGCTGACCCACAAGAATTAGTTGTGCACATCAGCCACCAAGCACTGCTTTTATGGATTTGCTAAAAACTTTTAAAATTCCTTGCTTGTTTGCATACAGCCAAAATTCAACAGCAACTAAGTTGCAAAGCAAATGCGGGTTTAAAATCAAATATTATTAGTTCCCTAAAGAGATCAAAGTACAAGAAGATATCAGATTCTAAAAGACACCACCCCAGATACAAGAACAGTTAGGAACAAACCAACAGCCATGCCGCTGTATCTACAATGTTACACATTTTATTTTTATATTGAGTCTTAAAAATGGTATTAAAATATTGTTACTATAAAAAAGAACTCTAAGAACATGTATAGGACTTAAATCATGATCTCCACAAGTCTGAAGTGCTAAGAGGAGAAACTATGCTAATTAACTAATAAACCAACACTAACTCTAACAAACTGATTATATCAGGACAAGTAAAGTTTTCAGTACAATTTACAAGACTGTAGTTTTCTCAATTTAATCAGAGAGTCATGACACTCTCAGAAAACCAGAGGGAACAAGCAGATGCTGGCTAAGAAGTGAGGTGCATCCAGTTGCCTTACCAGCACTATGTCATGTAGAAGCCACTCTCTTCTCTTACTGAGTTCAGCATCTGGTAATCCCAAATCTTTCAAACTGCATCTAAACTTCCTGCCGAGACACGCAAAACAAAGTCCCTGTCTCCCTACAGTCATCATCATCTCTGTCCAGCCTACACGGCTGTAATTCCTTTGAACCCGAACTCCCTCCGAATTTCGTAGGGCTGAGTTAACTCATGCGCAGACAATAAATTCGAACCACAGCACAGGCCCAGAAGCTGGGAAGTGCTCCTGTGTTAAACTGGCATCAACCTAGGCACAGATGTCCCTCTCAAGGTGCGACAGGTCCCACCACTTCTGCTTGTCATTCAAAGTCAGCTCACATGTTACATTTGGTATTTGCACTGTAAGATTCTGACACCTGATTAGGCAGCAGTACTGTCTAGTTTCTTTTAGTGTCATGAACCTGTAATGTAAGAAAAAGAAGATGCAAATATTATACTAAAAGAGGAGAGAAAAGACATTTCATTAGCATTCACAAATTCCTTAGTGTTTACAAAGCACTTATCAAATTGACCAATTAATAGCTATTAGAACCTCAAGATGAGTCAGGTAAAGTAATCCTCTCTTGACAGGTAAGAAAACTGCAGCATGACAAATGCAGCAAAAGCCTGATCACAGGCAGTGTAGAAGTCCCTCTGAGACCTCTTACTAATGTTATCAAGAATCAACCTACAAATTTTTTTTATATAAAATTGTTCATTAACTTAAGATCATAGAATCGAGAATCACAGCATCATTCAGGTGTGAAGGGACCTCAGGATGTCTCTAGTTCAACCTCCTGCTCAAAGCAGGATCAGTTATGGAATCAGACTGGACTACTTAAGGCTTTATCCACTTAGAATGGGACAGTCAAGGCCTCCATGAAGCGTCCTGCTCTAACTCACAAGTTGCCAGTCCACCTTTAAATCCTAAAAACTCTACCTGGGAAAACACAGACGTATAAGTTTCAGAAGGCACTAGAGGATGAAAGTAAAGAATTACTGACCAGTGAGCTCTATGTGAGTTTGACAACAAATGGATGTCTAAACCACAAAGTGACCATGACCTGGCAGACCAACCTGCTTCCACATAAGGGAAACTGGGCTTCTGAGACTTCTGAATTCAAATATATAGAATCATAGAATCATTTAGGCTGAAAAAGACCTTTAAGATCATAAAGTCTAACCGTAAACCTAACACTGCCAAGACCACCACTAAACCATGTCCCCAAACACTACATCTACACATAAATGGATGCATCAATTAAGTATTTCATGAAGGAGAATCAAATGCCCATTGACATTTTAGCTTTGTAAAAATCTGTAGACAAATACCAGTATAGATCAAAACTAGCTACGTCCAAAAGAAGAACAACAACTTGTTTCCTCAGGGCAGAATGTTAATTGTGGAATATTTCACTGTCCCAATTTGCTGTGCTTCAGGGAGAAAGGTACAGATTTTGTTACAGACTATCTAGTTCTGAGGAAACCCAAGAAAATTATGGAAGTTAAAGGTCTAAAACCAGAATACATCACAACATAAAATGTTTCTATATCTGTAAGATCATAAGATGAAATTTATCCTAAGATAAAATTTCATTTTCACTAGATTCATGAATTAATGCAGAACTTAAGAATACATTACTGAGAGCAGAATCTCTGTCGAACACAGGAGACTAAGACACAGTTGATTCCATCATCTAAGGTTCTGAGATAGCAAATCATATTTTGAGAAGGCTAAGTTACTTTGATAAACACGAACGCACATCTGTCCTGTCCCATCTGCCTCCCCCAAACAGCGTACGAAGAATATGGTGTTATAACTCACCGAGAATCTTTTGACTTTATTACACTAACTAGTCAACTGATCTTTTCCAAATGACTACTGAGCATTACTCTGGCATACAGCTCATAACTCTTCTCTACCAAAAAGCAGCAGATTTCATGATACCATGTTAGCAGATAACTGCACATTACTTGCAAGTGAGAAACCCCACAGCTCTTGTATACAATATTAAGTTTTATAAGGATGATATGCCTAAAGATCTTATAACAACATGGAGATTTCTGTTACTGCCAGAACTGGTAGCATGATATACTATAGATAGAACGTCTTTACTATTGGGAACAGTTGTGCATGCAGAAGCTTTTGAGAGACGGGAGAAGATAGATGTGTCTGCCAGCTAAAAACTTAACATAGGATGTCACTTTTGCTCACGAAGTACAAGCAATGTGAACTCGTGATCTGAAAAACAAGATTAGCTATACGGTTATGCCAGATAGCATTTGTGTAGTGAAAGCTGGAAATGTTGAAGAATAGCTGCAGGTATAGATAGGCTTTTATTTTAAAAACAACCAACAACTTTGTCTTTAAGAGGAGAGGGAAGTTTCAAACACTGACCAGAACATCAGTACTAATGATAAATGGCAAAAATACTTGCAAAAACCCCCACCCCAACCCTTAAAGAACCCACAACAGAGGCAACTTAATCTCAAGAAGAGTGAAAATAACAAGCTTGTCCAAGCATTGAATCAGTAATTGTGAAAAAGGCATGGGGTGGATTTCCATAGCTGAAGTTTCTGTTCCTGATAGCAGTCTGCCAAAGGAAGCACTTAGAGCTTGATGGCATATCATATAAAGATCTTGCAATTTGTCCACCAGAGAACAAATGATTTTAGTGATGGACTTTTTACTTACACTATGAATGCCAGATGACTGATCTTGCTTTTGAAGACAAAAAACATTCATAGGAGATAGGTCCATTGAATACCAGTCTCGAAAATGTTTATTATGGGATACACCATATACAACAGCCAGCAAGATGCTGTTGCATGTACAGCTTGGTAATTCTACAAAAAGATGAATTTGGACTCTGCTGCAAGAGAGCCAGAATGTTGAAACGCAGGGTATGTCTCAAATGAAACTGGTTTTGTAGGTACACCATTATGTAGATGCTTTTACTGACTTCAGAACACATTTATGGGATCTGATCCTCCAGAGTCACTCAGATTTTTGTAAAGACAGAGTGGTAATATCATGTTTTGACAAAATCATAATTGTAACAGTAAAAGGAGGTTACAGTGATTGAAAAAAGAGACTTTTGTAAGGGAGTTGTATCACTACAACAGCATGTTAGAAACAATAATTCAAACAACAGACTGTTTCAAAAGCCTCTTTCCACTACTCAAAAAAGGGCACACATGGCAAACAGAAAATAAAGAGTCCTGAGAAATAAGAAACAATTTACTGGCAAACTGCAGTATTTATTGGTTGTGCCTAGAAACAAGAAACCAATCCTCTTCTTGCCATTCCTCAGAAATGTGCACAACAGAGAAAGCAAATAAGTTTTGCTTTCAAAGGAACCTATTCTGGTTAAGGGTATGATTTGAAGAGATTTATATAAACCACCTTCAAATTCTGTTTTAAAATTAACCAAGGACTTCCTAGACAAGATTACTGCTCAATTGGCAGATTAAATATTAATAACCACTTTCCTACTGTCTGCAGAGAACACTTTTGGGAGGTAAAATTAAAGAATGATCTTTTCCTTGTATAGATCCTCAGATTTTTGAAGAAACTTAGAAAACTCAGATTATTTTATTCTTCTGGGAGCTACAAATCTCTACCTAAAGACATATTATTTCAGGCATCTGTCTATGCCTCTGTCATGCATTTATGAACTCCACCACCAAAAAGGTCTCTTTGGAACATGTTCCAAGCACACACAGGAAGCTGGGTTTTCTTTTACTGATGAATCTGGTACCAAATCCATTACTAAAACAAAACTGTTTGTGAAATGTATCTAAAATGGGAAGCTTGTCCTTTTTTTGTTGGCATAAAATATTTAAGTCTAAGACACCCAATGGAACTAAGGGGAAAACACTTCAGAATGGTGAGAACTGGAACAGTAGATGTAAAGGACAGCTCACAGCAGTGAATTTGTACAAGAAAGCCAAATGTTTTTTCCCCCTAAGATGGTGAATCAGTATTTGTTGCCTTGTGTGTCCTCATGCTTTCAAGAGAAACTGGTAGTCATGGGTTTGACTGGTCCCATGGTGTTCAGAAAACTACAACATTCCAGATCATCTGTAAACCACCAGGACCGCACATCAGCCAGCAGAAAGCAGTTCCTTTCTGCCAGTCTCACCTTTCCAGGCATCAATCTAATAATCATCAGATTATCCTTGCACCTCTGCCAGTTTTACTGTATCCTTTTTGAAGCTGAGAGACCAGAACTACATGAAGCATGCAAGATGCAGAGGCACCTTAGCTACACACACTACCATAAGAAACTTGCCTGTTTTCTTCTCTTTTCCTAAATTACTGAATATTAGCTTTTTGTCCGCTATCGAGCACTACAGTGACATTTCCAAGAAACTATTATAAACACAAGCTCTCATTCTCAGGTGGTAATAAGTCACCTCACACATTTTCATATTAAGTGTGAAGTTGGAATTTCTCCCCCTCCAGCCCCAATATGCATCATTTTACATTTAGCTGAGAAATAAAAGGGGAAATAATCACTCAGTCCCATAGGATTTTTCTGCAATTCTTCAGTCTGGCCTCAGTTTTCTATTCCAAATCCCCATGTTGGCACCAAAGTTGATCATACCACTATTCATCCATTTTCCAACTCTAAATAATTTATTTGTATAATTTAGGGCATGGATCCCCAGCACATGTCCTCTGTGGCCTCCAGCACCACTTATTCATGCTTTCTATTTCCTGCCTTCTAACCAATTTCTCCAGGCAGAGACACAGTCCTCCATCCCCTGGCTGCTGTTAGTGAAGAACTTCGCCAAACATTTTCTGACAAGTTGTATATATAACTATCTCCCTCATTCGCATGCTTGTTGATTCTTTCAATCTTCTATAGCTTTGTGCATCATGACATCATTAAAAAGATACTAGGAAATCTTAGGTATCTGTGTGCTCAACAATTCTATTCCCTGTTGTAGTTTCTGTTAATCTGCACAGTTCATTCATCAGACGTAGGGGTCTGCAGTTCTTTGATCTCCCCTTGAAATCCTTTCAAAAATTGATGTCTCATTAACCACCTTCTAGTCCCCTGGTAACAAAGCAGAAAATAAGGATAGATGCCAGCAATGCAAATCAAGAATCCAAATCTCAGAGCAAACTAAGAGTAAGCTGTTGCAAGTTTCAGGTATTACAGTATTGCATGCAGATTGTCTATGTCTTAATGAAACACACCACATGAGGTTACTCATCAACTCTAAGTAGCTCACATTGTGTATCAATAAATCATTAATATCCATAATTCTGAAAGGTAACATCAAGCATTAATGTAATTAAGAAAACTATGTTCAAGAACACACTGGCATATATTCTATGGAGTTGCTCTGAGAAACACAGAAGGGACTACAGCAGAAATTATGCAGAGACAACTAACGGCTAGTGGAATTTTTATATTTAAGAGGACGCTCTTGCTTTCCAATCAAAATCTCCACAGCTTCAAAATACACATTGTCGTTTGTATAATTTAATATAGAGCTCTCTTCCATCTAGCCATAACTAATGATTTTTTGCCACTCTCTGTAATACAGGAATAAATGGCACATAAAATATAAAAGTTAAAAAAAAACAACACCACCACAACCACCAAAAAACCCAACAAAGCCCCATCAGATTTCATGAAGTGTTTTGATTTATCCAACTCTGGAGGCAAGTAATTTACCTGGGATTTTGCTCATTCTTGTTTGGCTGACTATATCAGGGAAGTTAAATATTTCCTTGTTTTCTTGATCTTATTTTGCATTTGTGAATTTTAAATACTGCAAATGTGCTAGTTCATTGTTGAAAGAGGCTCTGCTCACAATGGTCTGGAAAAAAGATATCTTTAATAATGAAGACCTTCTTGAATTTTTAACATGCTTCCAATAATGCATGAATGCTGGAGAATTCTGTAATTGCTACAACTTGAATAAATTGATTCATTTTTTAAAATATCCTCAAACACACAAACTTGCATTCCTCATTAGTAGCACATTTTAAGTTACCAACTAAAGCAACCTATCCAGGATATGCAGCTGAAATACTGTACCATCCACACCAGGAGCTTTATTTTCATCCTTCTGTTTGACCAAAATAAATACACCAAACTACAAAGCTTCTCACAGGCATAAATTAAAGATTTGCAAATGTAAAACTAGTTCTTTATACAATCATCCCAACATGCTGGAACACAACCTTGTGCAGGGCCATTCATAACTTGCCTGTACTGGCCAAAGTGCTAATTGCACAATTTTCATTCTAATATGTCCACTGAAAATTAGTTTACCAACAGGCTTGATCAAAACCTCATTATTTTAAGCAGATTTCACTCATTCAGTAAAAATGAGATAAGCATTAAAAAAGTGCAGTGAAACTAATTTAAAGCCAAATTAACTGTGCTCAACATGTGCTGAATTACATTTGAGAATCCAGAACACAGAGAATCCAAATAGTGTACAAACAAAAAAATCACTTAATGAACAGTATGTGTGTATACATAAATACAAACACAGTTTTATACACACACACACACAATTACTTTATACTTAAAAGTGTGTGTGTGTATGTTTTATACAAACACTGAAGAGAGTGTTATCTTAAATACTGAAAAAAATAGGTCATAATACTTACTGTGCTTCGTTTTTATTGTTATCAAAGCCAGGAGCAGTGAGCTACAAAATACAGTGCAAAACTCCTAACACATAGACTTGTACTACTAAAAACTGATGTCCTAACCAACTACAAGTCCAAGCAAATTTGACCAAGACAGAGTGTAAAGTGTCAGCAATAATAAAATCGTTCTACATTGGTTTTAGATACTGAAAAGAGTCCCACAGTCACAAAAGGCTATTTGATCTAGCCGAATAGGCTAGATCAGAAGCACTGCAATTACAAAAAAATAGATGAGATTAGCAGTGGAAGTTGTATGAATAGTAGCTATGAGGAGTTATGCAGCATGAAGAGACCTCTATACGATTAAGTATTTCTTTTTTCTGCACAGCTCTTCTCAATAGGCACACAAAATAGAACTCAGGTAAAAGGACACTTACTCACTATTTTTAACCTGATTTCTTAAGAGAGTAAGGCTTATGCAATCTTGCTATCTGTGCATCTGTCATTTGCCACACACATTTGCAGTAGCCTTTGAATCCATTCTCTCATTTCAAAACTGATTTTACAGAATTCGAGGAACCACGTACTTAAGACCTCTACTGGGGGGGGGGGGGGAGAGAGAAAAAATATCTGTGGCTAGGTGAGGTTGACAGACACAATTTAGTACCCCAACTGAAAGGCAGTTATAACCCAATCCTTTATTCATTCAGAGGGGTAGCATTTAGCACACAGATAGCTCTAAACCACGCACAGAACACTCATGCAGTCAAGTAGGAAGATAAGAGGACATTCGCAGTAACATGTGCATGAAGAACAGAGGGTCGTATAAGGGGATGTAGGTCAAAAATCCATAGGAAACCATTAGTTTTACTGCTTATAAAACAAGCTGTTACGTCTCAACATTATTAGCAGCCTCTTGAGCATCATCCAGAGAACATGATGAAAATACATTTTAATCACTTCTCTTCTTGACACATTTCTAAAAGTATTTCCAAAATTGCCTCCACTAGTATTAAATAAATTATCTTCCTACTTCCCATTCTCAGAGAAAACATATTACAAGTCACATTTTAAAAGACAATAACACTGAAAGTTTTGCTGAAGGCCACATTAAGTTCACTGGCAAAAGAACCCAAGTCAGAACATCCCCAGCTTCCCAGCTGGAACCTCACTCCTCACTTGTGCAAAGCATCCAGACTTAAGAGTGACTTGTTCTGCAGGTGTCAGATATAGCAAGTGACGTCTAACTATGGCCTCTAGGCTCCCTGGATACACATTGTGCAACAACTTTTGCTTAAATGTCTTTCTCCGCTTTTCCTTTTTACCATAAAGCCATGACAAGCAGGAACAGAAGCAAAATTTTACTGTGTTGAAAACAACTTATCAGAAAGTAATAAGATATCTCCTTGCTATCCTGTCTCATTAAACATAACAGCTTTTAAACTGCACAAGAAGCAAGTGTGCTACAGCCAGCAGGTTCAGTAACTTCACAACTCTAGTTTATTTGTGTGAACACCACATTTCCTTTGAGCTGAATTTAAATAAAGGCTACGTACAATTAACACTGCCTAATTACATGACTGCATATCACAACAAATGCAGAACACATACAGAACAAAAGCTCCAGAGACCAGATTTTGAAACTTAGAACACAAACTATTTCGCTCGTAAGTTCACTTAACTGCACTTGTGTAACATTCTGGAGAAGCTTTCTTCCAGTTGACAGGCTTAGTCAACAAACATCATCCTATCACAGAACGGTAGAGGTTGGAAGGGACCTCTGGAGGTCATCTGGTCCAGCCTCCCTGCTCAAGCAGGGTACACTCGAGCAGGCTGCCCAGGTCCACACCCAGTCATCTTACGAGTATTTCCAAGGAGGGAGATTCCATAACTTATTTAGACAACCAGCTCCAATGCTTGGTCTCCCTAGCAGTAAACAAGGGTTTCCAACGTTCAGGTGGACCTCCTGTGTTCCAGTTTGTGCCCATTATCTCTTGTCCTGTCACTGGGCACCACTGAAAAGAGCCTGGCTCCATCCTCTTTGTGCCCTCCCTTCAGGTATTTATATACATTGGTAAGATCCCCCTGAGCCTGCTCTTACCCAGGGCAAACAGTCCCAGCTCTTTCAGCCTCTCCTCAGATGAGAGATGCTCCAGTCCCTTAACCATCCTTGTGGTCCTTTGCTGGACTCTCTCCAGTATGTCCATGTCTCTCATACCAGGGAGCCCAGAACCAGATACAGCACTCCATGGGTGGCCTCACAAGAGCTGAGGAAAGGGATCACCTCCCTCAACCTGCTGACAATGCTTTGTCTAATGCAGCCCAGGATGCAATTAGCCTTCTTTGCTGCAAGGGCACCCTGCTAGCTCATGGTCAACTTGGTGCCCACCAGGACTTCCAAGTCCTTTTCTGCAAAGATGCTTTCCAGATGGCTGGCCTCCAGCATATATTGGTGTATGGGGTGTTCCTCCCCAGGTGCAGAACTTTGCACTTGCCCTCACTGAACTGCCATGAAGTTCCTGTCAGTCCATTTTTCAAGCCTGCTGAGGTCCCCCTGGATGGCAGCATGACCCTCTGGCACATCAGCCACTCCTCCCAGTTTTGTCATCAGCAAACTTGCTTAGGATATATTCTGTCCCATCATCCAGATCATTAATGAAGATGTTGAACAGGATCACACCCAGTACTGACCCCAGGGGTACACCACTAGTTACTAGCCTCCAAACAGACATCAAGCAACCGATCATCACCTTCTGGGCCCAGCGGTTCATCCAGTTTTCAACTCACCTCACTGTCTGCTTATCCAGTTCATACTTCACCAGCTTCTCTGTGAGGCTATTTTGGGACAGTGCCAAAAGCCTTACTGAAGTCTAGGTACACAATATCCACTGCTTGTGCCTCATCTACTAAGCCAGTCATTTCATTGTACAAGTTTATCAAGCAAGTCGACCATGACTTCCCCTTTTTCAATCCATGCTGGCTACTCACAATTACTTTCTTGTTGTTCATGGGCCTGGAAATAGTTTCCAGGATTAGCTGCTCCATCACCTTCCCAAGGAAGGAAGTAAGGCTGACCAGTCTGTAGTTCCCTGGGTCCTCCTTCTTGCCCTTCTTGAAGATAAGCATGACATTTGCTTTCCTCCAGTCTTCGGGCAATTCTCCCAATCATCATGATTATTCAGAGATTATCAAGAGGTCTCACAGTGACATCAGCCAGCTCCCTCAGCACTCCTGGGTACATCTCATCGTGGCCTATAGACTTACGTATGTACAGTTTGGGTTAGTCCTTCACCTGATCCTCTTCCAATAAGGGTATGTCTGTCTTGCTTCAGATTCTCAGTAGTCACCAGGGCTTTGGATTCCTGAAGGTCAGTCTTATCAGTCCAGACCGAGGCAAAAACAGAACCTCAGCTTCTTCCATGTCCTCTGTCACCAGATCCACTGCCTCATTCATCAGCAGGCCCACATATTCTTTAATCTTCCTTTTGTCACCTGCATACTTATAGAAGCCCTTTACGTTGCCTTTGACATCCCTTCAGATTCACTTGCAGTTGGGCTTTGGCTTTCCTAACCCCATCTCTGCAAACTCAGACAGTATCTCTGCATTCCTTTCAGGTTAACTGTCCCTGTTTCCACCTTCTGTATGCTTTCTTTCTGTGCTTGAGTTTTGAAAGAGCTGCTGGTATTTCTGCCTGACTTCCTTCTCACTGGGATGGACTGCTCTTGAGCTTGGCAGAAGCAATCCTTCAATATTCACCAGCTTTCCTGGGCCCCTCTTCCCTCCAGGGCCTTATCCCAAAGGACTCTACCAAGCAGATCTTTGAAGAGGCCAAAGTTCGCTCTCCTGAAGTTCAGGGTTGTGAGCTTGCTTTTTACCCTTCTCCTTCCTCTCAGGATCTTAAAAACTCCACTATCTCATGGTCCCTACAGCCACAGCTGCCTTTGAACTTCACATTCCCAACAAACCCCTCCTTCTTTGTGAGTATGAGGTTTAGCAGAGCACCTCTCCTTGTTGGCTGCACCATCATTTGGAGGAGTAAGTTGTTATCAACACACTCCAGGGAACTCTGGAATTGCTTATGCCCTGCCATGTTATGCCTCCAGCAGATATTGAGTTGAAGTCCCCCATGAAGACCAGGGCCTGCAAACATGATGCTGCTCCAATCTGCCTGTGGAGCACCTCATCCACTTGTTATTCCTGGTCAGGCCACCTATAGCAGACACATCCTACAATGTCATCCATATCAATCTGCTCTTTAATCCTTACTCATAAGCTATCAGTTGGTTCATCATCCATCCCCAGCCCAGGCAGAGCTCCAGGCACTTCAGCTGCTCTCTCACATAAAAGGCAACTTCACCTCCTTGTTCTCCTGGCCCATTTTTCTTCAAAGAGTCTGTATCCCTCCACTGCAACACTCCAGTCATGCAAGTCATCCGACCACATCTCCGTGATCCCAACAAGATCACAGCCCTGCAAATGCACACAGATATCCGACTCATCATGTTTAGCCCCCATGCCACACACTTCACTGTACGTGCACTTCAGAGGTACCCTGGCACACTGATTTCCCAGAAGGGGTTTTAGGGATTTTCTCCTTAATGGTGCCTTGTAGGCACTTCCATGCTTATATGCAAATGCTAGAGTTGAACCTACTTAAGCCCTGTTTTGCTGATTTTGCCAACACAAGCTCCAGAACCTATTGTTGACAGGGATTGTCAGTGCCCTCCTCTTCACACCCTTTCCCCTTACTGGCGGAATCAAGAAGATCACCTGGGAACCTGGGGCCCCGACAATCACCCACAGAGCTCTGTAGTCAGTACAAATGCAAAAACAATACTGTATGTAATATAAACTGACTTGTGTGTAAAATATGCACATCCATAATTTCAACAATCCAAGACCTCTGGACTTCAACAATCCAAGACCTCAAAATAAACCTGTAAATGTTTAGAACAAGGTGTACCTATATAGAATATCCTGCATAGGATTAGTACTGTTGTCGTGTGAAATACTCTATTTTAATGATTATCTGAAATGAATGCTGGCAGTAAGGCAATACTGTGAAATCTTAAATGAAAGAACACCTGAACTCAGAGTAGGGTGAAAAAAATAAGAAAGTCTTCCTTATTTGACTAGATAAAAATTTAACTCCTCAAGGAAACAAAACTCATTTTAAAATAAAAAGGACTATCTGTAATGATTACACTCAAACTGTAGGGAAAAAAATATTCTGAACACCATTTAAAGGATACAATAATGGAAATTAAGTGCTGAAAATTCCTAGCGCTCATGCAATCTATATCTAATTTAACTTGGAAGGGAAGCCAGTGACCTCCAGAAGATGAGTTTTGTTCTTAATTTCTTTGCATTAACCACAATAAAAAGAAACATCTTAAAATCTTTGTGGGAAATTATACAAATTACATCTACCCTCTTATAAAACCATTTTCTCTTTTTTACTTAGTATGAAAAAAATCACTAAAATATTAATACAAAGCTAAAATGTAGCAGCAAGAATAATTTTCAGATGTGTTTATTCTTAAAATACTAGTTAATTAAAAGACACGGCATTTTTTTAAAGCCAGAAAAACAAGCTAACTACTACAGAAGTGCTACAAGCATGTGTAGTAAGCAGGTGGAAAACCTTCATTTCTGAAAGTTGTTACTGCGCATCCAAAATAATCAGCCAAGTCATAAATGGTCCTTATTGAAATAACTGAATTAATAGCCTGTTAGAAGAATATAGACAAATTATACAATTCTGTGACATAGTTCCAATTAAGATATAATGTAAGACTAAATAAAAATATCAGAACCAAAAACAAAACATGCAGATTCTGCTCCTGGTTTATGCCATGACTTTAACAAGTTTCCCTCTCTCTGCTCGGTAAACATTCCTACTCTAGAAAAGCTTTCAAATGCTTCACAAAGCTCTCAAGAACATTACACAACTTTTTATTTTTATGTGCACTTTTTAAAAAAAATCAAAATGGGTATTTTTAAAATATTTAAGTACTGCAAAATCACTTCTTATACTAAGATTTGTTAAAAAAGACTTCCAGTTGTTCTTCAGAAAGAAAAAGTAGTGATAAATTTTCTCTAAAAATGATAGAAATGAGATCTCCGTTTGAAAGTTTTCCAGTCTTTCTCCCAATTGTAAAGACCCAAGTGCATGTTACAAATAGTCCCCAACAATCAGCCTAATTCTATATAGTTTTTCACCATTTGATACTAGGTGAAATAGGCTGTACAAATTCATTTTATGAATTTAAACAGTCTAAAGCTGTTCTGTGAGAGTGAAGTTCCTTAAATATGCATCAGGACACTTCAAAGTCAACCAAGGCATGAACCAAATCCTCTCTCAGGACCACCTGGAATTTTGAAGCCAGATATGCAGCCTCCAAAGAGCTAGGAGCTTCCCTGTGCTATTTTTTTGGTCTCAGGCAACCATAATGTCTTGCATGTCAGAGATGCTACATAAGATAGGTGTAGACTCATGTTAGAGATATTGACTCCTAGAACGTGGGGTTTTTTTGGGTTGTTTGGTTTGGTTTTTTTTTCACTAAGTCTCTATCTCATCTACAAATGCTATTTGTATTGGTCTACACTGGTTACAAAAAACAGTGAGATAAGACTTCGGTGATGATCATAGCATATTTCAAAATGCACTTTGCATCTCTAGAATCACTGCAGCCTTCTGTGATACATCTGATGCTGTCAAAAACAGGTCTCAGGCAAAATATTATTCATGTGACACTGCCAATATATGTTTTATCTCAGCCACATTACATTCCTTGCAACATAACAGATGCCAAAATCCAGAAGTAAACACAGAAGCCAAACAAAAATGACGATGCACCAACAGTGGGTTCTTCAGCATACCTTTTGTCCATTCTCACTAGCAGATCTTCCACACTTGTATTCTACCCCTTCACCCATCTAGCTATAGAAGCAATGATGACCTGCATTGAAGAATTTAAAAATTCTAGAGATCAGCCAGTAGCCACAGTACTAACAAGACTGACTCCACGAAGGCAATTCACACAAGAAATACAGAAAGTTCAGTCACATTAGTACAATCCTGGACTGTTAAACATGGTGGTCACACTGTTGAAGGCTGTTTAGTACAAAGATATTATTATCCTAACTGAAGTATGTAACCACCTAACACATAGTCACATAAAATCTTCCCGGTCTGGCTATGAAAAAACGTCACTTCAGAAACCACAGTAAGAGCCATCAACAAGTTATGCAATAAAAAGACAGCTTGTTAGTGTGACTCACGCATAGGCTGATCACCAAAAAAAGGAGTAAGCCTTTTAGAGCACGAGATTTGCGTCAACTGCAGCTAAGGATGACCAGAACTATTAGTTAAACTACCTGGGATTCCTTACTCACAAATTGCTCTACCTTCAGGTATAGATCAGCAAGATTTGTCCAAACTTTACTACTTACGTCAACAAGGAAATGGCCATTCTGTATTAACCTACAGCTTCTCATCTCCTCTCAGTCTATGTTCTAACAAAACCACATCAGAAATGCAAAGACTAATTTTCAACCCTCCCTCCAATTCCACGATTGATCTATAAGACCTTTAGTTGACGATTTTTTCCAGCTACTTCTTCACTGTTAGCTGCGCTCAGTACTTCCACATTACTTGGTCAACTAAATTTTATTCTATTCATTAAATCCATCAGTGGCAAACTCAAAGGTATTTAAATACAGTAACCTGTAGTTGAAGTTAAGAAGTGTTGACAACTACATGACCATACCATTCACCGTTCATCTTTACCCTACATAAGACATTTTGAAAAGCAAGATTCTGTGTATATATTCTCACTGAAAATGGTTGAGGCAACAGTTTTGAAAAGCAGTAGAGCCTTTTGAAATCCACAATTTGGTGCTGTCCTTTGGAAACAGCCCTAACCAAGCAGGATCAAGGGGGTCCAATATTCCACATGACCTCTCAGTCAAAAAAGAGCTTCCACAGTAGTCACTAACAGTATAGGCACACCTTCCGGGGAAGGATTTGCTATTTGAGATTCAAATAGTGATGCAGCTCTATGCTATATCACTCATGTATCATAAGCAGTTGTTCATTATTTTATGAGTGGATTTTATCTAGTCATCATTAATATTCAAAGTAAAATTCCAGAAACAGCAATTCCTATAGCAGAGGCTGCCACAGAACCAAAAGCCTAAGGCAACATCTTAGTTTGAATGTTTTACAGATAAATGAGGCAATCTATATAAATGACCACTAGTTTTTTAGACCCATTTAAAAACTTATTTTGAAAAGCATGTGATAATTTGGCAAATTTTAACAGCAGGTCTTTTTTTCCCCTGTCTTTTCAATCCACTTTTTAAACATTATTTTAAAATATCTTGTGACACACTAACATATCCCATTCTTTGAATGGATCTTAAAGTCAGCATCTGCTTTAAAGTTGCTGTTCCATGTGTTAATGCCAAACTCACGTTGAACCCATACCACTAAGTTGAAGAAATCCTTAAAATAATTTTTAAGTTGTTATCCAGTGAAACATTAACACGCCAACACCAGGAAAAAACATGCAATAATGCTGATGTTCATTAATACTTGATGTGCACTTTTGGTTTACTGTTTATTAAAAAGATTTGTAGTCCTGTCTTTCTTTTCAATATAAATCATAACAGCAACTAAACGCCATGTAAATAACTGCTATCAGATACAAGAATGGGTAGGACCACATCATCATTGTTTTTACCTCTTTAATTTTGTTCCTCTTCTCTCGGATATCCGGGTCTGCTGGTTCTCCACTGTTTATCCCTATAAGATTTGGTAAAGGAACAGGGGGCAGTGGCTTGCTGTCTTTCTTTTTCAACTCTTGCACTACTTTGTTCTTTTCTGTCTGAATCTCAGCTTGAATCTCATCACGTGATTTCTTCAATTTCTCCTTAGCCTCTTCCAGAGCCTTTTCATGATCTGCTCGGATCTTATTTCTCAGACGTTCCTCTTCTTCTCTAGAGACACAAATGCTAGTCAGCATCTCATTTCTAAAAACACATTGCTTATAAACAAACTGCAGCTTCAAAACAGAAGCCACATACCAAGTTCGTTTACTCTAAGTAATTCTAATGATTCAGACAAGTTTATTGAATTACATTCGTGAACAATCCTACACTATGTTTGCCATGAACCCCAAAAGAACAGTGCGCACATCAGCAATACTACTGTAGGAAAAAATGTATCACAGAGGTTTTCTAGATTGTATCTCAGCACCTTCGCTTGTCTACTCAAGACTTCAGAGAGGAAAAGCCCTACATCCTGTACTTCAACTACAGGACGGGTGCAGAGGCACATCTACCAATCATTCAGTTTAAAAAAAATAAATCAGAAGGGCTCCTCCTCGCCTTCTGCACAATAAATACATCACACAACTTTCCAAGATCTGAAGTAACCACTACAAAAAAATTGCAGCCGCTCCTTTTATTAACAATGAGGTCTGAGCTGCAAGAGCTGCAAACCCCAACACAGCATGTTTTGTCTTGAATTCAGAACTCATTGTTCTAATCAGTACAGTCCATAAACCTCACAAGTTAAATGCAGAGTTAATTATAAAGTCATTTAGGAACATAGGAGCTTTTAGTAAAGCATGGTTTTGAAGCTTGCTATCAACAAAACCAACATCAACTTGGTTCTAAGCACAATCTTCCGTCATTATCATTATCAATGATCAGCAAAAGTTTTGAGATTGACACACAAAATGAAAAGTGCTGCTTTAAAGCCTGGGTTAAACAAGAGGTTATTCTAACAACAGACAAAAATGGCCTGTTCCAGCCCTAAAATATTTCAAGGCAACAGAAAGATACACATCAGACTCAATATAACACAATCTTTTCAAGCTTCTTTAAAATATAGAGTTGCTCAATGGTCAATATAAGCCAAAACAGTTGTAGGGACTTAAACCAAGTCCTAGTTAGAAAAAACAACACACTCCCTCCCCTAGGCAAAAATACTTTTTCCTCAAAGAGCATTAAGGAGCAGATGGTGGATAACGGAAAGAAAAGGCGGCAAGCAGCATGCCATGAAAGAAATACAAGCTTAGCCTAACTGCTTTTAGGAGAAACTGAGACATGTGACCCACACCATGCGTTTTTTTCCAGTATACTGAAAATGTACCAATGAAAAAGAGCAGCCACCATTTGAAATGTGAGAATTAGAATAGTTCAGTGGGAAGGGACCTACAATGATCATCTAGTCCAACTGCAATTAAAAGTCAATCCAAAGTTTACAGAAAAAGTAAACACAAGATTGACAACTGTTAAACAAACATTGACAACAAAAATATGAACATATCTACATATTTAAATTGGGATATTTTTCCTACAAAGGTTATTAAAAATATTTGACAAAGTCTATGATAAACCAATAACGTTTCCAGAGATTCAAACAAATTTCAAGTAACTCACTGGGGTGCTGTCTTGGAATATTTGGGGATATGGACAGATGTTACTGAGCTTTGCAAGTATAATAGAACTGGTTTTATTAACCTCACAGATCCAGATCACATCATGTCTATTATAGAGCACTGCTTCACCTTTACAAAAAAGGTCAAAGAATGAAACTAATAATTAACTAACTTGCATAGAGTTATGATACAACAGTATCAGAGCAATCCCACCAGACTGGTCCGTTTTACACAAGGTTTATGATTGTTACAGTCCTGTGCCTAAGGAGACTTGATTTTAAGTAAAAGTGCAATAAATCAAGGTCCTAGTTCCAGAAATTCACAGTTCAACTCCCCCATTGTACTAGCCCTGACTGCTACCTCAAAAATATACTGGATGTTTATAAGTTAAAATGTATACACCTCTTTATTTGAGCTTTTGTACCCAAGCTAAAGACTGGAACAGACACCTTTTTTTAGGCACACATTTTATTCTCAATTTGACGAAGTCTGACATCAGTTGGTGTCATCCCGTAAAATAATTTCCCAGTTTACAGGCCAACATGCATAGCGTGCAGGGGGAAAACCATGGTACTATAACAGAAATGCTCTCAGCAAAATGCACTGTTACACAAAGAATGTTTTATTAGCCCTTACATTTTTAAGTGCTGTTAGGTTTGCATTTGAAAAAAAAAAATATAGTAGCATTGTGACCTTTCAATATTTTAGTACCAGAAATACAATGCAATGTTTTAACAGAGGCACTGACTAAAAGGCTTTCAAATTGAAATTCTTCAGCCACTTTTCTCAATATGACCCCCATCACATTCATATTTCTCCCAAACAATAAAAAAAATGAAGGACTGAGCTCTTCACTTTGACTATCAAATCTAAGATCATTAACACTATTTAACAGTAACAGTCCATCTCTCCCTCAGCTGTAGAGCAAAGGTGGCAAAAACTTTCGAAGTGGCAAAAGACCAGTCTAAAGAGAAAAAATACAAGTAATACCATTTAGGATAACTTTTACTTCTGACTCACGGGGGAAAATAAATTTCTTGTATTCCTGTAAAAGTTACTCACATTCTATTGTGGCAGCAATGTGCTTGATTCAGTAACAAAAGCAGCTGAAAATTTCTATCCACTGGAAGATTTGAAACCATAGGTCGGTAGTCTGGAAAGCTTTTCCAAAGCTAGCAAAGGGCTCTATGTAAGATGCAGCTAGAAAGAATGAGAATGAGGTCACCGGAACGAGACATAAATCCCCACAGTCATGTTCTTACCAAGAGACAGCACGCGGTACAGGAGCCAAAGAGATGGCTTACAGAGAATGAGAAATAGGAAGCGTTATTGAATGTATAAGAATCAAAATACTTCAGTTGGGGAATAATGTATTTTGGAGGTATGTTTCTCATTTTCAAAACTCAGTTTTTGAAGGCAAGTGACAGCCTTTACCTTTGACTAGATCTACTAACATTTTGTTAGTAGACATTTAAATTATTTTTACAAAGGATCAACCATCACTGAAAAATCTGAATTTTTAGAAAAACAGGGTAACAACATGTCTCAGACCTTACTAAAAAGATGTTCAAGGTATGTACACATTAACTTAATTTGCAGAGGATGCTTTACAATAAGCGTGTTTTATTCAAATAGAAACATTTTTGGTAAAACCCATGGTTAACACGTGCATCTCCAAATACAATCCCCCTTTGTGAAAAAGATGAACAATGTTTGAGTAGTTATAGCGAGCCTGACTCACTAAAACAAGTCACTGATGATGTGCTCTGTGCACTGCCATGATTTTGCACCATCAAGATCAAGTGCCATGAAGTTTTTGCCTTTACCTTTCCTTTAAATTCTCAGTCTCAGGTGCTGCATACAACAGCAATAATAAAAGCTCCATCACTCTACCAACTTCATCTATTTCTAGATTCAAACTGCATGAAACAGCCATAAATTCGAAAACAACTTTTGAACTCACATCTGTTTACACTGCAGGAACCACTATATAAACATACAAAAGCTGCTGATTTCTACAGCACTATAATCCAATTAGAGTCATTAAGGAGGTTTGAATGACAGTCTACTTTCCTTCACTCACTCAGCAGAATACTTAAGTGTTTGAAGAAAAGACACAGAGACTCAATAGAGATGAAAAATTCTAACGTTAACTGTATGATCAGCTCCAAGTCTTCCAGGAAGTGACATTTTGAGACAAACATAAGAAAACAGAAAGATGAAGAGAAAGGTCAACAGGTATTTGAGGGAGTTTACAGGAGATAGTACAAGAGCTTCTTCTGCAGACAGATATTCTCTATGCAATTACCAATGATGGACAGCATGAGCTACAAGAAATGTCACATTCTATGTTCCAGCTGAAGACATATTTTACCAAATATATTCAAGTATATGACCCTAATGGAAGAAAAATCACACCCCTAAATACCAATACCACATTTCTTCTGAGTTCTTAAGCAACAAAAACTAAGTGAAAATTGAGAATAAAGTTCAGAGAATGAAAAGATTGGAAATGTATGAGCATCAGCCCCCCCAAACACCAACAAGCTCCCCATCCAGCATAGAAAGAGTCAGCAACAGTTTAATGCAATAGATAGCACTACATTCAAATACTTGGAGTTAAAGAAAAAAAGACCTCAGAAAGGATCAAGGAAAGGAAAGGAAATACAAGATTGGAAAGAATCCCAGCATAAACACATATACCAAAATGTGTCAAACAGTTTCCCTATTCAACTATACCCTCCCGCTCCGCTTCTAGGCAACATAAGCAAATTCTTAAAATAAAGTATTTTGAGTAAATCTTCAAAAACTTTACCTAACAGAAAGCTGCTGCTTCCTTCTACTCAGTCCAACACCTTATTCTAAAGTCTCAAGACAGAGGTTCAAGTACCATGAAACTACAGCATTAGCTACTTTAAAACAAGCAATATGATTAAAAGAATCTGTGATTAGACTATTTTTGCCAGCAAGAACCATAAATAGACCTAATAATTAGAATGTGAAACTAGAAACAGGTGCAAGTTTTTTTTAAACGATCACTGTAACTATTGCAGCTGCTTATGCAGGAATACTGTACACTCTCGAAGTGTCCACAAGCAGTCTAAATGTCATTCAGAAAACACCACAAATTATAACGCTTGATAACCAAATCACTAACTGAAACTTAATGTGCTTTAATTATGCACAAGATAGAGAGCCTCCTGAACTTAACAGCTACTAAAGCTTCACTTGTCAAGACAATGACTTATGTTAAAAGTCTCTCCTATCTGCTGTGACACATGTTCTTTAGAAACTGAATTGCAAAAAACCACAAAAATTCTTCATAAGATTTGAGATCAAAAAAGGAAATAAAAATTAGAACGGAGTCAAGAAAAGAAAACTGGTCATCAGCAACTGTTCTCTCAACTAAAAAGCAGGGTCAGTGTAGCAAAAGGACAATCAGTTTATTATCATTTGGAGTTTCAGCAGATGGATAGACAAGAACTCTTAAAGTACATAAATATTTGTGTAAATCTGTCATCCAGAAACAACCCCCTGTGTGGAAATTATGAACTTTTACCCTTTTGTCAAGTTTCATCTTCAACCAGAGGCTTTCAGAGACATGGTGAAACAAAAAGATAGGCACTAATTTTATTAAAAAAAAAAAAATCTTTGAGAGTCAGTGCCTAAAAGACATTTCACATTTTAACTACAAAAGTTGCTTTTCCTTCCAGTCTTGCAGTATACACAATTTTATAACATCCACACATATTACAACCCCATCATGTTTTCCTAGTATATGCAGAATACACATTCATGACACAAGGACACTGGACATCTACCTACTGCCCCTCATTGCCCAGAAAATTAACCCAAATTGCAGATTCCTTGAGTGGTGTCTTTTAGACAAAGGTGACAGTAGAATTTATTTCCAGTAAGTGGTTAGATTTGTGTTTGACAAGAAAACTGCTCCTCCAATACAAGGAACACAAGACAGTCCTTATTCAAGCCCTCTTATCCCTCTCCAGCCAGTTTCAGAAGATCTTCCTCTTGCTATCACACTTCCTCTTGACTTTTTCATGTTCCTACTTCCTGCCTTCCTTTACTATTATTCATACCAACTTAGGCTCTGCTAGCTTGCTTCCTTGGTCTTTTACAACTGCATAGCCACCACTCTGAACACCAGTCCTCCTCATTTTCATCACTGAACTTCTTCAGACCATGCTAGGGAGAGGAGAGAACTAACTCACTGACACAGACACTCTCTTCTGATCCTAAATACCCCCCCTCAAATTCAATGTACATCTCCTCCAAACAAAAGTTACTTCCACTTCTGTGCGATGTCCCTAACTGATCTCTTTTGCAGTCAAATCTTGGACAAAGAATCTGGGCCTTCAGCCACCTTCAGCACCGCTCTCAAAAACTCTCATCTCTGTGATGGAAGCACACAGATCCTGTTCCAGATCTGCTCTCTTGTCTAAATCAAAACTTCAGTCTCTGACATTTCTTTGTAGATAGCTGGGTGTCACCTTCAAGTCAAATGAACTGTAACTTAACTTTTAATCTTCCTCCCACTGTTCAGCAGTGGAAACTTTTCTGTTGCCCAGATTGCCAGTGTCTGGGCATTCTTCCCATTTCCTAGAACTTGACTACACCTAAATTTTTCTGCTTTCTTTCCATGTATTTTAAATGCAGTCTTTCTTAACCCGTACAGTTAGAAGCCCTCAGAGCTTAATGATCTTGTTCTGCTCATCCAGCAATTCTGTTAGGAAGACAATCCACCTAACTCCTTACGTTGTCTTTCTGTATTTTTTCTGCAAAAGCTGTAATGCATTATAGGTATTCTTCTAGGCACAACGGAAAGAAAACATGGCCACTTCTAGATGTCCAATATGTTCAATTTGCTGATTGCCATGCCAATCACTGAAGGACACTGCTTGCTGTTACTCCTGTATCCGTCTATACCCAATTGTTTTCCTTTTTCTTGTAATTTAGGCAAGGCCCTTGGAAGCAGCTCTGGAATGAGGCAAAGCTCTTGGGGAATAAATTTAAAGACAACTTAAAAAACACAGAACTTGCACAAGGGGGTGTAGAGTCAAAGCGCATCTCTTTATGCATAAAGAACAAGTCCTCTGCAAAACTAAAAGCCAAAAAATTCCTTAGCATTGCTAGATACCTTTTAGAAGATTTTTGAACATAGCCAGAATCCTCATAAGGCAATATACCCAATGAAATACTTCATTAATAAAGTGCATTAGCATAAGACATCTCGTTTTCTTTTACAATAAGTAAGAAACATATCTTCCAGATAAAAACGAACCAGTACAGATTCCACAATCAAATTTGGAACACATGTAACTTCTGAAGAAAAAAAAAAAAAAGGACATGCAGGCAAGGGGTCATCCTTAGAGCATTATTTGCTTCCTAAATTATGAATGTTAACACAAACAAAATTGGGAAATTTTTTTCTCTTGAGACTCTGTCAAGTGCTGTGACCGTTAGCAAAGACATTTGTTCCTCACCTCTCTCTACAGCGGCCACGTCCCAAGCATCAACTCAGAGAAGGAGGAAGACGCCAAGTTCAAGTCAATGGCTTTCTCGGGACCTGAAAGCACTGTCACAGCTGCTACAGTCGGCTTAGGTTTTACTAGTGAAGAAAGGCAGATGTTTTCTACAAGCACTCCAACAGTTGCATTGATATTAGTGGCAAGGCACTTGACAATGCTAAGAAGGGTCACTAGAGACTGCATAAGCATTTTAAGCTTACATGGAATTTCTTCGTTTTGTAGTTACAGTATCAGTTGAGACAGATTTTCAGAAGAAATAGATCAACTGTTTCGGGAAGAAATATGATACTTTTTTTAAGACTACAACTGCAGTGAATGCAACTTTCAGTAGTGAGGAGCAAATATAAATTACACATAATGCTTTACACAAGTTTTCAACTAAATATAAGCAAACTCATTCAGTTTTTAGTGTCTTAGGGTCATTCAGGTATTGAAACACTTTGTTAGGAAAAGAAGTAGATACATGAAGTTCAACAATGTAGAGTTTTCAATCACTACAGCTCTATCAAACATCTCTCATTTAGATCCTTTCTGCTTATACGATGTAAAAAAGAATACAATTAGATTTGCCTCAAGGCACTAACATATAATGAAAAGTAGGCATTATTTCAGAATTTTTGCTGATTAAAGAAACTTAATTTAACAGCTGCAGCTAATTACTTCTGTGCAGAATATTAAGCCTCTGCAGAACAAGGTCTTAGATCTGATTGTCAAACAACTTACAATGCCAATATAGAGGAAAAAAAATGTTTTATTTTTTAGGAATCATTCTTAGTTCTAAAAAAGAACACTGAAAAGCCTAAGTCTTATTAAAATTTTATGAAATTTAGGATCTCCTCATGTTTTATCAATAAACCTGAAAGACAAGAATGTTGCAACCTGCCCTGTGTAAAAATAGCTTCCTGTCTCCCAGCACCATACCAACTGCGGCATCAGATCTTCCTTTCCAATTACTACACCAATGAGACAGATCTTTTTTTTCAGTTAAGTAATTAACATGGAAGGACCTTACAAGAAGCAGGAGTTAAAGATACATACAGACCATAAGAATAAGAAACAGAAAAGGAAATAATTATTGAACAAGAGAATTGAGTAGGATAAAAAAAAAAAGTTAAAAGTGAGCAAGACAGTAAGAACAAACATCTGGAAATGGAGATTTTATTTTGATGAGGGATTCAAATAGCACCAAATCTAGAAGTATAATATTAATTCAAAACTGCAGAAGCCTACTACAATTAACAATGTCAAACAACAGAATTTTCTACTCTGAACCACTCTAGGTAGCTGGAAACATTGCTTTATACAAGTTTAGATATGTATATAGCAACATATCAGGGTATTTAATTTACACTCTACCACAGTTAAGTCTAAGACAGTATGGACAAACATTTTGCGTGCTCTATTATTTATTGATATAAAAGACAGTTTGATGAAGGCAGAATATTTAATACATAGCTGGTCCTGTGACACTGACAAAGCAATTATATAGAACTGAGTTCTCATGCAAGAGCAGTGCATCATCTCTGCTTCCTATTAAAGAAGGCATCTTTACAAATAAGCACATTTACACGTAGGACAAAGCAGTCCTGCTGATGTTGATGGCACAGATCAGATACTGAAGCATATGCTTAAGCAGAAATAAAAGGAACTAGAGCACCCCCACTGCACAGAATTAAGGTCTTAAATATTAATTTATGTCCACTCTACTACTACTGCCAAAAAATAAATTTCCAATAGGGAAAAAAAAAAGAACCAACAAAGAGACAAACCCAGCAACATAAACCAGGAAGGAAAATAAGAGTACTGCATTCTGTGATTTGACATATATCCCAAAAGTTGCTGCAGAGTCTGAAGCATTATTTTATTTTCCATACCACTCAAAGCTCATCTTTTTCAGAGGTCATCATGCTACAATCTTTACAAAAGTTGTTTATTTTTCTTTATTCTATATAAAATTAAATATATACACTTTTTTCCCCCCACAATGATAAAAACAAACCTCCTTTGATAACTTTTTCCCAGGAAAAACACAGTCCTACTTAAGCTGCCCAATATTAAACACAATCCTAAAATTAGTCAGACTTAGATGGTTAATTATGGATTCAAAAACTAGATTCAAACACTTGAAAACCAAGATGATTACTGGTTTCCACTACACCTTAATTCTTACCCTTCTGAGCACATGAAGAGCCACATTAAAGTTGCATGTGCAAGTGCAGAACTAGCACTTCCTCCACTACTCAACATTTCAAAATTCTCTGGAGTGAAAAGGTTTGGTTCTTCAAAAATGCAATTCTTATATAATTTTTTTACCTGAAGAAAATGAATCATGGGTCCTTTTTTGTACAACACCAGCAACTGTTCCAGTATATGCTCTACTGAAGCTTGCACTACATCTTCAGCACTACGGTACTGACTTGCTACTCCTTCACCCTCTGTACTAGCTACGTTGCCTGAGAGTTGTGCCAAGACAGGATGCTGGGTTCATAACCTTAGGTCTGTACAGGACTTTTGGAAGGAGACAGGGACAGAAACAATAATGAAGGAACGAAGGATCTGCAATCATATATGTGCATTACACACAGCGTCCTTGCTCTCCCCTCCTTCCTGATCCTCTCCGCTCCCAGAATTACCAGTCCCCCCTTTTGCACATGATACTCCCAGAGGATGAAAAAAGTTCCTGGAGGCATGTACAAAATCTTCAGGAGTGATTGAAAGGACACAAATAGCCTCCAGAAATTGAAGAAGTTGAAAGTAGGAGCCTTAGCCAGCTGAAAAATTTCTTTTCCTTCTGCATACCCACATAATAAAGAAAAGGAATTTCTTAGCACATATATTGATTATAGCATGCTCTTGTTCAGGTAGTTTAGCTGAATAGCAGAACATGTGATATTAGTTCGACTAAAGCTGTGAAGAGTTTCCTAACATTTCACCTGAGATACAGGAACAACAATATATGAGAGAACTTTTAAGCAAAAGAGAAACAGGATTTTATCTTCACAGGATATAGCTTGCACACACTCCTCCACTAGGTATCAAAGGCTTGCTGAAATCACTATGTAAGAATGTCACAGAGAAAGCTGCATTAATTCCTTGCAATGGGAAGTGCTAAATATAAACATATTAAATACTTAATATATCAGGATAGTCTCACTCTCCACATGTGGTAGAACAGATGATGCTTCTGTGACATTCCACATAGACATTATAAGCTTGTTCTAAAATGAAACAGGGGACACACTTGAAAAGAATTTGCCTCCCAAAAAAACCCCTCCAAAAACCCCACACTAAACATGTGAGTCCAGGAATAACAACAGTAGAAAGAAGGTAACTCCTGGTCTACTCCTGTTTTGAAAAAAATACCAAGCAAACCATAAAACAGACCAAAGTAAATTCTTCAAGCAACACAATTAACAAGTAAACACCTCTATTAACCCACTTTTATGTTATTAACTTGATTTTATTTTGTTAAGAACAGGGCTTGAAAGTTTTACTTAGTTTCAAACAATCAGAAAAAAAGTTAAACACCAACTGTGAGCAGTAATATTTGGCTGACTTTTGAAAGTGTCAAGTAAGTAACCTTAAGAGCTTGGGACACAAGAAAAGTAGTGTGCCAAAATACATTTGCTGTATAGAAATGTCTGGGGTTATGGGGTGTTTTTTAAGGAAACTAAGCAGCAATCACTAAAAATTATGACAATCATTTTAACATCCTAGTGATTCAAAATGGTAAGGCTGGAGCTTTACATCCACATGAGACTCCACCATTCGAGCTAACAGAGGATGACAGCCTCCTGCTATCAGTTACTATGTAGGTCAACAACAGAGGAAGAGAAAAATACCTTGACATGGTTTCACACATATCAGCTTGCAGCAGAAAAAAAGAGACTCCTGCTACAGTTTCACATTATATTTAAGCTGATTAATACCTAGCTACTGCCAAGTGAAAGGTTCAACTCAACCTTGCACCAGCTCTGGCACTTGTCAGTGGCTGGTGAACTGATTGAGGGTCTTAACACAGACTATCTGGGGGCTTGGTAGTTCTCTCCTGGGCATTTGTTCTGAGGTTTTTTGCATGGAGTTAGCTCCCTGAATTAGCTGATGGTGGGGTCAGATAACAGCCAAAGCTAACAAGAGTAAAGAAGCAGGAGCAATCTTCCCTCTATGGATGAGTCCACACAGCCTTCCCTAACAGACCCTGCCAGACACAAATGTGTAAATTGTAGCTTTAAGGGGACTGGTACAACAAGAAACGAAACTAACTGTAGATCTCTGAGGTAAACAGTCAAAGCCAACAGCAATAAGGCAAGGATCTGCTGGAAACTGAGGACTATTGGATAAAATCATGGTGAGATAGATGAACTGACCAGACAACCCACACAACACCTAGAGCAGAGATCACTGATGCAAGCACAAGCCGTGGCAGGTTAAGCTTTGAGAAGTTCTTCTGACAGACTCAGAGGGGATCCATCTGCAAACCCAACTTCCAGTTAGAGGAAGAGATGACACTGCCTTCACTGTATGCCCAGATAAGGTAGATAAGTCCACTTGTGTGGATGGCTAAGAAAATACCACTGGAGGAGTAAGAGTTGCCCACCATCAACATGGGTCCCCTCTGCTGATGACCAGCCAGGTAGTGCACAGGAACACAGCTTCCCTGGTGTTGCTGCAGTGAGTCATTGATGGCTAGAAAATTAGTGGCTCTGTAGAAAGTCTGCTAGCATGTGAAGGATGCTTGTATGTCCACACATGCTGCTGATTTATTAAATTAAAGATTGGTTGTGTATGACTGCAGCATTAATAATATGATCAACAATAATAGTTGGAATATTGGCCTATGTAATGAAGGATATTATAATTACATTCCTTGTGTTGGTCACCATCTGTGTTGGGTTTGTGTGGCAGGGTTTTGGTAGCGGGGGGGCTACAGGGGTGGCTTCTGTGAGAAGCTGCTAGAAGCTCCCCCTGTGTCTGATAGAGCCAATGCCAGCCGGCTCTAAGACGGGCCCGCCGCTGGCCAAGGCCAAGCCAATCAGCGCCTCTGTGATAACATATTTAAGAAGAAGAAAAACACTTAGAGAGAGAGCTTTTGCAGCCGGAGAGAGTGAGAAGATGTAAGAAACTCTGCAGACACCAAGGTCAGTGCAGAAGGAGGGGGAGGAGGAGCTCCAGACACCAGAGCAGAGATCCCCCTGCAGCCCGTGGTGAAGACCATGGTGAGGCAGGCTGTCCCCTGCAGCCCATGGAGGAAGGATGAGGGGGTGTAGGGATTCCACCTGCAGCCCATGGAGGACCCCACGCTGGAGCAGGTGGAGGCACCTGAAGGAGGCTGTGGCCCGTGGGAAGCCCACGCTGGAGCAAGTTCCTGGCCGGACCGGTGGACCCGTGAAGAGGGGAGCCCACGCCAGGGCAGGTTTGCTGGCAGGACTTGTGACCCTGTGGGAGGGACCCCACGCTGGAGCAGTTTGCTCCTGAAGGTCTGCACCCCGTGAGAGGGACTCCATGCTGGAGCAGGGGAACGATGAGAGGAATCCTCCCCCTGGGGATGAAGAGGCAGCAGAAACACCGTGAGATGAACTGACCGTAACCCCCACTCCCCGTCCCTCTGTGCCGCTGAGAGGGGGAAGGTTGAAGCCGGGAGTGAAGACGAGCCCGGGAAGATGGGAGGGGTGGGGGGAGGTGTTTTAAGAGTTGATTTTATTTTCTCATTCCTCTACTCTGTTTTGCCTAGTAGTAAATTAGATGAATTCCCTCTCTAAGTTCAGTCTGTTTTGCTCGTGACAATAACTAGTGAGTGATCTCTCCCTGTCCTTATCTCGACCTACAAGCATTTCGTTATGCCTTTTCTCCCCTGTTTAGTGAATGAGGGGAGTGAGAGAGCGGCTCTGGTGGGCACGTGGCCTTCAGCCAGGGTCAACCCACCACACCATCTCTGTGCAAATCATTCTTTAAGTTTCAGGGCTTTAGCTGCCCTACAAAAGCAAGCTCCCTTACTCCTTATGTCGGTACTCAGGAGACCAGGCAGCAAGCCAGTCAGCCAGTGATGAGCTGAGCCAGCTGAAAAATCACTGATCATTTCAGGCCAAATCAGGTCTCCCAACTGGCTGCCTGCCCAAACACTGCTGTTGGGGCAAGGATATAGGCAAGATTAAATGGCTGGGGACACAGCAGAACAGGACATGAGCTTTAAGCGTTATAGACCTGCATGTTCAGGGATGTTAAATTAAAGTCCAAGCTATAAGGAGCATGTTTTCTGCACGCAAACTCACACAGCCATTAACCACAGTCATTCCCTCCCCTACCATCACCTCTAGTCCCTCACTCAGCCATACGGTTTCTGTTCCTCTACTTTATCCCAATGACATTGCTTCCCCTATCAGGTAAGAGTCACTCCTTACCATCCTAAATTTTATTTATGCCTTAACTAGACATCAACTTGCTTCAAATGTCTCCTCTTCCCAAGGCCACTCTGATTAGTCTCTGATATCTCAGCCAATGCTCACCTCTTATACCTCAGACAATATTAATCTTTTTTCTACTTAGGGAAAAAGGGGAGGAAAACAAAAGGCACTATTTCAGAGTCATCCCACCCCCTTTTATTTTGCTCCATGTGCAGTTCCCATCTCCAGCTTCCAAAGAAAGAAATTAATTGCTGCTTCTCACCACCACCAAGGCCCTCTGCTAACTCTGGCTCAATTTCCCCCTCCAGGTTCCTAATCAGGTGGTACTTTCTCTTTTCCCACCCCCTATACTGGAAAGATGATAATATAATTAACTGAAGCAAAGTCCTCTTCCTGATGTCTGTATTCCAAAGGGGTACCACAGTGAGTATGGTAGCTCCCTCCTTTTACACCATAAGTCTTCTCAGCAGCCTGATCTCCAGCAGTAAACTGCAAGATTCTCACCAACTGAAGAAAAACAACTGGAGAAAGTTAGCAATTTATAGCAACAGCCATGATATTAGCATAGTCTTAGTCTAAAAATTCTCAACTGTTCAAATATAAAATAAGTTAACAGCAAAAATACACATACAGAAAGGGTACTGCAAAGTGAAAGTAGCAAATAGTGTATAATGTAGACTCAGAGATGGCAAACTTTCAGGTAAGCAGATGGTACTAGACTTCTCTGCACGGGAAACCCTCTGGCAGGTCCTACAGAGCTCTAAGGAAGTAACTATCCTTATACAGATGTTCTGTCAACACAAGCTACCACATTTCCATAATGCTATTTTACTCACCCAGATAGAGTTGCTTTGCACATCCCAGAAGCAACAGTGCTTTAAATATTCTATTGGAAGTTCACATGTACTGCTCAGATATGGTAAATCGATACATTTAAAATAAGAATAGCAGCCAACATGCAAGACACCACAAGCCATGCACTAAAATGTTGTATGACAAAGAGCTTGAAGAGGAAGAGGAGGGGGAAAACCCTGAGATCTACCATATGAGACTTGGTATAAGCTCTTCATTACAGGTGAACAATACTTAGTCCAAACACAGGTCTGCAGCAATTTCTTTTGACTTGCTCCTCTTACCACCAAGAAACACTTATGCACAAACCTCCATGGCTAATCCAGCATCAGTGCTAGTCAATTAGCCTTGCTGTAGCATGCAAGCAGCGTTTGATTTGTTTAAAAGACACAGATCAGCTCCTTGCACTGCAGGATTGGCAGGATCACACCAGTCACCAGCACTCCCTTCCCTCTATGTGGTAGCAGTTTAAAATGTAGTCCTGCTTCACAGAAACTGGAAGAATTATGGGGCAACAACAGAAAAAATATTATGTGAACTCAGTCTCAGAATATCAATAGTTTTCAGAAGGTATTTTGTGATACATCGTGAGAAAAACCCAGACAGGACAGGAGCTGCAGGCAATATTTTGTTGTTAAACACAGTCCTTACTTATTTCAGGGGGAAAAAACCCAAATATATATAGCACTTATACTGTGATTCAAAAGGATTTCATATAAGAGGACACAGACTGTAGTGTGGATACGCTTTCAACAGTAATATTGGATTAATTAAAATAGAAATACTCTACAAAAGTTCTTCTCCCATACAGCACTGCTGGGACTGGTTAGAAGGAAAGAACAGCAAAGCTTTATACCTCTCTACTTGGCAAATCAGCCAAAACAGTAACTAAAGATAGAGCAACAAAATACCTGGAAATCACAACGTACAGTCTAATCCACACTGTTCCACAGAGCAAAACTGTATCTCATTACTCCCAAAGTTCTTTAATCTTGTCAATAAAGCAGAGGATGAAAGACAACTGTGTGACAAATTGTTTAGCCTTCCAGGTGTGCTTTTAGTAAGTTTCCACATTAAAATAATCCACCCTGCTAATAAACTACACAATTTTGATTCAAGAGACAGATAATTGGGCATTGGGGTTTTGGGGTTTTTTTTCCTTTTTTTAAAAGGCCAGAAAAGCAACACTGGATCAGTAACTCCCCACCCCCCAAAAAAAGTAACAATGTAAGGCTCACACTACTCAGTACATTTATGAATACGGAAGCAGGGTTTTTTGCATGTCAGAAGAGAATACAGTCCCCATCACAGAAAGGTTGAGGTTGAAAGGGACCTCTGGAGGTCATCTGGTCCGACCTCCCTGCTAGGTGCAGGGCCACCTAAAACCAGTTGCCAAGGACAGTGTCCAGACAGCTTCTGAATATCTTCAAGGATGTAGATATCTTTACCATAAATTATGCAGTGGAGTTTCCTTACACATGAGCAAACTGCAGAGAAAATGAGTGATAAGATTCACTCTGAAAAAGACACCTTCCCAATTGCAATGTCTTCCCAACTGAGTAAACAATATTGTTGACAGCCAACTAGGTTAGTAAAATCCAGCACGTAGTCTAAGAAATGACTGACCCATAAACAAGGTAACGATGTTAGCATCACAATGGTAAATGCAACAGAATGTAAAAAAATTACAAAAGAGGAAGTTGTGATGTGTAGTCTATTCTTACACATTACAATTAAGTCAGCTAAAGATGACTTGGCATTCTTCGGGAACTGCTAAGCAGATCGTTCATATACATCTGCAATAAAAATATTGTCAGGATACAAGAAGTGAAAAAAAGTACAGCAAATGAGCAATGTTTCAGTAGTGTATACATCTATAACTAGTACAGTAGTACACCTAGTATACATCTAGAACTTATCATGGCTGTTTTTTCATAAACCTGTAACATTAACAGATTAAACTAAAGCCATGAAACATTAACAGCCATCACTGCAATTTCCAGTATCACTGAAATACTTTAATATTAAAATGCTTTACAGACTACATATACAGGCTTTAGATGTACGTAACAGATGAACTGGAGACAAACTACTGTTGACATGACCAAGACAGAAAATACACAGAAGTACTGTAGTCCAGAATGTGCATCTAAAACAACAGAAGAGCTGGGGACATAAAGTGTCTCAATTTGATCTTTGAGTTGCCTTCGTCAATAGAATCTCAGATCTTTCTGATAGCTTTATGAACAGCATATAGTACACACTGTGTTATCTTCCTCTGCTAATAACGCTTAACACAATCACATATGCGTCTAGCCTGTAAAGTCAAATTTCTCCCTTCACCACCGCCATAGCCAACTTTCTAAATTCCCAGGAACAAAATGCCACTCATTGACAGTTGTAGTCCTATGTTTGATTCCTCTAAGATTAAATTAAAATATGGTTCATTAGCTCAAATGATTATGGTAACTTCCTTACCTCTTTCATGAAAGAGAGGTCATTTTGCTAACAAATATACTATTCATAATATAACAGTACACAATTAAGAAAGAGATGACTCAAAACAACAAGGTTGATTTGACTATGGAAATTCTGGAACTAGAAAACAACACACAACTCTTTCCTTCACTGGCTGTAGGCAACAAAATCATATTTATTTTGAGAAGTTCAGACCCAATAGTTTCAAACATCCTGGTCCAGAATAAACAAGCATGCAGTCCTAAAATCACCAAACCAAGAGATTCAACTCTTTATGACCCACAGCCCCGTATGAGTTTGGGCTCAGCTTTACCAAAAACAAAACGTTATGTTATGAGAGGATACTCTCACAGCTTTAAGCCACAAAAGGTAAGAAAAACAGTGAAATTGTTGAGACATTAACTTAAAGAGAAAAACATTGACTCAAAAAGGCATAAAATCTGAGGAAAAAAGTGGAATTGGAATATGTTGACTCAGCAAGATCGACATACTCCAAGAATCAAAGGAGGTTGATATTTTCCTACCTTACACCTTCCAGGCCAGCAGGGACTCATTGACCTGGTAGGGATATTAATCCTCAGTAAACAACCTAACTGGCTAGGCTCTCTGCACGAGCTAGCAAATAACTGCTGTGTATCTCCTGCTTGAAGAACCTCTGTGTACTCTATGCCAAACCCCTATCCACGGCAATTTTATAGAGAAAGACTCTATTTCTGAAGATCAATGCTGTGAGAAAAGGTCATATCCTTGCAGCCATTGTCATGCATGGAAGCTAGCGTTACAGTTGGAAGATCTTTCCAACCCTAAAGTTGGAAGTGCTGCAAAATCAAGCACTCTGACTAGGAAATGGAAGCTTAATTCACTCCCCTATAAACATTATGTCACCTTCAGTTATTATCATTTTGAATTCAAGAGGGATGGGAGAAAAAATAAAGACCAAAACATAGTATTTAAGATAGCTGTCAAAGACTAATGTAGCTTCCCTCCTTGAGGATTTCTTAAGTTTTATGGAGGCTTTTATTTCCTCTTGCTTCTCAGAGGTTAAACTTCAGTCATTCTTAATGGTTTAAAAGAAGAGGAGGCAGTATTAGCCACCTGTCACCACAACTTGTTTTGGGACCACACCTAGCCCTTGTAGGAGAAGGGTTGGGACAAAGGGTATCTGTGATGTGCAAAACAACACAGCATAAAGGAACATAAGAAAAAATTCCGGGTTACTCTTCCACCTGAGTCCTCCTATCCCTCCCTCCCCTCCCAGCATTCCCAGCTCCACACAGTAGAGTAGATGGTGATGCTGCTTTATCTGTGTTGGACTACACAGCCATTGGAGAGCACTTGCCACCTTCACAGCCCTGTTTTTATTTCAACTGCTGAGCACTGAACTGAAAACGGTAGGGTCAAATTGCTAAAAATAAGTGACCGATTCTATAAAAGGAGAGGTAGAGCAGAAACTGAAAATAATACATGAAACCAAAAACCATCTGCCACAATTGTTTTTGAACAGCTTGATGTAAATATAAGGCTTTCTAAATCTCAAAAGGCATTCTATTTTAAGTATTATTGAACCCACCTGAAAGCTGGTGAGGCAAGGTTATGGCTGATGCAATTTAAGGCAATTTTTTAAGGCAACTTGGAAGAACTCTATTTACAGTCTGCATAGGCTCCAGAATTTTTCCTTATTAATGGAAGTCAGATAGAAAAATGAATGTGTTAAGTATCACATTTAAGGAATATTTTAATTTCTTTATGCTTTCACATATTTTCTAGTTACTAGAACACTAGACAATATCTCACAGTTTGCTGTTTTCTAACAATTCCATACTATGAACCCATGAAGGTTCAAAACAAATTTGCTAGGGAACCAAAGAACAGTAAGTAATTATGACTTACTCAAAAATTATACACTCCACTTTGGAGTTTGGGCTGATCATTGGCTTGTTTGCTTGTTACTGTATGAAAGGAAGCTCCATAGATATTTCCTCAGGTTTTTTTTTCCTTTTATACTCAAAAAGCACTTCAAATTTTCCCAGGATCACCACCAGCAAATTCTAGAGTATGAAAACTTTTGAGTAAAATTACATACCTTAATGGACTAAATCGCAATTTTGTGCTGGGGATTGATCAGGTGACTTGTGTCAGTATCTGAACTTCCCAGGCCAAGTAAAGGTGACATTTTTTTTGCAATGCCTTAAGCTCCTTCTGCAAGCATTCCTGCAGGTTACATTACCACTTGAAACGTCACATATTTCATTGAGCATAATGATTCAGGCGTCTTGCCAAATTGACATGAATATGTCAAGACCCATTTTTCTTTGTAATAGCAGTAGACTGGATGATCTAGTCCCACTGTAGTGACGGCCAGATGTTATTCTGAGAAAATTATGTCTAAAGAGGGGAGAAGGGGTGTCAAGAAAACCACTATGCATAAACTGCAATAGCATATCCATCTGAATAAGATTAGTGGTCAAGTGATTTATAGAAACCAAGATAAACATATCAAAAAATTACAGATCTATAAAAACCTGAGCAAACAGAGAACCTGGGGTTCACATATAGTGTTAGTAACACAATCTTGAAAATTCTTTTGTTTCACAAACACACACAGGAACAAAGTCATCATTAGGCATTTGACTTTGAGTCAATAAACCTCTCCCACCGCCTACTCTGGCCAGCAAGCTGCTATCAAATGTTGCAACCCCAACAAAGTACTGGGTGAAATCCAGCCAGAAAGATTCTACATTTGCTTCCATCACTGTGGGTTTTTTGTTGGTATTATTTGATGTGAAGAACAGCAAGAATGATAAGGCAGTGGGTTTTTTTTAAATTTGGGTTTGGGTCAGGATTTTTTTAATGGAGCTTGATGGTTTTTTTTTTTAAAAAAAAACTTCCTTTGGTTACCAATACAACTTTGAATGATTCCCAACCATTCTGTTCAGCAACATCACTACAAGAAAAAGCTGCAACAAGTTTATAACGGAAGTTCTTTGTAAAAACTGCCAGTAGGAATATCAGTCACCTCATTAGCCATTTGTTTTAAAGTTTCACATGTAATATTGAAAAGACAGCTGTGACGATTGCCCACTTTACAAAGTAGTTTATAGATATCACACATATAGATACTTCGGTATCCTTCCATAAGCATCAGTTCCTCAAGATGAGAAAGTTCCCAGACAAGATACAAAACTCCCCCAAAAATTTCTCAGTTATCAGGGTGACAATTATTGCAAGGCAGGTAAAGTTCCCTTCTATCATCTGGGATGTGAATTAGTAATTTATTTCACATACAAATAGGCAAAACATTCATACTGTATGAACTTTCCACCACATTGATCTGGACCAACTTAACAAGTCTATCAGTTTGTAGGTCCAACTTGACCGGTTTTAAGTACCTAAATCAGTATTTTGAACAGTTCAGATTAACAACTTGTTAAAATGGAGTAATATGCTAGATAGAGTAATAAAATTGAAGTTAAAAACCTGTTTAATTCTTAGCAATATTTCTCATTTGTTTTGATTTTCCTACTTACTGGAAAATGGCTCTTACAGAGACCCACTGATACTTTAATTGCTATGGATTCCACCATCTCTACAAGGTAGAATTAGTTACAAAACCCAGAAATTTTCATTCCTTGTATGAAACATTCCCTTTATAACATCAGAACTCCATGATGCAGAAGCTGCCCACTTACCCTTCTGCAGTATTTTCCTCTCCAGAACATTGTGCATTGCAATTCAGAATTCAATACATGCGTTACTTAATAATTTGGAGAACACTTTTCACTCAAATAGAAACCAACAACAGCAGAACAGATGCCTTTAGGAAACTAAGGATGTGTGATTATGGCACTGGGAAAACAGACACACGCTTGCATCATCTGCAATTATTAAGTTTAGAATTAAACAGTCTTCAGTGTTTCCAAGATAAACCTGATTAACAAGAGATTTTAAAGGTTACCAGAAACATGGTTCTTAGTCAAACTAGTTCACACTATCATTTTTTCAGGACTGAATTTTCTCTTTGAGGGAAAAAAAAGGGAGGGAGGGAGAGACTATTGTATCTTATCCAGGAAGAAAACTCCCTTCCAAAGAGCATCTTTCCCACTACTTTTGCCATCTCAAAACAAGCCCAAAGAGTGGTGGGTATTTTTTCAAGTTTTGTTTTTAAAGCATTGAGCAAATTTGATTTCATAAAGTAATGAAAACAAGCAGGAAGTTTGCAGTCCAGAAATCAGCTTTGGATTATGATTTTTTAAATACACTACCGATAGGATGCAAGTATTCTGGAGCAAAAGCAGATCCCCTAACTTGCATAGAGAAACTTGTAAAAAAGGACTAAAAAATGCAATAAAGTTGTAAAGATAACAACATATCCAGAAAAATCTGCTAAGAAAACAGCACATGCTGTAAGCTATTCTTACTAGCCAACAAACCTAAACCACGAGTACAATTGAACTCAATGTATTCAGCATAAGTTTACTTATCCAGCAGGATATTCAGAGCAAGAACATGGCAGATACGATCTTCCCCTTCCCACTGAGGGATTTAAGGACTATGCCGCTCCCACAGATGAGATGGTTTTCTGACCCTTTGTGAGCACATTCAGTTTGATCTAATAAAAAGTAAGACGGATTAGTTTGATTTACCACTGACAGTCACCTGCTCATAAGTGGCCTGACTGTAGACTTCAGCAGTTAAAACACGTCAGCAGCTCCCAGAGAAAAATGATAACAAATTACTGAGAGGGAAAAATTATTTATGCAGCTTGCCTGTGCAAACTTCAAATGCCTTGCTGGCCTACAAACAGCACTAAGCCTCAGCCGAGATGAATGTCATCTTGCAAAAGTCTTCCAAGTTGCTAACAGCACACATTAAATGTGAAAATTGACATTTCTGCATGCTGGTGTTAATAGACACAAAGTAATTTCATTTAACAGCTCTTAAATCTTTATACACCAAGAAAGTACTCTCATCATATGCACTCCCTTAAAGCTGCAATTTTGCTCATGCCATACTGATCAGATTACACAATTTTAAGCCAAATAAAAAGCTCAAACTTGCTCTCTCAAATAGAAAACAGTTACCTGTCCAATGTACGCCTCAATGGCAGCACTACATACAGCAAAGAGTAGGGGAAGCATTTACAAAATCCTGTGATGGGTTAAGAGGTGACTAACAAGTAAGAAAGAACATAAAACATTAACGAAGCTAATGCTGAATACTATGTGCATGGCAATTGAGTTCATGGGTTTGTGTCATAAGAACATTTGAAAAACTGAAGACAGCAAGATGGAATCATAAAAGTGATTCAATGTCTGGGCAAATAAATCCTGCAAGGAGCGGAACTAACATAGCCCAGTATTTCATTGAATCTTAGAATCATAGAATCAGTTCAGTAGGAAAAGATCTTTAATATCAAGTCCAACTGTAAACCTAGCGCTGCCAAGTCCACCAGTAAGCTACATCCCTAAGTGTCACATCTACACGTCTTTTAAATACCTCCAGGGATGGTGACTCAACCACTTCCCTGGGCAGCCTGTTCCAATGACTGATAATCATTTTGGTGAAGAAATTTTTCCTAATATCCAATCTAAACCTCCCCTGGCACAACTTGAGGTCATTTCCTCTTGTCCTATCACTTGTTACTTGGGAGAAGAGACCAACACCCACCTGGCTACAACCTCCTTTCAGGTAGCTGTAGAGAGCAATAAGGTCTCCCCTCGGCCTCCTTTTCTCCAGGCTAAACAACCCCAGTTCCCTCAGCTGCTCCTCATACATCAGTGTCCTTTAGCTTTCTGTCCCAATGCTTCCTACCACCCTGGTAATGCATCCCCTTGCTACCGGCATCCCGTAAAGCCTGGCTCTCTACTACCACAGCATTAATTTCCAACCACCCTCCTCCAGCAATTGGTGAAGAACTGAGGGCACATATTGTGGCTGGTTTAGAGTTACACTTGTGCAGATTGACTAACAGCAGACCAAGTATCACAGATGATGCTTGCACTCACAGTTGTGATTCTTCCTTCAGCACTGTCCCCAATTAAGGTCTTTCTCTTTCACCCAGCAATGAGACATGCATAAGATACAGAAACATACTTGCTTTGCCAGGTCACCCTTTGCTGCTCACAGATGTTAAGGGCAAAACACCAGTGTACCTGGTCAGGTACTCAAAGAACAAAACCAGAAGTTACAAGGGAAAGTGATCTCTCATGTTTTGAGTTCTTCAAATACCAAATACTACAAATCCTTCAGATCTTTGAGTGAATGGATGAAGCTACATAATTTGCTCTGTACAGGACACTAGATCAGGCAACAACATAAAGACAAAAGGAATCAAAAGTGTACAAGTTTTATGAGCAAACATACATTACAAGAACTTAGCAGTCCTCAAAGCTTTCCCCAATATCTCCCCCCACCATGAATAACTGTTTTCATTCTCAATACAATAAGATAATAGAGTAAAATCTATTTGTTGAATTTGAAAACAAATAGCAGAAGTCGTATTGATCAAATAAAAGGTAAATAACTACATTGCAAGTGCAGGTACTTGGAAAATTTACACTCATACAGGACATTTAGAGGCCTCGGACTTTTTATTCCAAAGTTTGGGGCAGCAGGGACCTGTTGGCCTGTTGAACACTCCTCTCCCCACAAAAAGTTAACTTGCAACAGAACTCTGAACTTTAGTAATACAGTAACAATCTAGTTACTGAATTAAGACAGATGATAGCACTCACTTGAGTCTGCAACTAGAAATGAAGGAAAAAGAACAAATCCCACGAGCTGTAGGAGAAGATCAAGTTCGAGAATATCTAAGGAACCTGAAGGTGCACAAGTCCATGGGACCTGATGAGTTGCATCCGCGGGTCTTGAGGGAACTGGTGGATGAAGTGGCCATGCCACTCGCCATCATATTTGAGAAGTCCTGGCAGTCTGGTGAAGTTCCCGCTGACTGGAAGAGGGGGGACATAACCCCCATTTTTAAGAAGGGTAAAAAGGAAGACCCAGGGAACTACAGGCCGGTCAGTCTCTCCTCCGTGCCTGGCAAGATTATGGAGCAGACCCTCCTGGAGACTATGCTCAGGCACATGGAAAATAAGGAGGTGACTGGTGACAGCCAACACGGCTTCACTAGGGGCAAATCGTGCCTGACAAACTTGGTGGCCTTCTATCATGGGGTTACAGCATCCGTGGATAAGGGAAGTGCAACTGACATCATCTACCTGGACTTGTGCAAGGCATTTGACACTGTCCCGCACGACATCCTTGTCTCTAAATTGGAGAGACATGGATTTGATGGATGCACCACTCGGTGGATAAGGAATTGGCTGGATGGTCACACTCAAAGAGTTGTGGTCAACGGCTCAATGTCCAAGTGGAGAACAGTGACGAGTGGCTTTCCTCAGGGATCAGTACTGGGACCAGCACTGTTCAACATCTTTGTCAGCAACATGGACAGTGAGATCGAGTGCACCCTCAGCAAGTTTGCTGATGACACCAAGCTGTGTGGTGTGGTCGACACGCTGGAGGGAAGGGATGCCATCCAGAGGGACCTTGACAGGCTGGAGAGGTGGGCCTATGTGAACCGCATGAAGTTCAACAAGGCCAAGTGCAAGGTCCTGCACGTGGGTCAGGGCAATCCCAAGCACAACTACAGGCTGGGCAGGGAATGGATTGAGAGCAGCCCCGAGGAGAAGGACTGGGGGGTATTAACTGATGAGAAACTCAACATGAGCTGGCAGTGTGCGCTTGCAGCCCAGAAAGCCAACTGTGTCCTGGGCTGCATCAAAAGCAGTGTGACCAGCAGGTCGAGGGAGGGGATTCTGCCCCTCTACTCCACTCTCGTGAGACCCCACCTGGAGTACCACATCCAGCTCTGGGGGCCCCAGTACAGGAGAGACATGGAGCTGTTGGAGAGAGTCCAGAGGAGGCCACGAAGCTGTTCAGAGGGCTGGAGCACCTCTCCTGTGAGGACAGGCTGAGATTCTATATCCAAACACATGCCCTGGAGCTCCCACTTTGTTAGCCTGAATAACTACTGTGAGGAATGTCTGCCTACCCATCAGACCAAACTTTTCTCAACATTGAGAGCTGCAATAATGAAAGTGTGGAATGGTGGAATAAAAGCACTGACCTTGTCTTGGACTTTATGGGCTTCTTAGGGAAGGGCATAAGAAGAGAAGAAAGGCATTACAAAATTCTTCCTCCTTGAACTAAGACTGAATACGGGCAATTGTTATGAAAACATGTACACATACGACACATGATGTCACCAAACTTGTGATTAGTTTTTCATACATTTGTTTTAAGGAAGCAAAACCCCATAACTCAGAACTAGCTGAGTAAGATAGAGATGTTTGTATTTACTACAGGAAATTGAGAGGATCAGAAGATGGGAGAACTCTTATAGTGGAATATAGCCACGCTGCTTACTATTGCCTGCACTGCTACCATCATCAAGCAACCCACATTTATGCTAAAGTTCTTCTGAGATTTTAATCTACAAAACTCCAAATGAACCAAAGTGCTACTGCCTCCCACTCACTAGCTGGCCTAAATCCAACCAGCAGACTTTCTGCAGTTTTCCCACGCCTGATTGTTTTCCAGCCTGTAGACAAAGTACAGATCAAGCAGAAAACCAACAAGTTTTTAAAAAAAAAAAAGTTTCAACTGGAAAGGATAAGAACTGGAGAACACCAGCTCTTGACTCCTCTCTTTCATAATACAGGAAACACTTTGACAAACTGGAATACAGCAAGATAACTTGAAGAAAGATAACTTTGAAAGCTGGAGAGGGACTATTTACACAGACATGTACTGATAGGATGAGGGGTAATGGGTTTAAGCTGAAGGAGGGAAGATTTAGATTAGATGTTAGAAATTCTTCACTATCAGAGTGGTGAGGCGCTGGAACAGGTTGCCCAGAGAAGCTGTGGAGGCCCCGTCCCTGGAAGCGTTCAAGGCCAGGTTGGATGGGGCTTTGGGCGACCTGGTCTAGTGGAGGGTGTCCCTGCCCATGGCAGGGGGGTTGGAACTAGATGGGCTTTGAGGTCCCTTCCAACCCAAACTGTTCTATGAAAGCAGCACTCTACATATGATGTAGGCTGTTCAGCAGATGAGGGAGGGGAGGAGGGAGGACATCTAGACAGATGGTCTAGAATTTGCATTTTGTAATTTGAAGATGAAAGCATTTCTCAGTCTACAACATAATGCACTGATTTCAGCAGAACCTTAGAAATAATACAAGACTGTACCTCTCCCACAGACCTGTACAATTTTAGGAGAAATTCAAATTGAGTTTAAGGGTATTATGTGGGGACTCCCGAAGAAAGCAAGGGAAATCAAATTTCTCTAAGTTTCCAAGCACCAACATAATTTATCAAGATTGTTCTCTAAACGGAGTCCAGAATAGACAATGACATGTGACTATTAAAAACTCCAACTGAGAAAAGTCTCCAGACAAAGACGGGCAGTGCTCTCGCAAAAGCTTCAACAGTCGAAGACTGACACCAGACAGTTATGACTTCTTTGCCCTAGACATGTAAGATGTTTCTGAGCCCTGACCTGGAACGCACTCCTCGTGTCCTCTTCAGCTCCACAGCTGCCACTGCAAGGACCTGCATCTCCTACGTGCTGCACCCTAAACTCCCTTGCTTTTAGATCAAGCACCTCAGCTTAAACTCAGAGTCCGCACTCCACAGAGACTGTGGAGTGTGCTGCGAAGACAGGCTCAATTTCATGCAATGAAAAATTGGACAGAGTAGGAGTTGGGGCCCAGGCGCTACGGTGGCTCCTGATTTTTCAGGGGAAAAAACAAGGTTCTCTGAATCACAATAGCAAATGCTCTTAATTGCACTAATGAGCTGTGCCTCAAATAAAGGTGGGGAAGGAAGAGCAGAGAGTCTTATGCACTTTTATGCTTGATGGCATGGCAGAGGATGACAGGAGACACTGATCCCACTGAGTAATAGAGGTTAAATTATCTCCTCTGCCCACTTCTACTTCAGCTAATTAAGTCATATAGACCAGAGAAGATAAAGGTATTCAAAAGAAGCATATGAAGCCTTTCATGTTTCTTAAAAAAAAAAAAAGCAAGATTTAAAAGAAGAAAGAAGGACTGTAAGCCCTTCAGAATAATTTTTGTTACTTTCACCTCCTAAGAGTAGAGACAGCAGCTGCTACTGCCATAGAGATAACCATATATTGAGCAACAGAAGAGCACTTTTAGACTATTGCCATATAGCTGCTGACCCACAACTGGTCATATGAGACTGCTGAGTTTATATCTTTGCATAACACCGAAGTCAATATTCCTTAGCTTCATAGAAACAAAGTCAAAGGTATGATTTACACTGATCTATACCTACTTACACACAGAAGCCACAGCAGGTGAGGTGGTCAGTTGTATTAGCAGCACCTGCTATCAATCTGTTGATGTGAGGGCTTTTGGAGTTTTTTGGGGGTTTGGTTTTTGTGGGGGTTTTTTTAGCACAGGCAGGAATTATGACTTGAAGTAATACACAGCAATTTAGCAGCCAAAGATACAGCTCTGCAAATTCTGAAGGACTGAATTGTTGGCACAACAGCAGTCCAAGCGCTGTTACAAAGTGTCTTTGCAGCTTTGAGCTCATAAAGTTACATTATTTGTTGCCTCTAAGATTAATGTACTTTTACCACAGAAATTATCTTAACTTTTGTCAAGTAATATAAAGAGCAGCTGCTTGACACATCATTAGAGAAAAAAGTCCACTCAATTTTCATATTACAGATAACCTTATTTTAAAAAAATCTGATAAATCAAAGATAATACAGGGCATCTGCATTCTCACTCATTTACATTAGATGCCAAGAAAAAACCATAAGAATTCTTTTTTTCTGTTGTTCCAAAGCTGTCTTTCAGACATGGTACCAAAGAATAAAATACCTAAGATAGCTGGAAAGTAACTGGGTAGTGAGAAACACCTGAAGTGTTTTTGTGTGGCAGGGGAGATGCAGAAATTTGGGAGAAGTGCGTCACTCAAAACTGCTTATGTGGTTTTAGATAACTGTCACAAGTTTGACAAGATGTGTCTTCAAAACTGTGCTGCTCTAGTTCAGAATCTCTGCAATATTCTATTGAAATTGAGAGAAATTCATCTTTAGGAAGTGAAATCGATTTTTTAAAAGCGTGTGTATGCGCATATCTTCACAAGTCCTGGACTTGTTTCTTCCACTCTTCCTTCTCACAGAGGCAAAATTTTGTGGTACACCTTTCCAACATTACTAACCATTCCCCATGCATTATCCTGCAAGTGGACATGAAGAGCTTACCCATGAAGTGAACAGCTAAAAATGAGTATTAACTTGCACTACAGCCCACCCATTTCCCAAAATATAAATTGCAGGTTAATTCCAGATGTTAACCATCTTCTTACAAGAAAGTTGTTTTTCTTTCCACAATAGGCAAGGACGCTAATTCTTGAACAAATACTTAAGACCATCAGGAAGGGAGTGGGCTTTCCCCATTCCATTTTCAGTCTGAAAGGGGAGAAGGGAAGAGGGATAGGAGCAGTACAAAAAAAAAAAAAAGATGTCAAGTTAATGTCACTAAGGGGTAACCACTGTAACAATAATAAAAACACTCAAGAATGTCAAGGGGGCCAAGTGGAAGAGGTACAAAAGCAATGTGAGGAATACAGAGAAGGTCCAGTGAGAACCATTGTTTGTACACCCAACACTAACGCATGGCTGCGTGACAACTCTACCTACATCATTGCTATATTTTGCTAGAAGACAGAAATATGAATATCCTCCAATGGCCTAAAAATCTCAAAATTTAAGGGGTAGGGGAAAATGAGCATTAAAATATTGTAGCCTATATACCAAGGGAGCAGCATAACCATGACACATAGCTTTTATTGTTCAATAGAGGTCAATACCAGCATTTACAGAAGAAACACTTTCTGTTAGTCACTAAATCAACACACCTGTCATTTCATGATCAAGTGTATACTTGATATGAGCAACCTTTGATCCAATTTCTTCTGAAGTCCCACAATTCTTGGAAAGACAGCTTGTCAATCCATCATCACATTTCACATCTTAGACCACATCTTCCTTTGTATTAACAGTATCTTATTTTCTCTTGATCTTTTGCACCATAACTACTTAGTGCTATCCAAAAAACACTACCTATAGAGTAGCCGACACTTGACATTGCTCCCTGATGGTACGCTGAACAAAGTTTTTTCATCCCAAACTGAGATAACAAGTAATCCAGAGTTCACTATTGAAGACTCTCTACTTTCTCAAAATACCACTTGTCAAGGTCTCCACAATCCAGAAGCAGGAACTCAGCACTGAAAATGGCAGCTGGTATTTTCCTTTATGGAAAACAGTCACCACATCAGCTCCAAGCAGCTAGCAAATAACCTGTTGATAAGGCTATGTGGTAATAAGTCAAACAAGTTGCTCCAAAATTAAAGCACATAACCTTGCTTCACAATGCATATTGTGGCATTCGCACAAGTGTCTTACAAGCCGGTTAAGCAGGCAAACATTTTTAGTAGTTAAGACATGCTTGGATTAATCCAATGGTTTGCAGGCCTAAAGCAACAGGAATAATATCTATTCTGGCTCAAATATCTCAAAAGGTAGCCATAAAAATCCATACATGACAGGGACAATTTTGGGTGGGGGGCAGGGTGAGGTACACACATTTGTAGCTTAAGGAGGAACCATAGGAGAGCTAACTGATGACAGGATAACCACTTCTTTTAAGAACAGATCCCAAACAAGGCAAAATGCATTTAGCTCTGACAGTTTTAAGTTACTGCTTATCTACACACAACAGACAAAAGTAGCACGCACTTCTTATCATTACTAAAGCTGTAGTCTCAGTAATTATACTTAAAGAGGAAACCTGAAAAGGACCCACATAAGTACGTTAATCAAGAGCATCACTCCAGAACTATCAGTATCAACAAACTCCTTTTTCCACGGCCCATCTACTGGGCAACACAAGGTATAACAGTCACAGCTGGAGTTTTGAAAATTTCTGCTGAACACCTCTTTGTTTCATCTATCTTCTATTTCAGAACCTGATTTTGATTACATGTACCAGAGTGACTGGGGAAGCTAAGAAATAAGATCACAGAAAAAAAGACAGTGAAAGATGAGAACTTCAAAGGCATATTAGAGTGTCTAAACCTATATTTTGTGCAACATTTAACCGCATCAGCAATTAATATCATAGACAAAAGAAGTCCTTGTTAAATATTAAGCATCCATGTCCTTTCAGTTAGGGAGAAAGAGCTCATGATAAGTGCCCCAAGACATCCAACAGCAAAGATGCCTTAAGGAAAAATACCATAGTATTCAGGTAGTCTTTATAACTCATAATAGATGAAGAGGTAATTATGCCCTCTCCTTTTAATCTAGCACAAATAACCTTTAAATAGTTCTTATATCATATCAATAGGATATATTTTAAACCGTTCTCAAAGGAACACTATCAGCATAAGGAACGTCTCTTTAAATTTCACGGTATTACTAATTTAAGTATAGAAGAGCATATATTTTATCACCCATCATCATCACATTTTAAACACCTATGACAGTGAAAAGAGATTAGTCAGCTTCACTACAATTCAGACACTAGGGTAGGATTTAAGCAATCAGCGTACAGCAAATATACTGTACAGCCCTCATTTATATTTTTGTATTTCCGTTTTGAAGGCTTAACTGCACATAACCCAGTCTTGAACGTTTAGAGGCTTGTATCACACAAAGCTTTAGGTGGCCCTGAAAAGCTATCAACAGCATGATCATTTACCCTTGGTACTCTTACCTACTCTTTTATCTCCAATTTCTTTACACCAGCAAACACAATTAAGGAAACTTTGCACGGGCACCTCCAATTGTCTGGAATAACATTGTAACAAGTGATTTTAAGGGCCAGAAAAGGCAATTATGCCATCTACACTACTTTTGCATCCCACACATTGTAGGCTGACAGCCTCTGGGTCACAGCATGAAGTCTTTGTCAGATCAAAGTTCTTGCTACACTATTGAGCAACAAGCAGATGTTTTGAGTAAGCACATAAAGGCTATAGAAGAGATACAGCAGGTTTTTAGTCACTTATACTGTCGCCACACATGCCATAACTCAATCTCCTTTTTTTTTTATCCCCACGAGTGATCCAGGGAATTGACTAGGGCGAGAAAAATAAATCAGGCACTGGAGGAGAGCTCGCATTCATCCTCCCAGACCTCGCTAGCCATAAGGCTAAATTCACACTGGAAAAGAAAACATGGAGCCACAGCTACATATGGCAGCTGGAGGGCACAAGGCTAGCGCTCAGAAGTTGATACACGTTGGGAAGAAGACGTGAGGATGCGGGAGAGAGGAGCGACAGCAGCGCGGCAAGGACCTATTTTAACGGCCCTCCCTTTCACCCCGTCCTGCTCCCACCGGGACCCGCTCGCCCGCCACAGCCGCGGCGCCGCTCCCTCACCGGCGAGCAAGGCACCTACCTGTGCCGGTGCTCGTCGTGCCCTTGCCCGTGGATGAGGAAGCCGCCGAGGTTCTTGCCCCCTTTGCTGGTGTCCACGTGAGGAATGAGCACATCCTCCAAGCCCAGGTCAAAGCGCTTGTGCTTCGAGGAGTCGGGCAGGAAGAAGAACGCCCCGAAGCACAGGGTGATGAAGGCACTAAGAATAAGGAGCAGGATAAATTTTTCGGAGAGTCTCAAGGTAGCCCTGTGGTGCGGGAAGGCGGAGGCCCCCAGGTTCAGGGGGGGCAGCCTCCGCCCGGAGAGCGGCAGCAGGGCGGGAGTGGTCATCCTTCCGCTAGCGACCACCCCGCGGGGCACGGCTCATCCCCTCAGCCCCTGCAGAGGACGGCCCTGGCAGCTCGGGCCCGGCTCGGTTCGGCCGCCTCCCGGCCCGGCGCGGGGGCTGGGGGCGGCTTCACCATCCTCCCCGCGGGCGCCGGGCCGCGTCCCCCCTCGCCCGCCGAACCACCGCGCGGGGGAGGGGAGGGGGGGGCCGGGCCGCCCCAACGGCCCCCGCCCCCCCGGGGGCTCGGGCCGGGGCGCGACCGCCCCGCTACCTGCGCGCCCCCTCTCCCACGCCCTGGGGCCAGCAGGGCCCGAGCGGGCGGCTCCGGTCAGCGGCGCTCCCTGAGCTCGGCGGCCGCTCGGTTGCGGGACGCCGCCGGCAGCGGAGACGAACGGCAGTGGGCTGCTGCGGGCCCGGCCTGACGCGCGGCGCCCCTCCGCCCGCGTCCCCTTGGCCGGGCCGGGCGGAGGCTCATCCCCGCCGCGCCGCCCCGCTGCGAACGGCGCCGGGAACGGCCACCGCAATTCCACTCCGGACCCTCTCCCCGCACCCACGGCGCCTGCGCGGCGGCGGACAGCACATGCGCGCTGAGGAAAGCGAGGGCTCGAGGAAGCCGCTGCCAAGGGAGCCCCGCCCCTTCGGCGGGAGGGGCGGGGCGAGGGGCGGTGCCTGCCCGCGCTGTTTCCCGCGGCAGGGGGCGGCGCGGCAGGGGGCGGCCCGGCAGGGGCGCGGGGGCGGGCGGGGCAGCTCGGCGGCGGCGGCGCCGCCGCCGCTGCGGCCCCTCCGGCGGTTTCCGCGGCGCCCGGCTCGGCGTTGCCCCCTGCGGGAAGCTGCGTCTCGCCGCACCGCTGCGGTAGCGCCGGTGTGGCTCTTGGCCGCGCTCCTAGCCGGGCCGGCGGCGCCGGTGAGGGCGGCAGGGCGGGCGGCAGAACCCCCGAGGCGTTTTTGGAAAACATCGCGCAGAGCCGGCTGAGCGCGGGGCCGTGCAGTCGTCCTGGGGACCTCTTGACATAGGGCCTGCCCCCCTGGAAGAGTGGTATTTGGCACGACATGCAGGTCCCTAGGGAGCTGCGCCAGGACCTGGCGTGGGTAAGGTAACAGGTGCAGGTGCCCTGGGACGTACCAGGCTGTTTGTCCCCAGGAGGGCTTCGGCTCATCGTGGGGGATCGGCTGGATAGCAAAGCACGCTGCCGGGGGCAACTGCCCTGGGACAGCCGAGGGTTGTGGAGCCACAAGAAATAGTGCCATGTGTAGTGACTTCAACTGTTTGAGCCGTCCAGCTCCCTGAGCCGCTGTAAATGTGGGAATGTTAAGGCATAGATGGGGCATAGATGAAGTGACAGGCAGAAAACATATCTGAATTACCCTTTACAAATATCAGACGCAATCATTTTAGCCTGCTCAGTCGTGTTGACTGCAGTCAAGCCAAAGTTCCCCAGTCTTGTGCATGCATGCACCAGCCAAAGTCCCCATGAAACCACGCAAGAGTTTAATGCAAAAGCAAAAGGAAAGGTCAGGTACAGGCCTGGGCAAGGTAGCTGCAGGAACCGGATTCAGAGGAGTTAAAAGAACAAAAGCAGGTCTGTAAGTCTGGGAGACAAGTTGCACCTCCAGCTCTTTTCAAAGTAGGGTGTTTCTCACTTTTTAAAGATTGAACAAAATCACCAGAGCCTTAAGTAATGCCAGATTATGGAAAGCAGAGTGTGTTTAGCGAACCTGGCAGAAGAGGCCAAATCCCAGCCGAGGAAACAAAGGTAGGGGAGAGGATAAGTCGGTTCAGCCTGCTGAAGTGAAGTTAGCTGGATGGGAGAGGACTTCCAAGGTGGAAGCCAGTGTCCCCAGACTGTGGTAGTATTGACAGGATGAGAACTGAATGGAGGCTGCAGACAGCAGCTCCCTGCAGGGAACCCCCCAGCCCAGCTCCAGAAGGGTCAGGAATCTGGTCTATGAGTGTGTGAGAGTAATGCACAAATAAAGTGGTAGAGAAAGCATTGAGACACGTGTCCTGCAGGCAGGCAGAGCAGGCAGAGGGCCAAGAGTGGCTTCCACTGCCACTAACGCTGCCAATGCCCATGAGTGGGGTGCCCTTGATCCCAGTCACAGCAGCTGCTGGTATCTGAGCAGAGCAGGTTTGATAACAGTAATACCAGGCATTTAGGTCTGTTATCAGTCTTATACTTTGCTTTAAATGTTTTGAATCTTTAGGGAATTATGCTGTGAAAAAAACATCCCAAGTCCAGCTGGACATGTTGAATTAATGAAGGTTAGTGCTCAGCTTCTGGTCTGAGTGTGGTGTACTATGGAAATTAAGCCCTCAAGAGAACTTAATTTGGGAGGATTCCAGGGAAGGAAAACAGCTAAGCTAATAAAAAAACCTCTGGCAGTCAATGTAGTGGCACAGGTGTGGGTGGATCAAAAAAATCCAGATGAATAAACTCTTAGGGCCATTCAGGTTATCTGAAGTTAACTGATCAAGGCGAAGGAGACAATCTTCTACATGAGACTAACTCTTCCACTCTGATCGCTCCCTACATCCTCACATCCAAGCTATGAATCACACCTTGTTGGATCTTTTTGCATAACATATCGGAAATAATGGCCTTTCCCATCTGTCCACCCAGCTAAACTCTTCCATCAACTTACGTTTTTGCTTCCTCTTCTCTATTTTTTACAAAGAGGACCCACAACAATGTTGTGCAGCAAACAGCTGGACCTCGGCCACTAGTAAAAAAAGAATAAAGTGAGAAATTCTGCCATGAGGTGATAAAAACCAAAGAGCTAGTGTAGGACAGAGATACCAAAGAGAGGGCATACATGAAAAGAGCTGCATTATCAATGCTACTACAATACACTCCAACCAGTACAGCAACTAAACCTAACATTTTATGTTGTTACTACAGGATCAACAGGCTTCAACTGGTCTGTTGGCCATTTCAGCTGTCTTCTATTTTTGATCTGGTAAAGTAAAGTATCTTCAAATATGTTCAAGTCTTCACTTGTTAAATTGCTTTCACACAGTCTGAAAAAAAAAATCAGTCCATGAAGACTTTTGTTCTTCAGTCTTTTTGCCCTTTGCTTCACTCGTCTGCCAACTGCTAGTTCTTTTGCTTTAAAAGACTGAGAAGAAGCTTCCAATTTATTTTTTTTAATAAAATGTTTCTTTGTGTTTAGCTCATTGCTAGGAAGTGACATTTCTGTAGGTTTTGTAGTTTATGATGACCTTTCCAAATTCTAAAGCATCTGTGTCTAAACCATGATGAAGTTTTGTATTTCTACAATTTTCTGCTTGTTTTGACTTCCCTACTCTTTACCAAAGTCTAAGAGTAATTTTTCATCCTTTGGTTCTGTCATACTGGGTAATATGCATATCCCTGTAAGTCTGCCAGTGATTTTCCACGCTGCAGTGGTGTTGCTCTGTAGCTGAACATTAAATATAGAACTATATCGAATTAGTTGTTTTTGTGAGCCTCTGCTACATTATATAGATTCTGCATCTATTAGTGTTTTCTCAGAGATGCCCAGAACATTCTCAGAAGTGTCCTGCACTGAAACCTAAAGGTTTTCACAAGAACCAGGAATTTCCTGTACTCACCGCCTTGTCTTTGATCAATTACTAATGTAACTGGGAGCTTGAGGTGCAAAAGTGCTTGATCATCAGCACTAAAGTCACTGTATTTCCACAAGCCAACATTTCTGGAAAGTTATTAGGGTAGTTCACATGTTTCAAAGGTAGACAAAGTTAAGTCCTGTGGAAGTACAGATCCATATCCACGTATTATTTCTTTCTTCTTGAAATGACCACAGTAATCCCTTCTAGCATCACGATCGGGGCACATGGTTTGCAATCATTATTTGCAAAGCCACTTCTTCAGTTTTCTCCCAAATACTTTCCAGTCTTTCCTCTGGCCTCCAGGTTCCATGGGAAGTCTGACACAGCTTGAAACGGCATTCACATTCTCTTGGACTCAATGGTGACTGGGGTCTCATGAGCACATTCTTTGTGAAATCTAGTCTCTAGTGGCTTTTGTGACTCTGTCTTAATGTTTCTCATCCTATCCGTCCAATCATTACTTCTTTGGAAGAGACGCTTCACCCACAACCAAGCTGTGCCACAAGACTTTGGTCTTTAGCTCATTTCTTTGCTCTCTCTATACCTCCTCCCTGTGTTGCTGAATGTCTGTAAACATACATTTTACTATTATTTCTATGTGGACAACTCACAAATCAACCTCTCCAATTCAGAACCCATTTTGTTCCAAACAACCCTTAGATCTTTATGAGGAAGACTAGCCTTGCTCATCCTCAGTGTGGCTATAGCAGGATGATTAATACTGCCCTAATCTCATTCTCCTACTTCCTTCTTTGATCAATGTAGAGAACACAATCTTCTCCTAATTCAGACCCATAACCCATGCTCTGAATTCTCCCTACATCCTCACATCCAAGTTCTGAATAACACCTTGTTGTGAGTTTTTTCTGTGTAACATATCAAAGATACGGACTTTCCCATCCAACACCTCAACCAAGTTGTTCCACCTAGGCATTGTCTTGCTTCCTTGTCTCTGCTTCTCACAAAAGCAGTCTTGCACCTTTCAAGTCCATTCAAAGTGCTTCTGGAAAGATAATTTTTTGTGTGCGATTGCCCTTGCTGTGTCACTTCAAGCTTTGCATCCTCCCAATCTTTTCTGACATCCCCCCCTCCCAGCACTTCTGATTCATCACTAAGACACCAGCTCCTCCTACACCCAGTTGGCCTATAATATCAGCCTCCAGCACCTATTTATTAATGTTTCAAGTACTTCCATGCTTTCTTCTGTGCTTCCCTAAGGCATGAAAGGACTTGCTCATCAAAAAGGAATTTGGGAACCATGAAAGGTTAGACTATACCAGTAAATTTGCAGCTATGAAAACTGAACTTACTCATGGCAGCTTCTGTATAGAGACACAAAATGGGTATAAATACTAGATTGTAAAAAAAGAAAAAAAGGAGCATGTGTTGGGATCTGCAGCAGCACTGCCATTCTTTGGCTGAGAAAGTGAAAATAAGCTTTCCAAAGATACTCAGAAACAAGGGTCAGGAGCTACATGGTTTCAGGACCTCGAGACCAAAGAGCTGCCTGTATTGTGCACTGGGAAGACCATCCCTAAATTATTGGAGCTTGTTAAACATATGGAAGAGATCGTGTAACAAGTTAAATATATCATCTGCATGGTGGTCTGGGTTTGCAGATGATGAGACTTGATGACTGAGGTTGTCCCTGGAAAAAAACCCCAAGCTAATCATTCAGATGGACACAATTCTCACACATTTGACGTTTTACATCCAAGCACAATCTGCTTCAAAAGAAAAACAGGATTTATGCCCCATTTGTGCAATCCTAAAAATAGAATTGCTAAGACATCTTTACGATAATGGAGATGAGAAATTTCTAAGTAAATAAATTACAGCTTCCCGTTGCCAAAAGTTTATTACAGAAATGAGTCAAGATAAAGATTTTCAACATTATAAAAAACAAGTCAGAGTCCTCTTAGAAACATAATTTAAAAACCTGTCACCCATTGCCACAGCCATACTGAGATGGACAACACTTAACAGTAGCAGATCAATCAATGTTTGAAAGGCTCATGTTTTTCTTAATATTCCAGCCCAGGTCTGGTAACCACTACAGGGGAGCATGAAAATCAGCTTCATATTTCATAGTGTTCTTCCATTCTGGAGAGGGCAGATTAAAATTTGGCTAGAAAAGAGAGAGATTCGCTTCCTTACAGCTACGTTTTGGAATATCTGCATGTCCCTGTTCCTCTACACAGATCTTCATGCCTGTCTCAATGAGCCTCCCTGCAGGCATACAGGCCCAACTGCACTGATTACTTTGCAGAACTGGGGGTTAGAAATTACAAAGCCACATGCTTTATAATTGCAAACTCACTAACTTATCCCAGTCTCATTCAATGATCTTCTCCTTCCCAGCAGGGCCCATCTGTCACCATTTCACCAACTCCATGTTTTAATGAGATCCAATTTCACTCTTTGCTTTCAAGTGATTTTATTCTATATCTGTACATTGAAATGAAAAAAAAATGTTTTCTATTAAAAGAAAGTCAGTCATAAATATGTAGAAAACTGAAGGACCCCTGTATGTATTGCCATTTGACATTTTATCATTGCATCGTTGATGGTTCTGCTTCATCTTAATTCCATGCTAAAAGAGTAATTAAATGACATTTCTCTTTAGAAAGAGAAAAAACATGAAAGAAAGATGGACATTCAAATCTAAATTGCCTTAGAACTACAGCACACTGATAAGCCAGTCCTTTGGAAGCCTAATCTTCAGGTAAAATGTTCTCATTCAGCTCATGCTACTGAATTAGACTCAGTCCATGGACAGTTAGTGAAGTATTCTGCTGTTAAAGGAGAATATACCACTTGATGTGAAAATAACAGAGCCAGCTCTCACATTAGCAGCTCCCTTCATTAGCCCAGCCACAGGTCTGGAGGGAAGAAAGGCTCTACACAAACAGAAGCTCTCCTAGGCTATACCTATATTACCTTTAAACCTGGGATCTTATAGGCTAGCTCGAGCCCAAGGGTGGAGTTGGAGGCATCAAGGCAAACTGACCAGGCCAAGTAGCTGTCCTTTAGCACGATACACCATGGACTATATGAGGTTCATGTACCAATGCTCCCTTGTTCAAATGAATCAAAAAAGCCAGATCGTGGGCACCATCATCAGCTACACTGGGCAAATGCATGACTGACTTTGTTGGATGGATGCTATGCTCAGCCAACAAATTCCAGGCATCCTGTTGTCTAGACTGCGTTTATCTAGCTAACTGCAGACTGGCATCTGTGGCAGGGAAAGCTGCATTGCTGTGTCCCAAGCACCGTGCTCATCCTTGCTACCTTGTGAAGCCATCAGGGTGCCTGTCGGGACTGGCAACAGTAAGACAGGGATTTCCCACCCACCTCTGTGCAGGTTCAAAGTCAAGCCAGTGGAACTGCTTTCTATGAAGGATTATATTCATCACCCAAACACAAGGCCTTTTCTTGATTTGTCAGTCTGCCCATTACACTTTTCAATAATCCTTACCCTCACCTATCTAATACTTTCTCCCTCTCCCACATCATTCCCTCCAAGTTGTCTAAAGCCACCCAGCCCTCAGGTGGCCACCGTTCTTCCTTCCCACAGTCTCTAATCTGAGTTTGTGCTCGGGTCTGTAATTACACATACCCAAACATCAGGCTAGCACTGCAGGGCTTCCCTGCAGAAGCCGCAGTGGAAATTTATCCAGCAAAGGCCCTACATGGTGTCTCCAAAGTGCCTCTAGATAGCAGCTAGGATATGCCTTATGCACCTTCTCTCCGCTCCCACGGCATGAGGCTTTCTAGCCACGAATCCCAGCAGGTCCCTGCCTGTATTCCAGCTGTGCCGTGTGAGGCCGGGTGGCCTCCCACTGCTGGTCTGGGATTTCCCAGATGTAAGTAGGTGTGTATGAGTAGCAAGCCTGAGCTTTTGCGTCATACTGCATTTATTAAGGTAGGAATCAAAGTCATACATACATAATGAACCCAGCATTTCCTGGAAATGCTGGTCAGGCTCAACTGAACGAATAGCAGACAGATGGTAATCGAATCCAGTGCACCCTCATGGTGTTAGCTCTACTTAATGGGTATGCAGCAGCTGTGTGAGGTGTGTGTTTGAAACCATCGTGACTTCCAGACCTACAGCCGCCCAGCTGGAACAACTAACTATGCAGGAGACTTGCACAGCCACTTGGATCTGCTAGGTACACTTAAAAATCCTCCAGTTCCAGCAAGTGTGAAATTCTGGATACCAAAACAGAGCTTCTTGGGGGAAATCTAGGCACGTGACAACAGGTGAGGAAAAAAGGTGTTTCTGCTGCTGCCTTTACTGGTTGTGGTGACCAGTGTTGCCACTGTTGATGGAAATAGAATCATAGAATCATAGAATGGTTTGGGTTGGAAGGGACCTTAAAGATCATCTAGTTCCAACCCCCCTGCTGTGGGCAGGGACACCCTCCACTAGACCATGTTGCCCAAAGCCCCATCCAACCTGGCCTTGAACACTTCCAGGGATGGGGCATCCACAACTTCTCTGGGCAACCTGTTCCAGTGCCTCACCACTCTCACAGTAAAGAATTTCTTCCTAACATCTAATCTAAATCGACCCTCCTTCAGCTTAAGGCCATTACCCCTTGTCCTGTCACCACCTGCCCTTGTAAACAGTCCCTCACCATCTTTCCTGTAGGCCCCCTTCAGGTACTGGTAAGCCGCAATCAGATCTCCCCGGAGCCGCCTTTTCTCCAGGCTGAACAACCCCAACTCTCTCAGCCTGTCCTCACAGGAGAGGTGCTCCAGCCCTCTGATCAGCTTCGTGGCCTCCTCTGGACTCTCTCCAACAGCTCCATGTCTTGCAATGCCCACAGAGATCAGACTGGGAAATTCTGCTCTTCTCTGTCTATGATTATATACCTTCACCATCATTATACGTTCTCTCTCTTTTCCCTTCCAGAAACACACACACGCATGCCCACACCGACAAATGAACACCGAGCCATCTCGCCTCTGGAAGAATGAAGCCAGCTTCATCCCTTCTCTCTCAAGCATAAATAAAAATCTGCTGATCTTACCTGCACACCTTCAGAGCTCTACAGCTAATCCTTTCATGCCTCAGAGAGCCTATCCAGCCTCCCTATAAATGCTGCAATGGAAGTTTATGTTCCATCCAATAGTTAAATAACTGCTGGCAGGTTATTGTGTTGTACCATCACTATATTTTCACATACTCCTTCATGGATAGAGGCAGAGACTAAAGTCAGGCTGAAAGATGAGTGCTGTGCTTCCTGTTTATGTTTTTCTTTCTGTTACTGAAAAATTTGCATTTAATAGGACTGGAATGCAATGAAGTCCTTAAAGTGGTGAAATAAGGATGCAGCAGTATAGCCAGGCAACCGACTAGTTTCTGTCAAAATCCCAGGGGGAACGCATGCGTTTGGCTTAAACAAGGTGTATGCAACTGCAGAAAATCAGCTTCCTTAACAAACCTGACCCAGATCTGAGTGAGCCAGTTGCATCACACAAAGTTGTACTCACAGGACAAAAGAATATTTATAGAAGGCCTCAGAGATCACTGTAACTTGCTGATTTTTTTTACAATACTAAAGACTTGTTCTTCTGATGTGTTTGGTAGATATTGCCTCATGAAACTCTTTCACAGCATGCTGTGCAGCCGTGACATTTCTGTGCGGACACAAGGACCTGTCTGGATATTTCCAGACCTGGTTTCTACCTGGCACTTGCTCCTACTCTTCTGCTTTCGCGTAGAGGAGCAATTCTGGCAGAAAGCCTGTGGCTAAACTGACACCCTCCCCAACCCGTCGTTCTATCATTAGGCCTATCAGCTTCTCAATTCATCAGCTACATTTTAATGGGTTTATGACATCCCATGCCTGCTTTTTCTGCCTCCTTTGTGCTATATTTGACTCCACCTGGGTTGCACCTACATCTCAGTGTGCAAGGATGTTCCAGAAATTCATTCTTCAGTGATAAAAATCTTCTAGCAACTGTTTTAAATTTGGTTAGACTAATTTATAGCCATTCATTTTTGCTCAAATGCTACAGTTAAAGTACCAGCATTATCATTCAGTTTTTATGATTTCTTTTTAGGAAGATTTTGAAATTTACTTTTAGCTGAATTTTTTCTCATGGCAGAGACTCGGAGATTGTTCATGGATATCCCATAATAAATAATGCAACTGTCTGTAACATTTGGTGTAGATCTGTGCCTGGTATAGTTCTGCTTATCCTATTTCACGTTTTGTCATGTCTATTTACCTAATTACCAACAGGTAGAAGAAATGTACTGTTTACATTAGACAGAAGGCTTTTAAGTACAGCTTATAGCACTAAACTTCATGTATGGTTGGTGACAGTGCATAAATCTTAGATGTTCTCTGTCATCAGCTACACTTCATATCCCTTTACAGACATTGTTTAACAATTGAAATGTGTTAGGAAATTAATTTGATGCACTTTCAAAATCATTTTAAGGTGCATGGGTACCTAACAGTCTTGGCATGGACCCCGGGAAGCAAAAGAATGAAAAGTTAGGGCAAGCAACCTACTTCCACCTTCCACATCTCTCCCAAAGGCATGTGTGTTGTGAAAGTTATCCTCCGAATTAGCAGCTCAGCTTCTCATCTTCGTTTGCCTGGGGACCCCCATTACTACCTGTCTCACCAGCCCACTCTGCCTCCAGGACACAGCACTGAATGGCCACAGACCAGTCACATGCAATCCTTTAGCCACGCTTCCCTTTTTGTCAGCTCCTTCTTTTCTTAGAAATGTGCTGGCACTGCTGCACTCTTCACTCCCTGACATGAGGTGTGATTAATGACAGTTCTTAAAAACTACAAATGCCTTTTTTGTCAGCATGGCCAACAACTAGCGTTTCGTATGCTAGCAGCTTCATCAGTCTTCAGGCAGGAAACAAATCATGACACATTCCCCACAGGTCAGAATAAACGTTCCACTGCGGGACTTCTTTATCATTACAAAAAGAGAAATGCACCTAAGAAGAAAGCACCCAAGATTCATTCTGAAAAATCCTTCAGAAATTCCCTTTAGTTTGCCTTTTCTCAGTACTCCAGGACACAGGTTGTGGGAGGCAGAGAAATACATGTCTACACTGATCCCTTTTTTTGAAAGAAAAAAGGCTGAAAAGTAGAGATTAAATAAAAGATACATAATCTACAATATAGTTTTATTGAATTAGTAATGCTCATTTTGGTTAGGATGCATAAGGGTTTAAATTCTAAATCCTTGTTTGCAATTACCCATAATTGTCTTCTCACAAAAATTTCCCATGCCTGGTTTATCCAGTTGCTGAATTTTCTTCTGTTAAGTTTAAGCAAAAATGGTTTCAGCCTCTTTCATCAGGAAAGTGGGGAGAATTCCTGTTTCTTTACAATCTTATGTCCAAAAGGTCTCAAACTTGAACAATGAGTTGAAAAAGAAAAGTTCTGACTTAATTAAGTGACGAGACTTTGAAAATACCTTGCTAGATGCATGCAGTCAGGGCGTTCGTGCCACAGCCAAGGAGGATTGTGTATGGCTTTCCCACCCAAGAAAATCCAGCCCATGGTTATCAGACCCTCTGTCCTGATTTGCACTGATTTCCCCTGAGCTCCTTGTCTGTGAGCATGGACTATCACCCAGTGTCTTCCACTCTTTTGCTAAGAAGGCGGGTGTTTTCTGTCAGTATCATCGGGGGGAAGCTGTGGTCCGTGTTACCTATGGTTTTGACCTGGAGTTATCACAATGAGAGTCCTCAGGCTCACGTCGCACATGGAGCTGCACCACAGCATGGTCCTCTTGAGCACAGACCCACCTACTGCTGTGTGCTAAGTCACAGCGTGGCTGCCCAAAAGCAGATTCAAAGGAACCCGCACCACATATGCCACCTGACAAACCCACTGCCAGCTGATACTCACTTCTGAGTAATGAAACACGATTGCTCAGTGACAGCTTCTGCTTTGCAAACAGATACTGGGAGCTGTCATTTAGCCAGTTATTAATCCAGTTAATGTGGGCTCTCTTCTCATTGCACTGTGCAAATTTTTTGATCAGTGTAATGAGATACTAAATCAACTGCCTTATAAACGTCCATATATACTATATCAACGTTGTTGTCTTTATCAGTGTAACTTGCTGTCTTCCCAGCACAACTGTTTGATCTGACTGATTTCCCTAAAAATATGCTAACTGACATTAATTATAATCTTACCCTTCGGGTCTTTCTCAGCTAATCTCTTAACTGCTTTTCACTTATTTTACCATGGCTGAATCAGGCTAACTAACTTATAATTAGTGGTATCATTCTCATTCTCTTTGACTATTGACACAATATTATTACTGAGACTTGCTTCTCTGGTGTTTTTGCATCATTCCAAGATTTGTTAAAAATTATCAGAGGTGCAGAAGTCAACTTGGCCAATTGTTTTATGACTCTTAGGAGCAAATAATTTGGGGCTGCAGATTTAACAATGTTACCAGCTGTTACTTAATATGTCAATAATTAGTGGGTCAGAAAAAAGTTCATCAGTCTAATCTGACATACATTTACTACACTGAATTCTTCCAAATGTAGTAAAGAAATTATTATTCTGTCTTTACTGTGCAGTTAGAAGCAATTTTATCAGCTGCATCTAGCTATGGTCAAACATTTCTGGGTTTGGGAGGTTTTTTAATTCTACTGTTCTTAAATAACTTTATATTGTCCTTTGACCTTCCAGCCAGAGACCTTCATCTTTGCCAGTCTTATCTTCCCATATCAATTTTCCAAGATTGTGGCTCCTCATTCATCATTCTCATGACCTGTTTCAAATTTTTCCATTTGTTATAAATTACTTATTTATTTCTAATCATGGCTTTCCCTTAGCAATTGAAAACAGCACGGCCAATGTTCTTTTCTTTGATGGTGACTTTTGGACAGCTAATAAACCCTCCTCAAGAGCCACCATCTTCCATTTACATTGTTCTGCCCAGATATATTTCCCCAACTGATTCTGATTGTAATTTTCTTAAGATTTGATAAATTAAAGCTTTTGAAGCTGACTGTGTTTGGGACTCTCCTGTGGTTGGCTATGCTAAATATAATCAGGCTGTGAACACTGGTCTCTTGGCAATCACCAACTTCCAATTCAGCAACTTTCATCTTTATTCCTTGTAGCAACGTCCAAAATGTTTACCTTATACTGGTAAGGCTTTTAAGTTATGTAAGTGACATTTTACCAACTTTTCGGGAAAAGTGGTTAGGTTGCCATCCCTTTGACTGCAGAAGGCAAGATTAGATCTCTTTTTAAAAGACTTTCTTTGATCTAGTTCTGAAAAAACGTTATCCAGCCTCTGCACAGGGAGGGTCAGCCTAGGTGAACAGGGAGGTCCCTTCTGGCCAGAGAGTCTGAAAGTCTCTGAACAAAAAAAAAGAAACTCTATTGATGTTTAATTGGTAACTGCACATCTTCCAGTTTTTAATTTCCTGATAACAGTGCAGGTTTGAATTCTGCCCATTGCAGAAACCTGCTTAAGTGTAACTAACTCATCAATGTAATTGCTACTATTCTAACCCTTCTAAGCAAAAAGGTTGGCCCTTTTCATATTCTTTTTTATTCTCTGCTTCCACCCTTCTACCTCAGTTGTATTTTCCTAGACAGTGTTAGTTGGCACCCTGGTCTATAGGCATTGAGGAATCTTGACTTCTGATTTATCTCTTCTTGCAGGTGCACAGCAGTAACAGGAGAGGCAAAAGACACAAGTTAGAACGTGAGAAATTCCAATTATACATCAGATATTTTGGTTTCGTTTGGTTTGGGTTCTTTTTTTTTACCTTGAGAGTCATCAGATACTGGAAGAGGTTGCCCAGAGAGGTTACAGGATCTCCGTCCCAGGAGGCGTTCAAGACTCAACTGGACATGGCCCTGAGCAACCAGATCTAATTAGACCTGCTTTGAGCAGGGACGTTCCCCTAGATGATCCCCAGAGGTTCCTTCCAACCTAAATTATTCATGGTTCTATGATCTGCAGGCCTAAAACAAGGTAATTGTATCTTCCCTGTATAGTCCTACCTCTGAAACTCTTTTTCCTCCCTGTCCTTAATCACATCATAACCAGAGGTGTTAACATTCATGTCATTAACATCTGAGCAGGTCAATGTCATTGATAATGTCAGTGAAATTGAAAAGTCTTTTTATTAAGGCCGTTCCATTTCTTGAGGTCTTTTCCTCACCAGACTGCAAACCAATGCTTCATAAAAATAGTCTTTCAAAACATGTCTTATTTCAAAAGTTAATATGCCTTAGTACTGAAGTACTCCAATGCTGTTCATGACTTTTTGTAGCATAAAAATAGTACATAACAGAAATAATGCATTGAAGGAGGTGTTTGAATGGTACTACACATAGGCAGATACATCTCAGTTAAAGGGGTTTTGACTATACGATTCTTGCACAATACAAGTTTTGGTACATTGCTCCTTCAGGCCTACGTAAATGAATGCACTGGGCAAGGCAGGTGGAGTGTTATAATGTATGCAGGGATTTCGGAGCTCTGAAGAGCTTGCCTTTGCAATGTAAATGTAAACCTAGAATGTATAAAAAATATGGTTGTGGATTATATAATCCTTTTTTGGCACATTTTGATGGACTAAATATTTCAGAGCATTGCTAATAAACTCCACAGCTTTTCACTTGCGTTTGCCAGAACTGTAATGAGTTAACAGAAGTATATTAAATAACCTTGAAGAATATTGGCTGTTATACATAGTGCACTTTCGAGGTGAAGTGCTTTGAGTTCTAGAAGTTGTAGTAGTTCAAAGAGTAGAGCCTAGTGATGAGGAATGACAGAATACAATGGGAACTGTAATGTGGACCAAATAGATTTTTAGGAGACCATAACTACACAAACAGTCCATCAAACCTCCTGAAGTTATATAAAATTAGAAATAACTGGATTTTTTTCTGGGTTCATACACTGTTCATATAGTATGCACACACACACAGGTATATATAGGCAACTAATGTAATGGTCTTAAAAGATAAGGTAAGCAAGTGTCTTACACAGAAGTGTACCATGTACTGTGAAGAACACAGGTACACATCAAGAGATAAAGACAAATATTTACCAGCAGAGTGACTATAGTTTTTATAATCTTACTGCATTTCTGAAATGCCTAAGAACCTTTTACAAGGATGATTACCTATTAATAAACAAAGAAGCTTAAAATGCATTCACATCCTAATAAAACAGTATTTCCCACTAAGCTAACTAAACTCAAGCAAGATAATGCTCAAATTAACATTACAACTGGAATAAAGGGAATTAATATATTTTAAGATATAGTATGAAGTCAACAACTGCACTTCAGATGAACAGAAGTGGCATTCAAATTGTGAAATTACCTATCTGAGCCTTAAAAATGTGTGATAATGGTAATATAACAAACATAACATTCTTTCAGTCTCTTTGAGGCAGCTGCTAGACTTATCAAAATTGCTGTTTATTGAGCAACTTATGCAATTTTCCATTATTCAATCTAATTGCTCTCATTTCATTCAAAATGGCTTAAAACCCTCTGTTTCCCATTTTGTCAAGCTAATACTCTACAAACACAGTTTCCAACCCTCGCAATGTAAGATGATTTAAGATAGCAATTTCTACATATTTGGATGTATACAAGCTATCGTGCACACACAATCACAGTTTCTAAAGGTTACAAAAATTACTCACCAAGCAAGCTATCTAGTTTGAAGAGCCTTGAGCTGTTGTCTGCTTTGGATTAGCCTCAGGACAGCAGTAGTCTGCATCTTGCAGGTCCAAGAGGAAATTACCTGTGCTGCTTGCCCTTACGGGTGGGATCCTTCTTTCTCTGTAACTCCCCAAACATATCAAGCGATGTCACATCTTGCATCTCCAAAATACGCTGTTTCCTCTCCTTTTGCTGTCCCCTTTGACTTCAGGGGATTATCTTCAATTTAGCCCCATGTCAAACCCTGAAAATTTAACTCTCTTGCTGGCAGTTTGCATATTGTCACCCTCTTTTAAAGCACCGATAAAAGAGTCTCAAAAGATGAAGTTTTCAGGATAAGGAAGAGATTACTGCACAGCTCTTCTATCAAATCCCATGTAAGATAAGAGATGAGTTGATGATGATGTCAGTTTCTCTCATTTCCTCTGGCTGTTTAGTTTCATTGATGACCTAATTCACCAATATTTTCTCTGACTTCATTGATATTCCCAGTGCACTTGTCAATATTTTGTACTCTCTCAATGATTCTTCAATCATTCTTGGTCCTATTAGCAGCAAAGTGTCAGGGAAATAATTTTGTTCACCCTAGCTAGAGGAAGGTCACCCCTGGCAAAAGAATTGCCTGTAGTTCCATTAATAAGAAATTTAGTTAAGCAAAGAAAAACAGCATTAGCAGAGCATAGCATAGGAGAGTATGGAAAGAGAGGTGTAAATACCCAAGCTTTGTTCAAAGGGGCTTAATATTTACTGCTGCCTCCAAGTGATGGCTTCAAACAGAAACTAGTTGTTCTCAATACTTACAAAAAACCCCACACAAACGTGATTGTAAATTATCAACATAACCTCTTATGTGATTATTTCTGTTTTTCAGCAATGAGTTTATTTTAAGTTACATATAAAAATCTTCTGTTTCACATGCCAATTCTCTTCTAATAGCATTTCCACACAGTGGACTTGCACTGCAGAACAGACTATAGTCATGTTCTTCTGTTTTCAGCCAGGTTTTTTTAATTTTTTATTAGGAGGACTGCCAGATTCTCTTATCCTCTGTGAGGACTTCAGTTGAAAAGGATGTGCTCTCTGCTGTGGTCTCAAATGTCATAATTCTTCCAGTTAGCATAATATAGAAAAAAAATGAGTGAGTCCATAGGATGCATGGGCAGGAGCACTTCAGTACATCAGCGTATATACAGGGTTAAGTGTTTGTAAGCTCATTACCTGAATTTAAATTTTATATATTTAATTCCCTTGTATGTTACCATCACTTCCACATCAAAGAATCACATTTTGTTTAAACAAGTTGCTAAACTAGAAGCCATGAGAAAGAAATCCTCTCCAAAGGCACCGGTTACTTTAATCTTCATCTTACAAAACTCAGGCATTATGTATTAAATAAACCTTGCTCCCAGTTTAACTAGAATGTCCTGTAGAACTGAAGTTTATATGTAGTTCCCCTGCCCCATAATAGAAACTGTTTCTTTCTCTGCATCAAAACTAAACAGGGTGTTCCTGAGAGCACTAATGCAGTTCTCATTCCTGGACAACTGTTAGGACTTGCCAAAATGGGCCCTGGGACCAGCAGAATTTTTGAATCTCAGTCTTTCCTGAGGGCTAGAGTGTTTTCCCAGGCACTACTGGCCATTGCTCCTAGGAACTGCAGTAGGTACCTTCTATCTATGTGATTTCCTTTAATCTCCAGAAGTTTTTGCCATACTATGAGATGAGAAGATGTGGGATGTTACTTTCAGCAGGCTTTAGTAATCCCCAGTGACCGAAGACCTAACCAAAAGCAGTGTAGGAGCTGCCCCCAGCTATGAGAGCAGGGAAAAGTCAGTCCAGCTAGGGCCAAATCCACCAAAGTTTCTCAATACCTAAGCTGGCTCCTGGGCTGATTTTAAGGCATCCAAACACAGACAGACAAACATGAAAGCCACTTTTCAGCCCCAGCCAAGACCCAGGAGAAAGCCTTTCCTTTCTTTGTCTTGTTTGATGGACTCGACATATTTGGTTGTCTTAGAACATATTTATTGAATCAGTCTCTGCACAAAATCAGACTGCAGGCGCTTATTCCTTTTGAAATATGGTTAAAAGGACAATATCTCTCTCTGCCTGTTAGATTGGGACTATTTTTACAGGAGCTTAGTGGTTAGAGCCCTCATTCAGAGGTGGAGAGGGTGGAAGGCCAATTCCCAGTCCTGCCTGTGAGATGCCTGTATGCTTCTGTCTCTCACATTATGGAATAGCACCGTAGACAGCTATTCCCTAGTAGGTGGCAATCCTCAATCACTCCTGAACTTCTGAAGTAGAAAGAGGGAATACTGCTTTAGCTGTATGATGATAGCAGTCTCACGGAAGAGGTCATTCCTCATCTTCTTTTCTCAGCCCCAAGCCGCTGCCAATGCGTTTGGCGTAGTAATATTTAATGCAAAACTCTTAATACAGTCCTGGGAGCAACAATATGAATCCAGAGCTCCCATGTCCCAAATGAAGTGCTAGAAAATGGAGGTCATTCTACTCCTCCTTCTCTGACCCAGAGACTTTGTAATTCTTCTGTGCAAAGTGGAACTGGTTCAGAAGTGATTTGGTCCTACTCCAGGACTGCCTTTAGCCTGGTACATGGAGTGGTCCTGCAGTGTGAAAAAGTAAGTCAGAATCTTCTCATGATGACAATGAACCTGGGCCTCCTGTGTACTGAGTGAGTGGCCTGGCTCCTTGTCCTGGTTTTCAGCTGGGATAGAGCTAATTTTCACAAGAAGCTGGGAGGGGACACAGCCAGGACAGCTGACCCACAGTAGCCAAAGGGATATTCAATACCATGATGTCATGCTCAGTATATAAGGGGGAGCTGGCTGGGGAGGAGGAATTGCTGATTGGGAATGGGCATCAGGTTCTGGGCAGTGAGCAAATTGCATTGTGTATCACCCGCTTTGTATATGCTTTTATTACTATTGTTGTTGCTATTCTCCTCTCCCTTTGCTGTCCCAGTAAACTGTCCTTATCCCAACCCATGGTTTTACCTTTTTCTTCTGATTTTCCTCCCCATCCCACTGAGGGGGTAAGGGAGGAGTGAGCGAGCGGCCGTGTGGTGCTCAGCTGATGCTGTGGCTAGACCACGGCACTCCTAAAGAAGATAAAAGGGATTTGCTTGCGCTTTTCTGATAGAATGATTCATCCTTCTTTTTAAAAGGAGGTGATGAAGGTGCCTATTAGCAGAAGAAGCTTCTAGACTGCGAATCTTGAGGGAAAGCAGGTACCTATTAGCACAGAATAAGAAAGCCACATCCTAGAAAATGGTCAGATTGAAGACATATTTGTGCTGTCTTTCCCATAGACTCATGTAGGTGGCTCCCTCCTCGGTGTGCTAATTGTCAAAATTTGCATTCTGAAGCATTGCATTCTCCCCATGAACTGTGCAAACTCTATGTTTAGCATCTCTTGTTTTCTGGATGTGGGCATGCAAAGCCTTTATTAAAATAGCAGTCTTGCTGTAGCCAGGATAGTCTAAGTAAAGCAAGATTTGTAGAGAGATTATATTTGCTATTGGAGCAACTCATATAACAGGAAAAAGAAAGCAGGCTGTCAGGCCTTTTCCAAGCCTTTTCAAGCTCTTCCTCTTGTTTCCATCAATATTTGGATCTAATAAAGATATTTCTCTGTCTACAAAACTTGTCTTATCAGTTTATGGCAAAGAATGTATTACCACCTTTTCTAGTTTTCAAAATCTGTCCTGTACAACCCATTTGGGGAATACTCCATGCCAGGGTTGTTTTAATTTCTCAGAGTGAGCTGTAACTGAGGCAGTATAACCAAGACAGTTTGCTTCCTCGATCTTTTTGTGCTTTGTACTCTCAGGTCACTTAGCAGAGGTTTTGGCCTTAATAGTACCCAGAGACTCCGGGGGGAGACTATGCTGAAATAATTTCATAATTGTACCTCCAGAGTCTGAAGATACCTCCTAACAATGCCTTGGGTACTTCCCTGTTGTTTCGTGTAACACACCTTTGTCTGGAGCTCATCTTGCTTTTTAATCAGTCAAGCATGATTTCTGCATCAGCATTTAATATTCTGGGGCTAATGAAGAATGTCTTGGCATCCCTTATGCCTTTAACAGAAAACCGAGATCCCACACAGGGCTGAGGAGGTTCTCTCACTGCAAACTGGGTTGTTGTCTTTGCCACAGGTGCCATCACCTTGGATTTGGGCTGCTCGCAATTTCTCACCTGCCTCCCTGGTGGCTACTTCAGCCTTAGGCAATGGATCACACAGTTGCTCTGGAAGCTTTCTGAGGTTCCCAAGGAAGACAGCATTTACTCACTTGCAGGCCACCTCACTTCCTAGGGCAGTAAGATCCCTTCCTTCAGGATGTCCTTTACCTCCCACCCAGTAAAACCAAAGACCAGCTTTCTGAGAAAATTTCTCAACAGCCTCACGTGATTCAGTACACCAGATTTGCTTGCCTTTGACCATTTTATCCCATGCTTTTCCCACTCTGATAAGTATCTACAAAACATCTGCCTACCATAAGTAGAATCACAGAATGGTAGGGGTTGGCAGGGACCTCTGGAGATCATCTAGTCCAACCCCCCTGCTAAAGCAGGATCACCTAGAACAGGTTGCACAGGATTGCGTCCAGGTGAGTTTTGAATATCTCCAGAGAAGAAGACTCCACGGCCTCTCTGGGCAGCCTGTTCTACCTGTAACACTAAGCTGGTAAGTAGTACCTGGGTGTACGATAATCAAGATTTCAGCCATCTGGACTTTGGTCCTCTGGCAGCTTGGGGCATCTGCTGAGGATGGGGGATGCGGTCTGAGCTGCTCACAGCATTCGCACCCGTGCCGTGGGTGGCAGACATATGTCCACATATGCTTCAGTTAATCTCTTGCACATCATCTTATCATAATGTAAGTGTCTTGCAATATCACAAGCACCTCCAGACTGGCAAATCTTTTTAACCTGCACCCCTGCCGCACAGATGTGAATTTCCGCAAGGCTCTCGGCAGTCCATAGCATCTTGTCCTTGCTGCTATGCATCTCTAGGGGAAACCTCTACAGAGCTGGAATCTAGGCTGCAAGGAAACATCTTTCCAGATACCTGTCTGTTTTTAGGGTTGTGCTGTATTAGAAATATACACAATATTTAGTGTGACCTATTTCAACAAATAGTGTGTTTCCTCTTTCTGTCTTGCTAACTTGGAGATCTATTTTTAATCCTTACTTTGTATCTTCATATTGTTTCTTCAATTTCAAGGTTTTTCTTTCAGCAACAGACAAAAAAGTGGCTGAACAGTTGATGAAAATTCACTCTTAATCCTGGGCTTTCAAGTTCTGTCTGTCTTTCTGAATAATTGCTTACCTTTTCTTCATGATCTACCATCAAGTATTTTCCCCCCTAACACTCTTAGAGAGTTCTCACTAACCTCTTCTTAAAAACCTTCTTATCTGCTGCTAGCTCCTAATTCTATTCAACAAAATCCCTGCCTCTGTATGGTCTTCTTATGTAATTTTTATGTGTTTCAATTAAAGCCTGATCTAGTTTCTCTTTCCTTGCCTACGCGCTGTCTCTGTCTCACTCCAAACCTTTTAGAGTCTCTTCTGACTTAGCCACATTGGTTTCTATTTCGGATGCCACTCAACAAGTTTTTAAGAGAGATTCACAGGAAATACGTTGCAAAAAGAGCTATCAGCATCAAATATCTATTATTATCAATAACGGTATAGGCAAAGCTAACCTATAAAGGCATAGCAAAACTTTCACCATGAGCAAGGAACCAAATCCCACCTCATCAAAAGGTACTCAAGCTCATACAAAAGGCATTGCCTCCTCATCCAACTGCAACCAGCCTGGCTGGCAGGTGATTTGATTCAGATCAAAACTGAACTCAATAAATTTGTATGACATTCAGTATATAAATGGTGAGACTCTGTAGGCAGAAAGACAAAGAATATTTAGCATTTCCAATTTGATTACTTCCAGTGCAATGTTTAGGTCTCATCCATCATTACTTTTGGTGACTTCTCAGAGAAGGGGCAGGATACTCCATCATCTCTGAAAATCCTATGCACCTCTCCTTTTTTTCTTGTTAACTACAAGACTAAGTTGCAAGCAAGTAAAAAACCTAAAGCTTGTAAAAGCTCCTAGGTTTTAGAATTTGCTGAACTTGTTTGGAAAACACTTAAATTAGATCCAATTAGTTTTTAATCAATCTAGTTGAAGAAATTATTCTTTTGGCTGCTTTCACAGGAAACTTGAGTTAAGAGCAAATTATAGCTCTCTGATTGCTACAGATTGTAGAAAAAAACTTCCCCTTTTTCACTCAGAGCAGCCTACTTCTCTATTTTTAATCAGAGCTGTTGAGTAGTTTGTCCTGGGCAAAGACAGACATGTGTATAGAAACTGATTTGGAATTCATTTCTAATAATGTTTAATAGGCAATACATACAGGATGGATTTTTCTCCCCAGATAGCTTCTTTTTGAATACCATGTATAAACTGTGATTCAGACAAAAAAAGACTCAGGAGTGAGTAATGTTTGATCTACGGCTGGCAAGCACAACTGCAGTCATTAAGCTGGGCTTTTATGAGGCTCACTGTGTGCTCATAAACCAACTTAAATTTTAATGGATTATCAAGTTGCAAGTTTTACTAAGCTGGCAGAATCAAAATGGGGTTACAGGAGAAATCAAATTCCATGTAAATAAAATCAGTAGTACAGGAAAATCAAGGTACTGGTTTATCAAAGAATCATACATACAAATAGTCAAACACATAAGTACAACTTCTTTACTCAGTCATATAGAAAAATCAATTAGAACATGGCAAGCATGGCATCTGTAGTAAAGGTATGGCCTTAAATTTCTCTAATTTCGGATAAATGTTATGGAAGCAGTCCTGATATCACCGTTCTTATATAACAATCCATTCAGCTGTATTTTTATTGTGTCATCAGATCTTAAATTAACTTGGTGACTTTCAGTAGCAGAGTATTGTGGAAGGCCAGACCATTTTGTCTAATCTTATTGGAGAAACTTCAGTCCTTGCCAAGAAATCTATTTCCCATTCTATTAATATAAGACCTATTTAAGCAAACAAAAGTGAATGGAATTTGCCAGCCACGAAAAGTAAGCCTTGTTCAGAAAGAGTTATTTCCTTCAGGCAAAATCCAAGCAAAGTTTTTCTTGAAGACCAGGGCTACACTGCAGCTCAGAGACACTGTGAATAACACTGACACTTGTGAAAGAATTAAATGTGCTTTGAAAGAAGGGGAATTTCAACTTAAAAAGAGGAAGCTTCTTTCGGACAGACGGTGCTTGCTGTAAGAAGCACATACGTATTTGTGATAGGAAAGGGTTGATTTTCTGTGACCTAGGCTTTCTGCATATGGTGGACGACAGGCACTGAGGACAGAGGAAGGAATGAACATTTCTGTTGTTAAGATCCATACTGGAGTATTTTGCTGCCTCTGAGACAGGAAGCCTGGAGAAAGAAATAACGTACTCCCTAGTACTGTAATAATGCTTTCCATTGAGTGGTATTGCTTTTTTATTTGTCTGATAATGATTTGAGCAGTTACTGAGGCAAACCTTTGTAATGCTCCTATAAACAAGTAGGAGCATAAATTGGTAAAAATGTAATTGCTATTAGTAATGTGACTCCACAGCTGCTCTCTATTTCATTTGAGTCACAGCTGCTAATTGTAGGAGCTTCACACACATCCCTTATTCCCTGGAGCAAGCTGACCAATCTATAGCAGAATGAGCCAGAGCCCATTCTATAGTGGCATCAGCACAATTATCTCCTGAATTCCTGGAGCAGGACATTTCTAATCAGAAACTGGGTAAAAGGACCAAAGCGGATCTGCAGGGCATTTTCTGATTATGCATGCTATAAGGATGATGGTCTTAATTTACACCAGTAGATAGAAGAATCAGGTCCTTTTCTTCCCCTTACTACTGTAATTCTGGTGGCTGAAGGGAGGGACCCAAAACCAAAAGGCAAAACCTCTTCCTTTAGCTTTGTAAATCAGTTAATGTGCCATGAGAAGCACTATGAGAAAATCAGTATGTGTCCCCAGAGTGATTTCTGCACTAGAACTGAGAGCAGGAGGGCTTGGCTCATTTAACTGTGCTTCTGTATATCACATCTTCATTTAATAATTGAGATTAATTTATTGCAAGAAAAAGTAGCTCCTGATCAGTCATCCTCCTGTTTAAGAAGCAGTATGAGGTTTGTGTTGCATGCCCAGCTGGTTTTGAAAGACACTTATTGAAAAGAAAGAATGTAATACCTGAGAACTAAACATAATATATTGTATGGCTGCTAATTCTTGTTAGGTGTGTTTGGGTATGGGTTAGGAATCAATGACAGATTCATTCTTTTGTGTACATTACATATCTCGCCATCAGAGATGCCCTGCAAACTGCTATCTGAGGTTACACCTGTATTGCGTTGTGTCACCATGCTGCCATTTCCAGGCAAAGTGTCCTGTGCAGAAGGAGGAGGCTCAGAAGAGGGACAACCTGGGAGCGGGCATTTGAATTCCCTCTTCTGTACAATGACTCTTGAGGAAACTCTAGCAACTGACTGGTCTGTTAATCAGCTGGCATCTCTAAATTGTCACTTGTGTGGGAAGAGGGGTGCGCTCCTTCCCTGTTTCATTGCAAGGTCAAATGGGTTAGTGTGATCTGGTGAGAAGTGAATCTGGCTGTTGCTGCTTCCCAGCTGACAAGTTCGCTTGACGAAACTTGAGGCAAGTGCGAGGGCTGGCAAAGGAGGACAGACATCACCTGATGTGTGTGGTACCTGTGATGCAGAAGTGGTTCAACCAACTTGCCAATTTGGTGGCCAGGGGTAGTTTAGTGTGGAAAATATGTCAACCTGGCCTGTCCTTTAGGTGGTACTCAGAATAAACACCACAGCTAATCCCAATAAATGTCTCATTCTGGTTGATGACGTTCTTCCCCTCTGAATTTCCCCTGCAGTTTCACTTGAGTGGAGTACATGTTCGTGTCCTATGATTCGTGCTGTGGGACTGTGCGCCGTCAGGCAGTTGCTGTGCTCTCTTTCGGAGGTACCTGCCCTTTAGTTGTGGATGAAGGATTCTGCTTGCAGAGGCAGTGGAATGCTCCATGATCTTTGGACCAAAGGTATTATTTAAATAATTGATGTTGTTTAATTGTTATTAAAGGAGCAGTTTCTGGATGTTAGAGTAAAATGATCCCAGAATCATAAAGTCATAGTTCTCCTGAAGATCTTAGATATAATAAAAGGATGTTACTGAAAGAGGGGATGTTGTGAAGGAATACAAAATACATTCAGAAATAAAAAATTAGGGAGACAGAGGGTTGGGGTTTTTTTTAACATAATAATAACATAATTAAATGACAAGCCCAGAATTTTTAAATGTAACTTGGAGCAAAAGATTGTTCTAAATGAATGAGCAATAGAAAAAATTTAGCAATTTATCAAAACAGTGCCACTTTGTAACTGGAGAAGCACACGAGAAACACAAGTTGCCTAGTAATGGTATGTTTTTAAAATGTGTCCCTTGTTGGATATTTATGTGGTCGTATGGCTTAGTATTTGGGTGGAAGGCATCCTAGAATTCTCTGACCTTGTGACGTTAAGGGAAGTTTCTTAAGTTGTGATTTCCTTTGATAACACCTGTTCAAATCAACCTGTGTTTACAACACAGGAGAAGGCTGGTAAATGCATTTTTAGCAGAATTTCATTTAGAAGTCTCTAGGATAGCTTTCAGGTTGGTGGTGGAAAGTCTTAGTCACAGATGTCCTGTCTCCAGGAGGCTCACAGCACTGCTCATGGAGCTACTCAGTGTTGCAAAGGGGGGGGAATTTTAGAAAAATTCCCTATGCTAGAAAAGTCAAAAGAGTAGGTTACTAGTTCAGTGGTCAGTTTTGTTTTGAGTTCATTGTGCAACATGGGGGGGGAGAGTCTTCCCATAGAAGGTATGTACCTGATATAAGAAAATCAACTCATTACATGTAAGAACATGTAAGAAAGGAACATTTTGAAAGGAAATGAAGGGCAGTGAAGGAACTTAGGAGTCAAAGAGCACAGATTTGACAGTGTCTTTCAAAAGACAATGACTACATCCAAAATGAAAATAGGAATAAAGAGACCAAATGAAACCCCAAGCAAGCATAACAAATACGAAGCTCTTGTTTACTCCAAGACATTCAGGCTTCACTGTGTGTATTGGGTTTTCACATGCTGGATTCACATGCTGGATTGGGAGGAACCAGAGTCAGAAAGCACAAGCCAATCCCAAAATAAGTCACACAGGGCTTTCTGGCTATTGCTCTCAGAAGTAAAAGGAGTGAAGTTGCCTCTTTTTCCCAAACATTGATCTTAGAGTTCTTCAGGGAAGGAATCCCCCTGTACTCAGCCAAATGAGAACTGCCTCATGACTTTCCTCAGACTGGTTTGGGCCAAACCAAAGCAGTCATGAATAGGGCCAGTGAAGTGCATGTACTCATATGGTTTCTTCTCCTTTCAGTGACTGGACTGCAGATATAGTAAATAAAGGGTTGAGTGTGACTATTGACTGCATACTGACATAATTTCAATTAATATACTTCTCCATTTTTCATCTTTGACATCCACACATGATTTGTAATTGTGAGTCATGGGCACATCTCCAGGAATGGCTGACAAAGCCTCAAAAGCCAAGACAGACACGCTACATAGTGATAGCCTTATTTAGCAAGGGAAAATGGTTACCTCCCCGTGGACTGACCTCACATAATTCTGGGTATCAGAGATAATTTTTAAGCCCTGGATCTTCAAACCACTCCCATCTCATCAGTTATCACTGGCATCGTGACAAAGTGCCACTTCCACATCTGGATGCAGCCAGCATCTGAAGAGAAAAACCACACATCCATCCACAGACCTACAGTCCTCTGAAGTGGAGCAGAGTGCTTGTGCACTGGGCCACGGTCACGAAGAGGGCAGTTTGGTCTGCACCATTGCCAGCAGTGGGACATACTCTGAAGCAAAGTCTATCTTTCACCTCTTACCTAGTCCCCTTTGACTGCTAAACAATTCTGGGACATAACCAGACGTCCAATGGCCTGTAGATATAAGAGAGAATTGAGCGCAGAATTTGTATTTGAATATGCCAAAGAAATGGCGTAAGCAGCCAACACAGAGACTGTGTAATTCTTCCTCTCGTCAGTCTTCTAGACGCTGGCTCCAAGGATTTGTATTTGCTGGTTAAAGGCATCTTGTAAAAAAGGGGAAGAGAAGCTGCTTGCAGCACTGAAGTTTTAGTGGCCCGATTCATGATTCAGCAACTCTCTCTAATGCAGCTAACGTGAGAAGCAGCTTGTCACACTCAGTGACCTCCCACTGCAGGGAATGTGGGTGTACACCCTTCTGCAGACTCACGGGATCCTTCGTCATGCAGCCATCCCCAGCAACACGCCTTCTCCTGGAAGACAGCAGCCAGGAAACCATGTTGAATCTTTGAGACTTCCCTCCTCACAGCTCCAAATCCAATCTGTAAAGAAAAACAAGGAGTGTTAGCTGGTATTCTTGTCTATGTTTTATTTCTCTCTCTTACTCTTATTTTCAGTTCCGGTTTTGGTCTTTGCTGCTGTGAGACAGTCATTGCAAAACATGCCTAGCTATAGCAGTACACTCTCTCTACTTCATTTATGTTTCCAGTTGCTAAATTGTTTTAATTTCTCCTCTTACACACGTGCACTGGATCAAAAAAAAATAGGGCTATCCTTTTTTTTTTTTACTTGACTGGAAGCAAAAATTCTTATTCATAGGAGGGAAATATGACTGCTGAGAAGGAGTTTCTGTAATTTTCAGTGACTTGGCACAGGCAATTTTATTTAGGCAATCAGTTGTGTGGTTTAACTCAGTGGGGCCCCACCTAGGAGGAAAACCCCTTGATAAAAGTTCACTATGTAGTAGGGCAGCTGGAGCAGAAAGAGAATTACATCTGTTTACAGCAACGGATTCTGCACAAGCCTTCCCTCCTGTTCTGCTATGACAGGTGGATCACAAAGACAATTATCTATATCCTCTGAGTCATTTGGGCTTCTTCCTCTTCTTTCCTAAGAAAAAGCAGGATGAATCTGGTCTGGAAAAAATATTATTCACAGTTCCATATGTTATAGTACACACACAAAAAGCGTGTCGGTGGACTGAGAGGAATTCTGTATTTAACAGAAGAAGAGACTTTTGCTCCCAGAGACCTGGGGCAAAGGTAAAGACCAAAGTGTATCAGCTTAAAATAAAACATGACAAAAAATGGGAAACCATGAGGAAGCTGTACTACCAGTCAGGACAGCAGACAGCAGTCTCACTGTTTTTCAGTAGTATGAGAACTGAAGAGTTTTTACATTTGCTCCAGCAAAAGAGGATTCGCTGGAGCTGTTTAAAGGAGGAGAGTGAAGGACCTTGGCAGGGGTGGTGTGGAGGCTTCTCCCAAATATATGGAAAGGGCATGGGAAAAACACAAAGCACTGCTAAAACGCAAACCAGCAACCACAGGCCAGTCAGATGCAGGTGCCGTTCTCTCACTGGGGCATGGGAATGACATTTGGCTCTTTACCAGCATTATAGGCCCTTATACCACATGAACCCAAGCAGCCATAGAAGTGTTTTGCTTATGAAATGAGTCATAGGGATTTTTTTCTTTTTTTCTAAACAGATACCAGTTTTTCTTGGCCACAAATTATGTGCTGTTTAGCCTCAACTTTTTAAACTACATAGGATTTCTCTCAGTTATCTTTTACCATCGTGAAGTACAGGTTCTTGTTACAAAACTGAAGGGCACACACTTCATCACTTCTGGTATCTGACATCATCGCACCGTCTCCCCCACCTCCTCCTTCTGTGTCACCCTCTCCTCCCCCTCTACTTTCAATTCCTTCATCTTCTTCCCCACACTGCCAAGGCCAAGCATGCTCCCCATTCCTCTTTCCTCTGCACCAGACGTTTTGGGTACTCATCCTGTCCTTTGCACGCCGGGGGCTCTGTGTTCCTCCCATGGCATACCCTGTCTGCAGTAATCTTGCGCCACATCGCCTTCTCTGTAAACCAGAGATCTGTCATGGCATGTTTCTTGTTGCTAAGGGCTATGAAGCACACAGAAGTCCTTGCACCAGTCCACGGGAAAAGGTGAGATTAACTTTCTCAATAGGCTCTCTCTTGCTAAAACTTCTTGGTTTACCACTTCTTTGGGAGTACTGGAGAAGGTACTGGAGTGTTTTCAACCTCTAACATATTTCTTTAACTGTCCCTTCTTACAGCATCATGGAGGTCTGCATATTCTTCCTTTATGCTATGATACTTCTCCCAGGTAAAAGGTGCATTTTTAATTGTAAAAACTGTTTTGATCATTTGTGTCCTGCTATGTGATTCTTTCTCATCCACTAAGAAGCTCATTCCTTAGTAGTAATTAATAATTTCTGTTGCACAATCAAGATCATATAGTCTATGTGACATGTATTTAAATTGTGTGCAGGGACTCTATAAAATATATAGTAAGTACTTTCTCTCTTCAACTTTATATCTTTACATTACACTTATTTTATGTTGCTCTTAAATTTTCAATTTAAATCTATCTTTAAAATGTGTGTATATTACCTCTGTATATCATGGAGAGCAGTATTAAACTGAAAACTGACAGTTTGATATGGGACAACTGGAGTTTCAGGCAGCCGCAGAGATCATTTTGCAGTCTGGTGCTCTGGAGGAGCAGTCAAAACTTGACACCAGGAGAGAGACTGTAAATCTTCTCCTCCTTTTGAACACAGTGGAGGTGTTTGTATCTTTGGGGACAGAGGACTGCATTCTCATTCCAAGAAGAGCCTGGCCTCCCAGCCCATTGCCACCCATAATGATGGGTACACGCACTGATGAAAGTGGGAGAAAAATCATCCCTTGTGTAATATAGTTTCATGCTTTCTTTGCATGAAGGCATAATTGTGTTTATTGACTATTTCTGCTAACAAGATCAGCAACAGAACAGTTAAATCTGACATTTAATCTGTCATTAAACTCTAGATTAATTACAGAGCAGTTAAATCTGACATTTAATTTGTCATTAAACTTTAAATTAATTCTTCAGTGAGACTGAAAGTATTCACGTGTTTCTGACCTTCTGGTCACATATTCCCTAGACACCAACATTTACCACACGGTGTGCACTTTACATTTTCTTCAGAACTGCAATGCTGTGTTATTTTATTAGGAGAACGAACTCAACTTTTTAAAAAGAAATTGTGCAACTAACTCCTTTGTGGCAGAATCTCATTACACTCAGGATACTACATACAAGATGGTTTGGACCTTTTGCCTGCATGTAAGTTTTCTAAGATATAGACACTCACAACTTCTGTGTGGTAGGCCTTCCTTGGAAAATAAAATATAGGAAGAAAAATAAGAACCAGTTTTATGACCTGAACTCCACGAGACTAAGTGAGTCAGTTTGAAGAACTATATGTCCTGTGATACCTAGTGGGAGAAATTGTGTCTAAATCCTGGCGTTTTCATTGCTATTGTTGTTAAGTGTTGCCTCTGTGAGTGCAAATACTTGGTGTTCTTTTGTAGCTGATGGAAATCTTAATTTCTTCTCGCTCTTTGTCTAAGGTATTGCTGCCAGTGTGCATCAGGTGAAGTCATTTCTCAATCACACTGCATACCTATCCTGCTATTTTCCAAACTCTCAGAAAACTGACATAAAGGATTTAAGAGTTTTTTGGCAAAAAGGTGCTGTTGAAGTGGTGCACGAAGTATACTACGGCCAAGAAATACATGACAACCTTAGTCCTAAATATATAAATCGCACAAAGATGGATATGGACAAATGGACCTTGCAATTGTTAAATGCAGGAATTGTGGATGAGGGACAGTATACATGTATTATACAGCACAGAGATAAAGGATCACCAAAGGTCATACACACATCTGAGTGCTTACTGCACATCATTGGTAAGTAATCTTTTCTAACTGTCATCTGGTCCAGGAGTTTTTTGGGGGTTCTCTGTCACTTTGTTCAGTCCAGAAATGTGTGGTACTGTCTCCAAGCTGCTGAAGACGTACCTGCACTGGAGCAGAATTTCTAAAAATGGATAACAGCATTCTCAACAGAAAATCCTCAGCTCTGAATAAAAAGTACCCAGGTGGAAGCAATCAGGAGGAGTAGAAAATGAGGTAATAATTTGCTCAATATCGCATCATTCCTGATTCCCACCATCATACTTTACAATGAAAACCATTCTGCTGCTTCCCCTTGCCTCCTGCAAGTTTTATGGCTTTTAGGACTCTGGAAAATATACTTTATTTGCATCTGATGCACTACCTTCTATTAAAAGTAGCAGTAGTTATCATTGTTGGTGGTAAATTACAATTGAAACATAACAGTATTTCTGCAAACACACAGCTATTTTATGATCATATAAATCACAGGCAAAATAAAGAAAAGAGCAGCTCATATGTGGAGGAGTAGAAATTCATATGTTCAGTTAAAGGAAGACTGAAAATATCTCTGAAGTAAAAATGCATGCATTGATGAGATTCAAACTGATTTCTTGCATGGGAATGGAAGTGAGGAAGCAATCTTTTCCTAATGTTTTCTAATATTTTCAGTAATTCCTAATATATTTTCATAATGTTTTTCTATTTTAAACTGTTCTGTTAGTAACCTTTGTCCACATGCCTGTGTTCTCTCTTCGACTAGGATAGTGCTAATCATTCGTAATAACAGCTTCTAATTTCCACTGGTGTTTTCAGGCTTCAACATACTGCTTCAAAAGAGAACAGGCCATGTGTAACAGCAGTCAAAAATGGAGTACCAGGACATCTGAGCCTATTTAGCTTTGTGCTACCAGCAAGTGTTCCCTTGATCCACAGATAGAAAACCTAAATTGTTAATATTGATTCTCCCAGAATCTACTTGACAAGTATTTGCAGCAAAGTTTTAGAACTCAGTATCAAGGCCTTCAATTTAAGAGATGCTTAGCATCAACCATTCAGTTAATTCAAGCAGTTAAATCAGTTATCAGCTTAGACAACATGTGAGCAACATGTTATAGAAGTCTCATACTTTGGCACTAAAACTCTCCCAGACCTTTTAAGGTTTAACTTAGGAACACTGCTTTAAACTATTTGCTTCTGTGTTCCTTTCAAATGACTCTCTGTTCAATAAGCTCCCGAAGGAAGGAGCAGTATAAAATCATATTTTAAAAAACACAACAACTTAAAAATAATTAGAAGAATAACATGAATGTTTAAATGTACTTGTGCTTATCTACTGTTTCTTAATTAGAATCTCTTCTCATACCTGGAAGGTTTTTCGTAGTATGGCATGTGACACTTAAAATGGACTTAAAATCTTAAGATTGAGTGCTGTACAAGGGCAGTCGTACAAAGCTATCTAGATCACTTGGTGACCAAACCCATTCAAAAAATACTGAAGTACCTTCTAATACAGTTTACATGTGTTATTTATATGTATTACATTAGGAAAATAGATAGATAGATGTATATTATACATATTATGTGCCGCGAGGATGATTTATATAACAATGAACACATCATTCTACAGTAAGAAGGGAGGGCTTCATAATGGAAAGCTTTGGCTTAAAACAGGGAAGGTAGGGACCATGGTGACAAGCAGCTTAACTGGAAATTCTGCTGCTATAGCATGGTTCTAGTGCTTCCTTTGGATGGATGAATAAGGGAAGTAGGTGAGACTAAAAGGAAACTATTTCAAAATATGCACTATTCAAAGAGCTGGGAGTGAAACTGATGTTGGAATAGAGACTTTACAGTTTGTGTCCTCATTTAAAAGGGGATGTTGAAAAACTTAAAAGCATGAAGAAGAGCTCTACTAGCATTATCTGAAGGCTGGAAAAAATACAGTCCAACTGGAGACATTAAAAGATCGATCTGATTACCTTGTAATGCAGAAGACTGAGAAGAGTCTTGTTTTCAGAGTGTGGGAATCTGAAATCCTTATAAAATACTGGATATTAAAAAAAGGCTAATTAATTCAGTGAAGATATAAAAACAGTGGCTATAAGCAAGTAAGAAGTAAGGTACATTGTCATTTTAGAAAACAGAACAAAAACGGGTAGGGTGATTAAGCCATTGAGAAAAATATTAAGGTTTTGATGGATCTGTTCTCTCTCAAGGTATTTAAATCTAAGCCCATAGCCTTTTGGAAGATATGCTATTTTTAAATACAAAAGAGTTCCTGAAATATGCTTTTCTGTCAACAATCCAAAGCTCACACATATGTAGCCCACACCCTGCATGCAACCAACATCACTTTTCAGTAAATTGAGGTTCCGGAAGCCATAAACCCAGAAGTGCTTTGATCGGGGTATATTCTACTATTTCCATATTGTCTTTAGTCCTATTGGCACTAAAATAATGAAATATTTTCAATGAAGTCTTGAGTCTGTTTCTTGGGTTTTGTTGTTCTTTTTTTAACTTGCTGTATGCCAACATGCAGTCAGTATTATGTCTACATTTTCTCTTTCTCTTTTTCCATTATAGTCTACTATTTCTACTATGAGCTTTTAACCAAACAAATCCTGGTTGAGACTATTTGGGAGATTATTTAATAGAGAGTATTGGTTAAAAGCTTTCATTTATCATTCATATTTTATGTTTAAATAATTATTTCCAGTCCTGTTTCACTAACTATTTCTTGCCTGAGAAACTTGACTTTTTAAAGCAACAGGTATGTTTTTCATTGACTGGGACAAGTTTCCAATGACACAAAGTAAAAGAACTTGTATTGTAGTCACTTCCACATAAAAAGCCGAGCTAAGGGAGGCCTACTATCAAGTTATTAATCAAGAATTAATTTATATGCTGCAAAATGATTATTCATAATACTGACAGAGACCAAGGATATTTCTACCTATGACAGTGCTGGACCTCCAACTTAGCCCATCTGAAGTCCCCCAGATGATTTCTTTCTCTACATTTCACAGTTAGAAGTTTGTAGTTTTCCCCTTACCTAATCAGGAGGTCAAGAGTAGGCAGCACTGTGTCCCATTCCTGGTTTGTGCTTAAGCACTGACCTGCAAGCAGGCAAGGTTTGATTATTCTGAGGTGTTAATGGATCTAAAGGAGGTGGCAGAGGCAGAGGCCCATTGTCTGGCTGATCAGACTTAAGTCCTTGAAACACCTTGAGGACAAGGAGCAGCAAGTCTGCATGTATACCAAAACCATAACAAAACCTTCTTGGGATTCCCATTGTTTTCCTGAGAAAATTGTTTAGACTTGCTTCTGCCTGAAAAATTTCAAATAATTGGCAGGAACTGTCACGAGATGTGGTATGTCTGACTCATGATGCTTTCTCTTTGGTCTATTTCAGCCAACTATAGTCAACCTGAGATAGCGTGGCTGCACACTGGGGAACTAAAGCCCAAGGAATACTTGAATCTTTCCTGTTCTTCCAGCGGAGGTTATCCAGAGCCCAAGCACATGACTTGGCTAGTTTCACATGAAAACAAAACAGACAGGCTTATGGGTCCCATGGATGTCTCACAGGATGCTGTAACAATGCTATACAATGTTACAGGCAGGCTGAATATCACAGTTCCTACAAACACCCTCACTAACATTAGCTGCTTGCTTCACCTTGGAGAGCAGCTGGGGAGCCTTCTCTCAGTGCCACTAGGCATAGGTGAGTCTCCTTTTGCCCATTCTGATTTTTGCATGGGTAGGAGCAGGGCACATTGCAGTAGAGCTAGTCACAGATAGCAGCATAGTCGAGGCAGGGAAGAAACCCTAAGTAGCAGTAGGAGTTGGTTACGAGGTTTGTATGTTCTCCATCTTGTTCACCAACAGCCACGTCCACCAAATTCCCGCTCCTTTCCATCTGGAAGTCTTATTACAGCAAGGAGAGGGCACAGAGAAGGAAGGCTACTGCTGCGCAATCCAGAACACAGCCTTGCTAATCCCCTCCCTAGATGCTGCAGTAGCAACAAAGCAACCTGGATGTCTGGATTAGGCAGCAACCAGTCTCTGGAGGTGACATTTAGCTGTTAAGAGAGGTTGCCCCTTCACAGAATCAGAGAACTGTTAAGATTGGAAGAGGCATCTGGACATCATCTAGTTCAACCACTCTGCTCAAAGCAGGGTCAACAGGTAGCACAGAGCCTTATCTAGTTGAGTTTTAAATATCTCCCAGGATAGAGACTCCCCAGCCTCTCTCAGCAAACTGTTCCAGTGTTTGACCACCCTGACAGTAAAAAAGTTTTTTTCTGATGTTTAGGTGCTTGAGCTGCTATTCTTAATCATTCCCAAGAGAGAGGCAGAAGGCTAAACAGCAGAGTCCCTTGGACCAGATTTGGCTCACAAACTGCCAAATAGACTGTGCTGAGTTTAAGTGTAAAGGCCATGAAACTTTGACTAGTCTTAGAAGCATTCCTGGTGGTTTTCATGACATTTGGCAGAATCAAGTGCACATTCCAGAATGACTATTTGGGGATTTTATTTTTTTTTTCCTCTGGGATTGTATCTTTTTTCAGACCCCTCTTGGAAGAAGAAGCTGGGGACCCAAGTTCCAATAAGACTTTACTGCTGGATTATCTCAGGGTTCCACTTGACTGATCCTTTCTTTAAATTAAAGCTGTATTTTATTTATCTCCTGGAACAGGAAAACATCCTTTGACGTATTTTTGTTTGTAAGCTATGGCACAAGCATCAAAATAAAGACAATCCCCATGTGGCTTGCACATGCCTCCTTTAGACAATGTTGAAGATGGAGAGCTGTGCTTCAACTGACAGGAACAGGGAGCCAAGAGGAAATGGTAGCATTGCAGGAAAGCCTATCAGGGTACTACAGGCATGCACCATACTACTGCAGATGTAATAGAAGTTTGCCACTCATTCTGAAAAAAATTCCACAGTGCAGTTTTCTCCATAGAAATTTAGCTGAAATGTTAAGTCATCAATGCTAGATATGGCAAACTGACTCTGATGTCTTTACATTCTAGGATTTTTAAATAATATTAAAATACAATACAGAAGTCTTCTGAGGTTTGCACAGCTCTACATGTTGCTCATGGTGTTAATATGGCTATACTAGCTATACTAGCTATAGTGCTGCATCTTCCTCTTCCCTATACAATTCTTCTTCTAGCCTCCCTGGCTTTATGAAAGTAGCCACCTGATAAGCAGTGATGGTGGGTAAGAAACTAGGAACTCCACATAAACAAAAGCTTTGTTTGGCGATAACTGAAGCTCTATCAGTTGCTAACCCTAGCAACCAAAACCTCAAAAGCACAATAATCAGAAATAGAGGGAAACTCCTTTGCGTTCCCTGCTACTTTCACATCATTAGGCTTTGACCATCATTTCCAACAGATACCAAGTAGTAACATAACCCAGGTTCTTCAAACTTGCACAGTAGCACAGAGTAGCAGTAGCACAGTAGCAGCCTTGTAGACTCTTATATTAATCAAGTTGCTGATCTCTTACATGTTACCCAAACTTCAGAAAGAGAACTTTGCCTTACTGTTGTTGAAGCGGCCATTAAGACTTGGTAGTTGTGCTAGTTATTGGAAATGGAAATAAAGCAATGTGGATAGTGATTTATTGACACTATTAAAGCACTATAAAAGCAAAGGATGCTGAGGGCCTTTCCTTAAACTTCTAATTCACATAACTTTGGGATAGATTGTTTAAGCTAACTGTCACCAAATTAAATCTTTGCTGCGTGTATCATCTCCTCTGTTTTCTTATTCAGAGATACCGGAGGAAAAAATGGAGCAAATGAAGATAAATTTCTTTGGCCCACTTATAGCTGTAATTATACTGATCACACTTCTTCTGGGTTTTGTGATATTGAAGAAGAACAGAAACAGTTCATCTACCAACCAGAGTAAGTTATTACTTCTCATTTGGCTCTACTGTCCCTCAAGTCTCAGGCTTTTCTCTTTGTAATCATCCCTTTACCTACATTCGAGCTGCTGACAGAATGTTAGGTTTCATGGACTTAAGCTAAACTTCCTTGGACAATTTAGTTCCTGCAAGAACTTAGTCAATCCAGCAGTAAGACAAAACATCTTTGTCCTGTCTTGTCCTGGCATCCACTTCTCCCTCTTCTTTGTGCTCTGTGAGACTGCCATGGCACCAGCTTACCACTTTTTCCTGCAGTTTCATCTTTTTTTTTTTTTTCTGTCCATCACCATTTATAAGAAAGGTGGAGGTGGAGGACAGATAAGATGAGATGAGATGAGATGAGATGAGATGAGATGAGATGAGGTTTCCGTCAAGTGCAAGCATCTCTGTCACCACAGAGCTGAAGGATCCAAGGCATTGACCCACCACAGGCTGCCCAACACTGGACTGAAAGAATCACCTTGTACTAGGAACAGAATTCAATCTTTGCATTGCATTTCTCTATTTTGTTCCAAGACTAGGTCTCATCAGTCCAGGGTTTATTCTGCACTGAAAGGATTCTCATGCTGACATTAGAATCTATCCTTCCTTATAGCAAGAGGGAAATGCATTCCGCACAGTCAGTCCTGTTTCCTTACACAGCCAAGGGTCCTGAGCCCCTCCTCATTCTTTCTCCAAACCCTAAGATAACTGGACATTTACTATCAACTCTTTTCCAGCTCCTATTTCTCACGTTTCTGTAAACCACATATTTATCTATTTTAGGTGTCAGTCTAGCAGTCTAGAAGCTATCCAGCTTGAAACCAAGGCCATCAGCCAGACTGCTGACTGGGAACCACCTCTACACATAGCAAGGCCTGAGGTCCCATATTCTTAGATGCTCAGCCAGAACAAGAATCCTCCCCAGGTACCCTACATAACAACATGCATGCAACATTTTGGTCTGATGGCTGAAATCCACTGTCCAGTGTTCCCTGCTTTTATTTTTGCTCCAGAATGGTAGTAAATACGGTGCTCTGCCTGTCTGCATGACTATCTTTTTGCTGTATCTTTCATTACATACTGTGACATTGTAAAATCCTGAGAGTCAATGAAGAAAGCAGAGCTGTGTGGGTTTACAGAAGGGAATATCTCAGAAACAGAAAGAATTAGGCCACAATCTGTGAATCATAACCTTCACTAGAAACATGATCGGAGGCAGGCAATTAATCATGAGCCATAAACACTTTTGGCAGAGCCAGTGTGGCTTTGTACTAGTAACTTTATTATAAAGCTCCACAGCACAAAGAGGAACTTCAGGGCCCTTCCCCACCTTCTGAGAAAAGCCGTGCAATTCCTATCAGGCATTTGAAACTAGAAATCACCTGAAGGAAAGACTTGCTTTAAATATAATTTCTGGTTATCTTTTTTTTTTTACTACCACCCAAGCTTAATATGCCCAGACAGTTAGTACCTCCACACTTTGTTCCTGTGTATTCTGACCGCATGCTGTACTAGTTGTTCAGGTGGATGTAGGGATAGAAAATGAAAGCAGGAGGTATCACTCATATGTTTATACATCTAAATATACAAAATTAAGCTAAGCAGATAATGAAAAAACATTATATAAGTAGGTCATGTTTTAATTTGGTTGACTACATACTCCCTTTCTTAATGTTGCTTCAGACCTTGAAGATAGAGCAATACGTATGCTATGGTACGCTCAGCTATAGGTATTAGTTTTACCTTTCAGAAAAGATTCTCCATGTCACTCAACATGTGCCAGTTCTCCAATCTTGAATGATCTCTGCACTTTATATTCTTCAACAGCACTGACATCTTTCAGGAGGAAGAATGCAGCAGAATTGTGACAAAATTCTGAAGTCTTGATTGTGTTTGTAGGTCTGTCATTTTCAGCAAGAGCAGGGACATTAGCATCACATTCTCAAGATGAAGTTCAGCTCAGAGTTGCAGTTTGGGGACAGAAATTCTCTATGGTTTTTGCTGGGGACAAATACTCTGTTCTGTTAAATGATGTTGTGAGTTGCTAGATTCCACCTCAATCTTTACTCCATTTTCAAGCGTGTGAGAGAATGTGCTTGTCCTTTTGAGTTAGCTAAACCATTTGGGAGTCAATTTATTAAGCTATTACACTAACATTCCAAATATTTTCATTCAGATTAATATCATTCAGATTTTCTTAAAAGTTAAAGGGTTTATTTTTATGTAAATGTTTATATTTGCTAGCAAACTTATTTAATGACTTATTAAATATATGTCTTTTTCTGTGTTGGTGTTTTATTCTCCTGCCATTAAAGCAGTATATTGGGGAATATCCACATTTGGTGTTGTTGGGGAGGAAACGCTTCCAGAATTATTTCTTGGAAGCAAATGAATAAAAAAGGTATTGCTGCAATGACCAAGAATAGCACAACTGAAGGTTTCATGTATTCATTCATGGAGCTGGATATGTGTACAACTCTGCATCTGCATACCTCCTTGATTTATTGACCTATACATCTCAAAAATTAGATACAAAATTCCAGTCTGAAAATTTGGCCTTTCGATTCTCTGCTGGAGGGTGTCAAATATATCTCCAGTGGGTCACACAGTCTTCTCTAACTCTTGATTGACATTTGGTTCCTTACATAAAGCATGCGTTAAACTATCAGGTATACTAAATCAGGTAAATACTCACTGGATTTGTGTTGTTTCTCTTGCTTTTTTTAACACATGCTGTAACTAAGTGCATTTTTTTTCAACATTTTCCCTTCCCATTCAAGTCATCCACCTCAAAACCTCACTAACAATGACCTCATCAGAACAACAGCCAAATCCTACTTTGCTCTTACCCAAACAACAAGCCTTGTGAGTCTTTTGTCTTCCATATGACTAGATTCACGCACGTATACATACAGCCTTGAACTCTCAGTCTCAGAACTCTCTTACTAATCCCTGAATCCTGATGTGCTGCTTATCTGGTCAGCTTTATACACTGAGGGAAAAAACCATCACCAAATTTTCATGTTTGTCCACAGGAGAAAAACAATAACCAGTTCCTCCACAATGGATAAAGTATCTGGAAATCTATGCAAGGACTCAAGAGTCCTTTTCTAGCACATTCACTTAGCACAAAACAAAAATTCCTAGCACTTGGAAATTCATGCTTTTGCAATATGTCTTAGTACCTCTGAGGGGCTTTTCACCCTGATACACTGTCTACTATCTCTATCAACAGGTGTAACTAGTGGAAAAAGTCACATGGTGGGTTCAGTTTATCTTTTCACAACTCCCTTTCATTCTTAATTTGTTCCTAATTGGTGAAGTTGTTTGTTTTCCCCTCCTTGCCATCCCTCTAGGTTAGGCTGCCAACCTCCTTCTATTACCTGATCAATTTCTCTACCTCCTCTTTTCTTGCTCTTAAAATCAACTCTAATTCCCTCCTGCATCTAAAGACAGTTAAGAGGAAAAAAGCAGATGGGCTTCAGGGAAAATCTTAGTTTGTCTCTGTCTGTTCAAATGCATTAATCAGTGCTAGCAGATGTAATCACAGTAGCAAGGCACAAGAAAAATGTAGCTAGCATTTTTATCCTCCATACAAATACATTCAGATTGCCAGGCTATCTCCTCATCCACTTTGTAGTTTTCTCTTTGACAGCATGCTTTCAGTCATTCAGTGACTCTACAAACATGGCAAGCAAACAAATGAGCATACGCCCACTTCATACCACAGCATATAACGGCTTCACTTAAAAACACCATTCCTTTATTTTCAGGCATAACATGAATTTCAGAAAATGCTAACAAAGAAATGGAAATGGTGTGTGAAACCAATATCCAATGCCCTAAAGTAAAATTCTGTCATCAGACTTACAGTTGTGATAGATTGCTTCAGGTTCACTGATTAACAGCCACTGAAGCACAGAATAGTTGAGGTTGGAATGGACCTAGGGAGATTGTCCAGTTCAACCCCCCCTGCTCAAGCAGGGTCACCTGAAGCAAGGAGCCCAGGTTGATGTCTAAACTGCTTCTGAATATCTCTTAGGAAGGAGACTCCATGACCTCTCTGGGCAGCCTGTTCCAGGGCTCGGTCACCCTTCACAGTATAAAAGAGTTTCCTTGTGTTCAGAGGGAACCTCCTGGGTTTCAGTTTGTGCCCATTGCCTCTGGTCCTGTCACTGGGCATCACTGAAAAGAGCCTGACTCAGTCTTTTTCACACCCTCCCTTCAGGCAGCTACACACATTGATGACATCTCGCTGAGGCTTCTCTTCTTTAGGCTGAACAGTTTCAACTCACTCAGCCTTTCCTCAGATGAAAGATGCTCCAGTCCCTTCATCATCTTTGTGGCCCTTCACTGGACTCTCTCCAGTATGTTGATGTCTCTCTTGTTCTGGGGATCCCAGAACTAGACACAGGACTCCAGGTGTGGCTTCACCAGGAAGGATCACCTCCCTCAGCCTGCTGGCAATGCTTTCCCTGATGCAGGGCAGATACTGTTGGCCACCTTTGCCACGAGGGCGCACTGCTGCATCATCTTCAACTTGTCCACTGGGCCATCCATGTCCTTATCTGCAAAGCTGCTTTCCAGATGGTTTGCCCCAGCCTGTACTGGTGCATGGGGTAATTCCTCCCAAGGTACAGGACTTTCAATTTCCCTTTTTTGAGGTTCCTCTCTGCCTATTTCTCCAGCTTCTTGAGATCCCTCTGGATGGCAGCACAATCCTCTGGTGTACCACTCCTCACATGTTTTTATCATCTTTAAACTTGCTGAGGGTACACTTGCTCCCATCATCCAAGTCATTAGTGAAAAGGAAAGTCAGTTAGTTTTACTGCAGATTTCTTAACATCAGCCAGTGCTACTGCAACAAGCAATACTTTCCTACAGTTAACAGGTGAGGGGACAGTGAAGTGTTGCACCAGAATATTCCACAGTCACTGCTGAGGAGTGAAAACTAGACTGCAGATGTAAGCCTTTATAGAAATTCAGTTAGACTATAAGCACTAGGAAGTTTTTTTTTAATTCGGTCAGTGGTTAAGACCTTCAATATTATGTACACATCCAGAGCAGAAAATGTATAAAAGCAACTGCAGTACAGGAACAGAGTAGGTTTTATCAAGCAAAATACTAACCTGCTCTATCAGAGTGTTTACTCTGATACATCAAAACCTAGTTTCCCCTAAAGTAATGCAAAGCAGCTGTTCGATCCCAGAAACCAGTGTTAGGAACCATGGCACATATGTATCTTCTTCTATCAGTTTTTACCACTCCTTAGCTTCCTCTCATTGGCAAAAAGTGAGCAGAAAACTGGATTTAAGGTATTGCATCCCAGACATTTATCTGCAGGGGAATTTTGGGAGGCTCACTGTAACTAGCCTCTCTAAAACCCAACACAAACACCCGCAGCCGCAGTACACCACTGAGGAAAAATGTAGTCGTGTCTTATAATGACGGTCCCTAGTCAGGCCACAGGGCTTGGCTCCCGAGCAAACCTGTGGGTCTCCTCCCGCCCACCAAGCCTCCCTGAAGCAAGGAGCCCCTCCAGATGACCCAACCTACGACCTCTATTTCAGGGAAAGGCCGCCTGCACTCACCGGTTGCGCTGACACCTTAAAAAAGGGAAAAAAGGAAAAAAAGAAGGGAGGGGTGGTCGTGACAGCCGGGCAGCCCCTCACGGCGGCCGCCGCCTGTCCGGACCGTTGGCTGGGGGGAGGGGTCCGCGCCCCGCCCTGCCCCGCGGCCGTTGGGCGGCGATGCGCGCGCCTCGCCTGCCCCCTGGCGGCTCTCTCGCCTCCCGCCCGAGGCAGCCCGCCGGCGGCGGCTCCCCTAACCTCACCCCGCGGGGGGAGAGGCCCGGCCACCCTGACAGACGAGTCTGGAGGTGCTGCTGTCAGAGGGTGTTCGTGGAGAGGTGTAGGGTCACAGTGTCGCAGGCTGGAAGCGACATCAGGAGGTCTCTGGTCCACCTTCCAGCTCCAAATGGGGTTGGCTCTGAGGCCAAACTGAGCTGCTCAGGGCTTTGTCCAGTCAGGTCTTGAAACCTCCAAGGGTGCAAACTGCACGGCCTCACAGGGGAACTTGGTCTACAGTTTGACTGTCCTCACAGAGAAAAAATTTTTCCTTACATCCAGCCTGAACCGCTCTTTCAGTTTCTGGCTGTCATCTCTCATCCTCCCACCATGCACCACTGTGAACATCCTGGCTCCATCTTCTCAATAACCTCCTTGTAGATGTTGGAAAGACGCCATTTGGTAATCTCCAGGCCAAACAAAGCGAGCCCTCCCTCGCCACCCCAGTGCAAGTGCTCCAGCCCCATCACCACCGAACTTGCATCCAATTTATCCACACCTTTCTTGCGCTGGGGTGCCCAGAACTGGACACACTATTCCAGATATGGTCTAAGAGTGCCAAGTAAAAAGGGGTAGCATCACTCCCCTCACTCGATCTACTGGCAATGCTGCTGTGCATACAGCCCTGGATACCATTGGCCTTGTTTGCTGCCAAGGCACTCTTCTATCATGACCTACATGGATGGAAATCATCTCACCAGCATCTTCCTCCATACTGATGGCATTCTTCTCATCTTTTCCCCAGCAGCAGCTAGCACTTTTGAAGATGAGGTTTTGAGAATCTATGCATTCACTCTGCCAGTCTTTAATTTTGCATTGTCGTTTTCTTGTCATTTCTCCTCCTCTTCTCAGGCCTGGCTAATGACTAATCTCACAAATCTAACCTGCTCTCAACAAATACTTTGCAATTTGTTCTGCTCACGTTTTGGGAACTTTTCATGTAAAACTGGAAGGTACTCAGAAGATACAGAGAAAAAAAAGAGATTTATTCACGTGAACAGAACTGTAAGGAGTCCAGGCAAAAAAGAAGCCACGGGACAAGACGACTGAGGTTTAAAAAAGAGGAGAAATGAATTGTAAGGTGTGTTTGGAAGTAAAAAGATATTCAGACAATTGAATGTAACAGGGAGAATGGAATTCATACGGACAATTGGGAATCTGGATGATTTAGAGACAGGGACAGAGAGTCTCTATGGCAAGAAGTTCCTTTTTCATGGAAATTGCAGTTGATAGTAAGCAGTTTTCCTCTCAGGGAAAATGCTAATAATTTACAGTATACTTTTACAAGGGAAATTATGATTAAAAGTATTTGTAAAAACTGGGAAAAAAATCTAGTCAAAGTATTTAATTTCAATAGTGTCAGTACTATACAATCCAAACAAAATAAGGATCCAAATGAGAACATATAAAATATCAAAATAATCCTTTTTAAGTTTTAATTATTTGCTCCCCCCCAATTTCTAAAGGCAATTTTTTCAAATTGTCTTTAGCATTTTCAAGAGGAATAAAAAAATATGTTGAAATTTTCTTTTTAATACCTGAAAGCTTCTCTGCACTTAATTTTCTTTATGGGCTGATTTCAACTGACCTAAAGAGAAACACTGGGAGACTGAGCTATCAGTGGATAAAGAGGCCTGATAGGTTTGGTTAGATTAGTCATGTTTCATTAGACATGTATCAATATAAATATGGTGGGGTTTAAGCTACATAGTACAGTACAACTCCGTTGTGTATACTCTTCTCCATCAGCTGTATGTCTTCTATCTTTTGGTGTAAGTACAATTTCAAAAATAAATAACAATATGAAAAGAATGGAATTAAGTAATACTGCTAAGAGCAAGAAGTTCAGACAAGAAAAGGCCCTCTAAAGAGCCTTCATGTGGCAGAACTGTGAAAAAACAAGAAGTGTAGTACTAAATCCTTTCAGTTTGCACTAGCATTCCATACAATAGAACATCAGCCATCTGAGACATGAAAATGCATTCTCTTACATGCCCCTGACAATTTCCAAGCATTTAGGTAAGTTGAATAGGCACCCATAGGGGAAGGCTCCAGCGTTACTTTCATTATGCACACATAATGACTCCCACTGTGCAATGTAGAGTTGCGCTGATAAAAGTGTGAGGCTGTGTAGGAGAGTCACAGTGACATTTTGTGAAGCACTCTTTTGCCACATTCCCTAGCGACCTCAAGATCTTAAGGAACAATAGTGTTTTCTTGTCCTTATGGCATCACGTAAGGCAGCAAGCAAAGGAGGTGTAAGGCTCTGTCAGAATGCAGCAAGTATTCCTGTGATTATGGATTTTTAGCAGCCAACTTTTGCTTTCCCTGGGCATTTCAGGAGGTAAACTGAAGAGCGCATGGGACTTAAAGTCTTGGAGACATTACCATAAGTATTTATTGGCTTTATATTAAAATGTTACTTACCTATTACTGATCTCCAAGATACTTTGTGTACATTCCCACTCTGGCTATACAAGCAATATTAACTGGAGTTTTTGCCTTGGCAATATCTGAAAAGTACTTTAAAACCCTTCTTCTTTTTCTTCCCTTTCTCCCCCTCATATGTGCAGGAAAGAAAAAAAAGAAAAAAGAATAGGGAATGCCCCACCCTTCCAGTCCTGACAGCAGCTCTGCATGTGCCAAGAATACAAAATATTCTGGAAGAAAGCCATCAATATCACTTGAGCTGTTGCGTTGATACCTTCATTGTAGTAGGAGTATCTTCTTTTCTACCTTTCACTGTACACGTCTGAACAATTTGAAGTAAAATAACAGTCTCTGTAATGATCTCACCAGCCCTTAGGTGTCTTTGGCTCAGAAACAAAAGTCATTGGACCCTCCGTGGTCTTAGCCCTGTTAATATGAGAAGAAAAAGTTGCCTGAAATCCAAATTGCACAAGAAGCTTCAAAAACATATGCAGGAAAAACATCCAGAGACTAAGTTTCCTCATTAAAGTGCACTTCTTGAATAACGTCTAACAAGTATGTCAACAAATACAGAATCTTCACAAAGATTCTGAGAGAAAAAAAATTAGATCCTCTGTAGCTCCTAATGAAAAGTTTCTGAGCGTTAGGTAAATCTAGATCTTGGTGCATCAGGACCTTCACAGTAGGTCAGTACGAGAAAATCAGAAAAAAATGCATCCTTTAGGGTATTCTGGCAATACTGCTACTGAATGTATACTCAGCATTCAATGGGAAGATCCACTGCTTTTATTTTAAGCAAGTAGTCCAATATAACTGGTAGAAATGCAGTGGCAGGAAAAAGTGAATAAGTTTTTACACATGGTAGAGAATGCACATTGTTCTAACACGTTTGTCTGGTGGTCTTCTCCCACTGATTAAGAAAAATGTCTATTATTGAAGAGGAACAAGCTTATTCTGTTCCTCATTCTGAGAGCTGAAAGCAGCTGATGTGATTAAGCAGCTGAGTGATAAAGCCACTTTTAACTGATCTTAAGATGTGTGAGAAGAGGCAAAATTCTGAAACTTTGTACTAGAAAATGTAACAGGCCTTGTAACCAACCCTGCATGAACCATGCTGGGAACTAGTAGAAACATCACAGCCTCATCCCTTATCTTTCTGATAAGTACACATAGACCAGCATCAGGAGGAGAACTTACCTGTGTGAGTTTGCGTATTTGCAGATGTGAGTGTTTCCTGCTTCTTTACATGGGAAAGAGTGAAGACGTTTGCCTGAAGCTCTATTCTGTTCAGAAACTTCTGCAGCAGACTGCTAGGTAGAATTTATTTTCAGTGAGAGAAAAATGTGGTTGCCCTGTTAGTCCTCCAGCCTAATCTATAATTAAACAACTTGTGTGATGTCTCATAAGGCAACAAATATTAAGAATCATTTTGTTTGGGAATTTATTTTTTTAAAAAACTAAGTAAAATTTCTTGATTCATAGACAAAGGAGGAATCTGCCACATTTAAGTCATAGAAAAAAAAAATTACAGGGCCCTCTACAATGTCCCTGGTAAGAGTAAAAACCAAGTCACTGGTGTCATGGACCCTTTCCTTTTACGACTTCTCTCCTGAAGCCTAACCCCCACATGAAAATAAAGAACTGAGATCTGGCCCAGAGTTATCTCTGACTGGTTTTCCAGGAGACTCAAGAATGACCCTGCAATGGAGTCTCAGCCACAAGGAAATGCGTCTGAGAGATTAAGTTATCTTCAGTGAGGGAGCCAAGTGAAGGCCTAATTCTGTATGTGTCATATTCATCCTATGTAGGAACAGTTCACTACTGAAATATCTGAGATAGACCACAGCAATTGTTTAACATTGTCCACAGATAAATGGTTCAAAGGAATTAAAAGGACAGCTGATTAGCTGAAAATTCCAAGGAACTTATTTCCTACATTTGAAAGTAGATAGAAAAAAAAATTAAAATGGCTGTTGCCATCAACTGCAATCTGATTTATAATCTGGCATAAATGAAACCTTTCAGCAATAAGAAAAGCCTGGAATTGAAACAATGGAGCTAAGCAGCCCCAAAGAAAAGCTGAGGAAAAACTTAGGAAACTAAATTTAAGAGAAGGCATCTGTGAAGGTCCTGGTGTCTTTGTAGTACTGAGATATATGTCAGGGGAGATACAGAAATTGACATTGGAGCTATCTAGTCACTTAGGTGCTCAATTTGTCAACATCACTATAATATGCAAGGAATTCCCAAGGGAAGTAAACAAGTACTGTCACACTGTGCCATGGGAGAACTAAAACACAGAGCTGAGAAATTTGACTGAAGTCATACAGGAAGGTTTTGAAAGAGTGAGGTACAGAATCTGATCTCCTGAGAATCATCTGATCCACAAGGCCATTCTTCCTTGTTGAGCCAACAGCTGAACAACTGATCTCAGTCACTGCAGAACACTTTTCCAACAGGAAATCCACATTCTGGGACCACATTTGCTTGAACCAGGTTAAAAAAGGATGTAGAGGTTTCTGAATGGTAAATGGATAACAAGGAGGTTTATAATCTGGGCAGACTTTGATCTGCAAGGGAAAAAGAGCACCGTGGAGGAAACAAGTCAAGTCAGAGGCTTGAAAGTAGCAGTTTGGCAAATGTGGATTAAAGGAAGTATTGGTTTATTGGTTGAAGTATCCTATATTCTTGTCAGAATATGCTTTTGTACTATCTAGAGCAAATATCCCTGCTTGTCATCCATCCAAACGAGTATACTTAATCTTTTATTAATAACTGCATTTCTTAAACCAGCCATTGGCATTTCCATGGCTCCTGGATCCTAGACCATTGTACATGTGCAGTCAGTACACAGCAGTGTTAATAGATTTTCTATAGTAATCCTTCTGTAGTTGCTCACTTCCCAGACACCTAAAGAAATGCATCACATCAGCAGTACAGTGCAGATATAGCTAGTGGGAAGTGTCTGGAAGCTATCAGTAGGCAGTAGGGACCAACTTACTAACCGGATCAGGAACTTTTGAACCTTACCATGCTGGGACAATATAGAAATAGACAGATTGTCTTGTAAATAATTTCTTGTCTCATTTGCAGCCATAGAGAACATGCTTCCCTGTGTGCATATCCATGTGGCTAATTGATGCCTCCAGTAATTCCAGCCCCTGTAAAATAAATTAAAAAAACCCTTCATGTTATCACCTCCTCATCTTACACGGTCAGGCCGATATCTGCATCAGCACCTTTTTTTTCTGTGCTGGTCTTGCTGACCTGTACCTTTTGACAGCTGTTGATAAAAAACTAGTTACCACCAGGTGATGATATGTTTGTTACTGACAAGCAGCATGTGCTCCCAGGCCCCCATGTGAGGAGTTTTGCATTGCTTTTAAACAGAGTCCTTCTTAAAACTGGTTATGGATTTTCTGAAGTAACATTGTTCATTAGAAAAAGCTAATTCTTTGAAACTGGCCCTGCTAGTGAGAAAGAGCAGTTTTTCATAAATTGACTCAGTAAAAGTCTGGGGAAAAAATTATGTGGTTATGATATCTGAATTTAATGTTTTCAAACTGAAGCCTTCTTTTTCAAGTGGAAAATCTTTTTGTTTCCAATATTTATGTTTTGAAAGGTTTAAAATGTTCAAAAGCTCAAATAGAAAAAGTGGTTTTCAAAATCAGAGTAACAATATTTCAAATCTCCCCAATCTTTTTTTCCCCCGCAGAATTTCCATTCACTATATTTGATAAGCTTAGGGTCTTTGTGCCACTTCAGGAAGAAAAGATACTTCAAAATCAGACCTTCACAGAAACAAAAAACTCCTTGAGAGTCCTCTGTAAACTTTCTCTATTTTTTTCACATCACAGATGCCTATCCAGATACTGCAAATCAGGCACTCTTCTAAAGCAATTCTTATTAGGGCCTTTGCCAATAACTTTGCCTATTTTCCAAACATCTGGTTGTGTTTAGTGTGGTTCATTTAAAATCACAGACATTGGCAAAATGAATACATTCCATCATGCCCTTTCCTGTAGATCACTTTGGTACTCTAGGTGTTATTCAGACTTTCTAGATCAAAGAAACAACCACTTCATATTTCAATTCCAGGGTCTGAAATACTGCAAGAACAATCTGATCTATCTGTACAGTACTGTGCTATTTCTAGTTTCATTCCTGGCTGATGAGGGCAAGTGAAGATATGTAAGCACTGAAGAGCATAAATTGAATTTGAACTTTGAGCACTGATGTTTAATACATTGGACAAAACATGCCTAGCATTGCTGTTGTCAAGCTCTGTATCTAGTAAATAACTTCTTTTATACTGACTGCATGAGTACTGCAAGGTACAGGGTCCCAGGTGGAGATTTGATACTTATGGCTCAGGGAGTCAATCAGAGCCTGGTTTAAGGTTAAGATTTAAACGAAAGTGTTGCTGCATTGTCTAACTACATGTGTGTCAGTATCTGCGCTCTTACAAAGGTGGATAGAGTAGCAGTATATATGCATAAAAATTGTTGCAATGTCATTCATTCATTAGAACACAGGACTGAGTGTTGAGTATTTCACCTCTAAAATGGGAATAATAATACCTCCTTGCTTGGGTCGGCATCAGTCTCCCCTTTGGTAAATCAGAGGTATTTCACTACAAAGTCACATTTTGGTGGTCTTTTTGGCTATAGGAAGTGTTAGTCAGTTAATAATTACCCTACTAAAAAAGTATCTGGCTGTTTTAAAAATTAAATCCTTGATGCTGTAAGATCAAAGTCCACAGAGAAAGGAACATTCTCTGCTGTTGCCAGCCCTTACTTTCTGATTGTGTGACTTGACTTTGCACCTCAACTCTCTGCACATTAGTGTCCCTGATTGTTAGATAAGGTAATGGTCCCCCAAGCTACAAAAACGCTTTAGCATCCCTAGACAAAAGGCACTGTGGAAGCACAAAAGAGCTGTTTACATGAGTTAAAAAATAACTTCTAACCTTTGATCTTGAAGATCTATTTCACCTGTGCACCATATGCTCAAAGGCCTGACAGCTTCAGCTTCACCTTTTTCCTGTGGGTGCACTCTTTGACTTCACAGCCCTTATGCTTTAACTTGATGGCATCCAAGATGTTTCTTAGCAATCATATTCTGCCAGCAACACACATTCTTTGCTCCTCAAGATCTGGGAAATTTGCTGCATTCCTCTCTTTTCCACACTGCTCTTTGGAGAAGTTAACCTCTGAAGAAACCCAAGCAAACAAACAAGAAATCCCACAAGCATAAGGGATTTGCAGCATGTTGAAAATGCATAGGGGTGGAAAAACAACTCTGTAGTTGTCAGCTGAACCTGATCCAAACAATCTGATCAAAGATGATAACTCGACTTTGTTTTGTGCAAAAAGACCTTTGTTTATACATCAGGTGTGCAACAAGGGGAAACCATTAGCAACATTAAAGTAGCTGGCCTGGAATAAAAAATATGATGGCTAGAAGACAGGAACAGCAGCCTGCAGAAGAAATACAATTTTTATAGGGCTTCTGGTGACAAAGGAGATGGTATGTAATGTGGAAGGTTTACTTCAGGGCAGATATTTTTGAACTGATATCTCGCTTCTAGTATTTGATTTAGGGAATGTTGTGGGGGTATGAAAGGGGCAGAAATAGGAACAGAGATGGCCACAAACACCTTACATATACACTTGTATGGTGAATATGTTGAAAGACTTAAAAAATAAAAAAAAAAAAAAGAGACTGCCCAAGCCAAAGAGTCACAGAGGGAATGAAAACATGAGAAAGACAGGAGACCAAACAGCAGCCTTACACTGAAAACTGTGAACTGAGTCACTTGAAAGTACAGGACAAGGAGAGGAAAAAGCAGGTTTTTTCCCCTGCTTTCCTCATCTTTGCCTTTCCCATCTAGCAGTCAACTAGTTATTCAGATTTTCTAGATCAAAGAAACAACCACTTCTTATTTAAGTTCCAGGGTCCAGCAGTCAACATTGCCCAGCACTTCTCATGAAAACTTGATGATGACTTGATCTCATATCCCAGTGTATTCAAGTCTCCTCTCCATCTTTCTCTCCCTCCCTGGTCCCAACCCTCCTAAGCACATAAGAACAGCCATCCTCAGTTGTACTAAAAGTCCACTTAAGAAGGTAGCATATTGCCTCTGTGGGCCAGTGGCAAATGCTGAGGGAAGGAGTATAAGAACAGTCCAAATGTGGTTCAGTTCTCTCCCAGGTTCTAGAAATCCCAGGTTCAAGTCCTCCCCACAAGCCAGAACAGTCCTGGGTGGAGCTTCCTTTCACAAGACTGTCAAATCCCATTTTGAACCCTTTCATACTTTTGGCCTCAATGACATCCCTTATCACTGAACTTCACAATCTATGTGGAAAAGACATTCCATCCTTTTGTTTGTTCAACACTTCTTCATATCATTGTACTTGCCTCCCAATCCACTTCTTGTATTATGAGAAATGGCAAATTCCTTTTTTTGCTCTTTCCAGACCATACATGATTTTCAGACCTCAGCTGCCTCATCTCCAAACTGAACAGCCTATGTAGTCTTTCCCTGTACCTCAGCCATTCCTGTCCACTGATTATTCTTACTCCTTTCCTTTGTGACTCTTCTAGTTCCAGTATATCCTGTTTTCAGTGGGAAAGACCAGAGCTGAGGACAGCATTCCAGATGTGGACATGTCAGGGTTTTAGTCGTCCCATGGCATCTCCAAGTCTACTGAATTCAACAAGAAGCTGAAAGGCAAACAGCTGGTAGGTGAATTGCAACCAGTTGTAACCAGTGTACGTCCTCTTGTACTATACAAGTACTTCTAAAAAACAAAGACTGAAATAAACAAAACTAGCAACCACCAAAAAAAAAATAGAAGAAAAAAGTCTAATCACTGCAAAATAACAACATTTTTGCCATCACCCAAAACAAACTGGCAGCAGAAAAACAAATTTGAAAAATGTTACTAACACCAAGCTACAGTGCCCAATGTTGCCTTCTGCCTTACAAGATGATGGATGATGATTTTATTTTAAACTCCAGGCAAAATAAATTGGATTCTGGGAAAGTTAAAAAATTAAGAACTACAATACTTTCTGAGGGTTGCAAGTGCTACTTGGAAAAGCAAACAATGCCAAGCAAGTGTAATGCCTAAAAGAGAAGGCAAATGGTGAAAGCAGTAAGTACGACAACTACTGATGGAGGACTAGGGAATGATCAATGTAAAAAAAAAGGTAAAATACTAGTATTAAGGCTCTGGAATACTACGTGAGATATCATCTCTGAGTACTGTCATTTACTCATCCTAGGCTGGAAAACTGTGAAGTGATGATACTGATTGCTGAACCTTTATTATAACAAATAAGTTATGTTTAAATTGCTTCCTGTAGTTTCAGAGTTGAAAATCTGTAATGAGTTGAGTATCTAGATTCTAATTGTACTTACATCAATATTTCCCCAAATTCCTAGAAATTTGAGGTGAACATTGAGAGGCAAAAACTTGAATTAATGTCTGATTGAAACTTGATTATACTAAGAGTAGGAGCCTTTCAACCTGAGTGACTTTAGCTCTAAAAAAGCATTTTGAGAACTCCTAAGCAAGGGCTAGCCATTTGGAAGAATTGTCCTCAGACTAATTAATGTTTTCTTGGTTATTTCTCAGAATAGTTTCAGGAACCTTCACGGAATAGAGGCATTCTTTTGGGCCACTTTTTACAGCTAGTTCTCCTGATTCATGAAGGTCCCCTTTCTTTTCCCATCTAGCCTCCTTAGTTGCAACGATTCCAATGATTGTGGACCTGTACAGAGAACAGGACCAAATTAAAAATGAATGTATTTTTAATTTTGATTCTTTAATCAGATCAATTCCCCAATTTCCTGTCCATCTCCACAGTCAACCCCACACAACAAAGAAGCATAAATGACTGTTTCGGGCCAAGGGAGGCACATAGGAAGTTCTTAACCTTGTGGCTCTGCTAGGAAGATTTTCTTGGAGCCATAGACTCAGATACAGACAGGTGATTATATGATATTTATCTGTGTATCTTGTTAGGCCCTTCCTTTCTGCTAAAAATCCAGAACCGTTGGTGTCATGATAATAGGTCCATTAGTTTTATTTCAATAGTGGCCTAGTTGTTGAATCAGCTGCCAAGCAGAGGAGTAGATGTGGCCATGGAATCAGTTAGTTAAACTGGCCAGTCACTGACAGATAATGAGATAAACAAGATCATACCAAGATTTGTTACAGACAATTACACCAAGTCACAAATGGTAAGGTGCAGAAATGACTTTCAAATACCTGGCACTAAAGGCCTCTGTAATAAATCACTGCCTGTTGGTTTGCAGAATTACTCACTCTTGTAACTATCTGAAACTAATCTCTGCCATACTGAATATGGATATTAATTTAAGTGAGTTGATTTCTATTTGCAAAGGAGAGCCAATACTTAACCAAGTGTGTCTTCAGAGCGAAGAACTTTCCAAGAAGCAAAATACTTCCTTAGTTGAGACATTTTGTCATAGAAACTATTAAGACTGTTGTAGAAAAAAAATGTAGCGGGATGTATAGCTAAACATAACACCTCTTCTTCCCTTGCCCTTCAAATGCGAGGTCAATATTGACCAATAACTGAGTATTTAAAAGCCACCCAGAAAATTCTCATTGTCTGTAAAAGCCTGAAGACTCACTCTGCCCAAGAAGTATGTTCTAAGACATGATAACTGTGGAAAAGTATATGACAATATAGGTAGGTGCAATACAATAGCAACATTTTAAATTACTTTTTATGTTTTAAAAAGGAAACAGAATGTACTTTCTGATGTACATTATAGATATCTCATCATCCCATTAGCAGCTGTGACACAGAAGATAAGAGGAGATTAATTATTTCCTTTCTTTAATGACTAGATTTGTTCAGTAATGGCTGAACAGTATGTGTGACCATTTCACAGGAAAGAGAGGTGGTTAATGAGAGCTTCATTTAGACTGATGATCAAACAATACTGCAATAAAGGCATAAATTCAGAGGCTGGGATGTTATAAAGACAGGAGAAACCATTGTGAAGTGTAGTCTGACCTCTTCTGTAACAGAGACTGTTGGATTTGGAATTATTGTTCTGACTATTGAAAAAAACCCCAGTTATGAATTGAAAAGATTTCCATTGCAGAAGATTGTACCAGAAACTGTTGGTAATTGCTCTGACAGCTATTTGTGAGCAATATTACAAAATTTACTTCATTTCAAGTCTGAATTTGCTTAAATTCAAATTCCAATAAATGTCTCTTGCCCTGCTAGGTGTCTGGGTGTGAACACAGGCAAATGGGTGTCTGTCCATTTCTGAGGAGTTGAGGGCTTACTCATCTTTTTTTGCCTAGCTTGGAACACCAAACAGGTAAGGTTATCTACCATAAAACTGTCTTTGGCTTTGAAACTGAAGAGCTCTCTGTTACCACTTTCTCCCCCGCCATGTTGATCCTTGACGGCTGTGATAAACTCACAGCTTCACCTTCCTTTTCATAAACTAAACAAATCTCTCTTTCAAATTTTCACAGAGGCATTTTTTCCAAATCTTTAATAATTCTTATGTCCTTTTTCTTGCTCATCTCCAGTTTTAAGGCCATCTGTCTTAAAGTGAGAACACTTGCACTTGATACACCATTCCGTCTGTTGCCACAGCAGTGCCAATCAGAGGCAGAAGATCTCCAGTACATAAATTAACATTTTTCTGTGCAGCATTGTTCGGGTGAACCTGGTGTTCATCTACATGTCCATTGAGATGTCCAACTGTTTTCACAGCAGTTGAGGACTAAGCCATAGTGAATACATGCACATGTCAATGTGTGTAGATCTCTCATCATGAATAATCCAATAACAGCTGAAAAGATTGGATTGTTGTGAATGACTGAGTAGAAGTGCTGCAGTAAGACTGATGGCATGTTGTGTGAATCTAAAAAGATACGAAGAACTTAAATTCATCCTGGTTTTAAGATATTTTTTTCATCCAAATTTTAAGGTCCTGACTGAAGCATCTTGGTTAGGAGCAAAAATTGTCCCATGCTGCCTCTCTACTCCATATAGACAGACACCTCCAGGGGACTGTTCAGATCTTTTGATGGGATCTTATACTTTCACTCACCTTCTGTTATGTGTCAGATAGTAAGTATCCTAAAGGATCTACATTACGGATCATCACTTGCACTGTCAGTTGTTCATCTGTCTATTGTTATTAGAGAACAACAGGAGACAACAACTAATTCATAGAAAGGTAGATCCCTGTGATTTATATGGAGGAGTGCATTAGCATTCAGCCTTTACTACAGTAAAAATTTTCACTTACAAAGATTGTAGGGAAAAGTAGCTATTAACTTTCATCATCATAAATAATTAACCACAACAGCAGCTGAACTTAAGATTCATCTCTCAGTTAATGTTTGTCCAGACAGATAGTACCTAAACTGACCAAAACCAAACACAAAACCCACACCACACCCAGTCAATATGTCAAAATCTGCTCATGCCTGCAACTGCCTGAAACAGAATTGACTCTTTAAATAAACCACATTTTAAAATTATTTTTAGTGTGTGAGCTAATTAAGATCCTTCTGTTCTTAGAAGGCTGTTTATTATTCAAAGTGTAAATTCTCTGGGAATGCTACAATTTTGGGACAGATCATATGTGCAACTCAGAAATTACAAGAGAAACAAGTTGGGAGGAGAACCCAGAAAAGCAAGCTTATGTGCATATGGCTAGAAATCTGGCTAAAATGCAGCACTTCTGTGACATGCTGTCTTAATAGAAGTGCAGGAGGAGATCAGGAAGGACAGGAGCTAAGAAGCTGTGGGAATCATGAGGGAAGATCAAGAGGCTTCCCAAGAGTAAATGAGCACTTAAGGTTCAGTTTTCACCTTGAAATTTTTGAATACATACGTATAGGTCTTCCAAAAGCACTTCTGAATATAGGATGGGGGAAACCTTCTTAAGCTATCCAGCTGTAACTCCAAAGTCTTCTGATTTCAACATCGTTCTGTGCTTGTTTTTAATCCTATGGTATAACTTTTACTTGGGTCATCAGTGCTGAAGGGGTGTTTGGAAGCCTCCTTTGAGGTCAGATTTGATGGTTCTCTTTCCCAACACTTCACTTGCACTAGCTGCAGACTGACACAAAGGGAATAACATTTACGGACCTGCAGACTTAATCACTATTGCCTCAAACAGATATGCTGTCTTCATGCTTCACTCTGAGGAAAAAAGACAGGGCAGTGTGTGTAAGTGTTTTCTGTAGCTCTGCTGAACCAAACTTTGGCAATATAGAGAAGAAGTAAAAGTGTCAAAATGAGGGAAGACAGTGACAGAACTAATATCAAAAGGAAAAACAAACAAACAAACAAACAAACCCCAAAAAACCCACCCCAGAAACAAAACAAAACAAACAAAATTGACTGAGGAAAGAAGATCAGAGAATACAGGAGGAGCCTGACTGGAAAAAACAGACAGCCAGACACTAGTAAATTTTGCCTTCTGTTCAGTTATTGTGCTAACACTGGAAAGCTTCATCCTCAGTGGCCTGATTTTTTCATGCTAGTTGTCTCTCTTCATTTATGAGCAAACAGAGATACTGTTCACCACACTGATTTTTAAATAGTTGTTAACAGGCTCTGGAGCTGAAATGTGGAAAGCAAGTCCTACCTCTCAGAATTATTGGTTGAAGCTGGCAGCCTTCTGGTGCAGATATCAGTACGTCCATTTTGACTGGCTCACATCTGGAAAGTTTTCTTTGCAATCATAAAATGTGGACATGAAACTGTTATTTTATCCATGGCTAGCTCCTGAAGCACAAGATGACTCTGTCATGAGGGAAAACAGCCAGCTCACTAAGTTGCCCCAAGTAGGCCAAATGTGACCAATAGATCAAACAAATGCAGGGACTGAATAATAAACAAAGGAGCTACAATAGTTATAAATAACATTTTTAACAGAAAATTCGTTGCTGAAAAGTTACAGCAAAGTAGAATTTTAAGAAGAGTGTGCTTGGCTGTGATTAATAGAGGGACAATGTTCTCTGTGTGCTTCTGCTTTGATATTCAGCAAATACCTTGGAGCTTTTGTTTTGGTTTTTCATACTCCCTAGGGGAGGATATTCCAGGGTTGCTCAACAAATAACTGCTCAAATGATATTGCTTAGGCTGCTTGTATCTGCCAGAGTAGCCCTGCCCAACTGCGCAGATCCTTTTAAGAAAGCTAAGGAGGGAGAAGAAACACTTAAGGACAACCAAATAACAAGTGGCTGTGCCTGAAAAAGGAATACGAGAACAAAGAAGATGAAGAGGGAAAAGAGTAAAGAAAAGGTGAGAATGGACATCACCAGCTATTTCCAGATCTGTACATGAGGAACACAGACCCTTGCTAAGAAAGCAGAACGTTTCAAAATGGGTTTGGAGGTGGTCCTGGAAAATGTACATGCAGAACAGTTCTGCAATGGCAGCGGGGGGGATGGACTGGATGTGAACTTACTGGGTCTCTTCCATCTCCAGTTTCTATGAAAACAGTCACCATTCTTTAGCAATATGATAAATATTTTAAAAATCATAGATACAAACTAAATAAAACATATTAAATAACAAGTTCAGCCAATTTAATCATGACTTTTCAACTTTTTAAACCAAGACAGCGGGGAGGAAGAAGGAACAGGCTTGAGATTTTTAGTCCTCTTTGTTTAAGGCTAATTCACATAGGACACACCTTCATGAGACTTGTTCAATAACATTTGTGGAGCTGGGCTGGAGTTGTTGTTGGATTGTCCTCAGTCCACGGGGCTGCTGGTTTTATCCAATGCACACTGGGTGCTGTCTCTCTCTAGCAGCCTTTAATTCAGATTTTGCCTTGTTTGTGTTTCACTCCTAGCTGGACCAGTAGATTTCATTTTGAATAGTGTAATATCAGTCTAGTTCTTTCAGCATTTAGTCACCAAAAGCTGATTTCTTTCTTCATTCCTGCACTGACCAAAACAACATCAACTGCCTTCCAAGAGCAAATCTGCTCCTCTGTAAGGGATCCATGTGTTGCAGATACACAGACTTCATGGTCCTCAGCAGGGGAAGAAGAATTTTTGGCTTGAAAAACATAGAACTCATTATTTGAGCACGTGGTGTATCCATGAAGTCTAGCTGCAGTGAGGGGACTTGTGTTCCATGGGACAGCCACTAGACAGTGATATAGCCACATCTACACAGCTTCACACCCCTGTAATAGCCCCAGCCTCTCTCTAGTATTTCCTTCACAGCTTAACAGCTTAAATTTTCTCTGAAACCCTGTCAAAACTCAGCTTGTATATGTTCCTTCTGAGTATTTATTCAGTCTCAGCAAAGACAAAGGCTTGAATAAAGCCTTTTCTCCTATACAAGCCAAAGATGAGGAACATTCTGGGGTGGAGTGAGCCAGGGATATACCTTGCCTGTGGTCAGCTTGTCCAATGGAAAGAAGACCTCAGCCTTCTGGTTTGTCAGTCTTCAAACTGTCAGCCTAGCTTCTTTTATTAGCAGTAAAAGTAGTTTGAGAAGTTGAGGCAGACATAGTCATTCTCTCTGTCACATACTTTCCTGAACTTATGTAACAAGAGAGCCTGGTTTAGGCTTTATCAGTATAACTCTCTTCAGCACATCACACATTGAGAACAAGACTCAGCCATCAGTAACCTGGCTCAAATTTGGGCTTCAGCTTCCCAGGCAACTGACTCAAGCCACTTATATCCACACCCATTGTATTGAGCATACCTCTGGCAAGCACCAACTGCATCCTCAGCTTTGTCAGAATGAACATCAGACTTTCCAGTTATCCCATCTGACTTTGCATCTTGCCATCTAGCAAGATCTACACCTTCTTCCTGACCCTTTCTTCTTCCCCAACCACATGCACACCCCGGGTAAGGGACACAGATAAGCTGGAAGAGGCTAACTTACAGGAGCAGCAAGCGTGTCCTAGCACCAGTCCACCCTCCTGACTAGGGTCAGGTGAATCAGGCAGTTTTCCAAGTCCTTTTGGAGAGCTGCCTGGCTGCTGCATGTCAGAGCTGCAAAAGTTCTGTTTAAGAGGTCACCTACATTTTTGTCCAGATGATGGACAGAGTTGTCCCTCTGCAGAGTTTCTGCAGGAAAATGCTTCTGTGAGGTTATTTTGTCCTTCACACCGAGAAGGGACCAGCAATGGATGAACAAAATACCTGTATGCAAAAAGCAACCTTCAATACTCTGCCTTATAAGCCGACACTTGCCCTGTTCACATCAACACATGACCTCACCACTCCCCATGCCTTTATGAGACTCCATCACCTCATGACATCTGTACATTCCCTACTCTGGCTACTCACTAGGAAATTAACTTAGAGTGAAGAAAGTTACACAGGCAGCGTAAGCTGGGCATGCAATGCCGTCCAACAGAGCTATTGTTCCTGACTAGGGATCATCAGAGGCATCATCAAAAGAATCAGCAGCCTAACATAACTTGTCCAACTGTGCCCTAAAGGACAATCCATGAGACCCTGTTTGCCTTAATGCTGCACAATAAGATGCATTACATACATAAATCCTCAGTAGGTCCAGCTGACTACAGATGCCATTCCAATCAATGATCTCCTCCAGGAGTCCTTCCCAGCAGTTGCCCACCTTTGTCCCAACCCTCTTTTACCTCTGAGTTGCTAACATGTCTGGGCATCTGATGATATACAGCTGGAAACCGTACCAGCCCTGCAATCAAACAAAACCCTTGGAAGAGGAAAGTAGCTGATTCTGAGGTCCTTCTGTCCTTCCAAACTCTCTCCTTGTTCTGTGAGACACACCTTGTTGCTCCCTGAAGAATCTCCCCACTGACACCACAGATGTCTTTCCATCACAAGGGACCTGCTGCAACTTGACAGACTTGCTTAACAATACAGCCTTTGAGCCTTTGAAATCAAATTGTGAAGGCCACAGTGCAGTAGAGGTGACCAGACCATCCTGGAAACCAGAGAAGTCTCTTGCCACCTCAGCTTTTCTCTTCTTTATCCTTAGGTCTGGTGTTCTAGCTCAGCCCTTCCTGGCTTTTCCTTGTTTAACTGCTTGTGGTATTTCCAGGAAATATTCAAAGGTGGTTCTGACTTGTAGTTTTAAAGCAACAAACAGGTGCATGTTCTCTGCAGTTCTGTGTATTCCTTTTCACTCTCAAATGTGCCTTTGAAGTAGAAGTGATCCTCTGTATTTGTTGGTTTGCTTCTTTCACAGGCACTGTATCACTGAGCTCCTAATGCTGTTTAGTATTATGAAGAGATTACAGTAAATAGGGAACTAAATAATAGAATATATTTGACTTTTACTTGTTATTCTTATGCTATATTTTAAGTGTATGCTGCATATGGCAAAGGCAGAGAGAAGCTGGGATACAAGGGCTAACTCCCTAATCAAGTCACTACTGAAGCTGGCTTGGATCCAGAGTCTTTACTAAAAATGGCAGTTTCATCTGCAGAGAGAGTGATAGAGTCAAAACTGCAATCAACTGTCATTAGCACAGGACTCAAAATGTTAGTGTTTCCCTGGTGTAAGGAATTTACTCTTTCTTCCTACCTAAATCAAAATCAAATGAGGCCATGTGAAACAAAATAAAGGATAGCATGGGTTTCAAAAGGACAGCATGGGTAATTCTTCCTCTCAAATGACGTCTGGCCAGCTGTTTAGGCTATTTCCTTGCTAAGTGAGACATGTGAGTTCAGATCTGCTTAGACACAGGAGGAGCTGAGCCTTCTATGTCCTGGCTGAGCTCTCCAGACATTGGGATTTGAGGGTGCCCTGACAAAGTGCATTCTGGTATTGTCTGCTTGAACTCTGTAGGGGTGAGAGAGGATTGTCGTGTTGCTCAGGTTTAGATACAAGGGCCCTGAATGGATGTAACTTTACTACTTTGACTTGTGTAGCTGAGCTCTAGGAAGCAATGAGTTGTCCAGCAAGAGTTCAGAAGGTCCCTACGGACTTGTCCTGTTGCCTCTCCATTGCCCCATTTTTATTAGTAGAAGCAGTTTTTGCTCTGCTGCTACTGTCACGGTGAAAGAAGCAATCACAAAGTGATGAAATGACAGATAATGGGGAGCTACAATTAATATAAAATAAAAAAATAAACCCTTCTGTTACATTGTTTCCTATTTGATACAACCATGCCTCAAATACCAGGTCTCACAAAACCCACAACATAAATTCCACCATTGGTTAAGTGGCAGTAGTGCAGCAATGAGTACAGCAATATCTGACTTACAGATTTAGTGGAAGAAGATCTGACATCTGACCTGGATCATGTCCCATTTTAAAGCTTTTGTTTTCTTCCATCTTTTCTGTCTCTGTCTTTGCCCCATGAATATAGCTAGATGATTACTTAAAATAACCAACTTCCTCTTCTCCTCCAGTTTCTGCACAACCAGAGAATAACCTTAAGAAAGTTTAGTTTTGTTGCCATGCTATGGTGTAGTCCTGAAAAACCTGACTCCAAATACTTGATGTACAAAGAAATCTATACTGTTTCTTCAAACAAGAGTTTATTTTGATTTGGGATTCAAAACACTTTTGACTGCTGCAGGGAAGTGTTAGGTTTACTTAGGTCCCTAAATGAACATGTAGTTTAACCTTAATAGGGAATTCTCTGAATTTATAGACCTTTTATCTGGAACCATCTCCAATTAAACATGATTAAGAATTAAGGAAGCTATTAATTCACCATTGCAGTCAGTGATTTTGGGGTTTTGGGGTGTTTTTTTTAATCTGGAAAGTATTTGCAGTCATTTCATTATGATTGTGCAATTATACTGTAATAACTATGATAAGGATAATGATCTATTTCTTAAAAAGTTAGTGTACTGCAGTAGCAGTGGGAAAATAAATACAATTATTTTTTCAAACATTAACTCTATCCTAATACATTAAATGCTATTTGAGGATGTAGGTGACTTTAAGTCTATTGGTAATTCTGCAATAATACATGGACTAGTCATTAGGTCTCATGGATCTCCTTCAGAAGTAAAGGTCACTCTCACCAGTACATTGCAACTCTAACAACATTTTTGTTGTTATTATTTGAGAAAATGAAAATTGAACTCTCAGGAAAGATCCAGATCACTATTGTTGGGCTGGAGAACGGCACCAGAACCTGAGTATAGGGCTATGTGCTACTTTTCCTAAAAAATAATCATGTTATGAGATCAAGAGATTTCAGATATAAACTGTATAAAGATCCCAAAAGACAGTGGTGTTCTCAACCAACATTGACAGATCTTTGGACGTGAAAAGCAGTGTAACAATGTAAGTACTAGCAAATAATGATGAAAACATTTTGCTCCCTGCATTTCAAGTCTTAAGATCCAAATAAACTGGTCAGTATAGCGAATCTGGAACTATACGTATCCACACAACTACATGACAGTTTAACCATACAGAGTGAGCCAAGAATTTTCAGCTTCAAGAAATACAGGTCTCTGGTATCTTTACTGCATGGGCTTCAGGTACCAGGGAACACCAGAAAGCAGAAGGCCAGACTTTTTTGATGTGAACTGCAAGACGACCCCAGTCTTGAAAAGACAAACTGAGTGGGCAGTGTTGGGGTTTTTTTCTCCCACAGTAGTGTCCTGCTGCAGAGTTAAGAATTCGGGTGCCAACCTGTCGAGTGCTGCTGCACGGGGAACGCCAAGAGGCAGGCAGCAGCCCTCGCCCCGTGGCCGTACCGCCGTGCCATGCAGGGGAACTCGCACGTCGGTCCGCGCAGCGTAGCCCAGCTGCAGAAAGGTTCGTGAAGAGGTATCGTACTTGCCAGCACTTCCTGGGCGCTATGCGCGATGCCCTGGCCGGGGACGCCGTGCCCGGGAGCAGCGGGGGCGCGGACCGCTACCTGTGGACGCAGCGCAGGGCGGCGCGGAGCCGAGCGGTGCGGAGCGGGGCGCGCCCGGGCGGGTCCTCGCGGTCGCCGCCGCCGCCCGCCCCGCCTTGTGTGGCCCATGGGAGCGGGCCGGGGGCCGGAGGCGGCGGGGAGGGTTGGGACGGGGCCCTGGCCAGGGGTTTCTCTCTCCCCCACCCCCTCCTCCCCTCGCCGCCGGTTCCCGTGAGGCTGCAAGTGCCGCTGCGGCAGCTGGGGGGCCGGCGGGCGATGCTGCCGCCGCCCTGCCCAGTGCCGGAGTAAGGGCAGGAGCTGGTGGCGGCAGGAGCAGCCCCGGCGGCGGGACGAGGTGAGCGGGGCGCGGGCCCGCGGGGCAGGTGGGTGCGCGCCCGGGAGCGGGGCCGGGGCGGGCAGTGCTCCCGCCGGGGCGGGCAGTGCTCCCGCCGGGGCCAGCCCGCCCGCTCTGGGGGCGCACGGGGAAAGGACGGGGCGCTGCCTGCGGGGTTTGCACGGGCGGCGAGGCGGGAGGGGAGAGAGCCCGCAGTGCAGCGCCGGGGTCTGGCGTTGAGGGTGCAGAAACCCGGAGGAGCAGAGCCCCCGGCGAGGCGGGGTAGGGGGCAAGCTGAGAGCGACGGGAAGCCAGGGGCATTTCAGGCTGAGCCTGGCCGGCCATGCCGGATGCAGACGTAATTCCACGGAGGGACCCCTCCGTCTCCCCTCCCCAAATCTTGGGCAGGGTGGCTTCTGATACTTGTAGGATCAGGCAAAAGGAGAAATTTCCGTAGAGGTCTGAGATGTTTTCTCTGGCTGAAGTTATCTAGAAATAATATTGAGGGGAAGAACAGTAATTCATAACGAAACTTTAAAGAGTAACAGGTTGTTTTACTGAAATCACACGCACTGGGAAAAAAAAATCACCTCAAATAGTCCTGCTAGAAAATGGCTAATAGCAGTATCGTGCAAACCGATTTATAACACAGTTAGGAGTTTTGTGAGCTCCTAGCACTACTAAAAACAAATTTCACCATATGTCTGAAGAGAGATTCTAAAAACTAATGAATCTGTCCTTAAAATCTTCATTTTTACTTCTATGGATACGGGATATGATCCTTAGAATTCCTTTCATATGTTTGTTTGAAGTGTTTCCCTTTTTACTGATGTTTTTCGTACTTGAAACGGATGGTCCATTGTGCACAGCCCTCCTACTCGCTGTCAGGCTCTGCCCCCCAAATCCATCTCTATGTGCCTTTCTATACAAACCTGGTGCAGACTAGAATTAACCCTGTTGGACACCCTGGGCTGGCTTCAAAGGAGTAGGGGAAGGTAATGGGCCAGTAGCCCTACATCTCCCAGCCATTCCCAGTGCGGTGCTCCTGTTCGGTCATGTGCGTGGGGGAGAGTGGCTTTGCAGGCTTTTCCTGATTTCCCCTTTCGAGTAGTGTCTCTATCACAGTCAGGACTTTTTTTGCCTCCTACTCGAGTTTCACCACCTCGTGTAAATGCAAAGAGGATGTGCTGGGAGGGGCGAGGTCAGGGGAGTATAGTGAGGCGTTGCTAAGGCTATTTCCGAGGCAGTGTGGTGTCCCTGAAAGTGCTTATGCTAATTGCAGAAATTAGAGCCCTTAACTCCTGTTCTTGATTTAGGCTGGGGCTCGGCAACTGTGGACTCTTTTCACTTACTGTCCTACCCTTCTCGCCTCACCACGCTGGAGGACTAAGCTCTCCTTTCAATGAGAAATGCAAGTTCCAGCCCCAGGGACAGGATCCAGTTCTGTTCTCTGTGCATTCACTGGGGTTTGGTCACTGATCCCAGTATTGTGAAGTCTAGATCCATACATCTCTTCTAGTTGTGAGAATGGAAAAACATAGATAATTATTAGAAGCATTTTTGCTGAGGTTTACTGAGCGGTGGTGAAGGGGTCTGATGGCTGTTCAGATGAAACACTGTTTCACTAACTAGCTTACATTTAATTAATATAATTGAAGTTGTTGAAAAGTAGATAGTTTTAAAGCAGATTGACTATGGCAGGTTGGTGATGATTAGGCAAAAAGAACATCCCAAAGTCATTTCTTTTATTCTAGGGCATGACATGGCTGATGTTTGGGGTCATCTATAAAATTATTAGGGTTATCCCAAGTCTGTGTCAAATCTTACCACAATATTTGAGACCAAACTGTCCTACCTCAAAGAGGCTAGTGATGGAGTGGGTGGCATGCTGGCAAAATTTTGACATCATTCTCAAAGTAGGAATAGAGCAATATTGACAGAGAAGGTTGTACAGTTGCCTCCTGTGCTAAACTTTATGGTTCAATGAAAGAATTCAGATCTCAGGTCTGTCAGTCTGACACCCTTTGCATCATTCCCAAACCTCAGTACTTTCTTGATATTTGATAAGCTTGTTAGAATTCTCTTCTGAAATGTAAGCAAAAATGCCAAGTGAGACAGTGGGAGCTTTTCAGTCTGCTCCCATTCCATCTGCATGTTGGTTGCAAACTGTTGCATCTACTGTTGGTTGCAAACAACCTCTTCTGCATAAGTTGATAGGCTTTCTCAGTCACTTATTAACTGCAAGAGTGAGGAATGCTTTACCTGCACTAATTTGTGCCAACGATTGTAAGAACATTATTGACACTCAAGTAGATTGAGGAGGGCATTGACACAGAGTGGCAGCTTTAGTACCTAAATCTTCTCTTCTGGTATATCAGGGCTAATTCAGTATAAGCACATTTTTTGTTCATCTGAGAAAGTTAGGATAGATGAACTACTCAGCTCACAAAATATGAGAGATTGTAATCTCTTCATGCATATGTGAAATGGTAGTGAAGGCAACACTATCTAGTGACTTAATTGTAAAGACGATTCCAGAACCTGTTCTGGGCTTGGACACTGACCTCGGGCAAACCATTTCCTTTCAGTTTTCTGGTTTCAAAAGTGGGGATAAGAACCGTGCCTCACAGGGTCTTGTTAGAAACGTCTTGTTTAGAAACAGGGGTTTCTGAAGCACACTGGAATTTACATGCAAAAAGCTCTGTATTGCTGTAAGGTATGGTTACTATATGGGAACAGGCAAAGCGCAGGGGTTCGGAAGTTTCTAGTCCTTTTCCTGTTGTTGGAAATAGGGTCAGGCAACCGCTTCTTTGTTCTGCAGTCTTCAGGTGGACCTTATAACTAGATCCCCTGTGCCTGAAACTAGCTTTACTGATCAAAATCCATTTTGGAGTTGGAGGGGAAACTTCATGGTACTGAACTGGATAACTTCTTTTTATTAATAGTTTGGGGCACTTGGGGCTGGTATATTAACCTGTCTCTGCCTACAGTGCCTGCCACTGGGACAGAGACTACAGAACACCTGGGTGAGTGTCTGATATGGGTATGGCAGTTAGTAAGTGCCTGGGTTCTGATTTTTGCCTCTTGAAAAATGTGTGTATATGGGGGTAGTGTGGAGTTAAACATGGCGGTGACGTTGCGGATATACATATGCAATAACCTCTTGTGCAGAAAGTGAGGGCCGTTGTGCTGTGTCCTAGAGTCTTGAGGTAGATTTGAACCATTGCTCCTCGGGACTCATCAGAGTGCAAATACTCATGGTTAATGGTGGCACTTTGCATGCTAACAGTGACCATTCCAACACATTGCACAGGGAGTGGGAATCTGTGATGACATACAAAGAGAAGAAAAAGAAGACAGAGAAAAGAAAGGATGGGGAAGGAAAAAGGAGGAAGGGTGGCAGTAATCCTAGCAAAGGGAACATTTTCCAGTAAGCAGTTCTGAAAGTGATGTAAAAAATAACAACTGAAAGTTTTATTTTACTACACAGAGCCCAAATTCTTCCTTTGATCTCTGTACAAGCTTCCTTTTGGCATCTGTGGGAGATCAGTGGAGAGAGGGGAGTGTGTAGTCTTGAATTTATGATGCAGCCTGTGGACAGTCATGAAATGGAATTCAGTCCTCTCCAAAATTTAATACATAGATGCGAGTCAACCAGAACGGTGCAATCATGGTCCTGAAATAAGTGATAAAAATCAATCTGTTCACAGACATCTTGCAACCAAAATGGTAGGTAAGTTATCTGAATACTCTGTGCATTGCAGCTAAACTGTTGGCATCTATTTAGAAAAAAATAACTCAGTGTCCATGCTATTGTCTACAGGAATTCCTTAATAAACTTGATTTGTGTAATGGTTTACACAAATACACTATTTTTGAGACTTTTGCCACTATTCAGCATCTAAAAACAGTTATTTCAGCTCAGTAAGTCAGGAACATATTAAGTGACCTCTAATGAGTAACAATAAGTTCTCTACAACACTTTCATAAAATATGGGATCAGTATAGTAAAGTTTGCTAATTACACTTACTGCTTGAAAATAGCAGTATGTGAGCTTTAAAAGATAGATAACAGATGCACCAACCTCTCTGAGCAAACCAAATATACAAGAATTCATAGAACTTAAGATGGTCAATTTCAGGATTTTTTTCAAGTGTTTCTCATGAATAATCAATATGTAGGTCTATTCGTCTAAAGAAAGCTTGCTTTAACTTGAAAGAGTTTCACATCTGATGCTTCTGTTCACTCATTGTGCTGCTGCTGCTACACTTGGACAGTTGATATCTTGAATTAAAACACTGGGAAACCAGGGGCTTTGGGTTCCTTTCCATACATCTTATGAGAAACAGAACATTTAGGAGCAACCCAAAGCAAAGACTAACATTAAAGCCTCACCATAAATCATCCCTGCTATAAGAAGCTCTGCCTGCTTTCTGCCTTCAGCCAGCAAGTCCCTCCAGCACCACGACACTGCTCAGAGCTGTCTGCTGGGTTTTGCAAGCAGTAGGGCAGCTGACCCATTACTGTTACCATTGCTCATCTCCACTTAGGAGGACATCTCATAAACCAGAATAGTGGTATACAGTATGCTCTGCAAACAGAAATGAGAGCTGATTCCTGCCATAAAGCGCTGAATTTGTCTCAGGCAGATCAGGTTAAGGAGATGAAAGACCTTTCGTCTTTCCATTTCTTGTCATCATCTCCTCAAGGCAGCGTTTAACAGATGTAGTCCTTTTCTCCAAGAAGTACCATCTAACCTGTATTTTCTGCTTTCTGTTCCCTGTGCTTTCTTTTTGCCTTGTAATCTTAATCTTGAAAAGGGGGCATTTGTTCCCCAGTTCTGTCTTTCCACTGTTTGGCTTGCCAATGGCCTGATACCATTAATTAAGCATTTGCTTGTGAAGTTTCTTTATTTGCGAACTGCCTGTGCTAAAGGAGGACCATTGAAAAGAAGTTGTTGGAGGAATGTAATATTATGGGGAGATTTCCTCCAGCCCCATTACTCCTGGCTCCCGTAGTATCAATTGGAAGCATCAGGAAGGAACAGGGATGGGAGCAGACTGACTGTTTCAGTGAATGTGCAACAGACGTGTTTCTTACACTGGCTGTTAGTGTCAAAGCGTTCAGCAAATTCAGGAGCTCTTCAGGAGCATCCACTCATGGCTGTGTTTACATGGTCCATTGCACAAAACTCTCCACAGAGGCAAGACAGAAAGGGAAGTTGCGGTCTGGTGGTGATTGGGTTCATCAGTGAAGTTACAGACTAGGGACTGAGGTAGTGCATGGGTTCTTCATCCAGTCTTCTACTTCAAGTCTTCTTTGAGAAGCCTGAGCTGACCTAGACCTTGCAGACAGTTTTGTCAGCACCCTTCCCTCTTCCCAGAAAGGTTCGGGTACTTTTGAAGCACACAGTGAGCGCCATTCAGGTGCACAGCAGTATGCTGCCTAGCTCACAGCTGCTGTGCCTCAGAAGGGCAGGGATCTTTTGTAGGTGCTGTGTCAGATCTGCCAGGCCAGTGCAGTTATCTCTGATATTCTAGCAAGGCACAGTGTAGGCAGGTTTAAATATCTAGACTAGTGCCTCGATAGTTGGTGCTTGTGGCAGGGATTGCCTCGTTATTCCCATATACTTCCACCTTCCATGTCGCTGCTGTCTTTGGCACATGCAATGCACATTTCTGCTCAGTTCTTTGGTACCACTTGAAACTCCATTGTGGGAAGCCATGACTGAATGGGTCCACATGTACCACACTCAGTCTGCTATGGTAGCTGCTTTCAAGATGACCTATTAGCTGTATGTGTTTTTACATATTTTGAACATATCATAATTGGTACTCGTTAGGAACGTCTGACTAACCCTGAGCAAGCCAGCAGTCCAAGCCCTGCAACAACAATCCAGTTTTCAGATCTCTTTGTTTACATTTTAGAACATGTTTTACATTTAGCGTTTGAGGAGGAATTTAACTAAGCTGGACCCAGTCTACAGCAAGCAGTACACTCTACACCATGCAGTGTTGCAGCTGTTTAGATGCTATTCTTTCTCCACAAGTGTTTTGAAAGTAGTTTGAATTGTGGAGGTAGTTCCTTCCAGGAGACTTTGTATTGGAAAAACAACAGTCTGCTCAAAGGACAACTAATCTACACCACATTTAAGTCCCACAGGTATTTTATGTCTTCTGCATAGCCATATCTTTTGCAAGACTGTCGTATTCTTGCACAAATGATAAAATGTCAAACCCTGCTGATGAGTTTCCTCCATTCAGTGGCCTTCAGTCTAGGGAAAATGCACAGATTTATAAACCAAGCTGTAATCCTAAATCTTCTGCTGCCTGTATTTATTAGCTCAAGGAACCTGCCTACAGTCCTTATTTTACTGCAGGGAGGCAACTGTAATTCTCCTGTTTTATGTATTAGAGATTGAAGGGACTGGATCCAGTTAGTGAATGACAAACTGGGTATAAAAGACTGGTTTCTAAACAACAGAAATAGGTTCCACCCGTTGCACCACAATGTCCTTTAAATACATTACTCTGTATGATACCGTTGTTTAAAGCATTGCAATGAGGATACAAACATTAATATCAGCAGTGGTGTGTGAATGTATATATGAATGCATAAGCACAAATTCTTGATATGATTTAGCAGATTGTGCTTCTTTTACTTCCCAAGATAGTCTTAGGTTGAGTAATTGTAGCAGCTAGCTAAGGTCCAATTACTGCTGCTTCCATTTCTCAGGAAGCAGTGTTTGCACAGTTAATGGTCTCTGATGTGTCTTGTCCATTTTCATGGACTTTTGCATACCTAAGCCTTTGAAAGCAGCCCTCAGTCAGAAAGCTCTGCTTAATCTTAAGAAGCCTTTAGCCTCCCTCCTCCATAGTTAGATCAGAGCATGTACTTTGAATATGCTGCCTTTGAATATGCTGCCTGAGAGCTTTCAGTTGAGAGCTTTGAGCAGTGTCTCTCTATGGAGTGGTGCAGGAGGCACAGTGTCAACATGCTGACTTGCAGAGATGAGATCTCAACCCTTCAGGCTTAAGCAGCAGCTGGATGACACTTTTGAGGGTGGAAAAAATCTCTGTGTCTAAAGTGGATGATGAATATCTCAAGAACCTTTGAGGACCTAAGCTTTAGTTCCTCAATCCCTTCCTCTTTCTGGAGTGTCTGCAACATTTACTGTATTTGTTTCACTCTACTTAAGCATTGAAGTTTTGGTTCACAGCCATGAGAGCAGGAAGTGTTTAGTTTTAATTGAAAATGAGGCTCAAATGAAACCACATGGTGCCTGGTCACCAAAGACATAGGTACATTTTTCATTGTGCAGTGCAATGAGAGATGCTGCAGTGGTAGCACCGAAACCAGCAGCAGTGAGAGGGTCTGGAGCAGATGTAGAGACCTGACAAGAGACAGTGGTGGGCCAGAAGTTGAGGCAAGCACAGTGCTGGCACTGTCTGCTCTCTTACAGACCTGCCTAAGTGAAATGTGGGAAGAACTTCGTCCCTTGCATGGCTGTGGCAATGAACAGGGTCAACAAGGTGAAACAAGGGACTATGAGGCTGAATGCTCCCCATTTGTTATTTGTATGAGGATGACATGCTTTTCCTATATAATGCTTGGTTCCTTTCTCCCCTAATAAACTATTTCTTGCTTTGTCCATCAATGTGTTATTTGTAGAAATAGATTTATTGCCTGTTAATGACACTGAGGCATAGCACTTTATTTCCATGATTCTAGATGGAGACTATTGCTGGTAATAGCTGCATTTGATATTTTTTAAGAACCTTTAGGTTGGTGAAAGTGCCTGGCAAATGACACTAAAGATCCCAAGACAGAATATACACAGTCATAATTTGGGTGTTGACATACTGTCCTGTGAACAATGTCCTGTGAGAAGAGACTATTGACAAAGATTATCATTGAGGAACAGATTATTTTAAGGCCACTATATCAAAATAATTTAAATAACTTACTCTGAAATTACTTCTTTTTCCTGAAAGTTTTATAGTTTTACCAAAATAACTTTCCTATAAGCAATGCCATGATATTGTTAGTGTTCACAATGTTTAAAGTGAAATCTTATTCTGGGAGGTAATTTGTAGTAGTCCCGTTTTCTTATTCACTACATCTGTTGCCATATTTATCAAGGTGATAGCTGCAATTACTAAAGGCTAAAACAAATCTTGGGCGCTGTGGTTTCTATTAACATTGCAAAACCAGCGGAGCTGACAGAACGATTTGTATCCTCTCTCTTCATGTGCATTGCCTAGAGAATTACTGACTTGTAATTGAGAATTGACAATTGTACCAACAAACTGGGGGATATACAAGAGCGTAGGTGACACTGAGGGCACAGGTTGTTCTGATGATTTTCTGTTGCTGTTAGCAATTTGCAAACTGGCAGATAATTTTGGAGGGATGGCCATTAAAAACAACAACATCTTGCAAATTATAAAGAATATACTTGCATGCAACACATGGAGTATTAAGATTTTGTTTTTATAGGCATTTTTTGAAACAGCCCTACATTATATGGCCTTGTTTGAAAGCTCTGCTTGTAGTAAATCACAGCACATTGAAATAGCTGTCTCAGAAATGAGAAAGGTTGGTTTGATTGAGCCAGTACTTGAACATACAATTCCAGACAGTAAAAACAGTTGACAACTGCTTGGCATCCAGATACTGTCTTTCATCCAAAGATCTAAAAGAGCTTTTAAAAATGTCTAATTACAGCATAATGGGTTCCCATTTTGTATCAAGGATTATCAAAGTAGAACAAGCACACAACTATAATTTTCAGGTTCAGATTTCTATTATTGGGTACATACATACATATTATACTTCATGTTATTGATCTAAATATGGGTTTAGATGGCAACTTGCATTCAAGTTTGAAAATGATCTGATTTCCAGGCCCAAAGATGAAAAGATGGAATTTTTTATGAGCATATAAACCATTTAAAAGCCTAAATTATTTTGTTTCTCACTGGGATTTGTGCTCCTAAATTTCTTTCTTTGCTTTTGATAATTTGTCTCTGACTTCAGCCTGTTGTTGCCAGCTATCTCTATGATGCTCACACTAGTAAGCTATCTCTGTTGCCATCTCTATGATGCTTACACTAGTATTATGCAACCTTCTTCAGAAGCAAAGCAACTACAAAAGTTAGTCAGGAAATATTACAGGAACAATAACTAGGAAGGAAAAAGAAGTCATAATTCTTAGTTAAGCATGTAACACAGCAGTGCTGATGTGTACCTAACAATGCACATTTCCTCCTAAATGAAGTATTTTAGGTGAGCAAGAGTTCACATCCTGTTGGGGAAAGAGATTATGAGATATATACCTGTTAATTAAGGGAACACAGTTTCACTAATACAGCTGGCAGTGGAGTTAGAGAACTCATGGCTCTAATCTTTTCCTTTCGATACCGTGAAATTGAAGATGAACACATTGACCTATGGGATCTCTCTGCTTTGCCTATATACTTTGTCCAGTTTAAATCTAAGTGGTCTCCTGTTAATTTTATGGCATTGTTTCATCCAAAAAGGCCATGGAGTGCAGTTTTTAAATTGAAATGTTTCTAAAATTCATAGACCTATTTCCTCAGTACCTGCCAGCTCCCGTAACGTTTCCTGTATCTGGGGTAAATACCTGTGGGAATTAAAGTTCGCCTTCTCCCAGTGGTCCTCAGTTATCAAAAACCCTGTTAGAACCACAGGCAGGTGGGTGATACACAGAGTGGTCCTGTAGCTATATGGTGGCTAAATGGGGCTGAACCTCCCCATTTGTTACTGGATTTGGGCAACTGCAAAGATGTCATAAAGCTATTTTTGTTTCACCTTCCCTGGTCTTATGCCAAGAACAGCTTGGAGAATGTGGGCATGACTTGTACAGCAACATTTACTTAACGTGTAATTGTTCGTTGCAGCACCATAGTCCCTTCTCAGTTAAATGTTTAAGCTATGGGTTGTTAACAGATGCCAAGATTCATTGCTTTCTGCTATCTTTATTTTTTTATTAATAAAGTAATAAAATCCTTATCTGCATGGATTGTGTAAATCTTAAAGAGGCAAAAAATAAATCCCTCTTCCACTGCTTATTTAGTTTGCAAAGCCCACTGCAGTCCCAGCATCTGTTTAACACAGTGCATGTTTACAGTGCAACTTAAATGGTTTAGAGTAATAATTACACATAAAAATATACAGATGTCCTTACTCTGAACAAAATACATGACTATATCAACTGGCAAACCTTATCCCAACTCTTACTCACTATACCTTTTTTTTCCTAAATGCCTGAAGAAACAGAAAGATCTTGTGGTTCCTCTGCTAATTGTTAAATGAACTATCCTACGTACACTGTCTTCTTGGACCATTTCTTCAGAAATATTCTGCGTGCTCCAAGACTCTACATTGATAAATACAAAATTACAATAACAGCTGCCTGACATGATATTAGTCTAGGAATATTGTATGACCGTGTAAATAAAGATTGCATGATAATGCAAATCTCAGCTAGCTGAAAAATCAAAAGGTCATTCTCATTCATTCTATACTGAGACAAAAAATGAAAAAAAAAGGATCAATAGAACAGTACAATTTTGAGTTCATGTTGTGGAGTTCAGCTAGTTAATTCTTCAGCTCAGTTCTAGTTCATGTGCTGCCATGACTAAAGTTATTTCAGCTCATTTAAACAAAATAGCAAAATAGTCATTCAGGTCCAGCTGTGATTGGACGAAAAGCTCCTGCTCCCTGGTTACAGGGTGATTTAATCATGCAATAATCAGATAATTGCCAATTGAATATAGGTAAAATTGATAGCAGTTTCTGAAATTTTAATTAACTTTACACAGATTTTAATATTTGTTCAGAAATTTGTATCAGGAATGAATTTCCTTTACAGTTCTTCATGTATTGCTCGCTATTCCATAGTCTTAAATCATTATTAGTTTAGGAACTAGAAAGCACATATGCAACTATTGGATCCTTTTCAGGTCACATGTTATCAAGACAAAGAACCTTTGTCCAATGTTATTTGTCTGAACAACTCTTCTACACTCACAAATTAGAATAGAGTTTGAACCTTTCTTTGAACAAAAGTTCAAACTTTGTCCCTACCTGCCTTTTGAGCATTTCAGGTATTATGAATGTTGTAGTTACCTGATACTAAAAAAAAGAAAAAATAAATATTTGCACATATAATCATGAAATGAACACATTAATTTGAGCTGGTCTCATAATTTAGAGTTTATGCTAATTTGCGCTGCAAAACTTAATCCTTAAAAACAGAGTTTTAGTCCTGTTTTCAAAAGTGTCTTCAGGTCAGGCTTTTCAAGTCATTGGTGAATTTATGCTCTTCAGTGAGCAAAGCAACACTTAATTTTGTCTGGCTAACTGCCTGTCAGATTCTTAATCCTGAATTATAGTATATTACATAGTATATTAAAGACCTGGCAAAAGATTTGCAGAAAACAGATAAATGGGGAGGCCACGTAGTTTACCATGAAATAAGATGTTAAGAAAAGGTGCTGGGACATTCCTCCTCTCCCCCAAAATTCAAGCAGTATCCTCTTTTAAGCCACCTCCTGGCTTCTGATACTATGAATTTTTCTCACACTGCCCCTTAATTTCCTATTGTCACACCTTTCCCACATCGGTAAGTTTGATTCAGTCTTCTTGCTGCATAGTCTGACCAGTGGCAGAGCATGTTTGAGCTCTGCATGCGGGAGAGGTGTTCTTCAGCCTAAGTTAAAAGCCCCGCTTCCAAGACCTGAGCCAGGGGTCTGAGCAGTCTGCCAGCTCAAGCGAGTGCGTTGACGAACAACACAGCAGGTTCTCATGGTTCTATGTGAATAGGGAAGAGGGAGGCTGGGGATGTTTTGGATGATTCTGCTCTGAAGGAGAAAGGAGGGTAGGATTTGGCAGAGAAAGTGAAATTACTTAAATCAAATCATGGAAGCAACTAAAAGTTGTGTTAGGAAAGTGGGGGGTTTTTTTCAAATATAAAGTACAGTTTTGGGTCAAAAAGAGGAAGACCCATTTCATAATTGAATGACCTTAACCTAATGTGTAGTTGTCTCACTTGGTATGTAGGATGGCCCAGTTCTAGTCTTTCAGCCAGATCAGAGGCGAGTAGGCTTAGCTGGACTCCAGAAGTTGTGTGCAAGCGCCCACCTTGCCAATGGCACTGGCGGTCCTTAGCAATGTTTCTGATATTTTTCACTAAAAATTGGGAAGGGTCTTGTAGTACTTCTGATGTGGAATGGAAAATATATCTTAAGTTCTGACAGTGTTCACTATACGGGGAAACTTTTTTTGACATAGCTTCAGTATAAGGGTGTTTGACGTGTGGCTTTGAAACTCTGAATGACACCTACATGGTAAAGAAATGCTTCTTGGACAGCTGTAAGCCAAATTTCAGCAAGATTTAGGTTCTCAAGAGTCAGAATTTTAGATAATTGATGCCTAAATATATGATTAGGTGCCTACTGGGCTTTTCCAATGTGCCTAATCACCTAGCTCTTACTAGCTTCAGTTCCCTAGTCTGAGGATGCAAGTCTGGAGTGTCCATTGAAATGGCAAGTGACTCTGGTGTGTCATAAATTATTAGTATTTCTTTGATTAAACTGTAGTCCAGTATGCTCTCTCTCACTGAGTCTCCATTCTTAGTTTCAGTTGTTAATTTCTTCATTTTCTGTTGTTATCAATCATTGTAGCGGTCTTTATTCAGCAATGTGTTTTGCTGGAGGTATATCAGAAATAGGTCTATATTTAAAGGTGTATATATATATTTATAGGTCTATAATAGATACTCTGGCTTAGGGAAAGCCAAACTAACTACAATGATTGATCCATTTCAATGTATGTCAAATGCATTAACAGTAAACGATGCTTAAACAGATGCCTCTCTCGAGGCCTGAACTTCTTAAGGTGATGGACCTGTGTAACTATACTGGCTTGGAACCCATGTCCTTGCAAATGACACATCAGGTTTTTTCCCTAAAAACTGTGTTGTTTTAAAGCTGCAGGTAAAGACTACTTTGCTTATTTTTACTGGGCTGACATGATGCAAACTTTATTCAACATGGCTAGGTCCCAGAAGACACAGCATAGCTGACAGTTTTACTAGCAAGGCCAAGCCAGGAACAGCAGATTGACAGACAAAGACACTGCTGGATTTATGTCATTCTAAACACATAAATACATTAAATACCTGAATATAAACATAAGTTTACAAATTCAGAAATATTAATCACAAATATATAAATAAGAACAGCGATGGTGTCTGATTCGAAGTTCATGATAGAAAATATGGTGACAAACACACATGGTAAGGACAATTTGAGTTAAAAATGGCTCACCTTTGGAAAAGGAAAAGGAACAGTTCAACTTGGGTTTCTGGATTTCAGCAGTGTTCCTCATTTTTTGTCTCCTAAGTACAGTTTGAGCATTGTCTCTTCCTGATGGTCTTAATGTGTGCACAATATGTTTGGGGACACTCACCCAACTCCATCCTTCAGTCAGAACAGACAGAAAATCAGTATGGGTTTTTAAAACCCTGGATATGATGTCAGTCAGTGGAAAATTTAAGCACCAGAGAAAATTTACCATCTCAAGAATATAGCAGGCTTGCAAGAATGATTTTTTTAAAAAGTAATGATGAATAGTCATAACAGTAAGAATATTTATTGCTAACGATGACACTTATTGGTAGAAATATGAAGTCCTTTTGCCTCAGAGCTTAAACAACTTATAACTGTTGGAGATGAAGGTGGAACCTGAGGTGAGAGGTTAATTATCCCACCTCAGTATATCTTGTTCTGAAATGACCAGTGATGATTTCTGCTGGAGAGAAAACCTGGGCGAGTTATGTAGAGGTGTGGATCCATTTTTTTTTCCTGTGTCCGTACACAAACTTTAGTGCTCTTACTGGGCTGCTGATAATCAAAATAACATGCTCTTGTAATATTCCCCTCTTACTAACCTCTCACTAAAATAAATAATAGAAATATTTTCTGTCTCTCCAGAAAGCCCTTTGCTGGCTTCCTCTAAACTCTGAAGACGCTTATTGTCTCTTGATACTGATGTTCCAGACAGAGCTATTAGTGCTGAGCCTCCAGACACAGAAATTGAATTTACAGGCTCGATGTTTTAAGGCTTCAAAGAGCTGAAGAGTTGGAGAGAGGCTGGTATAAAATAGTATACTTTTCCCAATTTCACTTTTGGGAAATTAAATAAACATTTACAAATAAAATCATGAAAGCATTTTTTTTAAATTAGATGTATAAGCATTAGCTGTTTATTACATTCTCCCACTTGCAAATTGTAGTGAAGAACCATTTGTCTTCAAAGAGTGTGGTGGCAAGGCCTAATTTAATGTGTGTTAGGAAGTCTTGGATCCTTGGAGACAAGCTATGAGAGGAATATGCAGTATCATTATCATAATTTTATATATAATAATATTCTGTTCTTTTATTTTACTGGAGAGCAATGATTCAGTCTCAACATCCTCCATCCTCCACAGAATAGGTCAAAGCTAATTGTTATCTATTTACTGGCTAGGGAAGCAGAGATTTCTTTCACGGCATTCAACATTGCACAAAAATAAATGAGCAAGAAATTAAGCTGGCAAGAAATAAGGCATATACAGTGAGCACTCGAAATCATACTGATGTAGTTGTTTACTGGAGTATCTCCTACTACTGTTTTCTTAGTGATGTTTTTGTTGCTAATGGGTTGAGCTCAGAAAGAGGTTACAAATGCTAATGTTAGTTTTCTGCTCTCCTTGATTCCTTGCAGAAGGACCAATAGGGGAGTGCTTTGTTTTGTTCAAAATTGTTTCCTTCGGCTTTGCAAATAGCAAGACAGACGAAAATGCTGTCTTCTGAAGATTTAGGAGCAATCTGCCTTGACATTTTGTGATTGTGCTGCGTCTGTAGCAAGGCTTTTTAACAATGTTATCATCAGACATAATCAATTAAAATGAAAAAACGTGGGTTGAACAATTTGATTAAAATTTGCTGCTACCAGTCACTTTCCAAATGTTTGTTGCCTTGACTGCTGTGATGCTACTTTTTCACTGCCTCTCTGGTGTTTTCATAGGGTTTTCTAGATTACAGAAATCCAGATTTGCTCATGCACATTTCTGTGGTACACCTTAGATCTGTATTTTCAGTAGTGGGAAGGGAAAGAATATGACCGGTTTTCCCATTGATGGGTTAATTTTAAGAGTATTCCCTTTCACTTTGTATCATATTAGGTATTCTAGCTGGCTACAAATCTGGTAGACTTGGGCTTAGCAAGGGCTCATTTTGAGTATGGAATCTGTACAGTCAAAAAGAGAAAACAGAACATCATTTTGCAGTGAGAAGCCTTGGTAGGGTTTGAGTACGAGTTTTCAGGTGCAGCATTTGCACCTCCCCTTATAAGTGTGGGTAACTCTCATAAAAGTGAGCTGTCAATGAAATGACCTCTTGCTCGTCTATATTTATTCTCCTTTTGAGGATTTGTCTTTGCTCTATTCAGTTTGTAAGTCAAAACAAAGTATCACACCATTGCTAACGCTGCAGGTTTAGCCTGCTATCTGAACATCAAGCCAGGCTTGTTCTGCTTCACTACAGGAGCACCCACAGGAAAAGGACTCTGGAACTTATCAGGGTTTTTTGTTTATGCTTGAGACAAGTATACATGTGACCTAGACTTCAACTTTTACTGTGCTGACACTATAGGAAACACTTCCCTTGTCAATAAGTTGATATGTCAATACCAGAAGTAGCTACAGCAGTTGTAACTAGTGGCTACTTTTTTAGCTGGTTTTCTGGTCATTTTTTTAGATACCTTAAGAGGGCTGCCTAAACAGCTGAAATATAATAGCTCTGCTGAGAAGTGAGTTAATTCCTCGGTAACCAAAGTTGAGGAATTTTTTGTTCTGCAAAAATCTGCAGCAGAATTCAGTGTCGCATTGTTCTCATTTTGTGACAGTGACATGTCTGTAGCACACTCTGTACACATGCTAGCTTTCAAAAATGAAGCATGAAGCTTGTGTTATGCCCTGAGGAGCTTGCAGTAAAACTGTCACGAGACATACAACATCACATATACCCTTCCTTTACCCAAATACTATGCATGTCTTTTGCCCCACATTTACTCAGAAGAAACGAGCCTCTTTGAGTCATGCAGTGATTGCATTGCTCAAAGAAATATGTCTTACTTTTTTAAGATCTTGTAAATCTATCATATCTCTGGGTTTAAGTTTGTTATTTGCATCTCCCTGTGCAAGTCTAAGGAGATAAGCAGAGAAAACAGAGAGTTAGCTGCACTTGGGATTCTCGCCAGTCTTCGTGGGATGGAAAATTCCTTCCTAATTCCATATCTGACTTTAAATTTGACCCTCAGCGTGTGAGCAAGATAGACCAACACACGCAGTTCAGAAAAAAAAGATCCTTTGTGTCCTAGCAGGACACTGGTGCAACTTTTCCAGGGTCCCAGTCTAGCTGCTGCCAATCAGTGAAGCTTTGTCTTCCCTCAAGCATCCCAGAGTGCGCAGGTAAATTGGGCATCAGAAAAAAGAACTGTCCTCTCCCTCCTGCAGGCTGTCAACAGAAGCCTTGAAACATGAGATTTGGTTATAGAGTTCATCTCAATGCAGAGCTACAAGAAAGATGAGTATGTTGAGCACAATACAGAAAACCACTGGTCCCCACGGGGGAGTTGTAGTTTTGTATATTCCAACATTAGTGATCATTTATACATTAAAACTGTCTTCTTCACTGCTAGCTTTTGTGTTTGTCTCAGTTTTTAACACACACAGTTTCATTTTACTATCTAGAGGACTGATTAAAAAATATTTAATAGATTCAAAATGAGATTGATCTCCGAGTGATGTCTTTAGAAATTATTCCACTCGTTGATATCATCCCTTTAACAAAACGTTTGAGATCTCTCCATGAACTGCTTTTGAATCTCTCTATTAATTGCATTTTTTAAATTTGTACGGTCATACGCCTTGTACTCTATATAGTTGCCTTTATCAAGTCAGTGTCTCGTAAAAAGAACAGTAGGGTTTTTTTATAAGATGGTTCACATTAATAGTATTTTATCCTTGTTGATTATTAGAAAGAATGCTGACTTAACTAATTTCATTATTGTATCCAAATTGATATTGGGGTATGGTGCCTATTATTTCCTGGGCCTTCCTTCTTTAGTAGTTATTTAATATCTAGATACACTTGCAGTTCTCTGACCCTTTGGAATTTTCCCAGTTTTCCATGAGTTGTTCAGTATCAACACTAGTGGTTCGGAGAACTCCTCATTGAGTTTATGTAAGACTCCAGGCCTGTTGATTTGAAAACATTTAATTTTAGCAGATCTCGTCTCACATCTCCTTTTGTTACCTACAGTGAATTTTGTTGTGCTGACGTAATATGGGATGATACATTCTCCAGCTTCATTCCAAGGACAAAACAATGTGCGAAGGACAAAATGTTTATTGGATATTTCCGCCTTTTTTAGATTGTCATTTACAGTTTTATCACCTGCATCTAACAATGGGCTCATGGCCAGTCTCAAGCTTTTTCTAATATTTATAAAAATATCTTTTTTGCCTCTTTACCTCTGTTAACTATTAGTACTTTCTTGATTTTGTTAACTTCCCTCATAAGTTCACTGCATATTGTATCTCAGAAATTGTTATTAACTTTAACTTCCCCCTTTCTTCTGTGCTGCAAATAGGTGATTTTTAGTATGTTTTATTGCCATCTTTTATCCCAGACAGTTTCTGGTTTAGTATAAATATTTTTGTGCTTAGAATTGTGGTTTTGGCCATTGATTGGATAGTCTTGACACTTTATTTTACATTTCCCCTTTGATTTTATACTACCAGTCAATTGGACTGACAGTTGTTCTAAACTTTCAGAGTTTGTCCTGTTTAAAGCTCCAAGCCTGCATTTTGGAACCAGTCCTCTATTACTTATCGATGCCACATTCTGCTTGCATCTTGTAATTGTACCACATCACCAATATTGGTACCTAGGCAATTGCCAGTTCAAGGCAAGCACTTAAAACTTCTAGTCCATCAGAAACAAGTCTGTGGCTGAGCTGTTCGAGTTTCAATGGGGAAACTTTTATGTTACCACTAGAGTGCCAGGAAACTTAACCTGGCCACTTGACAGGTACAGCACATACTCTTCACAAGAGCACATCCCCGATCAAACAGTTTATTTCAAGTTAGGAAAGAAATCGTAATAAAAAGCGGGCAGAAGATGTGAGTAAAAAGTCATTAGGAACAATTCCAGTGAGATTCCCAAAGGAAGCACGAGGGGTTGCCTTAAAATCCCTGGTTTTTTTTTTTTCTTTCCCACTGCTCATTCTTGCTCCATGCTGTTTGCAACTCCTGATGTTGTGCTAATGTCATCAATGCAGATGTGTTCTGATTTACATCAGGGTCGCCTGGAAGTTGTATCAGCCAAATATCTGTTCTTGGAAGTTGTAATACCAGACTGAACAAAGCACAGGATAGTGTATTTTGTACCAGTCCCCAGGGCAGAGAGGTAAAATGGACATAAGTTGTCCTTTACACACTGGCAAGTATAGCTTTCATGCTCACTTTTGTTACTTCTATGTTGTATAAGCAGTCTCGGCTCCAGCTTAAGGAGGCTCCACTCTGAGATATTATAGGGCTCCCCAGGAGAAATGTCAGTCAGTTAAATACCTGGGAACTTGTTGGGGATGATGAAAGCCCATGAAAAAAGGACCATCAGAAGGGCAGGCTTTCCTTTCCACTATAAAGTGCACTTTGGGTTTATCTTTTGGTGAAGGGGAATTTGGTTTATCCTCTGGTCTTGCACTTGTGTCATTGATGGAGAACAGATCCCTAAATGAAGTGGTCAGTCTTGCCTCCCCCCAGTTCTTTTTCTGAGATTTCCCAAGGACAGAAGTAGCATTTCCTTCTTTGGGGGTGTTTATAGCCTGCCAGGAAAAATTACAGGAATAGCTCAAGAGAGAGCAGGATGGTTTTCCTATGCTAGGGAGCAAAATTCCTCCCAGGAGCGGGGAAAGTATGGCTAAGAAGTGGTGAACGAGCATTTGGTTAATGGCATGAGCTGGCTAAGGACTCCGTCCATTCCTGTGCCTGGAATAGTGACTCTCATCACTCGCCTTTCCTTGTTTCCCCTCCCACGTAGCTAACAAAAGCACCCATTAACTCTGCCCCTACGGAGAACCATGCGGGGATGGAGTGAAGCCCTGTGGACAGGGGGCTGACTCCCATGGAAAACGTTACTGGACGTGAAACATGCATCCAAGTCTGGCCCTCTCCTGACATTTGTTCATTTGCTGCGTTAATCCTGACAGTAGCACAACCAGTCAGCATAATGCCCTATTATAAACAAAGATATACACGTAAATATCTAGTCAAGTTAGAAAATGTGGTGGGGTTTTTTTCTTTTCTATTCTTTTCTTTTCTTTTTCCACTTGCTTAAATAAGCACAGCAGAACTGTTTTTTTTATCACGCTCCTGCTCCTGCATTTTTCCAACCCAATTAGGCCATTACCAGGGCTAAATGAGGCATGGAGCCTCCAAAAGTCACACCGTCGTCCCGGAGATGAAGCGCATATAGCTGCAGAGTTGGCAGGCAGGCAAGGTGGCTGGGGCTCACCGAAGTGTGACCCTGGGTGTTTTTCTGTTCCAGAAAGATCACCTTCAGAAAGGAGTGGGAGGAAGTAAATTTAAAAATATTATTTAAAAAAGTGCTACATTAATGAGGGGTTGCCACGTTGTGGTCAAATAACATAGCTGTGTTTCTTAGGGATGCATGGAGGAAGTGGGTGGCCACAGTCTCTTCTGATTTCTGGACAGCATGACAAAAAGGGCCATGAAGACCATGAAAGCCTTTGTGTGTCTTCCAGTGGTTCCAATATTATTTTTTTCCTCACTTATCAAGAGCTGCCTTCCTACCACAGCCTGCCCCCAGGTCTGTAGTGCTCCTGGGCGATCTCGCTCTGCTGGGACACAACTGCTACTCCAGTGGCCAGGCTTCCTTTCCAACTGAGGGCCTTCAAGTCATTTGTACCATGCCAGCTTGGGCAATAAAGCAGGGCAGCCTTCAACTCTTTCCATGACACAAACCCCATATTTGCTTCTGTTCCCAAGCTGCTGGGAAGTCTTTGTGCTGGATATGGAAATGATGCAGAGGAGGGAGTCATCTCTCTTGCCCTGAAGCTCTGGTAGCCCTCACCAATCATTCTTAAATTATGAACTGGAAAAAATTATGTCATAAGTGTCTACCACAAGGGGAAAAAAAGGGTCCATTTAGAAAGACAGAGACTACAAAGCCATCAAAGACAAGCCTGGGAAATCCTGCTTTATTTCAGAGAGGAACTCTGCCAGAAAGGATGATAATTTTCTGTCATATACTGTTTTAAGCACATAAAGTTTTGTGTGCTGAAAGAAAATTAACACATGCGCTTTTGTGAATTTTATTTTTGTACACTGAAAAGAATGGATTAAGTTCTTTGCTCAGAATACAGATTATTTTAGAAGCTGAATAGCTTTCCTAGTCCCTACCTTCACCTCAGTTCTGCTGCCTTTAGTCACACTGAGCAATACCTTAGTTACCAGCTAAATCATATGAAACTTCTTGCAGAATATGGTAGTAGAATCTGATGCAATACTGAATTCACCAGCTAAATAAATCTGGAAGTGAGAAAGATACAATTCCTAGCCTTTTTCTGGTTTAAAAGAGTGATAATAGATCTGTTGCGATAAATGTAGTCAAGAGAAGCCCACAGTTTAGCGTTATTGGACATCTTCTTCTGGACATAGCTGCAGCAGTTTGAGATGTTATTCTTACATCAGCATGCTCTTCATCTAGGCAGTCTCCCCAGCAAGAATCATGCTCCTGATCTGCTTCAGTGCCAAATCTAGCTGATTTGGTTAATCTAATCTTTACAGCAGTTTGAGCTAAACTGCCAGAATTTGCAGGAAAAAACTAAGGTGAAGGTTCAAGATCGATTTTAATGACTCTGTGGAACTCCTGATGACCTCCAATTAAAAAATCACAGGTGAGATTGTGATATCTTAGGTATTGTATCAATCAAAAGAATTTCCTATAGAGGAATATCACTCAGGGATATATATTTTGTTCACAGGAATATGTGTGTCTCAGTTGTGGAAAGAAATGAGCTTGAAAAAAGTTAAGGTGTTGATTATTTTATTGTAGGCCTGACTTTTACAAAATTAGGGCTGTTTTTCACTAAGCTATTTGCTTAAGACATTAACCAACTGCTAACTAGTGGAGCTAGAAGTGTTCCTTGTAAGACACTAACGCTATAATTATCTAACAACATTTTTGACACAGGTATCACTGGATACTGCTAGAGGCAGGCTTTTATAACAAATGGACCGCTGATTTGAATCTGGATGGCAATTTCCATCATCCTCATACATTACAGGGCAGAAAACATGCATCTGTAGGGTTCAAAATCACATAACTTTAGTGGGATTATTGCAAAAATATTTACGCTTGTCCTCCCCATCTTTTACAGATAATCACTGAAAGTTTGCTTCACGCAAACTTGTAAATTATATGGTGCATCCCTGAAGAGGGCAGGTGGAGCAATAGGGGAGAGCTGCACCATGTGCTTGCATTTTGCTGCTTTGATATTGCTACTTGCCAGTACTGGCTGTATGTCATGGGTCTGTGGTATCATCTTGCTGACGTCTTTAGCAGGGAAGTGCAGCCCCACAGGTCCAGCCAGCATTTCTTGGGTGAATAATATAAATAATCATAACTGATAAACAAGTCCTTGCATATCACATTGATCTTCCAGGGCATTGCATAGGCAGATAAGGGTCACTGTTCCTATTCAGGGGTCAGTGTATAGCATACAGTATTGTATTCCACCCTGTGCTCCATCCCCCATGAGGCATGCTAGCACAAGCCAGCTCTGCAAGGAAGAGTCAGCAAAACCTGCCTTCTCTCACCATAGGACTAGAGCGGGACATGTGCCTGTCTGTGCCAGTTACTCACCTCCCCTCATGCCTGCATTTCTACTCTTGATTTTCTTATCTGCATTCCACTGTTCTATGTTTAGTGATTTTATGGGTTCAGCAGAACCTCTATCCTTGCTAGTGTACAACATTTCTGATGAGCTTACCAAGATTCCCTTTACACTGAACCCATTTTCCTTTTCTGGGGACCTCATTCACCCCTGCCTTCCTTAACAGGAAGAAAAGGTTACACATAGTATACAGGCAAAAGAAATAGAAAAATAGAAAAGAGTGTTTTGGTATTAGAACGAAAGTAGGAGAAGAAAGCTGGAGAAGGAACAATAATTATTCCATTTAGAAAATCATAAGAGAAAATAAGCAATGGAAAAATAGGAAAAAAAGATATCCTGGGACAGTAGAGAACTAGAAATGTAAGAGAAAGGGTAGAAAAATACCACAAAAAATCCATAAGGATTTATTAATAAATCTTCCTGGACTTAATGTAAAAATAAACCATCCAACACAAAGAAAGTGTTTATTTGTTTTTAATAACAGTATAAATGAGAATGGAACAGCCAGCCAGGGGCTACTTTAGTCTCTGATTCAGCAAACCATTGAAGTACATGCTAAGCCTTTAGAATCTACTAAATTTCATTAAAGTCAAGTCTCACTAAAGTTGAACACATACTTAAGTGTTTTTTCTGAATTGGATTTATGTTGAAATTGGCTCAGAATTACAGTTGTCCTTATTGTTTGGTTCACTGAGGATTCTGCAGGGAAAAAATGGGATCAAATACAGTGTTTTGCTTCAGATGCAGAGGTTAAAAAAAATCAAGTAATATTAAAGGAAATTACTAAGAAAAATATGTTTTTCCCTTGTAAGCAATTTGACAAAGTTGAATTGAAAAAAATGTTCAACTCTCAAAGCTGTATTTTATTTCATTTTTTTTTTGCTAGAGAAAAGCTTGAATCAGCCTTGATTCAGCTGATACTCAGTTTGACATCTGTTGACATGGATGAAGCATAGTTGCAATACATTTCTGTCTGGCCACTATTACAAGTTGGAAAGCCAAGCCCCGGATTAACAAAGTGATTGGCATAAGGCTGCCCAGCCAGGCAGGAGGAACACGCAGGTATTATGTCAAGCGTCCTTCCCCATGCCAGCTCTGGGAGAACATCACTTTCAACAAAACCGTACCAAATTGTCATCAGAAATCTGTTGTCTTAGTTTATTTAAAAGCTGCATTTCACAGACAGACTGACTTTTCTAGTGGCTTGCACCTAATGCTGATGCATCACAGAAGGTTTTGGAAAGAATTTTGCTAATACAACCCAGATTTTTCCCATGTTTATTTACATGATATGACCTTATTTGTTCCTCTTTGTAAAAGAATGATCAAAAGCTGGTTGATTAACTCAGAGAAGTACAGAAAGATAATTATACTTTTCCTTATTCTAGTGTTCTTATTCTGTTATTTCATGATCTCTGACCTTTCAGCTTGCTGACCAGCAGATCTTATGCTGGCTGATCAGAAAGTGTGACATCTCTTTTGAATAACACTGCACTAAATTGTGTAATTTTAACTACTTACAAATAGCCGACTACTTTGGCATCTGCCCCACCACACTCCCAATCTTTCTGGCTTCGCGATGTAGCACAGAAAGAAAAATTTAAAATGGCTTGATCCTGGTGACCAGTGCTTCTCACCTGTTATTTTCTAAACTGAAGAAAGAAAGAAAAATAAAGATAAATGTAGGGTATAGAGCATCCAAAAGTTGATAACACGAATAGTTCTACCTTATTCTTTCCAAGACAGACTAGAGCAGCACAGTTTCATAAATTATGGTCTTGGATTGACATTTATTGGTATTCAAGAACTGAGCCGAAGACTCTTTTCATTTGCTTAGGGAGAAGTGTATCTTAAAAAAATGACCTGATGAAAAGAGCATAAAACAACCATATTGTTTTATGTGCATGCCTAACAAGGAAGAAGTACTATGTTAGGGGGATTGAGCCCTGTTGTCAACCCCAGTGATGTTTCTTGTGGGAGGGGAAGAAGATAGACTAGGAGCTGGGAAAGATTACCTATGCAGGGTTGTTCCATAGAGCAGTGGTGGACTTCTGTGGTCTGTGAACACAGCATCTGTTAACACTTCTGTATCTTCTAAGGCCAGCCCCAGAAAAGCTATTAATCCCGCAGATTAGGAATTAAGAGTAATTCAGTTGGGTGACACTTGATGGCAAAGCTTCTGCATTGGATGTAGGAGGAAAGGCTGGCCTGAGATGCAGGAATGTATATATAATATGCAGGAATGTAAGGTACCCTGAAAGGCACACAGGTTGAATGCCTGGCTGTTTCACCTGCAGGCAAAAGTCCAAACTAATCAAATTTTGCAGACAACATCCCAGTGCCATATGCACTATCCCACAAGGATGTAGGGTCTTCATTCTGCAGAGCACCCCACAGGCTTTCTTTCTCAACCTGTCCAGGAAGGTCTATTCACTTTCCAAAAATATGAGGTGGGGTAAAATAGCTGTCACTGGAATGCATGCTCATTGGCATGGCTGGTGGGACTTTCTTTAGAAATAAGGAAAGGTAGGGAAACCAATTTCATAAAAATCACTTCTTATTTTATTGCAACTCTTAAAGGTCCTAATCTCCCCTGTACATGAAGACAAAAATCATTGAAACTACCGAGGAGCCTTAGGCTGGTATAATATCCAAGGCATCTTTTCACCCACTTTAAACAACGTATAAGATAGCAGGTCTTTAACAAGAAGGGGTAGGAAACAACCAAGTTAGTAAACCATGACACGGCAAGAGAAGGTCAGAGGCTGGAAGATAGAGAGGCAAAACAGGACAGCTTTAAGATGTAGACCAGATGGATTCCCCGGCACCTGTATTCTCTAAAACTGAGATTGCTCGAAGGTCTGATGCAGATCCCAACATAAATTATGGTAGTCAATAACTGGTTGGTTTATGGCAGCTTCCCAAAAGGCTGCAGATGGGCTGCTGCACCTCTGGAACTCCCTAGGACTTGGAAATCCCTCCAAGTCCTGCTGTTCTGCCAGGGCTGCTGTGCAGTGCTGTAGCTCCTTAGCATTTCTTAGCAGTTCATTAAGCAATCTAATGAATTTGTCACATGTTGTTTCTTGTCTAGTGATTTCCCACTGAGCGCTGGGGGTGCAGCAGAATGCTTTGCTTGGTAGGATGCCTTGATAACCTCATGCATTTCAGTACTCCCTTTTATGTATACGCACATGCACTTCTGCTGCACTTGTACTGAAGAAAGCACAGGAGTGGAAAGAGGAGAAGTTGCAGAACTGGCTTATTCCCTTCTGATATTTGTTTCAGAGCTTTGTAATATGTCTTGTAGAAATGAGCTTTAGCTCCTATTGCAGAAAACTCTTAACCTGCAGAGGAATAAAAACAGTCATAAGACCCCTAGAGCTGCTTCACAGGCACGCCTGTGTAGAAATGGCTCCAAAGACATAGGTCACCCTCCACATAGATTTCCACCAAGCACTCACTACTCAGTAACCACTTACAGCTCTGCATCTGCTGACACATCTCTCTGACTACTAATGCTGTTGGCTGAGTGCATTCAATGAGTCTCTGAGGTATTTTCTATTACCACTTCTGTTTCTGTTTTTTGCTTCCCACCATCAGCAAACACAGAATTATTTCCACAAAGGGATATCAGTTCCCAGGATCCAAATCACACCAATCAGGGATTTTGAACATGATACTGATGCAAGTTACTTGAAAAATGTTATGTGAATCCCAAAGTCAGGTACAGTCTTAATTGAAAGGTGGTTGATATAAAGCCATGCAATCTCAGCTACACTGGCATGTGATCGTGTGCACTTTATGAGCCAGTGCTGAAGTGGGAGGGAGATCAGAGGCCTCGTAATCTCATGTTAAAACCATGCCTGGTAAATGCTGCCTGTGGGCAGATTTGGATTTTTACCTCGTTGTGCAAGAGCCAGGAGCTGATGCTCTTTTGACTGCTGTTGCTACCATCAAATTTGTTTGAGATTCCTTGAAACAAAGTGTTCTGGTTATTCCTGGCTCCTTTTTCCATATCTGTAGCTCCCCAGAGGCTCAGACATCAGCCTCTAACAGTTTAGGCTTCCTTGTTCTCAAGTTGCTGTGTTGAGCAGAGTATCAGCAGTGATACCCTAGGTGTATTTGTGCTACTCAGGTTGTTTCATAGTGCTAAACATGGATCAGGGTGTGACTCCACACTCTTTCATAGTAGGGTCTTTATTATTTGGACACCAGCACATGACCTTACAAGTAAAGAAAAACTAATGATATGACCACTACATGAAAATAATGTTACAGGTATGAAAATTCTAGAAACTTAAATGGTAACTCACTGATGAACTTAATGTTGGGCATATCAGATGTAGCAGAATTAAATGGGATACAATTGCCTGGTTTACTATGTTATTTTTTATGTTTAGTTTATCTTGGAGAATTGAGAATGTTACTCTAGGACAAGTGCTTAGCTTTTTCATGGCCAACTTAAACACATTCTTAGGCCTACTTTTCCTTCTGCGGGCTATTCCTCCCAGTGCTAAGAATATGGTCTTCTTTATCTGAACTAGCCAGGTCTTGTTATTTACGAGCTTCAGCAGCTTCTTCAGTTCCATGGCTGATTTGTATGCAGTATTTTTGGCCTCCTCTTAGCTTTTCCAATGCCAAATGTGACTGTAACGTATCTTTTTTTTAAAACAGATTTTCTGTAGTGTAATAGGATATTAGCATCCTGATTCCCGCCAGAAAACTTCCATCTGTAACAGATAACACTCCCTTAAGCTAATAGCAGGACATGGAAATACTGTCCTGGAGATCCTGTTCTGATGATCTTGATGATTTTGTAAAGTCTTATTCTCAGTAAAAGCTCTAGCATTCACCTTTTGTATTTAGTTCAAAACCAAGTGTATGGGTAGTGTTTTTAAAACAGAGTCATTATTCTTGATCTGAATTTTGCTCTACACTCCTCTTGTCTCTGAACTCTCCAAACTTTTCTGAAGCTGAGATTCCATTTCCCAACTATGCTACTTGTCAAGACAAAAATCTCCCTATTTTGGGGAGTGTGGTGTGTAAGAATTGTCTCTTTCAGCATTGGCAATAAGTGCGTTATAGTAATTTTCAGTTAACACTTGCCTTCTTTAAAGACAGAACAGTTTAATTCCACAGACAAAGTTCAAACACAGCTCCTAGCACACTAGCAGTCTGGTTTTGATTGCATCTTTGATGCGCTCGTCCCTCATTTTGACCGAAGAGGTACAAGAAGGCTGAGCTAATGCCTGCTCTGGTGGCATACGTGAACAATTTACTTTTTTGCATCTTGTCATGGTACCTCAGCACTAGAAGTCTTGTCTGGTCTCAGAACTATGAAGACTTGTGTCTTATGTCCATTGTCCACTTCACAGAAGTGCCCTCCTTTAGCTGCCTTGAGCAATGAGATTGGGCACAAAGTTGACCACCTATATCCTCTCTGATTTCTGTTCTACCTGAACGTCTTCCTTGTCTGTTGAGGGCAGGTGTGTTGCTCATGGCTTCAACCTTACCATGATCTAACTGTATGCCCTGCATTAATAAGAGAATTTCAAGGTACAGCAGGATATCTGCTGAAGAGTTTCTGTCACTTTAGTGAATTACAGCTATCTGTTAGAGTGAGGCTTAATGAATCCCAAATTTAAAAGCCACAGAAGACCTAATGAATTAATCTGTCATCTGCATTATACAATGTATAGCTCTCCAGCCAGTAATTATTTTATCAGATGCAGAGCTCTTGACCGAGCTATGCTGGACCTTTTAGAAAAGTATAAAAACTTTGAAACTTCAGCAAGCAAAAGCTGAAGAGGGAGTGCTTGAGCATTCTCTGACAAAGCAGCATTTCATCAGAAAACAGTGATTTGCCAAAAGCAAGAGGTTCTGTGGAAGGTGGGGCAGTGCTTTGCTGAAATGCAGCTAGAGTTCCCACAAGCTCTTGCTTCATGCCAAACAGGCCCCAAGGCTCCTCCAAACCACCCAATACCACAGCTCCAGGGCAACCTCCCCTGCAGGGTATGGTGGCCATGGGCCATCCAGGCCTCCCAGAGGCAGGGCAACCCTGCTGAATAGGCTGTGTGAGAGTCCAGGGTCTTTTGGGGTCTAGGATAGCCCTGTTGTCATGGTCAGCATCAAGAATCTTCCCCAGCTCTCTGCTGTAAAAAGGTTGTGAAAGCCGAGGTGGCTCAGCTGAGCTTGAGCATGCCAGTTCCTTGTTGTTCCAGGTTGATCACATGAAGTTTAGCAGGTTCTACCTTTGGGCTGAATGGGAGGGAAAAGCTTTTGGAAGATGAGAATTTCTTGTGAGGTTTCATGGCCTTCTGGATATAAACATGCTCAATTTTGCCTTGTGTTCAGCTGATGATCTACCATAAGTTAACAATGTCATGCTGTTCCAAAAAAGACAGGTGCCATGCTGAGTTGTTATAAACAGGGCTGTAGCCTGCAAGACACACGAAGTAATCCTACCACTCTGCTCAGTGCTGGTAAGGGCCCAACAAGGACACTGCGTCCATTTCTGGGCACTGGTCTGCACTAAATGTGGAGACATGCTGGAGAGAGGCCAGAAGAACGAAACAAGAATAATCTGGGATCAGAAAAGCATCTTTATGAAAAAAGATGAAATTAATTTAGTTTGCTTGGTCTTAAAAAAAAAAAATAGAGAAAAGGGGGAGGTGAATTCAAATCCTGAATAAGGCAACTATGAAGAGAGAGGCACAGGACTGCCTGTGGTAGGCAAGGAGAAGACAGGTTTGAGTTGCAACAAAAAACATTCAAGTTAGATGTGAGAAAATATTTGCCTCAGTAAGAGCAGAGAAGCATTGGAGTCAGCTGCCCTGGGTGTCTGACAGGTCTCCTTCCTCAAAAGGTTCTAGAGAAAATGTGCTGGGAATGGCACTACTATTGCTGAGCCCTTCTTGGGTTAAGGGACAGGCTGCATGACCTTTTGAGATCCTTTCCAACCCAGTTATTGTAAGAACTTGAGCAGCTGCTGTTTAAAGTTGTGGTTGGTTACTCTTTGATTAAGAAATGCTTTGTAAGTAATATACGCCATGAGTGTGCCACTCAGCTTCTTTTCACACAAAGAACAAACATTTATTGAACATTTCTGGCTTTTCTGCATGATTCCTGACAACTGAAACATTCATTCAACTAGCAAAATGGTACCAATTGCTGCAAGCCTTTCAAATACTCATGCCTGTACCCTAGGTACCTTCTCTCCCCACTCAGGTACTGTTTCTGCCATGACAGCAGTGGCCCGATGTCTCCTCAGCTTCCTGGAAGCACTTTAAGTTCCTCCACTGAAGCTTAGGTGAGATGGCTGCTACATTACTTCCAAGAGAGTTCAAAATCAAAATGTCTGACAGTTACAAAACACAGGAAAAAAAATTAAAGAATATTTAAAAAGGAGGGAGGGCTTAAAAATAGGGCTGTGTCCAAAAAAAATGGAAATGACAATACTTATTTTCTATATTTTTCTTGCAAAAGACATCTTATGGAATTGTATTTGCTGAATATATGTACAGGGAAAAGATTTTCTGCACTGAAGAGCTTATAATCAAAGAATTTATGTGCTAATACTAAATAATGTTTTAAATGTAAACATATTTTCAAAAGAAAAAAATAGCAATAGCAATGGATTCCAAGCTTCCTTCTTAATTCAGTTGCTTGTTAATTTAATATTTTTAATTTATTCGCTGAAAACTGCAGGACCACAGTAATTTGTTCTATTAGCAGTCCAATTTCCACCTGTATTTTGCTAAGTTTTGATGTCTTCAGGCATGCATTAGCAGGTAATTCAATCTTTGGCTGCATAATGCTTTCCTTTAATAAGGAAAAGGCCCATAATCTTAATCCAATTAAAGAAAAGAGAACTAAAGGAAGATTTGCCACAACAAAAGATACTAGAGGATATTAGCTCTTGGTACTGGCAGCAAACTAATAACTGTTCATCAAGAAATCAGTATCTTCAAATATTTTCAACGTCAGGCATGGAGAGCACTTGAAAGCAGCTGGGAGACCTGTGTTTTAGATTAAATGAGTTGGAATACTTGGTGTCCCAGCTATAGGAGGTATTTAATTACGGAGAGTTGTAAATTTTGACACTGAGATTTACAAGGAGCTGGGCATATACTTATTTTTGGTTTTTCTGAATATCTTACAGGGCATCTGCACCTTTTTGTGCCAGTGCATCTTTGCACATCTATCCATCAGTTTGGTGCCTCAGGGATCTGGTTTAAATATATACACAGCCTGTCTTGCTCACAGACAGCACCTCTATTATTTCAATTCTGTGTCCTGTCCCTGAGAATAGCTAGTTCCAAATTATTCAGGAGTAAACCAAGTATTACCCGATACCATGAATTAATAACTTTGTTTTCATTGTCTAATCCCTTGTCATGCTCTTGAATGACACATTGAAGTACTGAGTGCTGTAAATGCTGGTTTAAAATTAACCCTGTTTTACCAGTTTAGATCTTTCAACTTCGTCTACTGTGAGAAAAGAGAAATAAGAATGTGAATTTACTTTTTCTACATTTAATACTTCAGCCACATACTGTCTGGTGGCAAAGAGTGGTTCCTTAACATTCAGTAGCATCAGCTCAAGCCCCTCCATAGTATTCCCAGCAAACTAAATTACATTGTCTATCTGTTTATGATGAAAATGGTTTCCTTTTTCATAAGCAAGGAACCCTGAAGGAAAAAAGAAAGCCTTATTAAAGGGAAAGCAGAAAAACAGAGTAATAAGCAGGCTGTGATCTCGAGCTCACCCTCTTCCCACAACATATGGGCAAGTCACTGATCCCGTCCCACCTCGGCTAAGTTCTGTGCACAGTTCCTCGCCCAGGCTTGGAGGACCCCATTGCTGGCCACCTCCATCTCTGCCCCTGAAGGAACATGCAATCCCCCAGGTCTCTTTGCCAGCTGGGAGGGAAGCAGAGAGGGGATGCCATAGGCTAAATAGCATTAGTCAGACCATCCCATCTCTTTGCAGCCTCTCTTCAGAAATTATTCTTCCTGCTTCAAACATCTCACCTCTTAGTTCTGGCCCCACCTGTGCTGGCCGTCACCTCAGTACACTGTATCAGCTGTTTTTTCCTGCCTGTTTTTGGTTTTACTACTGAAGAAATTAAAATCCAGATCCCTTTTCCTCTTGTTTCCCTTTCCTAGGACTCCTCCCTGCTCTCCTGCAAGGCTACATTGCTGGCTGGGGTGGCCCCCCAGCCTGCCCTTGGTCTGCACACAGCAGGGTTTGTCCATTCCTTACCAGATGTGATTAGCAGCATTTTATTCATGCTATCCTCAAGCCTAGCAGTATTTAAACAGGAATGCTCCACCTTAGTACGACTGCTGTACCCGTGATGCCAGCTCCCCTGGTGCCCCTCACTCTCTAGCAGATGCAGACAGAGGGATCCCCACAGAAAGTGGCCTCCGGCCAAAGCTCCAGGTTGATCTTCTTTCCCTTTGCCCACAAGTGTCAGCCATGAACTCTTGCCTGTCGCATCAGGCTCCATGTACTGTTTATCATTTCAGATCTTTTCTATTCTTCCCTTTCCTTCATATCCTCTCTTAATGTAAATAGTGCCAACCTTTCTAACCATGAAATCGGTTAGACACACAACTTTTTTGCTGGTTTTCTGAGCTGTTTTCATATGTGCTATATGCTACACCGGACAAGTGTATCTGAGCCAACACTATCTGCAAGCATATTTAAATTGACTTTAATAATACTGCTGCATTACTTCCTGGGTTTTAATGTCACTTTGCTACCCAGGAGAGCATTTTACTTACTTTTTGGCTGCTATTTCTTACTGAATTGTTCAGAAGAGGACCCAATTTTGGCCTATTGTTATTGATTTTCTTGTGACTGCTCATTCTGGAACATGCACAGAAGCTAATCGAAATGAGGGTAAAAATATATTGTTCAACTCATGGTTACTTCCAAGAAAAAAACCTCCCAGCACAGCATTTCGTGCCTGTGCGAGACAGAAATGGTGGTTAAGTGGGAGATGTATCATCTATTCAGATAGATCAATGAAGCAGGCAAGGAGGCAACTGCAATCAGCTGCACCAAAGGCAGAGCACCCTACTCCACTGGGATGTGTCATTCACACTGGGACCACCTGGACCAGAGCTCATGTGATGGACCTCACTTGTCAGCCCTAGTCTCTCACAGAGCATTTGCAGGCCCCAGAGCAATTCACAGGGGCCCTACCCACCTTTGGACATGGTTCAAGAGCAGACGGCAAAATGGGTGAAACAGTTCAGCTGAGGAGCAGACAACTCTTTTTCTCAGGGACTCCATGCTATCGGCTTGCCCACTGTTGGGACAGAGCCTTTGGAAAGATGGCAGCAAGGAACAGACTGACAATAGTAGAAGAGTTTGACTACGTGTCTCCTTGCTACCTGATCTGAGCAGTGTTTGGGAAGAAGGACAGGCAGAGCAGTGGCAGGGATGCCATGGTTCTCCATGTGTGTGGAAACTTTCCTAAGTGGTACTCTCACTCAGGCAGTGAGCAGATGTACGCAGCATGCATGGTAGGCTTGACCTCCCCATCTACAATAAATTTGATGCGCTCCTGAAACACTGAGCTTGCTGCACATTCACCAGCTACCTGGCTATAATCACAGGAAGGCTAGCCACCTTCTGCAGCAGGCAGACCACATGTGCCTCTTCCTGCCACAAGACCAGACACCCATTCTGTAGATGATTGTAGATATTTCTGTGAGGCAACAGATAGCAGGAGGGCTTTGTGAACCAAGACAGAATGGAAAGAGTCTGCAGCTTACTGCAATGATCGTTTGCCTTTTAGTAATTCATCCTATAGGACCTGGCAGACTTAGCCTCAGCCAGGTGGAGAGAGAAAACTTCAGCCTAGAAAATGTCTGATATGTTTTTTCTTATCTTTTTTGAATCCATAAGTGGTGGGAGGAAGATGACCTTTCCCTAGCTGAAAAGTGGGAAGGTATTTCCTTCCTTTTTTTGTTGGGCACTGAAGAATCAAGAGCCACCATCCCTCTGCCAGGGAAAATGAGAACCCAAAAGCTCAGGGACAGTTTTCCACACACTCCCTTCTCACACTGTTCTGTCACCTCCTAGTCCTGGCTCTGGTTAAAGTTCTGTCATCATCATATCAAAGGGCCACATGCCAATACCAGAGGCTTGTCAGTAAAAGGTACCAGTCAGATGTTAAGACAACGTGCTCACAAGCGATAGACTATATTGCACCCTGGCTAGAGCAGTGTGACATAACTCCAGTTGTTTGCCAGAGGAACATCCCACAGTCATTTCTGACTGCCAGTGTCAGCAGCAGCTGGATATTTCATGTCCATGTTTTAGATTTTGAGGATAGTGTTGAAATCCCCACTCAGCAGTAGGAACCTAATAGTCAAGTTTTTAAAAAATGGAAGTTTCTGACTTTGGATTGAGTCATTTAAATGCTGCGAACATGAAATACCTATTTTTTCATATGAAAACCAGTATGTTCCTACAAAATCTTTCAGTGTGACTCCAGATTTCCTGGTACAAAATTGTTTGCCTAGACGTATTTTGATCTCTAGCCAAAGATTTGATTGTCCTTGCCAATAAAAATGTTCTTCAAGCCAGGACCAAAGAATAGTTTAAAGTGGACCCACCACAGAGAAGTGCAGTGTATATGCCCAGCTGTCTAAGTGTGTTGATCGCAGAGGCATGAGAACGATGTGAGCTTTGTCTCTCTTCTCCCATTGACTGCTGCGTCTGGACCTTATTTTTAACAAAAATGGGTGAAAGATTTCCAAATGCTTGGTGGTCACAGAGCATGCATAATCATTATGGCTGGCTACTAGAAGAATCCCCATGATCACAATGTTTCCCTGCAGTAGCTCCTTTTTTGACCTAGGCAGAGATCAAATCTGTATCGGTACATCTAGCGTGTAATAAGTCATCCTCATAAAAAGGTTCTCAGCACTTGAAAACGCTTGATGACTTACTTCAAAAATTAACTGTCCTCAGGATTAGCAACATATGCCTAGCTTCTATTCTGAATTCTATTCTGAATTTTTACTACTAGTTCTTAGACCTATTCCAAATAGGCTGAAGAGCCGTTTATTATGAATTTTTTGTGCTACATCCTCCCCTGTAGCCATTTTCATATGCCATAATTAAGTTAGTTCTTCATTTGGCAGGCTTCTAGACGTGCTGCAGGGAAAATGTATTGAGCACAGAGAAGCTGCAATATTTCTCATCCCCAGGATGCAGCCTTCAAAGCTCAACAGCTAAGCTTGCAATGACATGATCACTGAACCTTTCAAGCCTTCATGATTTATTATGAGGAAGTATCTTGATTTCAAATGCTTCCCTGGAAGTCATCCTCACTTTGTGAAAGAAGCCTTTCTTGTGACCTTGTTTCATTTTTAGCAAGGATAAGTTCAAACCAGAGAGTTAAGAATGGAGAGGAGAGGATGGACCGACACTGAAAGATTATCATAGTTCTTTGCTTAAGAGAAAAGTTTGATTCTTACTGCATTCAATGCTTCCTTATTCCCCACTTGCCCATCCAAGTCTCTCATGGTGTGCTCTGTTCATGGAGGCCTGATCGCAAGTTTTACAGGGTCTCCTGTGACCAGAGTCAGGCAGAACCATAGGAAGATGGTGGAAAGACACCCATCTCACACATATGATAGAGAATTAGGCATCCAAGAGAATCCATGACACTTGTTTGAGGAGGTGTGGCTGGCATCACTAGGGTGTCTGACTTCTTTGTCAAAGTTGGTATGTGTCCTGCGCAGGGTGTTGAGTGGGGGTGTCCATGGGGCATACTAAGAAGTTGATGGGAAAATGCAGAACCACCATGGCAGTGTGGGGTCCTGGTGTATAGCTGGGATCACATTTCATGTCTTTCTTTTGCAGTTCTCAGAGATGGGCTCTCCATAATGCTTTGGTTATGAAGAAGGAAGGACTGCTGAATTGTTGTTTTGCAATGGAGAAGACGGAGGGAGAAACACCAGCACTGTGGCTCCCACCCTGTTGCTTATCTCCCTGCAGACATGTGTCCTAAATCCTCTCTGTGCTGTATTAAGGAAAGGAAAACCTTAGACATTAGCACATCTATTTTCTTATATCACCTTTTCCAGTTCTGCATCCTATAACTCCCTGATGAAAGGAGGAACAATGACTTTATATAGCTGCTGCTTGGTTCTTTTGCTATTTACCTGGAACACAGCTGCCTATGGGCCAAACCAACGGGCACAGAAAAAGGGAGACATTATTCTCGGAGGATTGTTCCCCATTCATTTTGGAGTGGCTGCTAAAGACCAGGATCTAAAATCAAGACCAGAATCAGTGGAATGTATAAGGTAAGCCACAAAAAAAGAGAAAATAAAAAGTTTTGGTGGGGAAGTCTTGACCTTTCTCGACTCCAGGTGACATGCTATACACTGTGTAAATACAGTCTGTGATCTGATGCTTGTAGAGGCAATGGGAAGGTTTGGTGTAGATAACAGAAAAGACAAGTGTGTAAAGACAGGAAGTGCATCTGTTAAACAGTAACATAACTAATATTTGGACAGTGAAAGAGGGCAATCCTTGTATTATCCAAAGCTGCCAAAACACAAATATGCTGAGCTATCTGGCCATTCACAGTGGGCATTTGAATAGTATCTGAAAATTACCTTTCCTAGCAGAAGGATGGAAAATAACCCATAGTGCCCTTAAGTTAATTTGATTACAGTCATGCATGGCAAAATAGCTTAGAAGTCAAATTTTGGGGTTTTTTTTTTCCAGTTCTGCCTCTCATCTTCTAAGACTTTACAAGCTGTTTAGTTGCCTAAACAAGTGAATAGATGAAAGTGAGATAGGTCACTGAACACATAGATGTCTCTTTAGGACCTTTACAGAGTCCCAGACTTGAACTCGTTACCCAAGCTTTCCTCACCCAAAGTCCTCTTCTATGTAAACAGTGCATATAGGTTTTGTCTTAAGTCTTTGGTAGTTCACTTTGGAGGGAGAAATCCACATGAAAACAAATCCTCTTATTATTGAAGCATAGCCATTTTTATGATGAAACGAGGAATTTTTAACCCTGCACATAATACACAGTTGGAAAGTGTGAGAGAAACTGATTGCAACTGAAATGTCATATAAACAAAATACAAGAAATTGGTGTGGAATTTTGTCATGACCATGCATGGGAAAACACTTCAATGTTATGGGACCTCTTCTGCAATCATATGTGAAAAATTGTATATCTGGAATTACTTGGACTGCTCATCTCAGGGTGGGATCTAGTACAGTTTTGTTGCAGATGGTAATGAGGAATGGCTGACAGCATTCCTGCTGTGCTTACAGATTCCAGGTGCGGTTTCCTACTGAGGCACTGAGCAGGACACATCCATCTAGGTTATGAGATCATCTCCATATGCTCTCACAGGGAGCACACAGGAAGTAGTGTAATTAAGCAGGGTTTCTTTTGGCTTCTTCTGTGCATGAACACAAAAGTCATGAACTAAATGTATGTGGAATGTCTGTTTCATGGAGCAAGAAGCTCTTTCAGCTTGTTTCAGCATTTTTTATCTCTCCTGGATGCGGCACTTTAAAAGTGGAATGCTGAAAAGCGATGGGTGTTTTCAGCTCAGTTGTCTTTTTCACCTGCTCCATGTGGCAGCAGGACACTGCAGATATTTGCAAACTGAACACAGCATTCATTTCTGTCAGTGCTGGGTCAGCCTCAGGGACTCCCTTGACACAGTGACATTATTAGAACAGATCACAGGAGAATGTTCCCCCATGGGTGCTATCAGTGCATGGTTGCCAAACAACAGGCAAATCCTGAAAAGCCAGACCAGCTGTTTTAAGGACACAATGGGAGATCTTTCTGGGGGGCATTCAATCTGCTAAAAGGCATACTCCACCTGAAATTTGCCTGGGTAAAATCTATGTTCCTCTTACCCCTGCACCAAGAAGCTGTAGGTGCCAAAGAGAGGAGTTGACTAAAGAGGACTTTGCTGCACTCCTTCAAGGAAATGGATAAGTTGTGAGTTGGTAGCATAATGCAAATGGAGAGAGAGTACTTAATGAAAGGCAGAGATTTAGCTGCAGAGGTAGTAGCAGCAACTACAATAGGAACAAGGGGATGATTGGACCAGAGATGACTGGAAGCTCCTTCTCTGCACATGTCGTTACTAGAAAATGTCCATTTCCAGGAAAGTTTTAATTCAAAAGAGATTGGGTTGGGAAGGCTTTTTGAGACTGACCATCAGATTTTAATGATGAAGGTAATTAATCCATCAAACAGCTTATGTGCTATGATGTATTCCTTGTTATTGGTACATTTCCTGAAACAATTTTCTATTTTAAGCAGGATTTAAGTCAGAAAATTCCTCTGGCTGATCTTGTACAGAGATCTGTCAACACAACCATAGTGGTCCTTTTGGTTTTGGAGTCCATGATTAGGTAGTAGCTTGGGGCAGGGTTGAGCATGCTGACTCTAAGAGCCCAATGCATTCTTCGAGTCATGAATATCAATTACATGAATATTCCTCAGTTCTGGGTAGGTGGCTAGTCTGGAATGAGCAAACTCATATTTTCTGGGGGAAGAAGAAAACCATAGGCTCTGGTTTCTTTCCAAAGTAAAATCTCCCCAATCCTGTAGTGTCAAAAACTTTTATAGGGTGAGAAATCCACTAGAGGACCATAAGCATGGCTGTACCCGGTCAAACCAAAGGCACTGAATCTATTCCATACCTTTGACTGCCCTTGTTGGCTTTCTCTGAGCCTTCTCCAGCACTGCTGTATCTTTTCAAAGCTGAGGCTAATCAGTTTTATACCCTTTTTAGATGACTGTGTACAGCTTTTAATCTCTTTTATTACATAGGAATGTGCGTCTCATATCAGATAAGAAAATTAGACCCAGGTCACTCTAGTAGTATGTGGGCATCCTCTCTCTTTCCTTATACTCCTCTATTAGGTGGCAAAGGCAACAAGCCATCAGACCATACGACAAGCTCCTTGCTTTGAAACCAAGAGAAGACCTAAAGGTCCCACTGAAACCCTGTGAGTGGTTACCCATGTCTCTTCTGGAGTTCAGTATCAAATGATTCAAGATAAGGTGGCTTTCCTTTTTTTTGAGGACCGTTCAACCTGATCTGTGCTGTTTGGCATCTTCCCACACATTTAGCTGTGTTCAGTGCCATATGTTTGCTCCCAAACAGGGCTTCTCAAAATGAGTAGGGCAGTTTTCTCTCCACTTTTTCAGTTTTCTCACTCTTCATACTCTTGTGGCATGGCACCTTTCTCCCCTGCTCAGCATACATACTAGCCTGAACCTATTGTGCATATCTTGCACACAATTATTTGGAAAACTATATACGTAACTCAGCAGTGAAAGGAAAAGGGAATAGTAATGATCTGTTCTCCATTCTTTTTGTGCTGATTCTACTGAAAATGCACCTTCACACTTCAAGCACCGAGTTGTAGAGTCCAAAGTGAAAACTTACTCATGATTTTGCCTTACCAAATGTCAGATAGGAGTACAGAGAGTGAGAGCAATTTTGTGTCCTGTGTTTCAGAAATACTTACATGTCTTATTGTTTAAGCAATCAAGTATCCCGCATTTGATATAAATACACCTTCTGTCTTTGTATGCCTCGGGTGCTGTTGCAGCAACTTTCCGTATAACATTTGCTGATGCATATCTGCTGTCTGCAGTGGAGGCAGAGGCTGAGCACAGCACAAGCAACCCCTGACCCTCATTCCCTGTCAGCACCCACAGGGGCCTATTCTTAACCTGATTTCTCCATCCTTTCTTGATTTCAGGTAGATTAGCAATAGTGGTGGTGGTGGTAATGTTGGTGTTATTATTAGCATTATTGCACCGATGGGTGGTACCCATGGATTCCTCTTACTGTAATGAACTGTTTGCAGTGAGGACATATCTTTACTGAGCTAGTATACAGTGTTGCCAATATGATGTCACTAGTTCATAATTTTTAATGCATATTCCCTGTCTTCTAATCAGCAATCTAGCCAAGATCCCACACTGTGACGTATAGCTTTTCAGGCTGTGAAACTGTGGTGAGACATTGTCCCCATGTCATAGTGCAGGACTTCACAGAGCATGGCTCCGGGACACTTTAGCTCACTGACTCTGTCTGTCCATCTGAGAGAACAAAGAATTTTAATTCTACCCCTTGCGGATGTATTTGCTAATCCCACTGCAGAACTGAATGCATAACATGATATTTAGAACTTCATCTCTAAGACCAAATTATTTCCTTTTCCTCTTTCTCTTCCACCCACTTTCTGAATTTTAGTTTTTAATTTTTTTTTTAATTTTATTTGGTTTGCACAATACCCCTTACCCATAGTCCTAGCTCGTAAGAGTGGTAAGCAACTCATTATACCTACCAACTGCAGGAATCCAACAAATGACTGAAGGTCTCCCCTTTGCATAGCTTAGTAATAGCAGTGGTAGTAGCAGCAATAACATGTAATTAATGTACTGGAAATCTAGAGAGGACAGAGAAATTAGTATGTGCATACAACCACTAGAGAAAGAGGAATACTGGCATGAGCCAAGAGGCATATGCAGGCTTTGCCACCATTCTTGAATAAAAGTACCTGTCGGATATGGGATTCTTCTTTTCCTTCATATTCTATTGCTTTTTATTTGGTTTTGATAAATTAAGTTCATGAATTCATGAGGCTGTGAATTGCTCCTCTATGGAGGCTAACAGGGATCAGGACTAGCTTCCCTGCTGGATCCAGACAGCATGAGCTGTTCAAACCAACCCAGACAAGGAAACACACGGACAAATTGAGCTCCCTGTAGCTCCATCCTGTCTGTCTGCTACAGGGAGCTCAATCCGTGCAGTGAGTTTATGTCCCTAAGCTATACGCCCTTACTTTGTAACATTCACTGAGACATTTAAGCCATTCTGAGCACCCCTGGATAGACACATTTATACCAACTAAAAAGAAACCTACAGGAATCAGCAAGATCTTGTGAGTTTACTATCTAGCAAACTGGGCCGCTGCAAAGATAATCAGTCCCCTGGAGATGTGAAGATTAAGATGAGGTTTTGTGGAGGAATTGTTTCTGATTGCTCTTTCCCTGTTTGTGCTCCTGCCTGGGAATAGAAAGATCAGTGGGTTGCATACTCTGACAAGTGGGAGAACAGGCATGAGAGGGGAAACATTTAAAGAACTGAGTGTAAATAAAAATTCCTATCTACACCTTTGGGCACTGAATTATTTACATTAAACTCTCATTTAAAGCTTAATGACCACTTTTCATAGCACCACATCTCAGAAATGTTAAAATACAAGTCTATGCCAACATACCTGTAAAGTAATACGGCAGAAAGTAAGTTTTGGAGGCCACTTATTTTCCACAAAGAAAATATCAGTTGCTATTTAAAGCTTCTGGAAATCTAATGAAAAGTTCGCTTCTGTTGGCAAATCCTTTGCAGTTTCTTCATGGAAATTACCAGTCAAATTTCTGCATGGTTGACAGAGCATTGCAGTGACTAGTCATAGTAGTCACAGCAGCAGCATTACACAGGAGGTCAGCTGGATTGGTGTGACCTGCTACCAGGTTCAAAGGCTGCTCTTACCCATCACTCATGTACACAGCAAGCCAGGAGGAGCCTATCTGCAGCCCCTTGCTGGGGTCTTACAGTACAGTGGAAGAGAATTTATCCACACAATTTCCATTCACAGGATTGAAGGAATCATGAAATGTTGCTTCATTTAGACTAGTTTAGTGGCACTGCCATCATCTGACCATATCCGTGTTAGCTCTGGTACAGTACTGATACAACACTGTATCAGTTAACAAAATGAGACCTTGTCTGAAGCTCTATCAGGTATTAGAGGAGACAGAGAAAGGTATGTTTGTCTCCATCCCATCTGATCCTCTTCCCCTGATCTGCTGATGCTGCTATCAGCAGAGGTGCAACTGAAGAGAACTGCAGGTCTCCTGCCCAGGCTAGTTTGAGGTAAATTATCAAAAGCATTTCAAAGACATTTTGGAGTCTAGCTCCCAGAAGACACCCCTCCCCTCCTGTCCCTGCCAAAATAAACCCAATCCAAATTCAAGTACCTGAAGTACAGGCCTTATGCTGTAAATAAACATTCATTGGGAACACATGTCAGAAAGGAAGATAACAGGAATTGTGCATCGTGGGCCTTAGCCTGCATCTACTGAATTAAATGGCAAACGTGTTCGCTGAAGTCAGGGAGAAGACAGTCCGGTTCTCACTGCTTTTGAAGATACCACCTTGTTGCATTTAAAAAGAATTAAGCTGTCAAGCAGGCAAAATAATTCCGTGTCATACTCCACCTGCATAATTTAATATGAGCAGGCTTAAATTTACTGTTACACATACTCGATTGTGTGAAGCTTTTCAGAGTGGCAGAAAATAAGTTTTGGAGGCTGCTTATTTTCCATCTTTGAACTTCCCAGCTTCTCAGCAGTCTTCCCTTTAAATATAGAAAATGCTTTCAGATTTCTGAATATAGTTCCTTGCTTCAAATCCTATTTTCATTTTAATTAAAAATATCTGTAAATACATTTAGCTTTTTAAGAAGAAGTGTCACAAAACCCCTCTTTGCTGCCATTCATCCCAGTGAGGATTACTGACCACATGAGGCAGTGTGGTGTGCCGGGCACAACTTTTTTCTGTACACAACACTCACTGCCTCGTTCACTCTGAGACTTGTCCTTTTATTTCAGAGCTCTTCCATTGCATCTCATTCCTTAATGGTTTGAAACTAGAGCAAAAAATAATCTAAATGACCAAATTCTAAAAGTAATCCGTATTCACATGTTCTAAAGGGTATCCATTTTCTTAAGCATGCTCTTAAAATAGATAGTTGTCCCTGTGGTCATAAATTATAACTAAGGATTTTATTGGCCTCAAACTTTTTGACTTGAAGAGATTTGTAATGAAACCATGTTGTCTGGTCTTTGAGATACAACCTCAGAGCAGAACCTCATTTGGAAGTTGGCCAAAGATGTCTGGAGCAGGTGAAATGAAGATGAATAAATGAATAAATAAGTTTTTAAGACTTAAAGGTAAACCTTAGATGTGATAACTTTAGAACTTCTGATCCCAGATAAATCGGATAAAACTCCTAGAGTGGAAGTAATGTGGCTATGTTCATTCAGCTTTAAAGAAGTTAGACATAGAGAACATCAACTTTGGAAGAAACTAATTTAATCCGGCAAATAAAAAATGTTTAGGTCATGTATCTCAGAGATTGGAAGCTCATGATTTCATGAAGCTTACCTTTAGAAATCTTCACCTTTGTAATGGAAACATCTCTCAAAGTGTTTCACAATGGCACTCATGTGAAACCTAGAATTTACCATTTCATATAGAATCTGTAATTGGGCAAGTTATTTCCCCAGGCTTTTCCAGTTCTGGGGCCCATCAGTTTTTCCAATGAATCTCAAGCATAACAGCTTTGACACTTTCCCATTTCCAGCCACAACTCAACAGAAAACTTCAAACTAGCTGCTATCTGGATATATATAGTGCATTAAAAGGAAGGACAGATTTCAGTTCATGAAAGATTCTGCCGTTCCAGCTGAATTACCCTAAAACATGTCAGCTTCTCAGGCACACAACCAGTTGCTTTTGCAGCTTTACAGGAGAAAACACAGTAGGTAAAACTTGAGAGTAACACATATCAAAGCAAATTTCTTCCTGCTGCTTTCCACAAAAAAGCTTCTCTCTTTTTTGGGTAAGTATTCACTCACCCCGCATCAGCTTCCTTCACTGCCAGCCCATGTGATGCTCTAAACAAGGACTTCTAGGTCCTGCCACGCACTCTTGCTACCACTCCCCAACTCTGGGTTAGCTCCATGCACAGCTGAGAGAGAGTCAGAAAACTCAGCTGCTCCATTTTAGAGACAAGAGGAGGCTTCAGAAAACACTGTTTCAATTTCACAGGCCAGCTCTGATGGCATCTTCTGAGCTTGTGTCTAAAGCAAATGTATGACAGCACTATAAAAAAGAAAAAGGTTACTCCTTTAATGGAAACACTTAAGTATCTAATTAACAAGTTAGGAAGCTAGGATTTACATTTATAGCTTGTCTCTGTTCTCTGGTATAAACAGGTTGACTGTGCCCTCTCTCACTGTGTGGAGTGTGTGATGTCAGGCCAAATTTCCCTGAGCAGAGCTCCCAGGCAGCTGTGCACCCAGGGGCACGCCAGTGCTGTGTCTCAGCTCACTCTGCCTGCCTAAAGCCACGAGGAGCTGACACACCGAGTATCCCTGAGCCCCAAGTCCCTGGCAGCATCGCGCTCAGCACAGGCTTAGCGGACACTGCCATCTGCATTCAGAAACATGTCAGAGGAGCCTGGAAGGAAACTGAGTAGGTGTAGCTTTGTGTCAGAGTATTTGCTTAGGAATCATCAGATCCAGGTTTAGGGTACTGAGCAGAAGGGACAGGCCAGAGCCAACACCCCAGGCATGCTCTCTTTCAATTTTCCCAGACTTGAGAGGACTTAGAAAAGTTAATCTCATCCTCATGACCTCTGAAGTGAGCTCCCAAACTGAAGAGCTGTAAACCAGAACAAAACCTTCTAGCATATACACAGCTCTTCTGTAACCACTGAACACAAAAGCAAAGCTTTCCAAATTTAGGATGCAAGAAATTGCGTAAGTTGCTTTTGCTTTTTGTATCTGGAATCCTTTACTCTGTCTCAGTCCTGGTCTCCCTCCTCTGTTTCCCTCCTTCTCACTCTATTTTATTTTTATTTTTGCTCCCCCAGGTATAATTTCCGAGGCTTCCGCTGGCTCCAGGCTATGATCTTTGCCATAGAAGAAATAAACAGTAGCCCAACTCTCCTTCCCAACATGACCCTAGGATACAGGATATTTGACACTTGCAATACAGTCTCTAAAGCCCTCGAGGCCACGCTGAGTTTTGTGGCCCAGAACAAGATAGATTCCTTGAACCTGGACGAATTCTGCAACTGCTCAGAACATATCCCTTCCACCATTGCAGTCGTGGGGGCAACCGGCTCTGGCATCTCTACCGCTGTGGCCAATCTGCTGGGACTCTTTTACATACCTCAGGTATGCATTGACTTTTCTTGTTTAGGTACAGCTGGGAGTATTGCTGTTTGGAGGGGATCTTTAAGTACATTATAGAACCAGGATAGGGAACTGCACTGCTGCCCTATGTGCTCCATCTCTGTTTCAAACAAAGGAAGGTTTAGAAATGCAGTGGCCCTAGCTGTACAAATACATCCTTGGAGGGCTGAGAGGCAACACAACAATGAGAAGAACTTGCTTTTAAAGTGGAACAACAGTTTACATGAAAGAAAGCAGTCTACTTCCCTCCAAACTTATTATGTCAAATCAAACCAAGTATTTTTTAGTCGGAGATACAAGTCTTTAGGCTCACATTTGCCAGAAGGGTATTTTATGTGCAGTGGCTGTGTCAGCTTCTCCATCCCACTCTCTGCCAATGTATCCTAACTGCACACCAGAAGGTCTCAAGGGGAGTTCAGCCTTCATGGCTTGTTTAATCTTTGCCACTTCCAATAGAACCTCAAGAAGAGAAACAACACAAAATGTAGGGGGTTTCTGATGTAGGGGGTTTCTGATGGTAGAAATATGTCTTGCTAGCAATTTGCAATCCCCAAACACAAAGGTTACAAAGCAGCCAATAGCAACATTCAGCCAACAGCAACTTAGTATAGGAGGACTAGAGTCCTCTAGAGTGGTTTAGTCTGTGAACACGGGTAATTTAGGTCACTCATTGGCAGCTGCCAGCCTTGACAGGTTAGTTGTGATGTTACTTCACCATGGTCACTGTCTAGTCATGCCAAACTCCCACAGAGCCCACTTAAGGCAGAGCTCAGTCATTGCCAGCTACTTCCTGGTGTCTCGGCATCTCCTGATCATTCAAATAGGTGATCTGTAAAGTTGTTGCTTCTGCTGATGAGGTGCTATGCAGGTTTCTTCTGGGCTGACCTGCCTTTCTTTTGACCTAAAAGGGCAAAACAGAGTTTGTGAGAGCATGTGGATATGCCCTGCCTTGTCCTGGGGTCATCTGTGTGGTGGTGTAGTCGTGCCAGCTCCTGTGTTGCAGCGTTCTTCTTGCTGTCTGCTGACTACTGGGGCCCGTGCCAGCATCCACATTCCCATCCTTTTGTTTAACAAATTTGTTGCCCTAAGCAGACTAGGAGACTGGCATATTATAGCTTAATGTTGTTGCTCTTGATTTTAGATTTCCACCCTGAAGACAACTTTGGAAAAAGTGCTTAGCCTTATCCATTTATGTGTTGCCTTGTATAGCCTAACATTTCCAATTCCTCTTCTAAAATAAATACAGGTGACAGAGCTCACAGGAGTCATTGTAACAAGATTGTGTCACGCTACACTCTCAGTCTGTCCTGAGAGGATATATCTTTATTTCAGTCAGGGCTCCAATTCCCATCTGCACCACAAATGAAGAAGGAAGGATTCTTGTCTGCCTGGTGCACAGTAATGTATCTTGTCTACTTAATGTTATCAGTCTGACTCTCTCACAAGAGTCTGAAAAAATGGACATTTGGTCTCTGAGCAGGGCAAGAATGGTTTAAACTGAGACTAATACATGCTATCTAGTTATTGCCCAGAGTAGCATTGGAAGGTGGCGTGTAATAAACACCATGATGGCATTTTAAGGTATACTGTTAATTTGCACATCGCATTACCAGGTGAACAAGGGCAGCTGAGAAGGGTTGGTGGGTTGAACTGAATATAAGTGATGTTTGCAGTTCTCAGACTTTCCCTTTGAACAGGGAACGGCATTTGTGCTAGGAGGCAGTAGTCTTATCTAGACGTTGCTGAAATAGGTAGATGTCAGGAGGTTCAGTTCTGGAACGATATCTCAGCCAGGTGGTTGAAGTATGACAACTGAAAGCAGGCTTTTAAACTGGGAGTTGTTGGGCAGCATTAGAATACACATTATCGCTGCCATTTATAGCAAGGCCATTAGCAAATCCATGCTTAACAGACCCTGCATTTCAGTACAAGTTGGAGGTATATTTTACAATTAATGTAAGGCTCATTACTCATTCCGTTGACATAGAAACTGAAAATGTTACGACTCCAGTTCTGTTTTTCAGTATCTCACATCAGTGTACCCTTATAGCACATGCAGGAGTGGGGTACCTTGTCTGTACCCTCTGGCACTAGGTTTTAGGACATGAGAGTAGCACTGGGCAGGAGCCTGTTCAGGGGAGAGTATAGCTCTGTGAAAGGAGTATTTGCTCCTGTGGCCCTTGAAACTACAGTGGGACACCTCCTTTTCTTTTTCTTGCAGAAACATTAAATGCCAGAGTTTAAGGAAGAGATAAGGTTTTCTGTAAATTTCCACTTTTTACAAAATGAACAAAAAAAAGACTTTTTCAAAGTGAGAGTCAGTCCTAAAGAGTTCAGATCCCAATCTCAGAATGCAAAGATAAGTGAGTTTTAAAAGTTCTCCAGATCTTTAAACTATTCTCTTCTGGGTTTTATGGTTTTCTTCCTACTTGTAGAAAATCCAAATTATATCTTAAGAGCATATGGCACTTGTTCTAATTAGGAAAAAAAAATCTCTCTTGATAGCTTCAGAAAAGGAAATAAAATCCCATTTTAACTGTAAAACATAGTGGCTTATGGAGTGTGGAATGCCTACTGACTTCTTTGCTGATTCTGGCCAGCAATCAGGAAATACTGCTAAGGTAGTATTGACCAGCATTACCTTAACACTCTGCAGGGTTGAGACAACTGATATACATCACATTCTTCTTGCTTCACTTGGCAGGGATTGTATATCACACACATATGGTGCCTGATGGAGCCTGTTCAAGGATGGGGACAGAGGCGAGGAGAGATAAACAATGCTCTTCAGAATAGGTCTGGGATGGCAATACCAGCCTGCTGTCTCATGTCTGGTTCAGGATGGAGGAAGCCTGCATTTTGTCTGAATTACGTGCATTGCCCTTGTTTATCTAAAAGATACATTCTTCGTGTTTCTGGATTTGGCAGGAAGTGCAGCGAGATGCGTGCATGCCACCCATGGCTCACTTTGCCATTCGTCCAAGCTAGGGTCAGTGTCTCTCTCCCTCAGATCCTTGACCTTACAGGTGGACACGAGCTTGCTCCAGTCTCTCGGGTCCGAGCAGCTGCTCCTGTATGTGTGCCTCTGTAAGACAGTCACAGCTACAAGAATATACAGACTCTCAGAGTGGATCATGTGCAACCACAGGCTAAGAGTATGTGACTGCCAGTGTGGTGCTCAGCTCTCCCTTCATATCATCCAAGGTTACACAGGTTGACAGTGATGCTAGATAAACGTAGGCAATTTAATCCCCAGCAGTTCACTTCATGGTGCATTTTGCTTGTTCATTGTGCTCTCACAGGTCAGCTATGCCTCATCCAGTCGTCTCTTGAGCAATAAGAACCAGTTCAAGTCCTTCCTCCGCACAATCCCCAATGACGAGCATCAGGCTACAGCGATGGCAGACATCATCGAGTACTTTCGCTGGAACTGGGTAGGAACAATTGCAGCTGATGATGACTATGGCCGGCCAGGGATTGAAAAGTTTCGGGAGGAGGCAGAGGAGAGAGATATCTGCATTGATTTTAGTGAGCTCATCTCCCAGTATTCAGACGAAGAGGAGATCCAGCAGGTGGTGGAGGTCATCCAGAACTCCACAGCAAGGGTGATCGTTGTTTTCTCCAGTGGCCCAGACCTGGAACCACTCATCAAAGAGATTGTCAGGCGAAACATCACTGGAAAGATCTGGCTGGCGAGCGAGGCCTGGGCCAGCTCTTCCCTGATAGCCATGCCAGAGTTCTTCCGCGTCATTGGCAGCACCATTGGGTTTGCACTGAAGGCAGGACAGATCCCAGGCTTTCGTGAGTTCCTGCAGAAGGTGCATCCCAAGAAGTCCACCAACAACGGCTTTGCCAAGGAGTTTTGGGAGGAGACGTTTAACTGCTATCTCCCTGATGGGTCCAAAAATTCTCCAGCTTCAACTTCCTTCTACAAGGGCCATGAAGAGGGACTGGGAGCTGGAAATGGAACAGCTGCCTTCCGACCTCCGTGCACAGGGGATGAGAACATCACCAGCGTGGAGACACCATACATGGACTACACGCACTTGCGGATATCCTATAATGTGTATTTGGCAGTATATTCTATTGCCCATGCCTTGCAGGATATATATACCTGTACCCCTGGGAAAGGACTCTTCACTAACGGATCCTGTGCAGACATTAAGAAGGTTGAGGCGTGGCAGGTAAGTCCTTCATTTGTGTGCCTGTGCAATATACTTATAGAAAAAAGACAAGCTGTCCCGGAGCTCTTAGGGTGCCTTTCACAATCCTGGGTCTCAGACACAGCATCAGGCTCCTGGGTTGTAGCATATCACTGTGTGCAGGTTAAGTGCACTCTCCCACCCCGCAGGGAATGTAAGGTAAGTTGTGTTAGGTTTGCCTGCAGTGAAAAGCGCTTAAACTAAGTTGAATTTTCTTGCATTCACTACGGGGCCAAAAGTGCACACACAGACAATTACCACAGCCTGGCTGACACAACCCTTACATAAACAAGAGGGCCTGCAGAGAGCACATAAACAAGGAAAACAGTTTTTAGAGTTCATTTTCTTTGGCAAGCTCTATGTCTTTTGCAATCCCACAGCAATTTTCCATACAGGCCATATTTTTTTTCCACAGTTTTAAGCTTATACAGGATGAAACTAAAGCAGATTGAGTTATGAAGGAAAATAACGTGTGGCTATTGGGCAAATAATAGATAGCTGCTTTGATTTGACAGTGAACTGATAAAATTATACTAATGTCTGAGTCATAGAATCATAGAATCATAGAATCATAGAATGGTTTGGGTTGGAAGGGACCTCAAAGATCATCTAGTTCCAACCCCCCTGCTGCGGGCAGGGACACCCTCCACTAGACCAGGTTGCCCAAAGCCCCAGCCAACCTGGCCTTGAACACTTCCAGGGATGGGGCATCCACAACCTCTCTGGGCAACCTGTTCCAGTGTCTCACCACTCTCACAGTAAAGAATTTCTTTCTAACATCTAAATTTCATTCAATGTGTTCTGCCCACTGGCGTATGGATGGTATTTTGGCATTTTGTCTCCTGATCCTTTATGAATACTCTATACCTTACCATATGTTTGATTGTGCTATCTGATGTGATATTCAGTCTGTTTTTTTAATATCTACCGCATTCTTAAATAACAGAATTAGCTTGTAAGGATATCAAATGAAGATATGCCAAATATGTAGCAAATTCTGTTCGCCCCGTTCTGGTCATCACAGAAAACTTGGACCCGAACATACCTGAGATCAGAACAACATGGATGAATATAAGGAGGATCACATCCCTGTTTGCACATGTAATTTCCTGTATTCAGGATAGTCCAACCAAGATGAAGGCTATCCGTGCTACAAACTTTGAGGTGTTGGGTCAGCATTTGCATGTGGGAACTGCAGTTCGCTTCCTGTCTAGTCTCAGTCAACTCAAAACCAGGAGTCAGATCAAAGTAAAAGGCTTTGTCTTGGCAATTATGGGAAACCTGCATTGCTCTAGGTACGGGATTTGGGTTTACCAAAATCACTTTACTCAGAGCTGATGAGTGCAGGGTTTGACCCTGGTTTAGGGGAATCCTACAATTGCTGGCTCTCTCTGAGGTTTCTGTCTTTCAGAGATATTCTGCTTTTCAGGAGCGTACTGGCAGAAGTGGGAAAGTCACAGACAGATTTAGCTTTCACTGTGTCAGTAAGAATGATCCAGAAAAAATATATTTTTAATTTGTTCCCTTATTCCTTGTCAACTTGGAAAGTAAAGCAGGATATTCATACCATAGCTAAGTAAAATAATGTGGTGGTTGTTGAGGATTCCACAATTGGAAAGAATGTCCTCTTATTTCTGTGTTGCTTGTCTGGTGCTGAAGGATGGCTGTATCAAAATGTAAAGCATCCTGCTGATCTAGGCTTTTGGGTATGCATAGTTGCCTTAAAGGAGGGAATCAGCATCAAGAAAGAGTATGTGAGGGATAACACAACTGGATAAGAATAGCAGGTGCTACAAAGAAACAGGCTGTATTTGAAATGACCACCATTATGGGGTGTTGGCTGTCAAGCATATTTGATATTTGTGAATTTTTTCACTTCATTTCAAAATCAAACACATGAATAGCAGGTAAATGCCAAATATGTGTGCACACCTACTTCATATCAGGCATTGTGGCTCATTACACTCAGGAAGCTTTCCTCAGTGCCAGGGGTAATGAGTTCATCTCACAAACATGCACCCTCCAGCATCTCCAGAGAGTGGTTCTCTGACCACCAGACAGAAGAAAACCTTTCTACTAAAGTCAATCTCATTTGCAGCGGTACTTCTGCCAGCAGTCAGAGAGCAAGGACGGTGTTAGGAAGCCTCCATGCTGCTAACAGTGTCTGCAATCACAGACCAGGTGGTGTGCGGGACAGATAAGGTGAACCCGGTGAACTGGTGTCTCCATTAGCCTGAGCTCCTATCCAGAGCAACCCTTGCCAGCAGGGTCAGTGGCTGGGGAGGATAAATGGTGTGTTCCACAATTTAATTATGTACCATTTAATTTTGTTGCCTTGCAATGGCATTATCCCATTAACTTGTATTATTTATTTGTTGTCTGCTAATTGTTAATTTTATGTACTCAGAATGTAAACTTTTTTGGAGGAACTGCTTTATATAATTTGTGGAAGGTGCTTGTGTAGGTCTGTATATAAAAATAACATTTTTACCTCAGTGATCAGTTCATTTGAACTGGACAGCAAGAAACTTAGCACAGAATTACTGAGAGTTGGTTAAATTGGGTGCAATTCTATTAAGAATTTACCATCTACTCTTTAAGAAGGCTCTAAGTATGCTTCAGCATGGGGGACACAGGATTTTTCTGTGTCTCCCAAGCTGAAATGTCAAATACTAAGAACTTTCTTCTCTACTTATTTATAGCTACTTCTTTAAGAAACTGCTTACTCATTTTCTCTGAGTCGGTGGTCTGTGACAGACCCCGTCCATAAACCCAGTCTTGCATCCTTTTGTTTTACCAACACCTCTGAAGCTGGAAGTGGGCACCTCCACTAGAGATGGGACTGGTCAGCCCGAGCTCGCAGGCTGCTGCAGCATGTGCGGAGATGCAGGTGCAGGCAGAGCAGCTTCTGGACAGGAGCCGTGCCACTCACTCCATGCACAGACCTGCACATGGGGTTCAGTCCTCTGTCTGAAAATGGGAAAACTGGCAATTCTGTACTCTGCAGAAAATTACAGACTTTAATAGGATGTCAGTGCTGCTCTTATTCTGAGCAATGTACATGTCTGCAGCTGTCGTGTTTGAAGAACCTACCCTGCTGCAAGGCAGAAGATAATCCAGGTGCACACATTTGCAAGATGCCTGCAAAAAGCAGATAGTATCCTCTGCATGTGCCACTGTTGTATCCTGCACAATATTGATCAAGATCAGATTAATTACTTCTTTTTGCGGTGTTTTGTTCAGGTAACAAAGAGGTACAGGGCAATCCAGAGTAAAATATATAACCAATTTCTGTCACATTTGAAAAAGGCAAAATTTTACACAAAGCACTAAGAATTAAACTGCAAATAGTACAACAGAAAAAAATCCCCTGATTATCAGATGCCCATTCTTTTTTGCTGGCGGGCTGTGATTTTTTTAGGAGATTAAATTGAGTAGGGCTAATCCTATGTGTTGCTCTGGTTCATGGACTGGGCTTCCCCAAGTACAGGTTCTCCCATAAGCTATAGAATAGCAGTGGGAAGGTATGGCAAGAGGTGGGACACAGGCTCAGGATTCCTGTACTGATGCTGCCTCTCTGTCAAGATTCCCTGCATCTTTGGCCTGTTTCTCCCTAACAGCTCAAACAATTGGCTTTTGAAGCCCTTTTTTCTTACTATCTTCCTTGATAAGATTTCCTAGGTCCCTCAAGTTCTTTAATTTTCTTGTTTTCTCCTCACATGGCTAGTCCCATGGTCACTTCTAACAGCAAGTCCATCTATTCCTTTTTCAATTCTCCTCTGAGCAAAGATTCATAACTCTTTGGGGCATTTACAGGATCCTCTCTAGTGTCTCTCTCATTTCAGTGGGTGGTCTTGCAAAAAATAAGAGGAAAACCAGTAAGGGATCCTAATCTGTCCTTCAGAGCAAATTTTATTACTTCATATTTTTTCTGTGTCTTCTTGTCAGACATAGTTGACTCTGTGTTTCTACCCACTCATTTGGCTTCTTAATGATTGCCAACAAGCAGCTGATGGCCTTTACTGTCTCACAGTAAAAGGATTGCGATTAAATGGGGAAGATAGGCTCCCATGGATTTGAGACAGCAAAGGTGTGCAGTCACAAGGTCATGGAGCAGGGCATCCTTAGATGGACTCCCAGACAGTTTTCAGGTTGTGGTTACACTGGAGGCTGTGAACTTTGGCAGGTTCATGAGTGAAAAATGAGATAGCTCTTCTAGGCATCACGGCAAAGCATGCTGTACAGGCTGAAAAATGTGCTGTCCTAAAGACTAGCAGGTTAAAGACATGCTCATGTAAATTATTCTATGCCTAGAAATCTGATTTGCCTCAGACTTAGTGAAAAGCTGCCATATGCTGTTTCACAAAATAAAAGCAAATACGAAGTGGCTTCACCTAGCAACACCTAAAGTCTTCTATTACACCTGTGCACCTCCCAGCCAACAGTTCCTTCCTCTGTGCTGGAGATATGCACTATGAAGAAGTAAAAATGGATTGGTGCCTTCTCCAGCTATTTTGGATTAACCTGTCAGGCAGCTAAAACAACCACACAGCTGTTCATTCACTCCCCACCCTCAGTGGGATGGGGGAGAGAATCAGGAAAAAAAGGTAATAATCATGGGTTGAGATAAAGAGAGTTTAATGTGACGGAAAAGGAAGATAATAATAGTAGTAATAATAATAATAACAACAACAACAACAATGATAAAAGAATATGCAAAACAACAACAACAATGATAAAAGAATACGCAAACCAAGTGATGCACAGCACAATTGCTCGCCACCTGCAGGCTACCAATGCCCAGCTAGTTCCCAAGCAACAGTCCCAGCCCCCAGCCAGCTTCCCCCAAGTTATACACTGAGCACGACATTATATGGTATGGAATACCCCTTTGGCCAGTCTGGGTCAGCTGTCCTGGCTGTGTGCCCTCCCAGCTGCTTGTGCACCCCCAGCCTGCTTGCTGGTGGGGTGGTGTGAGAAGCTGAAAAGTCCATGACTTGGTGTAAACGTTGCCTAGCAACAACCACAACATCAATGTGTTATCAACATGATTCTCATCCTAAATCCAAAACACAGCAGCAGTATACCAGCTACTTGGAAGAAAATTAACTCTATCCCAGATGAAACCATGACACCAACTTTACATTTAGGTTATGTCTGTCTGTCTGGAAATTGATTCTGCAAGGCTTTAAAGAAGTGAACGATGCCTTAGATGACATACGTCTCTCTAGACCTTTGAGCCTAAGCGCTTATCTAATCAATTTTGTGTCTGTTGAACTATATAGTCCTGTCTGATCAATTAAAATGTTGTATGGAAAACAGCTGCTTTGTGGTATAGAGTATGAAACAGTATCAGAACAGGTATTAACTGAGGCTGGTGTGAAAGTTAGTCATTCAGGAATAATTGCAAAGACAGAGGAAGCTGCTGAATATCAGGCAACTGCAAAACCTCACCTAGTCTGCATCGCTAGGAGATATATTTGTTATGAACAGAAAGCAAGCATTTCACCAGTGTGCCTTTGTTGTGGGACACCAAATTGAGAGGCAGACAACTTGAGCCACACACAGAACTGTGTGGGTCAATACAGCAAACACAGCTATTTCCCCACAAGGGCAATAACAGGTGATCGCTTATTCCTCAGTTTGGAGATAATAACTTACCGTCAGATGAGAACATCACTTGTGAACTCTTCAACTAAGCAGACAATAAATGGAGTATTATTTAGATGTCTCTGCAATTAAAAAGAGAAAGACTTAACTGGACCTTACTCAAGCAGGGGTCAGGCCTGTAACATCATGAGCAGAAAATGCACAGAACCATTGCCCCAACAGGGTTGCTAGAAAAAGGGCGAAGGAAATGCATGCAGCAAATACACAACCTCTGTGTCATGAAGTAAGGAGTTGTGGTTATTAATTACTTGGTAGAGAATGGCTGAGATTCTGAATCAGGGTAGTACACACTGCCTGATGACAAAAACCGTAGTATTCCTGCCCACACCCAAACTGTTGAATTTTTCATAAAAGTACTTTTTAATATAGTCACTTATATGCTGCATTACAACAAAAACTGTATTTGAAAAGAAGCATTTTCTAATATTTGTGAAGCTCATTTGTACCTTTGTCACTTGGGGAAAAGAAGTCAGTTTTTCAGCCTATATCGAACCTGGGAATTTTAGGGAAGGCTCCATGAGATGCTCATATAATGTCTTTGTCTGTAGTGACTTCAGATCATAAATAGCCCTTGAATTACCAAGACATCAGCATCTTTTACTAAGACACAGCATGTCTTTGTTACACAAAAGGATGTAAAGTTTCTTCTAGGACTGACCTTTCTTGATGCTACTCACAAATGGAACTGGTGACAAAGGGCACCTTAAGAGCCTCCTAAAGGCACTCAGAAAGTGAGGTGAGGAAACAAGTGGATTTATCAAAAATTTTCTATCAAAAATTCCAGCCTGACTTGGCTGATTTCCATTTATCTCAAGGTAGGGTTGAAGCTAACTTCAAAGGCGTGATAATGATAGCATAGTTTGTTATTTCTTTTCTTTCTGGGTGGTCAGCCATCTTCACAGATGCTTTACTAACCAGCCACATAGTTATGTCCCCAAAGTGAACTTTCATGCACTATGAAGGACTTGTGTTGCTCCACACAATGGGTGAAGTTTGGAGGAAGGAGAACAAATTATCTTTTATGGCATGTAAAGGCCCCTTGTAGAAATAAAAGAGTGATCTCCCCACTGGAGCAGAAGCAATACTTCGCTCAGAAAGGACTTTTACCTGTGCCTCTAGGAGGAATTACGTGAAGGTTATTTAGGAAGTGTAGAAATCAAAGCCTTGACATGAGATTTCTTTGTTGGCCAAGATTTATATTGATAAAGGAAATAGAAAAAAACAGGTTTAAGTTCGTAAAAAAAAAACTTCACTTAACTGTTAGTTTTAAGTTAGAGGGAAACGTGCCCAAACACAGTAACAAAATCCACTGGGACTTTAATTGACCATTGATGGGACCAATGGCTGTGCTTGCAACAGATGCCCATTCTAAATGTCCAAAACGGTTGCATGAATCAACTCAGTGTGACTATAGGAAACTTTAGGACACTTCCTTTTTTTTTTTTCATAATGGATAGTAGTTCTTGAATAGATTATAAATAACCATTGAACTCAGGTTTGATGAATTGTTGTTTTGTTAAAAGAAATGACACAAAGTGTGCAGTATCAGTTGGTTCTCATTCTAACAGAGAGAGACGACTTACCCAAGCACTGAAGTAATTCATCCTATAGTTCCAAATAAGAAAGACTTTACAGTCAAAAGCTATGACTTCCTCCCGGCCTAGAGAAAGGCACAGTTCTTCAAATCAGTATCAGCAGCGTTCTGTGCAAGATGCAGTTTCAGACCTTGTTGGGACTTTGAACAGACTGATCCATAAATGGGCTGTTAGAAGAAAGCAACAGCAAATGAGTGCAGAGAGACACATATACAGATTCATTCTCTGCACAGCTGGGTAAAGATGGCATTAAACACATCCTGGAAAAGACACTTCAATCACATTTTGATTATGCAAGACATTATATGTGAATTATGCTACTTGAAGACACTGAGCTTGTAGTAAAACCATTGGCTCTATTATTAGCTTTAATAATTGAGCAATTATTCAGTATTTAGTATTAAATTTAGACTAAAATTAATAAATAGAGCCCCATCTTAAGGGACTTTTAGATACTTTGCCATAACAGTTATTGTGCAGTATGATGACCTCCCAGGAGCATTAAAACATCATTTACTCAGTCAGTACTTCTGCCAATAGATCCTTCACCGCTAGTACACACAGCACCCTGGGCCATTGTACCCAGTGGATTTCTCCATGTCATATTTGTTACCAAAGTGAAAACCAAAGCAGTTATGGCATTAACCAAAGCAAATATGGCAATTATGGGCATTGTACCCAATGGATTTCTCCATATTATATTTGTTACAAGTGAAAACCAAAGCAATTATGGCATTAAGTCTAGACTGGGTGGCCATGATGGTTCTTTCATATTGTGGCTGTAGGTAAAGACAGCAGAATACAGAGTACAGTACAAAATACCATCTAACAGCACTGACAATTAGCTTTTGCGGTACCTGTACTGTTTGTTGCCTTTGTCTGTCCAGAGACCATCTCTCTCCACAAAACGTTAACAGGAACCTAAAAAAATGTTCACGTGGAGTCACTTTCCAAATGATCACGCGGTTTGAAACCCTTTGTGTAATAAACTATGTAAATTTATGCTACGTTCAGGAAAGTAATCTTGATCCAGCTAAGGGATGCTTCACATCAGATGTAAAGCCTAGGTATTTCACTTCTGAAGGGCTGTGTTTGCCACTCAAACTTGTGTTTAGCAAGATTTATTTTCCCCAAAGACATGCTGACTAGTAGACCTTTTTTTTTTTATTAGTATGATCCATGGCAGGTCACATCTCTTGTCACAGATTGTGTCTTATTTCTAGTTGGGATTTAACTGACCTTTAGTTTCATTGGTCCTTACTTGGCCTTGCTCTATTAGATTTAAAAGTCCAGATGAAGTACTCATCATTTTTCTCCATATGGTATTTATGCACATTGATCAAATTATTCCTTGGTCTTGTCTTGGTAATTTAAACAGAGTGGGTTTTTAGTCATAAGACATGTTTTCTGCTTTATTTCTGTATCTTGCCCATTTAATCATCCTTTTTTTTTTGGCACATATTCAGTATTGCTTTAACAGCCAGAGCACAGCCAGACAGTGAAAAAAAAAAAAAAATCCTACATTTACATACTCTTATTACTTCCTCATTTATACATGCATATTAGCCTTCCTTGCCACAGCATGCAATGGAAAGGTCGCATTAAGTTGCCAGTAGTACTTTGCAGGATGTGGTACCCTTTCTGTGCCTGTGGCTTGAATTTCTTATGCCTTGATGCATAAGTCTGAATTGCACGGCATTAAACACAGGTGTTTGAGAGCCATCTGGGGGAAGTGCTTTGTCTTGATTATTATCTACCATTGCGTTAATCCATGCATATACTACAAATTTTTCTAACAGCACTTTTGTACTTGCTGCCAGATTATTGATGAACATATTGGGTAACAGTGAGCTATTTACTGAGGCTGGAGGAATTCCCCATGAATTGATGATCTGTCGTTGTTGGTATCTGGTTTTACAAATCTGTTGGGCAATTCTTGATCCATGAATGGATGCTTTACACTAAATGTAAACCTCAGATATTTCACTTCTAAAGGGGTGTGTTTGTCAACCAAACTTTAATTTTACAACATCTATATTCCTCAAAGCCTTATTGACAGGCAGCAATGATGTTTCTGTCCTACAATTTCGTCTGAATGGATCCTCAACCCAAACCTCTTGTTTTCCCATTGTTTTTTCCTGGAATTGATGTCAGGCTAACTGGGCTTTGGCTACAGAGAACATCGCTCTGCCTTTTATGATATTGTTTTTGCTTGGCAGCTGTTGCAGCCCCTCAGAGGCTGACTCTGGAGTGGCCCACTGAGCAGAAGCACAAGCCTCTCTAGGAGGGGTTAGCTCTGATTCATGCCCTGCACAGACTGGCACGGAGGGAAACCTCAGGCACGCTGCCTGGAGTGCGTTACACCTGCATATGTACCAGAAAGGAGGATTGGGATTGCTGTGGAATAATATTAGATAGCATATTGACTTTGTCATTCAAAGCCAGTGGCATTTTTATGCGTATATCATAAACCTTCTGTACTAGCGCTCTTTTTATTACTCGTGGAGCGCTGTGATGAACTGTCTGGTTCTGTCAGCCTTTTAGATCCAATTTAAATTGCTCGGGCTGTTCTCTAATCTCTTTTTTAAGGATCTTCTACCTCCATTAGTGCCACATTATGGCTCCAAAACAAGTGGGATAAGAATGTCCAGGAGTTTTTTTCTGATAGCAAGGGCAATAACATTTCATTCATTTAGCTTTCCTGCTCCTCGTTAGCTGTCTGTTTAGCTTTCCATCCTCTTCAGCTGTGTCTTACAGCCTTATGGCATGAGGATCTGGCATACATGACACCTTTCAATTTTAATATGTTCAAGAAATTTCTTAATATGTTGCCTGGTGATTTTTTTTTTCTTTGTTCTCCAGGTATTTTTATGTTCTACTTTCCATTAATATTGTACTTGTGTTTTGCAGTCTTGTTTGAATGGTCTGTGTTGGATTAGTGCTTTTAGAGCACTCCATAATAAATACTACTGTTTGAACTTTATTTGTATGATGAGGATAGCAACATATCATTACCTCTCAATTAATAAGCTTTTATTTTAATGAACACAGCCAAAATTTCTGAACCAATAATGGGTTTATCATGCATGTGGTACAGTCCTTCAGTCCTTTCCTCTAGCTTGTCCATGGATTTTCTCCATTCTGTTCGGTACAGAGACCTCCATCATCACTGACTTATGCTTGTACATCACTGGGGCAGAGACTAGTCAGAAGCCTGCTTGTTTTTTTTATAGCATTATATTCCATGTATAGGGATTCTCCAGACGTTATTTTTCATTTGGTATCATGATTTTTGTCCTGATTACCAGGAACTGCATTAATGCTCACAGTATTTGTAAGGAGGGGAGAGATGCTGTCACTCCAGCCATTTTTCTCCAGAAGAAATCTACTGCAGTCAGTAGATCAGATTAAGTCTGTTTGGGCTGGCACTGAACTGGAACCAATGCTACTCCAGGTGCCTTAACTCCTGAAGTTACTTGTAGGAAGGATTCTTTTGGACTCTAGGGAACTAATAGTACAATATCATGCTTTGGGCCATACAAATATATTAGGGTACCATCATACAGCTGAATCTTAATTCAAAACAGAAAAAGGACAAAATGTTAGAGGAAAAAACTCTTTTGTCATCTCTCTTCTCCCCTGGAGTCAGTGAGTTAATTGAAACAACACTGTCCAAACAAGCATTTTGACAGACTCAAAATTAAGTGTTTCCCCTTTTTCCCATTAAAAAAGTAATTACAATTAAAAATGGAACTGTGACTTGAAGGTCACATTTTTAAGTTTGACTTTTAAAAATACATTTGCATTGAATTTCAGTTGACTGGATTTCACATGATGTTTTCCTATGTAAATCTTTGGGTTTAGAAAATCTTATAGTTGAGGTGTATGCAGAGGATGTTCCCACTGATTATTTCCTCATGTATCATGTGGATCCAGTCAAGTCTAAGCACATGAAAACCTTCTTGCTATATTTTCCAGTCATGTCACACGTTCATTATCACACACAAAATCATTACCCTTTATCATAGCATGCTCAAGCAATGTGCTGATAGCTATCAGCTTTGCATTAAGCAGTACAAGCTCAGGACTTGCATTCTATAGACAAGTGCACTTAGAACAGCAGGTGTGCACATGGCCAGCCTGAGTTTTGGAGGGCCTTCAGGAAACAAAATATCCTGGTCCCATCCTTACTGTGTCCTGTGTCCTCCTAACTGATAGTTAAATCAGTCTGGTAAACCAGCCATGTGATGCCAAAATACTTTAAGATCATTTCTTGATTCCTTTGGGAACCTCAGTGACTCAGCAGACAGGTCTTCCTGAAGCATTTCAGACCCAGTTTTATAATGGCATTCAGGCATCTGCAAACACCAGTTAATACCCAATGGGTTTTTCTAAAGTATCTCAGTTAGACTTGACTTGTGCAGCCTCTGTTGTGAAATCCACTAGGCTTGTTTCTTTGAGTTCTTTCTGGACATCCTTGTAAACATAGTACTGTAGTCAATCTGACCATAAATCAGATTAGTCCCATTTTATATCAAGTCTCATTTTGAAATGCATACCTTTAACATTTTTTGTTTGAATGACTTGCTCCTACTGTTGGAGCAGCTATTAGTTACTTCTGTCATCTTTCACTGTCAAAAAAGCACCAAAGCTGCAGCAGTTTTGAATCAGCAAAGCAGTGTGCCTTGATTGCTGGCTAGAAAACCACACAAGCTAACCCATCAAGCCCAGTTACAGGCAGTCCAACTGGTCCTTGTCATAGGAAACTCTAGGCTTCGTTGGTTTCCAAGCAGACTGAGCTCTCATAGCACAGTATGAGACAAAGGAAGCACCAAGCACGTTCTACTGAGCGGTGAGGTGTTTCCAACACAGTCCATCTGAGTACAAAACGTACGCGTGGGTGCCCACGTCAGCACCACTGCTGTCCCTCCTCGAGCAGAGGGCACTGGTCAGTGGAACAGGGAGAGAGATCCATCTCTCAGCTGCCTAGGGATCTCATATCCGTGATGGAAGCAGAACGAAACCAAACCAATTATCAGTTAAAATATGCCAATCAGCACATCTTGTCATGGCAGCTTGATGTCCTGTACTTCTCTGGAGACCTGAATAAAGGTAGTCGGCTTTGCAGGGATAGAGGTGTCTGCTTCTGAGAATATGCCACCTCTTTCCCACAAAACACTTCATGTGTCATAAACAGTTTCTCTTCAAATGGAAGTCAGACTGACTGTCTAAGAACTATCATCACCACCTCTGGACCTCTCTAATCTTCCTTTAATTTTATTCTTCTTTTCTGATCAAGTGACTAGAATGAACTGCATTTTCCAGAGGAAACTGTACTATTGAGGTACATATTGGCACCATATTTTCAGTGTCGTATTCATTCTTGTTTTCATATCCTAATATTTTGTTTGCTCTTTCAACTGCATAATGCACAGAGTGGTTTTACTGAGCTGCCTAATAATGAACAGGTCTTTGTCTTGAGTGGTTAGTTAATTTAGTTTCCAATAAAGATTATGAACAGCTTAAATTATTACTTCTAACATATGGCACATTTTATTTGTCATACACATTTAGCTTTCAGTCGTGCTGTCCATTGACCTACCTAGATTTACAAGGATGTCATTCAGTTCTTATCAAAGCTTAACAACTTTGAATATTTTTGAGTTATCCTCAGCCTTTTTACAGCTATTCTTGAACTCCTTCTTCCACCCTGTTTTTCAAGTCACTGGCAGATCTAGCATTTCACCAGAGCTGGGATGTGCATCCCATCTTGCCAGAACTCCTTTGCAGTATTGTCAATGAATCTCTGGCTAACTATCAATGTTTTCTCTCTTCAACTCTTTGACACCAGCCCAGCTTCCAGAGTTTATCTGCCTTTGTTCATCTGCACCGTTACCAACTGGACAGTTTCAATCCTGGAGTACAGCCCAGCCCTTGTACAGCAGGTGATGACTAGTCTTCATTATTTTTAGCATGAAGTGCCCAGTATCCCAACTACAGACCAGGCACTCCTTGTGCATGAGGCTGGGCACATGTAACAAAAAGACATAGCAATTTTTGGTGAGGTATTCATAGTGAGAATCCCAGCTCTGTTCCTGGGTTTTTTTCAACTTCACCTGGGTTACCCCTATAGTGATAAACAGTATTAACAGTCACTTCTTTGGAGCAGAAAACCAATAGAAACTAGGCAGCTTAGGTGGAATGTTGCAGGTGGTGTACAGTAATGAATCACATCATCCGCTGGCTGAAGAACTCTGTTATCTTCTGAATAACCTCTGGAAAAAGGCGAGATTAACAGTGTTGGCATATCCTGTTGGCCAGAGTTGGCCATACTCTTTTCAATGGTGCCCAGTGACAGGACAAGGGGCAACGGGCACAAACTGGAACACAAGAAGTTCCATCTCAATATGAGGAAAAACTCGTTTGCTCTGAGGGTGACCAAGCACTGGGACAGGCTGCCCAGAGAGATTGTGGAGTCTCCTTCTCTGGAGATGTTCAGAACCCACCTGGATGCAATCCTGTGCAGCCTGCTCTAGGTGATCCTGCTTTAGCAGGGGGGTTGGACTAGATGATCTCCAGAGGTCCCTTCCAACTCCTACCATTCTGTGATTTTGTGTTTCTGTGATTCTGTGATCCTGGCATCTTGTTTTTTAAAAAAACTATCAACACTACATGTTGTCCCCGTTGGTGCACAATGGACAGCAGGGGAAGAGGAGAGATTATAGAGGGGGAGGAGATTTCAGTTCCTGCCAGCAATAAGAATGCTTTGGGTGGAAGAGCTGAGTGCAATTCATCTTCCCCCACCTCAGGCTTCTGGAAACAGGTATTGCTGACTCAAGGGGCTAGGGCCAGCACCTTCCTACCTGCTCTGGTCCTTTGTGTCAGAACTGGTCAATACTGTGATGACGGCACTGCCTGTGGGAGAGTCTAAGTGTTGACCCTACATAAAAAGCTGGCAGAACAAGATAATCCGAAGTAGAGAATGCAGCAGGAATTAAACATTGATATAGACAGTAAAAATTAGAGCTTTGCTAGCATGTAAATAAAGATGGACACATAGATAGATAGAAATGAAACGAAGAAAGAAAAAAAAAAAACCTATGGCTGCAGGGAACATTTCTAGTAAAGTATTTTACAAGTGGCTTTTGGGCATATTTCCTCCTGATACTTGACCATTGGCAGAACGTAAATGCTGTATGCCATGACCACTGGGCTAATGTGATAGCTGGGCTCTCAAGTCCTTATGCCTATTACGGCACTATGAAAGTATCTTTGGGTGCTTGATTAGGAGTCCAAAACAAGAGGGGAGAATGGGCCCTCAGCAATTCAGAATGAAAGGGAGAACTTGCCAGCTCTTCATCTTCACATTGAGCCATGAAGTGGAATTGTTCGCTGCTCTCAGCATGGGCACCCTACCAAAGCAAAGAGAAAAGAAAATTGGTACCCATCAGTCCAGAACTGTTTTACAGGCCTGGATATAGCTAGGTAGACAGAAATTAAAACTCAGTGTGGGAAAATGTACGTTAACTGTCAAGACAGGATTCCTTACAACCGCGTGTTAGGAGGGGGAATCGCTTGTCTTTTCTGGGGAGAGACACCTATGATGTGCCCAGGTTCACTTCCCTTGCAGGACCATTTGACCTAGTGAGGAAACATTTTAGAAAGAAACTGCAGAAGGAAGCCAAGGCTATTAAACCCTTGCCGGTATATGAAGACTAGTTAAGGACCTGTCACAGTTGAGACAGAGTAAATGACAAGCCATAGCAGATCCGGATACCAATGTTGATTTAAGAATTAACAAGACTAGAGCTTTTAACCTGCTTGGTATCTCACACACTTGCTTTCCTCGCAGCATTACATTCACCTTCAGCAGGGATGTTGTGGGTGGCCTGTCAAGGTGAAAGTTGTCAGTTCATGCTGTGCAGCTCCTCAGTTACCAGTCTTGACCATTTCTGGCCAAGATCACTGGGCATCCCCCAACATACAGCTCCACACATCTCCTTTGTCTCCAGGATCTTTCCCCACTTCCGGTGTTTTTCATCCAGGCACAATCTTCACCTTCTTTCTAGCCCTGAACCCTAGGTCTTGCTTGCAATCAGACTCCTAACTGGTGATTCTCACATTTTGTTACTAATTGGAGGATTCAGGACATGCCACTTTTGTTTAGTCCAGCTGATATCAAAATGTACAACTAGTACATACTGCTTGCAGCTAGCTTGTGCTCCAGCGTACAAAAGTTGAGCTTTGGACATGCATGTACACACACAATTATCTGCTGACGCCTGACAGTGTTTAGAATTTAAGTGGGGTTTTTTGCCTGCCACTAGCTCTAATACTAGTGACACAAAGTAGGTGTCTACTGCAGATCAAGAAAAGGTGGAGAAAGGCTAAAGAAGCTGTCAAAGCAAAACAAAGGTATTAAGTGGTGTTTATTAAAAGTGAGACAGTATCCTTCAAATAGCTGGGTTATGTCCAGCGAGTAAAATTGGAAGGATCATAAACTCTGTGAGATTAAATGTAAAAATAAAATAAGGCAGGCCAAAAAACAGAATGAGGAACAGGCTGTAAATGGGGTAAAAGCTCATGAATCCTTTTTTAAACATTTCAGCAGTAGGACTGTCTGTTGAGCCATAGATTCTCACTGTAAAAGACAAGGTAAGGCCATGGCAGAAGGAAAGTGTGCTCTTTATGGACAAACTTGAGAAGGTTCCTGAGTTTGTTTATTTATGGGGGACTTTGGGAGGATCTGTCTGATTGAAGTGACTGTAGAAGAAGCTATGGGACACAAGAGCAAAGTGAACCCTAATGCTGTGGTGCAGGTGAATGATGTTCACCGAGAGCTCTGCCAAAGGTCACAGATGAAGTAGCTGAACTGCTGGCTACGGTTACCAACCCCTCACTTGAAACAGTCTTAGGCCCTGAGGCCTAAAAAGTTGACAGGTGTGACATCAATTTTCTAAAAGGGTTCTGGAGGAGATCCAAGGAATTAGCAGAGCCTGACTGAGCCCATTATTAGAAACTATGTTAAAAAAAAAATAAGTAAGGAAAACTAGAATATACTGAGGAGGAGTCACCATGACTTTTGTAAAGAGAAGCCCTACCTCATAAACCTCCTGAAGTTCTTTGAAGGCATTGGGATGTATATGGATAAGGGAGCTCCTATTCAAAAGTATGCTCAGGCTTCTAAAAGGCCTCTGGTAGTCTGTCACCAAATTCAGTCCTCACATGGATAAACAGTTGGTTGAAAGACAGTCAGCAGAAGATAAAAATAAATGGTGAGTTCTGACTAATCACAAATGAGATCTTCAAGCTTGAATAGGTCCTTGGGTGGACTCCTCAGCTCTGGCTGAGTAGTAGTCAAAGAAGCAAATGCACAGTTAAGAATAGAAGAGGGACAGAGAGGTAAACAGAGTGCCCTGGGGCCACTTCATTAACCCTTGGTGCATCTCACTTCATGGTCAGGTCTCAGAATTGATGAAGGAGACTGTGAAAGTTTGGAGAAGGGTCAATGGAAAAGCTTCTGTACACGAAGTAGCAAAGTTAGATAGGGCTCATCAGCATGGGAAGGAGGTTGCTGAAGAGCTTGCACAATGATCTCCCTGCAGGCTTTCACCAGCTGCTAATGGCGTATTCAAGCCATGAGGTCAGCGCTTTTTTCGTAAACTCTTGGTTCCAGGATACGATACATGCTCTCCTAACACATGCTCTTGCCCTGCTGAAGCAGGGTCTTTTAAGTCTTTGTGAATTGAGTCCTGGGTATTTATGTTACTATCTTTAGTTACAAAACACAGTGACACATTTTTAACTGTAAAGCCTTTAGCTAATCATTGATAGACTGGTGCCTATAAAAGAGTGCTGTAGTTATTCAGAGTCTACAACTTCCTCTTTTAAAGTTTAGTGCTTATATATTCCTTGGCTGTTTAAACCATATTTTCATCCTGTAGAAAGAAGAACTTGTGTGATATACAGATATCATGCTGGCATTTTCTTACTATCTAAAACAGGAACATGTCCTAGTAGTCATTCAGTTACCATTTCACAAGCTGCTCCTGAGAAGTTTAGACTTGAAGGCAAACTTTGGTATTTGCTGGAATGAGAAAACAGTTGTTGTTACTCCTGTTGTTCCTGTTGCACTCCATTTGGGATTTTAAATAGAGTATGTGTCTTTCCTGCATGAATCGATACACCTGGGCTCTCCAGCTCCCCAGCTATGGTTGCATAGCCGAAGCTGCTATTCTGTGCCTGGGGAAAGACAACAATAAGTGCAGATCAGTGCTTTTATATGCATATTTACCTGCCAGATAGAGCTATCAGTTCATACATGAAATGGTTTATATCCTGAACCCTCACCTGTGTGTGTGTGACCAAGGGAAACATGCTGCTAAACTAATCCTACAAAACCCCACTAATAGGCAGCGGTATATATTACTTTCTAAGAAGCCTAATGTCAGGAGGTAAAGCAAAGGAATAGACTAATTGAGATGAATGTTCTGAAATTAACAAAAAAATTGCATCCGGGGAATCCAGAAGTTTCTCCACCATTCATCTCACTGATGCTAAGACCAGCCTCCTGCTGCTGCGGCAGGCCGGGAGAGACAGGACTTGAACTGAAGAATCTTCAATACGGCTCTTGGAAGATTGTCTCCTAATATGTGCAGTAACTGTAATCAAAAGAAGTGCAAGGTCTGCACCTCCTGTCTATACAGATAACAGTCAACCCAGCAGTGCTATCCAGTCAGGATATCCTAGTGTCGTTCAGCAGAGTGCTGCATGAGAATGCAATATTGAATTGGAGTGAGGAGAAACATGGCATTCAGCTCAATGTAACGACTCAAATCTGATCTGGATGTTAAAGCTGCAGGTGTCACCCTGTGGTAGGTGCTAGAGCCTGCAGAGGGATGTGGGTTCCCTGCTTGGGACCTACACTGCTGATGGACAAGGACAAGGTTCCTGCTAACACATCCAAGATTGCAGCCCCACTGCAGATGAGGCCAAAGTGAGTTGATGCAGTATAGATATCACTGTGGATCTGCAGACCCTGTGTCACCCGTTCTGACCTCAGAGCTGCTTCTGCTCTGTTCTTGCTATTCCCTGATGGAGCTGGGCAAGTAGCATCTTCCTGGGTGCCCCTCAGGGTCGAGGGGGAAGAGAGGGGAGCAGTCTCCTCTTTTCTTCCCTACAGCAGGCAATGCCCCAGCTCTCCACAGCCAAGTGCCAGAGCAGAGCACCTTCTTTTGCCGTGTCCATCAGAGGGTGAGGTCTTCCAGGGACAGGTCCTGGCTCTTCAGTGAGATCATTTCAAGCTGCACTCCTTCTGGGGGAGCTGGTCTACAGAGGAAGGCCAGCGAGGATAAGAAAGACAGAAAAAAATCCTGGCTCTGCCATCTCACTTATTATTCAAAAACTGAATACTGTGGCAATATTTTGATGTACTTCCATCAACATCACACAAAGCTGAAAAGGTATTGCCAGCCTCGTCCTGCATAGTATTACTATAATTTTTGCAGGCTCTCTCTGGTTGGCACTGATATAGGCAGTGAGAGGACGGTATCTCTGTAGCTCTGGGGATTTTAGCTTGAGATAGCAGAATCCCAAAAGGAAACAGAAAAATGAGACAATTTAGCACAACTGACAGGAATTAATGAAGTGATTCTGTTCCCCTGTCCCTGTGTTTCCAGGTGAAAAGGCTTCATCAAAACAATATTGTCTGATCTATTTCTATGGGGTGAGGAGGGCTCTGCCTGCCCAGACACATTTCTTTCATTTTGTTTTTTCTTACATTTTGCCATCCAGGATTGTATGTCTGGTCACGAGCAGGTGAGCGAGAGAGGACTGGGTTTACAAGCTGTCACAGGTAATAGAACCACAGCAGCAACACCGCCGCAGTGGTCTAGGGAAAGCTGACAGCCAGGTGCTCTCAGAGTCACCTCACCTTTCCACAGATGAGCTCTACAGAGTAACTAAAAACATCCATTAAAGGGGGTGGGGGGGAGGAAATCTGATAAGTCCATAAGCCAGCAACTAACTTCTGAAGAAAAATACCATGTGGATGAATTGTATCACAGTTGCCAGTATCGGCTTTCTTTCATGCTGCAGTTTCTTTGGTCTACCTCTCTATCTAGATCATGAATTTTGCAACTGCAGTTGTCCCTGGGATTAACTGCTCTTGTCCACAGCATGAGGTGAAAATTACAGGAGTCAACACGTGGGGACAGGCAGAATGTGATTACTTGAAACTATGCAACCAGGAGACAGGAGCCAAAAAAAAAAAAAAAAAAGTGGTATGGATTCTCCTGGCCTGCCATGTGGTGAACGAGTTTGATTTGTTGTTTTTTTACTGAAGTGCTTAGGGCTTGGGTTTTTTTTCAATCAAAAGCCATGTTTGAATTGTTTCTCAAGCATTCCCATTTCTGAGTGATTGATCATTCAGAGATGATGCCAACTGAGAGCATTGATGCAGAGTGGTTGCAAGAGCAGGGTGAGACAGATACATGGGTGACTGAAACACTTCAGTGGTTGCTACCACTTCTCTGCCCCTGAAGGACAGCTGAGTGCTTGCAGAGGTGGCTGGAAGGGACCGAAGAGGAATGCTAAATGGCTAATGGAGTAGAAGCTGGTAAGCAAATAGTTACAGATGGGTGCTGTCCAATCTGAGGGCCATGATACCTTGTGCTGTCTATGAGGTTTGTACAGGCATGTGTGTATGTGTGATGTCTGTGACAGAAAGCCTACTATTGCTGTGATTAAGTGATTTTTAAGAGATTAAAGACTGTAGTAAAGTGATTTTTTTTCCAGTTTTGTCCCCATAGCAGATGTGTGCTGTGGTAAGGTTGTGACAAGCAGGCATTCACGGGGGGTGTGTGTGTCTCTTTCTCCCTCTCCAGGTTCTCAAGCATCTGCGCCACTTAAATTTCACCAATAACATGGGGGAGCAAGTGGATTTTGATGAGTTTGGGGACCTGGTAGGGAATTACTCAATAATCAATTGGCATCTCTCTCCGGAGGATGGCTCAGTCGTTTTTGAGGAAGTTGGGCACTACAACGTTTATGCCAAGAAAGGGGAGAGGCTCTTTATCAATGAAAACAAGATCCTGTGGAGTGGATTCTCTAAAGAGGTAAGTGCCTAAATACTCACAGCAACGTTTCCCAAGTTTCCACAAGCTGAAATTTGAACTAACCCTGCGCACTCCTGTATTATGGCTCCATGTCTCATTTAAAGACCCATTCATCTTACTGTATAGATGGTCTCTGCCCTAGTGTTTCACACTTCTGGAAATAACAGGCAGCTGCTTCTCCCCTCCTACAAATTTGATGAGCCTGGGTGTTAATGCTTGAATAATGCCTTTTTTCTGGCCCAAGTAGTTGGCTTGGAATTTTGTAATGTTGTTTCCACAAGGATGAGAAATTCATTGCCCAAATCTGGTTGCTGATGAAGTCAAGTTTTCCTGAGCACAGTAGTTTCATTTCTGAAGACAGCGATCTCTTCCACTCCCAGCATCTCTGTATCAAGAAGTGTCTCTTCCTGCTCCTAGTTAAATCCACAGCTGTTTCTGCTGGCTTTAGTCTCCAAGTCCCAGAGCCTTCCACACACCCTTGCCTTGCACACCAAACAGAACAAGCCCTGTCAATCTTCCCAGGTTAATTTGGACATGGAGCTGAAATAGTGGGAGATGCTGGTATGTGCTATCTTTTTTTTAATCTACCAAAAGGTGCTTATGCAGCTTCAAAAGTACATGATGAAGCCATTGACTTTAGTCAGGCCTAAGTCCTTCCCCACTTTGTTGCATATGTTAGATCTTTTCAGCATAACTGTATCATTACTAGCAGCCAGGACTGTGTCTCCTGCGTGTGATGGGAACACGGTGCAGAGATGTCCAGACCAAAGCCGGGTGAGCTTCCGTCAGCAGCCCGCTCCAGCCTAGACAGCTCCTGGAGGGGATGCTGAGCAGGCATCTGCCTTGTGGCCTGGGAGGTGGCACAGGGAGCATTAGCTTAGAAATGTCGCTGCCAGGTCCTGCTGCAATGTTTAGATGTGTTAAATCAGCACCTGATTAATGAACAAGGCAATTCACTTCCAGGTGATTATTCACGTCTGCTGACAGATCAGGTAACTGCTTCTGCAGTAGCTACACTTGCCTAATACACTTACGCCATCAGTTAAGCCTTACCTTTACTCCAGATACCCCAGCTTCAGTTATGGTTTAATTCCAGAGCTCTCTGAAGGAGGCATGGGTCAGGCAGAGCACGCTGCAGCACAAATACTAAGCTCAGGCTTTTCTAAGCCCAGCTGGAGACTCCAAGCCCAAACTACAAATGGAATTAAAAACACCTGATATTCCTACCCCTTCTTCTGATGCCACTGGCACCTCTTCCAACAGGCAGGATTTTTTGGTTTTTTAACATAAACTGAGTAATTATGCTTTCTTGGTCTAAATTCCTCTAACAGTGCAATATTTATCTTCATTCTCTGTCCTAATCTGTTAAAAATGCAACTGGATGTTGCTGAGTGTCATGCCAGGGCATGTAAATTGTGTGCCAGTGGAGGGGGTTGTAATCTCTATGTCTGTTGCAGCTTTTTTTTTTTCAGTTTATAGAATTTGGATTTCTTCCAGATTAAAGGCTCCACTCAAAGAGAGTAGCCAGTATTTCACTCATTGAAGCCTTCTATGCCTCCATCATCCTCAAAAAAGATTAAATGTATTAAATGTAATTTTAACACAGGAACTTCAGCATTGGCCAGACTTGCAAAAGAACAAGTTAAAGAGTAGGTAAGATAGATAGATTCGTTTTGGCAGAACTTGATGAAATTCCCCACAGAATACTTAAGGAGGCAGCCAAAGCAATCTCAAAAGTACTAGCAATTCATCTTTGAGAAATGTGGAGGATGGGTGATGTCTCAAAGGATTAGAGGAGGGTAATCGTAATACCTGTTTTTAAAAGCAGATATAGGAGAGCTAAGGGAATTACACACAATTGAGCTGAGCTTCAGTAACCTAAAAGACTTGATAAAAAAAAAAACAACCCAGTTTATAAACACTTAGAGGATAATAAACTGATAAGAAAAAGCCAAAATGGATTTGTCAAGATGAAATCATGCCAAACCAATTTAATTTTCCTCCTTGGAAGCTCAATCACTCTAGTAGAAAATGGAGAAGCAGTGCATGACTTCAGTTGGGCCTTTGATTCAGCCCTGTTCAAAATCATCAGTGACAGCCTAGGGAAAGACAGTTTAGACTGGTGAAGTCCTCTTGGTGAATGCACAACCTGCTGAAAGACTGCCCCAAGGCATAGGTATTAGCAGCACGCTGTATTAATAGCAATAGGTATTAACAGCAAAGAGTGCTTCAAGTGGGGAGCTGCAGCGATTTGCCCTGGATATGTGTCTGTCCAATTAATTATGCCATCCTGATTAACAGCTTAGAAACAGAGTTCCCAAACTGTGCTGCAGCTACACTTCAGAGTGATAAGCAACAGTGACTTCTCTCAGCTGCAGGCCAATACCCGAGTTACAAAATGGGCATCTCCACATAGGATCTGCCACTACCGAAGGCTTGCTTACCCTGTGGTTGAGGTAAATGCCTGCACACAGGCCATTTCCAGACCATACCCTGGGCTCACCATCTAAGTGCATCCACACAGGAGCTCAGCAGGTTAGCATCACTTGGGCAAACTAGCAGCAAACTTCTGAAAACGTGAATGGAGGCTTCTAAGCAGCACAGCCCTTAAGTATGGTACTTTGCTGGCAGTGGAAACAGTGGGTTTCCCCTGAGCTGAGAAAGCCATGTTCTGTGTCAGCTCTCTTTCCTTAATTTAGATGGGAAAAGGTGAGCTCAACCTCAGGTTGCGCTTCTGTGTAAAAAAGGCCCAGGCTTCCACTTATTACGCTGAACTCCTTGGTGTCAGTGTGCATTAGGCATGCAGTGAGCATGCCCATGTGACCACTTGCTGCCAGGATATGACTATGCCCAGGTGGGCTCACACACAGCATAAACGCACAGCCAGCAGGTGACACAGCTCATCATTTGCAGCAGTAGAAGTCTGGAAGCCTTTGGATCTGCGTACAGCTGCTGATTTGCATCTTTACATGATCAGTGTTCTAAAAACAGGGCCTTTCTCTCTTTCCTATGAACACTCTTCTTCTTGAGCTAATTTACCTTTTTTTGTTTCGGGATTGGTAAGGGTCTTCAGCACAGAAGGAAGTGGACTTCAATGAACTGTTTTAATTCCCATAAATCATTAGCAGTCAATATGCAATATATGGAATTGGGGATCAGCAGTCAGAGCCCATCATCTCCAAGGGTGACTTAGATTCCTGCCCATAGAGATTGGTTGTCTTTTAACCATTTAATGACTGTTTTCTGGCATGTGTCTCATGGGTCACATACCAGTTTGCAATGCCCTCAGCACAGTAGATATTACAGAGATCTGCTGATTCTCCCTACCGTCCCTTGATGTGATCCTTCAAACAAATATCACTGCAGTGGGTTGGGGGAGGACTATTGTGGAAGATATATCTGTTCTGTGGAGGGAAGAGGTGAACCTAATCAAACAATAACACCCTTGGAGTAAGCCCAAGGTCCTGCTGTAGGAAGGCTGCACGTGGGACACTGCCACCATTAACCCTCATCGGGGTCTTTTCTTGCAGGTTCCTTTTTCTAACTGCAGCAGGGACTGCCTCCCTGGCACCAGGAAGGGCATTATTGAGGGAGAGCCCACCTGCTGCTTCGAGTGTGTGGACTGCCCCGATGGCGAGTACAGTGATGAAACAGGTAATACCCACAGAGCTGCTTTGGGGTTTGCAGAGGACCGTGAGAGCCCTCTGGGCATCGCCTGCAGTTGTGCAGAAGTTGCTTCCCTGCCATGCTGAGCTGGAGGCTGCTCTGCCACGAGGCCTCACAGAAAATGAGAAACTTCTGAAAAGCTTACAGGAGTTGAGCGTTGTGGTCCTCAGGTCCTGTCTTCTGCTAAGTCTGCTTGTCCTTTCTGCTCTGAGTTAGGAGAATTAAGGCAGAGAACTTGAAAAAAGGACTTGCATATAGGAAGCCTCTCAAGCAGCCACAAGCAAACTCCCTACACTGTAGCAATAGCTTTTGTTCCTCCAAAAGCCTGGAGGAAGGAGACACTCCCTATCCTAATCCTAAATTCTGTAGTTATCTGTCTGCTTTTCCTCATGTTGTCAGGGGTTTATTTTGTGCTTTACAAAGAAATAAAGTCCATTCCATCCCTGACTTCACAAGCAGAAAGGAATATTTGCCTTTATGGGATCACCAGCCACAGCTTCTGTTGAGCACTGGCACTGCAAGAGACTAGAATCTCTGGGTCCTATGAAACAGCCATGGACATCGTTTTTATTGCTTTCGTGGGAGCTTTGATCAAGCTGCTCAGGTTCTGCAGTGGAGGGAAAAGGTAACCTCAGTTTTAGAGTGGGTTGTAAAATTCTATATTTCCAACACCATTAGTGCTGCCTCAGTGTTGGGCATCACTAGGGTAATGAAGGCAAGTAAAACCCTTTCAGAACAGCTGTCCCCTCCATACTGCAGAGTGCTCAGAATCTCCTCACACCCTCTCTGGCAGAATTGGTCCTAGCGCACGCTGCAGACCTTTCCTGAGATGAAAACTTCAGTAAGCTGCTTGCAAGACTGAACAACTGTACTCCTTTGGGAGACTCTAATTTGCATCCTATCAGACAGGAATGATGTTTTTTTTTTTAGCATGAACATGTAGTACTACAGGATGCTTGGGAGCAGCATTTTCAAGTTAAATAGAAACAATTCTGGTCATGTCAGTCTTTTGGTGTTTTTCACAGGATTTTGGGAGCTAGCACTGGTGTGCTGGTGAAATTTGTGGGGTTGAGGGGGCAACTGCCTTCTGACTCCACACTGCTGCAATTTCAGCTGACAGTAATGATCTTTATTTCCTGTGCTTGCCAGTTTTATAGGCATAGAGAGCAGTTTTACAACCAGTCTCATCCAGCTGAGACAGTGATGCTACCGAAGGAGACAGTCTGTCATCTCCTCTCCCAGCTGTTTGCTCCCACCCTTTGTCTGGGAGCTGGTACTTGTGCAACCATAGAGCAAGTTGGATCAGGTCTCTGGTCTTTCTAAACCAAACTATTGGCAGGTTGAATTTCCAGCTAGAACGAGTAGGTGCATGACCTATAGTGCTAACACAAAGGAGGGGGCAGGAATGAGCAGCCTTGGGAGAGGAGGGAGATCTGGTTTACTCCCTTCAGTGGCAGCATGGTCTGTAAGTCAGCTCAAGACAATAGTGAAAGCACTTCCTTAGGATGCAGTGCTAAATTGCTGCCCCTGTCTCTGGTAGAGGTGGTTGAATTTCCTGCTGTGTCAAGTTAGCTCTGCCTTGCCTGCAGTTTGCAGTAGGCTTCCAGGTAAAAGGCAGAAGCTGAATGGATGTAAATGAAATGACATTTGGTGATGGGAGCTTCTGACCGAGGTTTTGCATCTAGTGCAAGTTTTTCATATGAACAGCTTAGGTGAGGCAACCAGGCATTAGGAAAGCAGCATGATATCAGGTCACGGATGCTCCCTGCAACTACCCGTCCAGAACAAAACAGCTTGAAATCCTCTGCCCTCGCTAGCTGGGCATTCCTGGCTTTCTCACTGGCATGAAGCTCTGCTCTGGGAGCTATGCTTTGTGTCTGTGTTCATGCTCAGGTGCAAACCTCAGAGGGAGGTTGCTGCTAAAGGGGTTTTCTGAATGTTTGTTCCCAGAACTCACTGCAGGCCATTGCTGTCCCACTGGGATTCCAAAGGCTGAAGTAGGTTATGACTTCCAACTCACTGCTCTCAACCCCTTTCCACTGCCATCAAGGGAGTCATGAGCCTCCCCACTGGAGCACAAGACCCATTTGGGTCAAAGAAGAAGAGCAGAAGCAGCAGGTCTTTGCCTTTTCATCATGGCAGCCATTGGAGACATACGTTGCCATCCCAGTAGGTACAACTAGTTTCATGTAAAGAGATGGTGGCATCAATTTTCCCTTTGCAAGTATCAGTGGGACACTTTGCTGGGTGTGGAGAGAGTGATATCACTTAGACGCATCTTCCCCTAATGTTCCAATGTGAAATGAGAGTGTGCTGGGAGTCGAGGGCATTGCCTGCCTTCAGGGAAGAGCAATTTAAACACTTCTAAGACTCACCTCCATGGAATATGAAACAGGGTCTCAAAGCACTTAAGGAGGCAAGCACATTTTTAATTTTCTCTGTAATAGAGACAGGCAGGATGTTTCAAATTATGATAGAAGTGTGAGAAGTATGAAGACAGACAGAAGTAGATGATAAAAATGAAGGAATAAGAAATAGAGAGAGACAGAGCCTGCGTAACAGCCAATAGCAATCAAAGTTTGCAAAGTTTTGCCAAGAAATGGATTCCAAAAACACAAGTGCAGGGGCAGGACTCTTTTTAAGCTGGAACTAAGCATGCTTTGTGTTGTGCTATATAGCCCATGGGAGGCTGTTTGTTTCAGTGTAAAACACTGTTAGACACCACCATATGACTCTGGGAATCTGCAGGCACCTGAAGGGAACACCCCATGTATTTAAGGTGAAGGCTGGTGTGTAGCTGCCATATATGTCATTGTCCTGGTTTCAGCTGAGATCGAGTTAATTTTCTTCCTAGTAGCTGGTAGAGTGCTGCTGTGTTTTGGATTTAGGATGAGAATCATGCTGATAACACACTGATGTATTTAGTTATTGCTAGGCAACGTTTACACCAAGTCAAGAACTTTTCAGCTTCTCATACCACCCCACTAGCAAGGAGGCTGGGGGTGCTCAAGAAAGTGGGAGGGGACACAGCCAGGACAGCTGACCCCAACTGACCAAAGGGATATTCCATACCATATGACATCATGCTCAGTATATAACTTGGGGGAAGCTGGCTGGGGGTTTAGACCGCAGCTTGGGAACTAGCTGGGCTTTGGTGGTCTGCGGGTGGTGAGCAATTGTACTGTGCATCACTTGGTTTGTATATTCTATTATCATTATCATCTTCTTCTTCTTTTTCCTTTTCTGTCATATTAAACTGTTGTTATCTCAACCCATGAGTTTTTTTTCCATTCTCCTCCTCATCCCCTTGAGGGGGTGGGAGGGAGCAGCTGCATGGTGCTTAGTTACTGTCTGGTGTTAAACCACGACAGTCCTTTTTGGCACCCAGTGTGGGGCACAACGGGTTGAGATAATGACAGATCTGACCAGAGCGCATTAGAACAAATTTGTTATAAGCGTTCATTATATTAGGTGAATAGTTGCTGGTCGCAGCGTTGATTCATTCTCCCTCGCAGTCGTTGCGCGTGTTCACAGAGCTGTGTTATGTAACACCTGACTTGCCGTATGTGTTCCCCGTTGTGTTGTTTGTCATCTCTGCGTGCTGGGTCAAGGTTATTATTGTGGCGTACTTTGTAGTACTGACTTGTGATATGATAAACCTGTTGGTCGCGAGACTAATCTCAGCATTGCCATCATCTCCGTACTTCGGGAGCCATCTGTTGGAAGCTATTAATAATTACACTTCTCTCTTTTTCTCCTCGGAGAGCCAATATGTGGGGGAGACACCTTCCTTCACCTTCCCCTTCCCCTCCAGGCTAATTACAACAGCTCTTGAGAATGTTGAATATCCTTGGGATGTTCAAACCAGCATGTTCCTATTGCTATGTCTCCTGAATGTAGTTCAGGTCTTGTTTAAGGTTAAACTACTATTTAAGAATACCACCCAGAGATTAACCCCAGTGACAGGCGCTGCGGCTACTCCAACCACCACGAGAGGCACTGCCACTACTCCAACCTCCATGATAAGCACTGCGGCTACTCCAACCCTGGCTATGTGTACTGCGGCTGCTCCAACTCTGGCAACAGGCACTGCAGCTGAACCAGAGAACCAACCTTTGCCGGTATCGGTCACCCCTATACAGAAGAAGAAATACAAAAAATCAGCTTGCTTAGTAAGGGATGACCAATGAACCAGGACCATCAGGACACCAGGAGAAAGAGGCAGAACCAGAGGTAATCACCCAATCCCTGTCCCTGAGTGAGCTGCGAGATATGCGAAAAGATTTCAGGCGAGCAACTTGTCACCTGGCTGCTCTGATGCTGGGATAACGGGGCCAGTAGCCTGGAATTAGAGGGTAGGGAGGCCAAGCAGGTGGGACCCCTGTCGAGGGAAGGGGCATTGACAAGGCGACTGAGAAAAAGACACAAGCTTTCAGCCTCTGGAGGCAACTTCTGTCAAGTGTGAGGAAAAGGCAAAGATGTTGTATGTCATCCAGGCAAGTGGGCCGCCATGGAGAGAAGTATCCTAAGGGAATTAGCCATGCAGGAGATGGTTTACTGTGACCCAGACAACGTGCAGGTACCCACAGATCCAGATGAAGTCCAATGTACCCGACCCATGTGGCAGAAGTTTGTACAGAGCACAGAACCTGCTCACCCTTTAACAGTACCATATGGCCAGTGCAAAAGTCCAATGGAGAGTGGAGACTGACAGTAGACTATTGCGGCCTGAACGAAATCACGCTGCCAATGAGTGCTGCCATGCTGGACATGCTAGAACTTCAATATGAACTGGAGTCAAAGGCAGCCAAGTGGTATGCCACAACTGATGCTGCAAATGCATTTTTCTCAATCCCTTTGGTGGCAGAGTGCAGGCCACAGTTTGCTTTCCCTTAGAGGGGTGTCCAGTACTCCTGGAATCGACTGCCCCAGAGGAGGAACACAGCCCCACCATTTGCCATGGGCTGATCCAGACTGCACTGGAACAGGGTGAAGCTCCAGAGCACCTGCAATACATGTGCAACATCATCGTACGGGGCAACACAGCAGAAGGAGTTTCTGAGAAAGGGAAGAACATAGTCCAAATCCTTCTGAAAGCTGGTTTTGCCATAAAATGAAGTAAGGTTAAGGGACTTGCACAGGAGATACAGCTTTTAGGAATAAAATGTCAAGATAGGCGTCATCAGATCCCAATGGATGTGATCAACAAAATAGCAACCATATCTCCAGCAACTAGCAAAAAGGAAACACAGGCTTTCATAGGTGTTGTGGGTTTTTGGAGGATGCATATTCCAAATTACAGTCTGATTGTAAGCCCTCTCTAACAGGTGACCCAGAAGAAGAACAACTCAAAATGGGGCCCTGAGCAACAACAAGCCTTTGAACAAATCAAACAGGAAATAGTTCACGCAGTAGCCCTTGGCCCAGTCCAGGCAGGACCAGATGTAAAAAACATGCTCTGCACCGCAGCCGGGGAGAATGGCCCTACCTGGAGTCTCTGGCAGAAAGCACTAGGGGAGTCTCAAGGTCAACCCCTGGGTTTTGGAGTCGGGTACAGAGGATCTGAGACCTGCTACACTCCAACTGAACAAGAGATATTGGCAGCGTAGGAAGGGCCACTTTGGAGGTGGTTGGTACTGAAGCACAGCTCCGCCTGGCACCCCGACTGCCGGTGGTGGGTTGGATGTTCAAAGGGAGGGTCCCCTATACACATCATGCGACTAATGCTACATGGAGTAAGCGGGTCACACTGATCACACAGCAGGCTCGAATAGGAAACCCCAGTCACCCAGGAATTCTGGAAGTGATCGCAGACTGGCCAGAAGGCAAAGATTTCGGAATATTGCCAGAGGAGGCATGCTGAAGAGGCCCCACCATATAATAAACCGTCAGGAAATGAGAAGCAATATGCCCTGTTCACTGATGGGTCCTGTTGTGTTGTGGGAGAGCATCGGAGGTGGAAGGCTGCTCTGTGGAGTCCTACACAACAAGTCGCAGAAGCTGCTGAAGGAGAAAGTGAATCGAGCCAGTTTGCAGAGGTGAAAGCCATCCAGCTGGCTTTAGACATTCCTGCATGAGAAAAGTGGCCAGTGTTCTGTCTCTGCCCTGACTCATGGATGGTGGCAAATGCCCTGTGGGGGTGGTTACAGCAATGGAAGCAGAGCAGCTGGCAGCGCAGAGGCAAACCCATCTGGGCTGCTCCATTGTGGCAAGAAATTGCTGCCCGGCTAGAGAAGCTGGTTGTGAAAGTACGTCATGTAGATGCCCATGTACCCAAGAGTCAGACCACTGAGGAGCATCAAAACAACATGCAAGTGGGTCAGGCTGCTCGGGTTGAAATGGCTTAGGTGGATCTGGACTGGCAACATAAGGGTGAATTGTTTATAGCTCGGTGGGCCCATGATACCTCAGGCCATCAAGGAAGGGATGCAGCATATGATGGGCTTGTGACTGAGGGGTGGACTTGACCATGGATGCTATCACACACAAGTCATCCATGAATGTGAAACATGCACTGCAATCAAGCAAGCCAAGTGGTTAAAGCCTCTCTGGTATGGAGGACGATGGCTGAAATATTTATAAGGAGAGGCCTGGCAGATTGATTACATCACACTCCCACAAACCTGCCAAGGCAAGCGCCATGTACTTACAGTGGTGGAAGCAACCACAGGATGGCTGGAAACGTATCCCGTGTCCCATGCCACTGCCCGGAACACTATCCTGGGCCTTGAAATGCAAGTCCTGTGGTGACATGGCACCCCAGAAAGAATTAAGTCAGACAATGGGACTCATTTCCAAAACAAGCTCATAGACACCTGAGCCAAAGAGCATGGCATGGAGTGGGTACATCACATCCCCTGTCATGCACCAGCCTCCAGGAAAATTGAACGATGCAATGGACTGCTAAAGACTACACTGAGAGCAACAGGTGGTGGGACCCCCAAACATTGGGATAAACATTTAGCAAAGGCCACCTCGTTAGTTAACACAAGGGAGCCTGCCAATCAAGCTCACCCTGCCCAATCAAAACTTCTACATGCTGTAGAAGGGGATAAAGTCCCTGTCGTGCGCATGAAGAATATGTTGGGGAAGACAGTCTGGGTTAGCCCTGCTTCAGGCAAAGGCAAACCCATCCATGGGATTGCTTTTGCTCAAGGACCTGGGTGCACTTGGTGGGTGATGCAGAAGGATGGGGCAGTTTGATGCATACCTTAGGGGATTTGATTTTGGGTGAGACTAGCCAATAAATTAAATTGCATGATGTTAATTGCTAAATAACCCTGCCATTGTATGTCATCACTACTATGATTGCTATATGCCGTATCAATGACATTACAGTAAGAATCACCCAGATTAATGAAGGATGAGCTTTGATGAAACTGAGCAAAGTGCAGCAGTAATGGAACCAGAACTGGCTTCAGCATGCAACGACCCAACAGCACACACCATCGCTCCTGCCCTGAGAGACTGTTATGACAGATGGAGCCCAAAGTCATGGATTAAATGAACTCAACAAACATTTTTGAGGGATGGCCCATAGACTAAGAGAATGATATCTGTGTGTATATATCAAAAGACAGGAAAAGTGGGGGTCATGAATTGGAAGGTATTGGGTAGTATAGAACCTTGGCATAATGTAGAAGGTATGGAATAAGGGGTGGATATTGTCCTGGTTTCATCTGGGATAGAGTTAATTTTCTTCCTAGCAGCTGGTATAGTTCTGTGGTTTGGATTTAGGATGAGAATCATGTTGATAACACATTGATGTTTTTAGCTGTTGCTAGGCAACATTTACGCCAAGTCAAGGACTTTTCAGCTTCTCATACCACCCCACTAGCAAGGAGGCTGGGGGTGCTCAAGAAAGTGGGAGGGGACACAGCCAGGACAGCTGACCCCAACTGACCAAAGGGATATTCCATACCATATGACATCATGCTCAGTATATAACTTGGGGGAAGCTGGCTGGGGGTTTAGACTGCAGCTTGGGAACTAGCTGGGCTTTGGTGTTCTGCGGGTGGTGAGCAATTGTGCTGTGCATCACTTATTTCATATATTCTATTATTATTATTACTATTATTGTTATTATTGGTTTTGTTATTATTATTGTTATTATTACTATTATTATCATCATCCTTTTCTGTCATATTAAACTGTCTTTATCTCAACCCATGAGTTTTACCTTTTTTTTCCAATTCTCTCCTCCATCCCACACCCCCTGTGTGGTTGTTTTAGCTGCCAGCCAGGCTAAGCCACAACAGTCATCCCACATTTCAGCCACTCGTTCTGACAAACCTTCCCTCTCCCTGTCACTTCTTTTTCAGATGCAAGTGCCTGTGACAAGTGCCCTGAGGATTACTGGTCCAATGAGAACCACACATCCTGCATCCCCAAGCAGATAGAGTTTCTGTCCTGGACAGAGCCCTTTGGGATTGCTCTGACTCTCTTTGCTGTGCTGGGAATTTTCCTGACTTCTTTCGTCCTGGGAGTCTTCACCAAATTTCGCAACACGCCCATTGTCAAGGCCACAAACCGGGAGCTGTCCTACCTCCTCCTCTTCTCCTTGCTCTGCTGCTTCTCCAGCTCATTGTTCTTCATTGGTGAGCCCCAGAACTGGACTTGCCGTCTGCGGCAGCCAGCTTTTGGCATCAGCTTTGTCCTCTGCATCTCCTGCATCCTGGTGAAAACCAACCGTGTCCTGCTCGTCTTTGAGGCAAAGATCCCCACGAGTCTCCACCGAAAGTGGTGGGGCCTCAACCTCCAGTTCCTCCTGGTCTTCTTGTGCACATTTGTGCAGATTGTCATCTGTGTGATTTGGCTCTACACGGCCCCACCATCCAGTTACCGAAACCATGAACTGGAGGATGAGATTATCTTCATTACCTGCCACGAAGGCTCCCTGATGGCCCTTGGCTTCCTCATTGGTTACACCTGCCTCCTGGCAGCCATCTGCTTCTTCTTTGCCTTCAAGTCTCGAAAGCTACCTGAGAACTTTAATGAGGCCAAGTTTATCACCTTCAGCATGCTGATTTTCTTCATCGTCTGGATCTCCTTCATTCCTGCTTACGCCAGCACATATGGCAAGTTTGTCTCTGCCGTGGAGGTGATTGCGATACTGGCTGCCAGCTTTGGGCTCCTGGCCTGCATCTTCTTCAACAAAGTCTACATCATCCTCTTCAAGCCCTCCCGCAACACAATCGAGGAGGTCCGTTGCAGCACAGCTGCCCATGCTTTCAAGGTGGCTGCCAGGGCCACGCTGAGACGGAGCAACGTGTCACGTAAGCGCTCCAACAGCCTGGGGGGCTCCACCGGCTCTACCCCTTCCTCCTCCATCAGCAGCAAGAGCAACCATGAAGACCCTTTTCCTCTACCGGCCTCCGCTGAGCGGCAGCGCCAGCAGCAGCGTGGGTGCAAGCAAAAAGTCAGCTTTGGGAGTGGCACGGTCACCCTGTCGCTGAGCTTCGAGGAGCCACAGAAGAATGCCATGGCCAACAGGAACACCAAGCGCAGGAACTCCCTGGAGGCCCAGAACAGCGATGACAGCCTGATGCGGCACCGGGCCCTGCTTCCCCTGCAGAACAGCGAGCCCCTCAGTGCTGAGCCCGGCTTCCAGGCAGCTTCCAGCCCGGAGACCAGCTCACAGGAGTCGGTGGTGGGAGACACCAAAGAAGAGGTACCAAGCCCTGAGGTGGAGCCTTCCCTGCCATCGGCTAACTCCCGAAATTTTATAGGCACTGGAGGTGGCTCTGTCACAGAGAACACAGTGCATTCCTAACGAAAGAAGATCGTGAAAAGCACACCAGCCCCCAAGAGGAACTTGTTCACCTCTTGCTTCTGAACGGGAAAGACAACAGACACTCCTGTGACACAGCCCCACCGCACCTTACTGTTAGCGCCAGCAGGGTAACAGACGTACCTCCAGAGGAACGACTGTGTCTGGGGAGCCTTGGACTGAATTTGCATTTGCTTTATCGAAACCAGGACATCTCAGAAGGACAAGTGAAGATCGCCTCTGGTGGGGCTTAAGCAGAAGTCTGCATGCTGCCTTGCCTCCGTAAGGTTTCCCTGCCAGACTGCAACTCAGCTGACTATGGGAGGCACTAGGCAATTCCACTATACTCTGCTTTTACGTTTATGTATAATATTCCTCTTTCCCACTATGTATAATATTCCCTCTTTATCCAGTATATGTGATCTGTAACCATGTGCATCAGGACTCTCAGCTCTACAAAAGCAAGGTACACGGTTTCACTTGGGGAAAGCACGGTCGTGGGGAAAATAAAAAAGCCCCCAACATCCTGCATGCTGTGTACAGCCAAGGGTGTGAACATGTAAAGTATTTAATGTGACAGAGCGCCCTGCTATTTATATTTAGTAATGTCCCAATCTCTCCTTTCTGCCCAGCAGCAAGTACTGGACAATATTCTTCATAGACTCCATTGCACTAGACCAAGCTACTAGGTTCCTACTGGTTTCCTCCAGCCTGCCTGCTTTGATGGAAGGGGGAGAACAGCTTGTAAATCCCCCCAGAGAACGTTGCGAGAGCACAATGAGATGTATCCGTGATTGATTATGTCGCTAGTAGTTGTACGCTTAACAAAGTGTTGCTGCTGTAATATTCCACATGGCATACATGGCTAACCCTTTCACACCATAGTCAGTGTTGTGCTTTCCCATGTTAATCTGCCTCACACCTACACAGAGCATTGCGCTAGTCATGACGATGCTGGTGGGCCTGATCCAAAGCAAATGAAACAAGGTGAAATGGAGGAGTTAGGGCTGGAGAAATAGCCCCCAAATGTGGTAATATGATTGCAGGAGTGGGTGAATATCTGAAATGTGTGTGCTGGTAGATGACTGGATGAGGAAGACATACAAGCCTGGTCTCTGAGACAAGCATGCAGACAAATGGGTAAACTGGCTATTTTTTGGCTCCTGTAGGCCACCAACGAGGTTATTTCCCTTATGGCACATCTTGAAGAGAGGGCACCTAGCACAAGAGGGGCACACTCTACCTAAGCAGTAAGGACTTCAGCAAAGAGCATAGCACAACTTCATTACTCTTGACACCTGTCTCACTGCCCCAAAAGCAGACGTAAGTGCTCCTGCTTTTGCAAGGTATGCCTGGTTCTTCATCCATGCCGGAAAGGTTGGAAGAGAGTCGTTAGAAGAGATATTTATTGCAGCCTGATGAGAGAAAAAGCACCCCTCAACAGCCTGGTAGGAGGGGGTAGGGTTACGTTGCAGAATTTATTTTCCTCTTCTCATATCCCATGTGCAAGAACAAGCATCTGACGTGAAGATGTCAGTACCCTCCCTCATCAAACAAGAAGGTGGTCTAGACCTCTGTGGAAAGGTACGCAGGCCTGCTGCTTAGTGTGAACAGAGATGAAAGGATTGCATGAATGCGTTGGGGAAAATAGCACAATTCTCTTGTTACTGTTTTTGCTTGGTTCTTCTTTTGCCAGGGCAGGCAAATAAAACTTACAGGTGACTTTACTGCATAAAAACTTTGTTTTGCCACCTCCACTTGTTGCTGACGAGGAAGAGGAGTTTTGGCTTAGAAGAGCACAGTGGAAGTCCAGAGCCTCAAGGAGCATTCTATTAAGACAAGTTATTTTAACCCTTTTGTTGATCTGTTACGTTCACCTCAGAGTGGGCTCAAATTTTAATTACACCATGTAAGAACCAATCCAACTTTAACTGTAAGGCTTCCATATTACAATATTTGATTAAATCTATGGCACTGCTGGTTAAAAGGAAAGGAAAAAAAAAAAAAGTTTGAAAACACAAATCCTTTTGTGGCCCAAATTTTGGAAGCCACATTCTAACCCTGGACCCAGTGGGAGTTGCTCATTGCTTCTGAAAAAAAATAGGTCCCTTCCCCAGGCTGCTGACTGTGGCCTCTGGGCTTAATTTAGGGTACAGAACTGATACTCTGGGGTCTCTGGAGTCTAAATGCACAAACGGAGATGGGCACTAGATGGCAGAAAGGGCTAAAAAAAAATTACTTCTTTTAGGGCTCACCCTCCCAAAAATTTCAGTAGCCAAATAGTTTTAGTGGTAGTGAATCATTCCTACTAGCAAAAACTAGTACAGTAGCCCCTGAACCAAAGCTGACAGCATTGAAAGTGCAGAAGTACTTAATGAATGAAATGAAAATGACACAGGATACAAACTGAAGACTGTGCGCAAACAAAAAAAAAAAGTGTGAGAAACAGAAAGTCATCACTGACTGCCTTGTTTGGAGAAAATATTCTCTGGCTATACGCATTAGATAATGTTGACATTTGGGTGTTTTTCAGTCTTGGGGTGGTTTTCATTCTTTACATCTACTTAACAGGAATTTGTACCCTGGCACATTATGAGGCTCCAACAGCTGCCACAATTTTATAGCAAGAGCCCAACTGTGCTCAATTTGCTGGGGAACCCCCATCCACCCTCGCTGCATGCATACCCCGAGCTCCAAGCCTCAAGCTCCACATGCTGCATGGGAGCCGCTGCTGGCAGCCTATTCTAGTGATGCACACGCTAGGTGCAAGGGAGGTTCTGGAAAAAAAGACGCCCTTCATGAAGGTGATTTCCAGGAGAAGAGGAAGTTTGCTCAGACACCTGTCCAAAAGCCTGTCTGTGTGTCACACAAGACAATATTGATGAAGACAAGTTGGAAAACATCTTTCCCAAGCCTGAGAACCTCTGCTGGCATGCTCCCACCGCCCATGGCTCAAAAACCTACTGGAAAGCACGTGCCGGTGTGATGTTTCCTGAACTGTCCAGTAGAGAAGCAACAGCAGAGTGTATCAGCTCCATGGTGAGACTTCCATGGCAAACTTGGCTGACGGACAGGGAACCGTCCCAGTGAAGAGCCTGATCCTTCACCCCCACTCTGCTCACAAACCTGGCAGAGCTCTGCCTGCCCAAAGCCCCAGCAGAGCATTTATTTGCTCTCCACAGAGGAGAGAGATGATAACAGGGGAAGGAAACCCTTCTTCCCCGTTCTGTTTCATGCTTCTCACCATGTCCTCCCTACCAGTGCATTCAGCAGGCAGTATCTGCTGCTGTTAAATTTAGGCTTATATTTACCACATGTACCAAGGGGTGCTGGGAATGGGCAGGAGGAAGGTAGGTTTTTGTTGTTGTTTTTCCAAGGAATCTGGATGTTTAAATTGGGGGGAAATTTAGCTGAAGACCTGAACATTTAGACTGATGTCTCACCAGGTGGTTTCCCAAAGACTGGATAAATCACCACAGCCTTGGGTGTGCTGGCTGAGGACCAGCAAATTCAGCCCGGGAGAAGGAACGATGAATACAGTGAATGAGGGATTCCCGGAGATGGAAACTTTCCACACTGCTAAATGTGTCACGTAGGTGACAGCTGCTGGAAAACGTGACACACCGGAAAATAAAAAAGCTGCAGCTCGGGACAGCCCTGACCTCATGCAGGACTGTCACAGCGGTGTCACCCACCAAAGACCGGCTGCAGACCTTCTGTGGCTTATTCTGCAGACAGCTTTCATTGCAACTCTTGCTTTTTAGCTTGTTTTCTTCCATCAGCTAGCAGCCTACGGGACGGGAAACTTTCTGCCAAGCCCGGAGAGGTGGCCCCACTATGTTGTACTAAAGAGTTAATTTCCCCGGCCGGGCCGCGTCCCTGGTGCCACCGCTGCCTCCCGCCTCCGCGGCGGTGACAGAGGCGGGGCGCTCCCGCCGCAGCCTCACCGCTCGGGACACCCCCACGCAGGTTCCAGCCTCCGCGCTGGGCGCAGGTCCGGCCCCGATTCCGGCCCGCCGGTGGGCCCGGCCCCGCCTGAGGGGGAGGGCCGGCGCGGCGGCGAACGGAAGGGAGTGGCTGCCATCATGTTGTGCGGGGGCATCTCGGCGGTCCGGCCCGCTACCGACGAGACACAGCAGATCGTGGATGAGGTGAGGGGACGGCGCCGGGCCCGTTGGCGGTCTGAGCCTGCCGGCTTGGGTCGGTAGCCGCCGGCTCTCCTTGCGGGCCTGCCCGCCGGGGGGGACGCATCCACGGGCGGTAGGCTTGAGGGCTCCGCTGGGGCCCCATGCAGGGGATGGCTGGGGCCCAGTTGTCTGCGGCCATCGCTCTACGCAGCGGAACGCGGAGACGGCTTTCCTCCTCCCTCGGTTTAAAAGCAGGAGGGCTGACAAACTGTGGAAATGCAGTGAGCCATCACTGGAGCCCTCCCTGTGCCTGCCTGGCCTGGCGTAGTTTCACTGACTCCAGGCAGAGCAGGTTGAGGATTTTAAGAGGCCATTTTAGAGGGATTTCGAGAGGAGCCGCAGGCAGCGTTGAGTGCTGCGGGACAGCCGCCGTGCTGCCAGCTCCCTTCCTGGCTCTGCAGGGGATGTGCTGCCTGCCAGCGCAGAGCCATCCGGCAGCCACTGTACCTCCCACCTCTAAAACATCCATTTTCTTGAGCTTGAGGAAGGAGCTCAGGAGGTTCTTGCAAAGTCTAAATCTTGTAGCCACTTTTTTTTTTGGGCGGGGGGGGGAATAAGTAGGAAAACCTCATAGCTGCTTCTGCTACTCCCCGAAGCAGAATTCAGCTCTAACAACGGCCAACCCCAACTCCCGTAACTTAAAGTACTGCCCATGTTACTGGAGCACATGCTTTTGCTGTGAAAATGCCAACGTACATCAAAGTTCTTTCAAAGCATGCCGTCCTGTTGCAGTCATGGGAACTCAAGTTCCTTCTGCTTTTTGGTTTTATCAGCTAAGGTGTGGCAAGCCAGTGGAGGAAGATGAAGGACAAGCTCCAGCTTCTCATGCTCTTTGTTATTGTCCGGATTTGTTCCCCAGGCTGCAGCAGTTTCTAAACACATACAGAGCACCCAAAGGCACTGAAATTAAAGTTTAGCTTGCAGAATCTAAAGATTTTGCGTTAAAGAAAAAAAAAAGAAGAGATGTGCATCTTCTAAGCACGAACCTGAGTTTGCAGTAATGAGTACATAACTGAGAATTGCTGAGAGTCACAATTATTGTTTTGACCTGAAAAGGCCTATTTGTGGTGTTAATGTGCGTATGCAATTAACACTGCACATGGACTGAAAACTAGATTTGTTTAAAATCTCAAATTTCCATTCTGTGGCAGTCTACAGTGGTTTGGTAGTCCAAATATAAGATGAAGAGTAAAATACAAAACTCATTTGGATTCAGGCATGAATGGAATTAACAAAAAATCTGGCATTTTCATTTAAATCACCTAAGCATTTCACAGTTTGTCCAGCTTGTTTTGACTGCCAGCTTAAATTATTTAATGAAATATATATAGGAAAACCCAAAACTGAAATATCCGTCATATGCAGTCATATCCATATCTGGATACAGACTATGAAGGAAAGTTTTCTTAAATAAAGGTAGCCTTCTCAAATTACTTTGTTTGCTTCAGATCAAATCTTTGTGGAGATTTATTACAGCCTGCCAGTTCGCTTGCCGTAAATATATTTCCTGTTCCTGCTTTTCCAGTTCTTGCCTCCATTGCATTGTTTCATAAGACTCATGGCGATGGCAGACCATCCATCAGTCAGATTTGTGCAAGGGCTGCTGCTCACCCAGAGCAAGAGACACAGCAGGACAGCTTCCCTCTAAGTGTCTCCAGCTTAGGGGTCCTGTAGGAACTGCCTCTCCACAGCAAGGATTTCCACCCAGGCCTGTTCAGCCCTTGGCTTCTCACTGGCAGCTGTGGCAAGGGTTAGTCAGGGTGATTTGGAACCACCTGCTTTTTAGTAATTGCTCTGGGAGTAAGCAAAGAGGCCGTGCAGAACAGAGAAGAGCCTTCAGGGCATGATAATTTTCAGCCCTGTGATTGAATCACAGATTGTTTGGGTGGGAAGGGGCTGCACCTCCTGCCAAGCACAGGGTCAGCAGCCTCGGGCTTCTCGGGGCTTTGTCCAGTCAGGTCTTGAAAACCTCTGAGGATGGAAACTGGAGTTTCTCTGGGCAGCCTTCTATACTGCCGGAGTGTCCTCAGGGGAAAAGTTTATCTTTATATCCAGTCTGAACCTCCAATTTCAATTTATGACTGTTGGGTCTCATTCTTCTGCCCCTCTGTAAAGACCCTGGCTTCTTGTAAGTATTGGAAAGCTTTCCTCAAAGCCTTCTCTTCTGCAGGCTGAACAAGCTCATTTTCTTCTTCCCCTCACAGTACGATTGCTCCAGTCATCTGACCTCATGGCGGCTCTCTGCTGAGCTCACTACAGTTTATTGACATCTTTCTTGTACTAGGGGCCCAAAACTGGACATGTTCCAAATGTGCTCTAAGAAGTGCCAAGTCAAGGGCAATAATTGCTTGCCTCTGTCTTCTGGCTACGCTGCTGCGGATGCAGCCCAGTGCGCTGTTACCTCCATTACCACCAGGCACAGTGCTGGCTCGTGATTAGTGCACTGTCCCCCAGGACCTCCAGATCCAGACCGAGATGATGAATGAGCAGGGTGGGCTGATATCGGGTCTTTCAGAGAGTGTTTCTCTCTGGGCTCTCCCTCTCCATAATTGCATCAGATGGCCTGTTTGTCACATGCTGTGGTGAGTCATTGCCATGATAACACCCTGACATGCTTGTGGCTGCATGCAGCTCTGAGCTGTCTGCAGTCATGGAGCCCAGTGTTCAGCTCTCCAGCAGAAACAAAAAATGTGCTGAGCCAGGGCGAGTTTGAGACCTAAGAAACCAACCTTGCATGTCGCCTGGGATCACTGAGGGAGCACAGGACAGGACAGGGTCAGTGGGATGCTCATGTCAGCCCCCTCCCCTGCTTCTTAAAATTTGTAACGGTAGCTCTGGTGATGGAAACTGAAGCCGCTTGCTCTGTCCTCGAACTCGGGGGATGGGGAGGAGGGAGGACTGAATCACTGCACTTTCAGGGGCTGTGCCCTTCCTTGCATCTTAGAATGCAAAGTTGTTCAGTGCACTTTGATTTTGACATACTGTTCGCAGCCTGGAAGAAGCACAGAGGTATGACCTCTAAGAGGAGATGTGCAGTATGGTCACGGCTCCTAGGGACAGGATGGTCGCTGATCAGCTGTCTTGGAAAGGCACCAGTTTGGTCCTGCACCTTCCCGGTGCTGGAGAGGTGGGAGAATATACCCCATTGCAGGAATTGTTTCTGTTCCTATTTCACCTAGAGCACCTAAGCAGTGGCAAACTGGCATTTGTTTTTCCCCATGGAAGCAGGTGGGATTCAGGCAGGAGAACAAAGGTATTCCCTTGAATTTAGGAAGAAGGGGAAATACACCAGATGATAGCTGGAAAGAGAAAATCTACTCACCGCTGGTACTGATCCACTGGGAGAGGAGGGAGGGCTATATAATGATGATGCAGTGCAGGAGGTAAGGCCTATGTAAGGCCTGGGTAGAACTGCACTTGCAGCAAGGATTCCCAAGACTAATTCATATTGCCCTTGTAAACAAAGCCTGAAATCTTCTGCTTTCCTGGCCAAGAATTTTACCGTATAGCCATGATGTTCCAGAGAGCCAATTGTGGGAGAGAAGAGCTGCAACTCGTATGAGTTCAGGCCTCCCTCTGGGGTATTGGGCAAGTTATTCTGACTTGAGCACCGGTTTTACACTCTGTAAACTGGGATGATAACTCAGGTGGCTTTATGGTTCAGTTATTTTTTTGGAAAATGTTTACAGTTTGAAACATCATAGATTCCACCAAACGTGCTGGAAGAACTGTCAAATAAATGTTGTAAAACCTCAGACGTGGGTAGTTTGCTTTCAAAGCTTGATTTTTGGATGTCTCTTTTGTGATGCTGGGTCTGTAATAACTTGTTCTAAATTTGAAAAGGGAGCTAATGCTGAAGACAGCCCTTTTTCTTGTTGTAAAAATGATGTATATTAAAAACTTTTCTTTAAAAAGACTGGTAGTCTTGTGCATGTAGATACTGAAGCACTTCACATTTGTTGTTAGATATACAAGACAGAAAGGGAAGCTGAGACATCAACAGAGGAAATCATTTGTCAAAATAAATCTTCTAGAATACCCACACAGTTCTCTGTTGGAGGCTGCAGACTTGGTGTCAGTCTGTGGTGACTGAATCACACCAGTGTCTTGGCTCTGCTGCCTGTCTAGATTTCTGGTCATTTCATACCTTGGAAAAGCAGGAACTCTGGGAATTCAGCAGCAGGGACCTGGAGGGTACTGAGGCAAACTGATAGTGTGGGCCTTAAGTCCTGAATACTTGAATCTTGTATCAGTATTAAATGACCTATTGCTTCCTTAAGGTGAAACCTCAGCTAGAAGAAAAAGAAGGGAAAACGTTTGATGTCTTCACTGCAGTGGAGTTCAAAACTCAGGTGGTTGCTGGAACAAATTACTTCATAAAGGTAAAAGACACTGGGCAGTGGGAGGGGGTTTTGGTTTTTTTTTTTTTTAATTAATATGTATAATATTTGGAATAGTGTTTTTTTCCTTTACTTACCTACAGGATGGTGCTTATGATTTGACCTTAATAAGAAAAAAAATCTGTACATTAAAAAAAAATAAATCCACAGTTATTTTGTAAAATTTGGTTTTGGGCATAATTACACATCTGTGATGTCGAGCACTAACGTCACAGTAAGTGAAGTCCAGATGTGTAAAGATACAGTGAAGTATTAAACCTGCTCTGACTCTGCCTGTAGTGATACCACACACAAAAATGAGCAACTGTGATCAAAGCATTTAAGCGCTTGTTGTGCTGGGTAAGATTAGAGCATTTTACATGTTATTTAATATATTAATCACTTCTCTGCAACTCTGATTGATCCCTACCTGTATGTTCCCTATCTCAGGCACAGGGAGGCTCAACAAGCATAGAAGGATTAGGTGGTATTTCCACAAAGTCATGACTTTAAAATGAGACCACACCTTCTGAGGTGATGGTTTTTCTTACCACCTCTCTGCTTCTCCATCTTCAAAACACACCCATCTACACCATCCCTCCTGCTGAAGGCATGGAACTCAACTGCTTTTCATGCTTTGCAGGTCCATGTTGGTAATGATGAGTTCATGCACCTGCGGGTGTTCAGAAGCCTTCCTCACGAGAATAAGTCGCTGAGTCTCCACAGTTACCAGAGCAGCAAGACTAAGCATGATGAACTTGCTTTTTTCTAGCAAGCTTATCTTGTGTGTTTTCCTAATGGTTTCTTAACGTGCATTTTCTTATAGGCTTGCAAAATGTTGATTCCTGTGCCAACAAATGAGAAAAGAAAGTGTCTTTTTTTAAACTTAATGCTGGAAAAATCAATTTCTTTTATGCCATTCCTTTCCTGTGCAGTATCTACATTTTAGCGTCACAGGGCTCTCCTTTCACCTACACTAATGGAAACCCAAGTAGCTGCACTGATTTCAGCACAACTTAACCAGAATACTGTGGCTGAGTCCTCTTTGTGGACTTCTTTGGTCTGGAAATTGAAAGGGGAGTGACACTAGCACTCAAGTATTTACAGCAAGGGGCAACAGGAAAACCAGAATTTTTTCTGTGCTGTTTTGCAATTGTGAATATATCTGTAGATTTAAATTGTACTATGTATTTTATTGGCAAAAATCTGAAGAGAGGCTTGAGCTGAAGCAATTTTGAAAGCGAGAGAAAGAGGAGGATTATAGTCTTTTGAAACAAGCATTCCCTTGGTAATCATGTTTATCGTATTGCAGCAGTAGAATATAATGTCCAGTAGAGGGTGTATGAGTTTTAAAAAAAAAAAAACAACAACTTGCTTATTTTCTCAGTCCTAAGGAAAAGTCCTGGAAAAGAACTTAAGCTGGACAAGCATTTCTGTATTAATAAATATTTCTCTTGAATTGAAATGGCATATTTGACTGGTGTTTCACTGTTCTCTTTACTGGTTTTCAGTACTGGTTATTATCTTGCTCAGTTGTTGGTGGGTTTTTTTTTTCATGAGTGTTTTTCATATTCCAGATAACCTTATGTTTAATCTATGCTTTAATTAGAAATACTTTAATCTGGTAAGGGACTTGAAAGGCAGGTATATCAGCATGCTATATATTAGCAGCAAACACTAAGGAAAATCTGGGCCCTCTGTGCTCAGTGGAGCAGGGGACCAGCTGACAGAGGACACAGAAAAGGTTGAGGCAACTCAATGCTGCCTTTGTGATTACGGGTGGGACTTTCCTTCAGGAATTCCAGGTCCCTAAGATGAGTGGGAAAGTCTGGAAAAAGGAAGAATTCCCTCAGCAGAGCTGGATCAGATCAGGAGAGCACTTAAACAAACTGGACTTGGACAGTGCCATGGTGCTTGAGGGGATGCACCCATGGGTGCTTAGGGCACTGGCCAATGTCATTGCCAGGCCACACTCAATACCCTTTGAAAGGTCATGTCCATCAGGGGAGGTTCCCAAGGACTGGAAAAAAGAAAATGTCACTCCTGTGTTCAGGGAGAATCTGGGGCACTACAGGCTCATCAGCCTCACCTCAGTCCCTGGAAAGGTGGTAGAGCAAACAATGCTGGAAGCCATTTCCAAACACACCAAGGACAAGAAGGTGAGTGAAAGTAGCCAGCATGGATTTACAAAGGGGAAATCATGCTTAATATGATTGATAGCCTGCTATGATAAACACCTTGGCAGAGAAGAGCTGTGGATGTCATTTACCTTCACTTTAGTGTAACATCTTCATTAATGACCTGGCCGACAGGACCGAGTGCACCCTCAGCAGGTTTGCAGATGACACGACACTGAGGAGCGGCTGATACACCGGATGGCTGTGCTGCTGTTCAGTGCTGACCCCTGTTCTGGGCTCCCCAGTACCAGGCAGACACGGATGCACCAGACAGAGTCCAGCAAAGGGCCATCAAGACAACCGAGTGGAGCATCTTACTTAAAAGGCGAGGCTGAGAAAGCTGGGCTTTTTCAGCCCTAGGACAAGGTGAAGTAACGAGCCAGGCTCTTCTCGGTAGTGTTCAGTGCAGTGAAAGGGCAAGAGGCAATAGCCATGAATAGAAACACATAAATTCCATGTACATTTGGGGGGGGGGGGGGGACGGACGGACACGGGACCCAAACCTACCACCACCTTTTTTTTCCCTTTAGCAATTGCAAGGGTGTTCAAACAGGGGACCAGGTTGCCCAGAGAGGTTGAGGAGGCTCCACTGATGGAGAGCACCAAAATGCTGACTGCACATGGTCCTTATCCACCTGTTTTAGTTGACCTTGCGTTGAGCACAGGGATTTGACTCGATGATCTCCAGCAGACCCTTATAACTACAACCAGTCTGTGATTTTGTGTGTGTGTGTCTATTTATACCTGCTCAGAAAAACCTGTAGCCAAGCTTGTAAATTTTGATGTTTGCCTTGTGTAATTAAGTTGAGACTTGGACAGGGTTTGCTGCCCTCTGAGCTGAGGGGGAACAGTCCACGTCTAGATGATGTTGCTGCATGTTCTTGGCCACAGACTGAAAAACTGACAAGCAGCTTTGAGAATGCTTTGCTGGAAATTATCTGTCCCTTGCTCACTCTCACACACTTTCTGAGTAGTGGCCAATAGTTTGTATTTAATGCACTTAAAAGCAAATCCAAGAAGCCACATGGTGAAGTACGTAGCCTGTTAACACCTGAAGTATACTCAGGAGACCCTAGTTTTGTCTTCATAGCATGCCTGACTGTTTTGGAAAGAGGAGCTGAAATAGGTGTGCTCTGTCTCACAGCTATAGAACGTCAGGTGGCAGAAACAGCCTTGAATAGTATCTTAGAGCCTGCTTGAGCTTTAGCCAGGCAGGAGACCTAGACATGACATGCAGTAGATGAAGAAACAGCTTTCAAAACTTTTTATTTTCCTGCATTTACTGACACAGGCAGAATCCACATGCACTTTGCAGAAGTGAGGCATCATTCCCCATCATCTCTCAGAAGTAGGTCAGGGGATCATCTCTGGTTTTGCCAGTCTGAAAAGCGACAAGGCTGGGACCTTGGTTTTCATGAGGAAGGCTCTGAAACACCTTTAAGTGGACATAGTCGGCAGGAGAAACTTGGACCTAGAAACCAAAACAGCAGGAAGGTGAGGATCATGGGTGAAGCAGGTTCAAACAAAAGGCTGCTTTTACATACTTGGAAGACTATCTTTGCTCAAGAGCTTAATTTTATGTGTATCTCCATTTTTACTTCAACAGCTCTTAACCCAAAGTGGACAGTAACAGCAGAAACTGTCTACACCTGTAGAAAACTGTAATAAAAGCCTTCAGAAAATGAGTAGGAGTGCTTGGGTGTGGAAGCACCAGAAGGCACAAGAGGAGAAAGGTTTTGATGGCATCCCATGTCAGTCAAGATCCCAGCACATCAGCTCACAGCTTCTTGGGACACTCAGGGTAGGAGACAAGAGACAGTGAGTAAATCTTAATGATTCAGGGGTGGGGCAAGATGCAGAGTAGTGTCAGGTACAGAGATAGATCCAAAACCAGCACATGGTCCTAAGAAGCAATGACAACCCAAAAGTTGGGATCCCTTGTCTGTGGAATTACTGCAAACACATCAGTGCCTGAACAGACACCTTGACATGTCTTGGTGCTTGTGGGGATGAGTGTGAGTGGCTGAACTATTTTAAAATAAATTCACCTTCCCCATGAGAAAAATCCTCACATAAAGACTTGCTATGACATTGTGCATAATTTCGTTCATACAGAGCCAAGCACAACAGGTGCTAAACTCTCGCTGTGTGAGTTATATAGTATTAAGGAAAAGTGTAATGCCTGAGGCCCGAAGAGGCCTTTACATGCTTTCTGGTGGCTGCAACGTGGCTCAATGTTAGTCTTGGTCTGGATTACATCGCCACTGTAAGTCTGCTAGTAAACTATTAGTGATGTGGAAAATTCAGAAGTATAAAAGAATGAATCCTGTGACAGAGCTCATTCCAGTTAATGCTAAAATTAGTGTGTGTTTCCTGTCACTTGCAAGACTGGGAAAGAAGAGGCAAATCATCTCTTTTCAGTGTTAAAATGGATTTCTTCCAAATTCGCTAACATGTCAATCTTCATTTCTGAGTAGTTTGGTCATGAGGCTTGGCATGGACAGCAGTCAAGTATTTTACATTGCCTAGATCAGCAATAAGAGGGCACTAAGGGAAGAAATGCAACTTGGCAGGACTTCTGGCTTTACTGCAGCCTTCCTCTAAATTGTTACTGTTCATTACTCAGCACTTTGGCCACAAAGTGAAGGCACATCTCACAGGAGCAAGGGAAGGCTAAACATCATTCATGTAAGTGAGACTCAGACTAGCCATATAATAGGTAATCTGATAGTACAATCCCCTGGTGCCCACAGAGCAGAAATAACAAGAGTTATTTTAAGGAAGGACCTGGGAAAGAAGGTGTGGCAGTGTCTCTCCTTCCTAGGATCAACTAAATATAAGAAGCTTGGAGCAAATGCTTATAATGTTTCTCTGAAGAATTACTATCCCCCAAACCCTACTTGCCAATTTCTTTAATAAAAAGATGCATGTTTTAGAAGTTTTTAGATTCCTGTTCTACAGTAGTGCTAAACAGGGGAATTTTATAAGCATCTGGAGACAGTCAACTTTATTGTCACATCAGATCTTTTCCACCACATTTGCTTCTCTTTCTTGCTATGTCACTATGCAAGTCACCTATATTGTTTAACTACTAAGCACTTCCTATAATATATACAAACCTTAATAAAGTAGTTTATCCCAGCAACCACCTGAGTCTTATATACTATGGCTTCAAAGATGCCATATGTCCTGTTTTCCTTGCTTTCAAATTGTGGCTTCACCTGTAAAAAGAAAGGGAAAAATGGTTGGCAGGTTCATATTTAGGCTTTTCTTTCTTATCTACCACTCCAATTTTCATCCTTTCAAACACACACTCTTAATGAAATAAACCCAGAACTCCCAAAATAATTCAGTTTACACCAAGACCTCCAGTCCTCTTTCCTAGCATTCCCTCCAGCATTCTTTAAAATCCTGTTAGAATTAGACTTCCTAGTTGATTTCCCCTTGCCTCAAAAGCTGTCAAGCTAAACTGTCTCCAGCTCAGTATAGAGAAATTGCTATCTGCTGCCTTTTTCTTTACCAAAGGAGCTAGGTACCGAGCCATGCCTCCTAGCAGGGTACATCCCATGTCAACCACACTGTTATGCAGCGGTGCAAGACAGCCCCCCTCGCCTGGAAGTGCTGCGCCCATGCCAGTCGGCCTGGGAGGCTGCCGACCCCTGTTGTGTTTCACAGCCTCAGAGCTGCACTCCATCTCTTTAACGTTTTTCTTTAAAGACCTGCAATAAACCAACAGGGTGATTTGAGAGTATCAAGACAACCACCTGATGAAGTAGTTCCTGAAAGTTACTCTTGTGCTGGTGGAAGCCCTGCAGCTAAACCTGTAATTTAAACTAAACACGTCCCTGAACATCTAGAACCATGTAAAATACAAACAAATGTAATAGTTACAATGGTCCAGGACTAAACTACGTACTTCCATCTCCCAAACTGGAAGTATTACCTTTAGATTGTGAGCCAGAAATCAATCCCAGACCTGCATAAACATCATTAGTCCTTTACTATGTAGCAGCTGCAGATAGCTTAGTTCCAGAAGAAACAATGCTCTGTGCTGATAGCATTTATGCTCACAGCTCAGGTAGATGTGTTTATGCACAGTACCCAGTTTAAGCCCTGTAGATCTTAAAATATGCACATTTCAGACATCTACAGCCTTTTCACATACATATTTAAAAAAAAGAAAGAAAAAAAAAAAGAGGCGTAGCAGTTTTTCCTGAAACACACAAAGTGTAGGGCAAGTTTTAAGTTCACCAGCAATCACCGCAGTAATGTCCTCTCAGAGATGAAATATTTGTGTAACTACTAGGCTGAAAGGGCAGGGGAGTAGTGGGGGAGATAGCTGTGAACAGCAGTGGAAGTCTGACAAGGTGTTTGAGGCATCATGATTTATGTACCAGTGTAATAGTGTTTTACTATGGTTGTTTGCATCCGATGACACAAATTCCCTACAGAAAGGCAACTGCAGCGAATGTAACCCGAAAACTTTTTTCTGTCATCTAGAAAGCATAAACAATCTTTTGCAGGCTGGGTAACAGCCTCTCCTCTGCACATGACACCCATGCCGGAGGCCTGACAGAGGGCAGAGGCATTCCAAAAGTCGGGCAGAGGAGCACAGTGTCACTCAGCAGCCTGCTTAGGCAGCCCCCGGGAGGGGCCGGCAGCATGTCAGCACTTCTCACCACCTGCCTGTTTCACGGAAATGCACAGAATTAATTGGCTTTCCCAGCACATTCATCTACAGCCACCACTCCCATGGCATTCCTTCCTTGCAGACAGGTCCCAAAAAGCACCCTAGTAACATCCAGATGATCTGGATTTCAGACAGTCAGCAATTATCCAATTCATCACATTCAGGCTCCTCATAATCTCTTACTCTGCTCTTCTTCTGAGTAGCTTCCATGAGGTTTCTATTCCCGGGAACCGACAGCTATACTTTCAACTTGGGAGCTGCTAACTCTAGCAAACCAGGGAAACTTCAATTTCCAACTCCTCCCAGCTGGCTGGGTCTGAGGCTCCTAGGATGCTCCTAAGTGGCATCTTTTGGTACATATTACTCCCCTCTCAGAACAAAACAAATCCAGTTCTCTCCAGTTTTACCACCTCTCCCAACCTCTGACCACTATGTCCCCTATTTGTTATTTACGGACAGAGCTTTCAGTAAAATCCAGCAGGCAGACAGCTCCTTAATCCTCAGATAGAAAAATATAACATTCCTAAGCTCTTACCTAACAGCTCCTTAAACCCAAACCTTTTGTCAGTTTTAGGCAACAGCTTTGAAACAAGACTGAATGAATAACATTCCCCAGCTCACTAAGGATTAGACTACAGACAAGGCATAGGTGTAAGTAAATATGTCCCAAGAGCAGACAGACCTTTAGCATCCCAAGGTCTGCAGATGCTCTTCACAACTTCGCTCAAATCATATGAATTGCTTCTCTGTTTAGCAGACCACAGAATTGCATCATGAAAGGGTGACATTGCTATCTGGCTGGAAGCACAGCAGGATAGCCCCAACATAAGATTCGTCTCTGTAAGAATATTTCCTTTGAGACCTATACCAAAACCTCTGCGAGGGGGGGAAGGACCAGGAAGAGTTCTCTCTCCTGCTTTCAACACAAGGCAGAAATTTCACCTTGCAGAAAACAAAGAGCAAAGAATAATCTGTTTTGATTTTCCTGAAGTTACTGAGTACAGAAGAACACCAAAATCAAGATCAGTCCTCTCCAGGAATCAAACAGAAAATCTGTACATCCGCATCTCAGATTCTGTATTTGTCCTGTACTTTGTGAGCATTAGCACAGCCTGAAAAGAGCATTCACATTTTTAAGTGTGTGTTTGCTCACTGACAGTTAAGCACTGTGGTTTCATCTCTGATACACGTTACAATAGGGTAGGATCTTTTGATCACGCAGCCTAGCACTAAAAACATAGCTTGGTACCTGGCATGCTACGCTGTCCTAGCAATGTTCAAAGGAGGCCCTTTGAAAGGTATTTCAGACTTATTAGTCAAATTTCACAGCCCCCAACTGGCAGAAGACATTGCCCTTCCTGTCTGACACATATGGAAACAAGAATTGCAAATACACAAAGGTGCCACAAGTCCTTGCCTAGGGTCTCCCCTCCATAGGTAAAAGGGAATTTCTGATCTCTGCAAATGCTGCTCCTTCAACCACTTGTGCCAGCACAGGAGGAAGTGATACTGCTCCCGAGTAATTCAATCTGTCCCCAGGACAGTTTTAGATAATTTACTGCAGAACAGAAAGAGAAAAGGTTTATCTCTGCTGTTATCACATACTCCAGCCCTCCCCCATGTATGCATGCCCAACTCTGGCAACCCCAGTTGTGACTGACCAACAAAGCCCTACAATGGAAGAAGGCTCAGAGGAGCTGGGCAAGGGCCATGTGCCCACAAAACTCAGAAAATAACTCAGGGTGTGACTTACCACAGCTTTTGCAAATAAGTTAACTTTATCTCAACACAAAGGGGATGAGAGGGTGTTTGTTTTAGACAAACAGCTATGTCAGTTGAGTGGACCAACGGGTGGCATAACTCCCTGAGTTCATTAAAAGAATGTGAACACCTCCCCGAGTTAGCCAAACCAGCGGGGAGGGGGGTGTGTGTGTGAATATGTGGCTCTGCCCAACACAGAGTATAAAAGCTAAACAATGAACAAAAGAATTTCAAAGAGAACAACAATGGGCTTGAGCTGGCTTCAACCCATGTACTACTTCCCCAGGCAACTGAGGATGCCTGGTGTCGTGACAGTGAGCATATTATAGAAACCAGTAGCGGAGATCCCATTGGTATTGTGATTGAACTGTATATTGCAATTGCTGTATTTTGCTAAGAGTAACTTACATCTGTATTGTGTTACTAGTATATTTGTATCACTGCTAAATCAGAAACTTCATGTAACATCAAATATCTTCAAATACCTAAATTTGATATTAAACATTATACCCTCCATGTGTGGAATATCTAAAAGAACCTAGTCAGAGTACTGGACTCTGACGTCAGCCTACGCAGCCTATTTACAGATCTTTCTTGGTGGCTCTGCCCCTCCGCATGCACAGCCCAGCTCTCCTTACTCTGATTTCATCATTGCCTGCAAGCTCACAGGACATGCAGAATGGTGCCAGTGCAAACTCTGTCCTCTGCGGCACAGCAAAGGAGGGAACTCGGAGCCCCGCACACACATAGGTGTGTGCAGCAGTATTGGCCAACATGTTCAGCCCCGCTACTTCCTATTTTTGTTTCCTCAAGGAGGGTGTGACAACTGTTTTGTGCAGTCGCCAAAAGGGGAAGAGCTCATCTTTCAGAGCTGGGAGGGCGAAGGGGGCTGGGAGGGTGGGTGGGAACATGAGATGAGGCACCAAAGGAGCTTTCCCATGCCCATGGTTTTCCCCTCCCACTCCTCAGGATGCACTTTATACTCTTCCAAGAGTGGCTGCACTGCAGGGCATTAAAGGATCTGCGGAGGTGTTGTTCACACAGCTGCTTCCAGGACAGGACCACTGCCTGTAACCAGCCACCATGGCAACCAGACTGGCTCTGCCTGCTTTGTGCCAAGCCCACCTTGCCCCACTGGCTCACCAGCAGCCCCTGCATCGCAGCTGTGACTCTAGAAAACACTAGGTGCCAGCAGAGAACATGCCATTTATTCATAGCCTTGCCCTGTATATACCCTTTTCTAGCACATACTACCATATGATTTGTCCTATCCATGTCCTTCAGTGAGGAATTAATTCTACCAGGTACAATCTTCTCCCTTCAAATACACCACCTTTAATTTCAAACAAGCAACCTCAGTGCTGGGATAGCAGAGTTGGTCTTTGAATGACATGCAAACATTAACAGAAGGTAGCCAGTACTATGCCTGGCTACAGACAAGGATTAGACAGGTAAGTGCTTTGTCTCAGTCCTACCAGTTCACTGCCTATGCAGAATGCTGAGAAAATACTGGAAGTCAAGGAGATTCCTATTTTCAGCACTAGCTTCTTCAGTTTAAACACTGGTTCAGAATCACCACCTGGTCTCCCAGTCTTTGCACAAGCTTCAAGACTCAGCCTTTTGCACACAGAGACTCTTTAGAGAGGTTGCAACTCACCTTGTTAACAATATGCTGGACTTCTGGGGTAGCAGGCTTGGTCTCAGATAAGCCCCCAGGCATCATAGCAGCAGGTAACTTCTCTGAAATGATGGGTGGTTCTGAAGAGGGAAGTTCAGCGCAGTCTGAGCAGAGTCACCAGGCATCTCATATATATACACATACATGTGTCATGGAATCATATGACTTGTAACATATGGAGCCTACCATTACCAAACTGGAGAAAGAGACAAATGGGGAAAATGGGAAAAAAGCAGTGTAAAGCACTGATAATATTAATAGTAAATATAAAAAGCACTTTAAAATCTTAAGTGAGTATAGCCTCCACACCAGTAAGAAAAGCAAACAACAGCCTCCAGCCACCCACATCTTAAAAGAGTTGGTTTGGGCTGAAACTAGAACCTCTTGCCTCTCCACCCATGTGCAGATGACTAGTCTGTGCACTTAGGAAATGGATCGAAGTCACACCCAATATTTCCCAACACCATTCAAGATCAGAAGAAAGCACGCAGTAATTTCCTTAGTGCAGGTCCCGTTCAACTTGAAATTGTACTGTCTAAATATCCTTCCAAGTGGGGAACAGAAGCAGATTGCATTTTACTTTCAGTGACTTTACTTCCCTCTGCCTGACCAGAAAGGTGTCAGGGTAAACACCAGAACCAGAATGGGAAAAAATTAAATCCTAGGTTCAGGTAAGTACTGCAAATAAGTTATTTCTGCTTCTTTCCTATCAAACCTATAGTTGCATTCTGGCAATCATAGTAACAACTGAATATGCCATACCATTTACATTTTTATTGCAACTCTCATGCCAATTTCCTGGAAGACAAAGTACAATCCCTCTCACTACAGTAGTTGTGTGTGCACAATTTCAAGATACTTATATTTCACACACTGCTGAAATATGTAACATGCAGAATATACAGTCAGAAGTATTCATTCTGTAGTTACAGTCACAGACACATGACAGTCATGTTCATGACCATATACGAATGCAGAAAGCTCAAAACACGTGCAACCTACTGAGAAAAGGCTAGCAACTGTTAGCAGCCCTACCTGGTAAGGGAGAACTAACACTTCAAGACCACAGAAAAACTATTCCCCTTCAGTATTCCTGCCATCCCCCTCTCCAGCAACTGGGAGGAATGTTGTTCCAGAGCTAAGTAGTAGCAACAGACCAGACAATTTTTAGTCCTTAGGGGTGCATACATGAGAGGGGTTGAAATGAGAATATGTGCCGCACGCGGGCCATGAGCATTTCTGCTGGAATTAGCATTAGGGAATTTGCTACAAGCAAGCCTGTTCATGGCCACAGCAATGGTGACTGTGTAGCACAGACCTGTCAGTGTCCTAACCAGCCCACTGACACTCCTCACTGATTACAAGTGATGCAACAGACTGTAAACAAGTACTTCGTATCTAACTTCAAGGCCTGTTCTTGGTACAAAGGACCTGAGATTGAGAAACTGGGGCTGGAAGGGCCCTAAACTCAACAGCATATGGATCAAGGTAAAAGCAGCTTACTGATAAGGATGTTACAAAATTTCCCAAACTTGGGCAGCAGTGTTATGGGAGTGGATGATTTGTGGAAAAAACAGTTGCCCCGAGACAACATGTTTCTGAACAAAGAGAAAAATGTTTCCAGTTCTTGGGAATAAAGGGAATGGGAAGTGTTAAAGCTAAAAGTCTGCCATTTTCTCCAAATTCACCACTCCACTTGAGAAGTTTCTCACAGCCCAATCTGTGGGGTTCATGACAATTCAAGCTGATGAGCTCAATCTCCTTTTTTTGCACAGCACCCTGCTGATTCACTCAAATGGTGATCATCTTCCACCATGTTACTACCATGCATCTTATTCACAGAGCAGGACAGATGAGCTAACTTAACTGGAAGAGCCAGCTCACCTTACTGAGGCCAGAAGCCACAGAATGCATCCAACAATCATGCAGCACCAGTGCTAAACCAGGATATTTTATAAGCTTCTGCACTCATCAGGATGCATATCTCACTAACTCCCCTGGAAAGGGATGTTGATAAGATTCCCAAGGCAGCACTACCTCTCTGGAGAACTCTTGATTCTGATTAGTAAGAAATACACTGAGCACAAAGACTAAGAGGGTTAATTTATAATCTTGCAAATACTCTAGGTGTGAAACTGATGACATTAAAGTTGCATGGAAATCATTCATTGGACTGGACTCCATATTTCTGGGTTTTCTGGTTTTCTTACTTCAAAGCATAAGAACTTCCCCCCCTGAATGCACAGAGTTTTACAGAAGGGAAGGGAAATCAACGCTAATTGTCAGCAAGCTGATGCTGAAGTTTACACAGGCCAATGAGTCTGTTTTCTTTCCATGGGAATGATATTTCCAAGATTGGCATGCAGTACTCATCCTGCACACATAGTTCATGAAGTCACTTTGAAATGCTGCTGTTTCACAGACCTACTATCAATGATGATCAGTGGCAACAGACTATCCTAGGCAACCCTCATCTACACCCCTCTCTATTAAGCTTTGGATGTAATGAAATAGCATTTGGAACATTGCCTTGAAAAGACCAGCTGTCCCCATTCCATTTCTTGCCCAACATCTACAAGCTAGTGAGTGTCTCCACTTCAGTACTGGAGATGAGTTTGATATTACATGCCATTCCAGCCTACACTCACCATTCACACAGCTGGCAATTTTTCTTCATGTAACTGTACTGCTGTTAACATGGAGAATCTGTGCTAGGAGAACAGCACTAGGAGTCTTTATGGTTTTAAAGGTGAGTAACATCTTGCACTATGTACTATTCCAGTAATGAAGAAACAAATCTTTAAAGCTTGCAGGCCACTCCTCTCTGGTCTTGTACAAGCAATTTTAAGAAGCAGAAGCTATAGTCAATAACAACACCAGTACAGTAACAAAACAAAGCAAACAAACAAACAAAAACTCAAACCCCAGGGTTATGTATTTATGAGTTATTTTTAAGCTAGAAATTAAGCCACCTCAGTAGAAATTATTGTGAAAGCTAAGTTGGTAGGTCAGTCTTCTGGTTTCACAGTGACAAGACACGTAATTGTGACTGGATGAAATGACACATGGTCTGCACCAAATTTGAAGAGCTGCCAAAGGAAAGCAGTCCTCCCTCTACCAATCAAGGACCTATTTGTCATCGTCACAGTAACAGCAGCTTTGACTTTCAACATGCTGATCTGCAAAGAAGGTTTCCCATCCTGCTATCCACCCTGATTTCAAAAGATTTATGACATTCTGCATCACCTAGGATTAATAGAAACCTGAACTTCAGCAGCACAAAGTTATCATATCCAAGTCTATGACGAGCCCATGGTACCAGTAAAAAGCCTCTTCCCCTCAGTCTGCTTTGAGACAGCCAAATTCTATCCTTACAAAATGCTGTAATGAGATTACCTATTTCAACAGTCTCGAGTGCCAATAGGCTGCAGCAGACAACAGCACCGAGTGCCAGAAAAACACACCTCTCTCTATTTCACAGAAGGAAGTAAAGGAGCACACGATTGAGAGGGCTTTCCAAGGAACTGGGATCCGCCCACCTATATTCACCATTTCCAAGCAATGGGAAAGCCCCAGCAGAGGGGGAAGCCATCTGCAGATCTAGACTCTGGGTAGCAGCATCAGTTGTGCTTTTTGTTCAAGTGCCTTTACTTGCAGAAATAGTTAGAACCAGGAAAAGGATTAAATCCTGGTATTTGCGGGGTCTGTTATTTGATTCACATACGACATCAAGGAGCACAGTAATTTTGTGACTACCTTGATGGTAAAGTTGAAGCAGGATTCAATCGCAGACTAGGCATGATCCTAGAACGGACAGGGGTCAGTAACCCAGAGATTTTGCCTGCCTTTGTTTAGTAAGGCCCACAGCTCATACCAATGCCATTTACATACCATCACAAAACATCCCACTTCACAGACAAAAGTACTCACAAAAACAGCAAAGCCTTCTTCTCCTTCCCCGTGCCCCAAAGCATGACATGCAATTCCCGTTACTCACCTTAATGTTCCACTAAGTTCAACAGCGAGATTCAAACAGCCTCTGCTCCATGTGATTTGCCATGTACTGTAAGAGATATCCCTCTGTACTCAGAGCACATACAGTAATTCAACTTCTTAGTGCAACTCTCTGTATACAAGCTGCAAACACCCTAAGAGGGGATGTTTGGGACCTGGAAGTTGTCTTATGGTGTCAGAAGCTTTTCGTATACAGGTTTGTATAGATCTACATGTTTGGCCTTATATTCAAATAAAAAATAGTGCTATGTTGGGGTTGGGTTTTCTTTTTTCCACAGTTTTCTCATAACAAATGCTAAGCTGGGCTACTGCAAAAAAAAAAATCTGCATATGTATCACATCCATTTCACAGGTCATTTTTCACAGCATCTGCTTATATGAAGTTTTCCCACAATAGCTGAGCAAACATCTGGATGACTAGAGGAGGACAGTGATTAATTCTCATTACAATCTCTAGTTTCTGCAGAAATACAATACAAACTTAAATTTCAAGAGTATTGATGCCAACTCCATACATGCTGGCAGAAGTTTCTATCATACAACTGACTTAAAAGGGGAATTTGTCTCTGCAGTTGTAGACCCAGGCCCTGAACAGAACAAAGATTTTAGACACCTATATTATAGGTCAGTATTAAAGTACCAACTTTGAAATCAAAACTAACTGTTCTCAACATCTGATTAGTGGACCATCTCCTGTGGAAATCAGGTTACTGGCAACTCAACCCACAGTTCTGAGCAGTATTTTATTTCCACTTTGAGGATAAACAATTATAAGAATTTAACAGCTGAAGAACAAATATGTTTTCTGCTTTCAGACTTGCAGAAAAACAATGAGAATGCTTCAAGAGTGAGACGAGCGCTCCAACTGGAGTAAAGTTCTGCTTAGAGCAGTTGCAGTACCTTGGGAAAAAAAGGGGAAAAAATGAAGTTTCAACATTAGGATTTACATCCTCAAAGACTTAAAATATATTTCTGCGTCATTCTCAAAGAAAAGTGAGACTAAATGACTCTGCTGCCTAAAAATAAAGGCCACCAAGTAGTTCAAGTCTCTACTGGACAAACAACTATAAAACAGATGATGCTGCACAGATTTTTGCCAGCTTTCAGCAACACAGGTACATTCCTCCATTGACTTCTCATTCCCCATATACACACAGCTTTTAAGGATGTGAGAGTATATAGTCATTTAGGTGCTGTAACTGAAAGTGTTTGCAAGATGGGGCCTGTATTTTTAAGGCTCTGCTCAAGTTCAATGATTCTTAAAGACTTAGTGATAAGTAATAAAAACAGCTGGCAACCATGCAGACCTTGTCATTTGACTGTCAGCTAATTAGAGTTAGTAAAAAAAAAAAGGTATAATTACAGCAATTCTGACTTCCTTATCTGCTTTTAAATGCTGTGTTACTGCAAGGGTGCTGCATTTAAAGCTTTCTAAATACAACACTATGGCCAGAATCAACAAGATCAGGTATGCACAGCTATTTTCTCAGTTCAAATGCAATTCAACTATAGAATTAATCTTAAAGGTTCAGAAGGAGGTACAAAATAGGGTCACTGGATAGTTAACTCTCTCATTCCCGAATGAGATATATCTCTGTCTCCAATTCAAAGTGGTTTTAACTGACACCTCGTTCCCTATTTAAAGAAAAAATCCAGAACTTGGTAACACAGATGAAAGGACAGTGTGCAAGAGATGCTCCCTGTCAGCATGGTGGGAAGAATGTCAAACCTGTATCTGCATGCAACTCTGAACCAACGCTAGTTCTAGAGTTGAGTAGTTCAGAACAATACTGGTAGCTTCTTACTTTCAGGGATGCTGAACCTACACTTGCTGATCATTCTGCAAGTTTTATTTCCTTTCAGATTTTAGTAGATTATTTTCACAAACACACCATGTTCCCTGATAGTCTGGCAAGCATCAGTTCAGGGAGAGCCATGTCCTCCCTGCTCAGAGCTGGCTTTTACCATTTCTTCCCCTCTAGGACTGCTGAAGCTGAAGAAGTTCAAGAAAGATGCCGGTTTCGCATTCCATTTGAAAATTATTTTAATACTATAAAACTCATTTGTTCACATATTTTGTACAAAAGATGAGCTGTTTTCTCTTAATTACAGGAGAATCATTTCAACCTTGAAATTTCAGCTAAGTAGGTCCAAAACAAAACAAGACTGGGTTCTACTGGTTCTGGAGGGTCCCAATACAGCTCACCCAAGGTCTCTTTCCAGTTTGGCTCTCATGGTTATGGACCACCTTGATGGACAATACCCCACATCATTGACTCTTCGGAGGCTTGTAGTGAATTCGGCAACGCTCATTAAATACCTGAGACACCAAAACAGAAGAGCAAAAGCAAATCAGCCCTCATCCAGGAGATGATCAGAACTTCAGAGCTAGTTCAGAGCTAGCAACTATCTCTTCATGTAGCACCCATCTCAAGCTGCCCAGCCCTGCTGTACCAATAAATGGTACTTACCAAGGCATCTGTCTCCATACACCTTGTCTCCTTGCTTTAGTGAATCCAAAATTTGCAGCCTGATGCTGAAGGACTGCACAGCACTAAAAGTGTTCTCCCTCAGATAAGGCAGGCTTAGAATCCTGGTAGTCTGTTATCCTCAAAGATGATGATGATGATGATGACTTTTTATTTATTTATTTTTAAAGAAGGAGGGAAATTATCAGTGGAAGGCTCCTGACCAGCTATGTTCTGTCAAGTTCAATCTGGGATTCAAATCTGGACACTGTATTCTTCTGTTTCCTGAACAAATGCGTTTTACATCGTTGCGACAGCTATAAAGAGGTGCAAGGGCTCTTGGAAGCAGTGTTCACACTTTCAGTTATCTGATCACAGGTGCTGATGTTGCCAGATCTCCTATCGCAAAGGGCACACTGCTCCCACCTCACTCACCTCTGGCACCTTCTCTGGGTAAAATTTAGCACACAGAACTAGAGACTGAAGATCATGTTCATTTAGCTTGAACTGCAGGCCTTGTCAAGAAGACTGCTTACCCTGAGGAGGGCCAATAAATGTCACTATTTAAAGTAAGGCAGTCTGAATCAAAAGCACAACACGTAGGCTCACACCAAAGTTACAGGTGCTGTTTACAAGTGATTTAGTTATTTATCGTTTTGGCTCCAAACTTTGTCGAGTGCGTGTCCTGAAAAGTGACACGAGCACCACCTAGCACCAAGCTGAGGCACTGGCTGTTATCCACTCCCCCACCAGCACTCCTGGAAGAGCATATTTTGCCAAACTGTTCATAGACTTTTCAGATTCAAATGCCTGTGATCTTCAAGATGTCAAGTTTTGTGAACTTTCCTGTTGGCTTCACATGCAAAGTGAGCAGTCTTGTAGTTTGGGGAAGTTATGCATTACTTTGTATGAATACATTATTTTAAATCGTATCTTCCCAAAATCTACTTCCACAGCTGATCTCCTTATTCAGGGCTCAGACCCTATGGCACCTTCAGCAAAAACAACGTTTGCAGCATGCATTAGTTTTAGCATTTATTCTTAACAATTTTTGAGTAATTTTCAACTTATTTTCAGATTTAATTTACTTTCATAAACAGAAACGTATTAGAAACTGCTTCATATTCCAGGAAACAAAAGTTGTGATATAGTTTCTTTCACACACACACAGCCTGTCCCGCTACGTTACCACAAGCAATGAACACCTCTGGAAGAGTCAAGAGTATGTAAAAGTCTGAGATCAGATAAACGATAGAAGGAAACTGTAGAAATTAAGAGCCACAAAGGGTTCCCATTCAGAAGCATTTTAATACTAAGCAAATTGCACCATTTTTTGTCCATTTTCTGTCAAAGACATTTTAAGGGCATATATGTCTTAAAGGGTATTGGAAATACACTTTAAAACACTGTAAGGGTCTCTTGCGTCAAACAACATATAAAAAAAATTGCAGCATCCAACTTGCTATCATGCAAACTTTTGAAGCATCTTTAACAGTACCTCTGCAGCCTATGGAAGAAAGAACAATACTGCAATCTTACTAACACTGCTTCCCACTTTTAGCATCATTGACCCAGAGCTCTCAGCATGTTACTCAGGCCAACTAACTCCATTGGTCTACCTGTGTAGTGCTATTCGCATTTTTCAGACAGGAAAAACAGTGCCTGAAAAACATTAACATTCATGTTACTATGCAGAAGTTTGATTTTGCTGGGTTTTTACATATTAATGCAAAACACTCCAACGATAAACGTCAGTGTGGAGGTGCTGTACAGAGACTAATGCAAGTGTCTTGCTTTGGAAGTCAATTCCCTGTTTGGTACTAGCCAAACAAAATTCTGCCACATGCATTTCTATAAAGCAGTATCTTTCTGTATGCCACTATTGCTACAGCTACAGAGTAAGTGTTTGAAAATAACTTTGTTTCCTAATCAGATTTTTCCAATCAGTTTTCAGTTCGTTAGGGTTAATGTAAATATGTAAATGTACTTTCCAACTAAAAGTCTGCAACAGTAAAATAGAGTGGAGGTCTTCACCTGCAAACCAATAGCCACTTCAATATAAGAAACTGCATATGGTCTACAACTATGACTGAGTCTAATTCCTTCAGTGACGTATTTTTACAGGCAGCTAAATGAGCCATTCATGCCTATATTCAGACAGAGACAATAGCAGAGCTGGAGATAAAACCCTGAAACACTTTTCTCTTCCAGCCCTACTTTAAATGCTAGCAGGCTAAGATATCCCTGCACCATGCATACCTCACTACTTATAAACAAAATATTCTCCATCTCCAGGAAAATATGGACATTTCTGATGCTAGCAAAAGCTTAGTGCAGCTACAGGAAATCACTGGCATTAGTGATAACTTTGGTGCCAACTCTGGGCTTCAGAATGGAGATAGCATGAGGCAGGTATTCCCCCCTACCCCTTTCAAATAAAACTGACAGCAGAGTTGCCATAAAACATTTGCCACAGGTGGTCTGCAGCATGTTGTTAAGGCTCTAGTGTTGATTAGTCATATCTGAGCTGACTTTAAATTAATTAAGCTCCAGAGCATGAATAGCTTTTTCAGACAGTAGAGAGGCAATACTGACAGCAAAGCATACCTGGAGAAATGTGTAGATGGTCATCTAATCAGCCTGCATTGAGCTGTATTGCGGTGACTAGACCTCCAAGAACACACAAACTTTATTGCATTTCTGCTGATGCAATCTAGAGGACTAAAATCTTAAAGTAGAGATTAAAAAGGGAACTGCATCTAGTACTAGCTATTTGCAAAAATCCTTTTTGCATTTAGAGAGGGAAAGAGGTCCTCTATACACTATTGAAAGCTGTTAAAGGCTACAACAAATGAGAAAAGGATGCTAGACATGAAATGCTGCAGTGACAGAATACAGCCACCTCAGAATTTAAGCTCAGTGTTAAGATCACTTTATAACAACACAGTGTTTGGGGCCATCAATCCAGAGGGTGATCTGCCCCCTCTGTTGACACAGCAGAGCAACGGCAAGCCTGCTCTTTACACCAGGGAGCATCAGTCCAGGCCTGCAGAAGCTCCATCAGAAAAAGGTTCACCTTCTACAGCTCCACCCTCCTCCAGCCTCTGCTTGCTCAGAAGTGTGATCAGTACCAAACACAAGTCAAATTTGAAAGACTCATCCCTCTGACATTGTTAGAGACCCAGCAAAGCTTTTCAGACAGGCCACCATGGAAAAGCCTACAAAGTCCTTAGCCAATGGGCAAGGAGGAGAAAGGGATCTACACAGGGAGTACTCCACAGTTCTTTCTCCCCGCTAAATCAGACACTTTTCTTGTCTTTGCAGTGCAACCAAAAACCTTTGATCTCTGCATCCAGAGTTGGGAAAATGACTGATCTGAAACATTTCACCCAGCACTGACCTTACCTATTTCTAATTAACAGGCCTCATAAGGCACTGGTCCCACACCTCCAGTGCAGGACTGTCTGTTGGGACAAAACATCATCACTATTTTAAATGACTGAGTACCTTCCAGCTTCTGTCGTTTACCACTTCTTCGACATTCAGCTCCGACTGCATCAATTTCAACTGCAGGAAGTAACAGATAAAGAGGTTATTGTCAAACAGGCCTCCCTGCAGCCTTTAGTATTTACTAGCATTGCAACTTTCTAGATCACGACCCCAGTGCCAGGTGCGCATCCCCTCCAATGCTGCAAACTGAAGGGCATGATGTGCAATCACCCTGAAAGTCTGGCCCTTCCATTCAGCCGATACTCGGGGTAGACTGAAGTCTGCAGGGGCACAGTGAAGGCAGACTTGCAATGCAAGCCTGGCAGAAGCAGCTCCTGATTACTAATGCTCCGTTCTTAAATATTGCACATCAAGATTTGCTAGCAATTAACTGATTAACGTTAATGGCTTCACAGACAGAAATAACTATGCTTAATTCAAGCACTTGGCATGGGGAATGCCAGTGCCAGCATTCTGCAGCCTTGAGTTGTCATTCTTCCACATATACCTTTAACACAACAGACTGCGGATCAGAGTTTATCCATTTTAAATACATGGTTCCAACTGGAAAGCTTGTGAACAGGTGCAAGCCAAGAGAGCAATCCCATCAAAAACCTTCCAAGTAAGATGTCCAGACATACACAGCTAATACAGCTGCTGGATGAAATTTTACCTACTCAATAGGACCCCAAACTGTTAGAAATAACAATCCAGCATCCACAGGGTGTCTAGATGATCAGGATTAGTCTCTATAAAATAACCACCCAGATTTTTTTTAGCAGTTCAAAGAAAGGTTTTTCCTGCTGGAGGATGTGAATAGGTTTACAATCACCTGGACTGTCACATTAATTGTCTTTGACACCAAGCCTAAGAAAAACTACTATTTTAACATTTTCCTTAGAGTTGCAGACCTGAACAGCAATATAGTGTCAAACAGCATGGCTATACAGGGGGGTTGTTGTTGCTGTTGTTGTTTTTAAAACATACTTTGACATTTTAACAAGCCTTACTAATTCACTTGATAAAGCTAACAATCATTATGCTGTATGTTTTGGATTTCCAGAATTTATTTGGTTTGGTATTTTATGATACTTCATTCAAGTAAACTAAAATGATAACAAATTAATACAATAATCAAACAATGTTTTAATGTAAGTGGATTAAAAGAATTGGCTGCTAGACTGACACTACTCCAAGTTTTCTTATTCAATGACCCAGAAGTAATAACTTTGGATAAAGTCCTCCAATTTGTACCATTAGCAGGATGACAGAAACACAAGTAACAAGAGAAAACAGATCTGTATCGCAACCAAGTAAATATATATTTGAAATGCATAACCTTAAATGTAGGATGTGTTCTGTCAAAATAGTTTATTTAAGTTGTAGAAAAAACACAACTCTCAGAGAACCAAAAAAAAAAAAAAAATGGCAGAACTACACCTCGTAAAGTCCAAGTGCATATATGAGGTCATCTCATCAAAAGATTTCTGGGATGTTTCCAAATCATGGATTGCTTTTAACATTTGAAATCACCTCCAATTATTAAACATTAGCACTGCGATCCTCCTGTCATTTCAGTGATAGGTTTTGGACTAGGTAACTAAATGATTTAAAGAATTGGCTCTGCAAACAAAATTTGTAGAAAATACTAAACTACCATTCTAGTTTTCCAAACTAATATGGATGCTTGTTAGCAGTTCCGTAAGTGAGGCTTTAAGAATAAAACCACTCGCCTGCTACGTGGTTTTTTAAATACAAGCTCACAACAGAGCACTTCTCTGAAGATCACATGAAGAAAACAGTTCACTCAATGCCTGGGAAAAAAATCAGACGCTTGAGTTCAAATCATCCCCTCAGGAAGCTCTTTTACTACAACTGTATCAACATCCAACTGCTCTTTGAAACAGGGGCTGCAACAGGCCCCTCTTGGAAGTACAGGGGTAAGTGGATTTTCAGGTAGTTCAGCACCGCAAAAGCAAAATTTCAAGACCCATCTCTTCACGTCTTACAATATTGCAGCAGGGAAAGCCACACCCAGGGTATAGGACTATACATATATCTATAATAGTGGGATGTCTGGCTGTTAGAAGAAGAACTTGCCATTACACTGGAAACTCAAAGGCACTGTTTCAGAAACCCTGGTTAAGACAGTCCTCAACAGAGGAAGGCTCACTAAACTGCTGAACACAACAGATGCACCTAGCCAGCGTATGCAAAAAAAGCAGTAAGCAAGCAGTCTTATTTGGTATGTGCAGGAAGCATGTGGTGTGGAAAAAAAAGTGAACACAAGCCATACGGAGCAGGTCTGGAAGAGAAATCAATGGAACAGTTCACATCACAGCTAATCTCCACTCCTAGGGCTACACATGCAGTACACCTTCCCCTACAAAGGGGGCCCTGGAATGGGGGCAAGGACTTCAGGGGAGCTCCCTTCTCCACTTCTGTACTCCATCTAGATCACCTCTGTTCACCACTGGTGAAGTACACTTTCCATCCAGAGGCCAGAAGGTTGAGAGGGCATCTGCACATTAAAATTCCTTATGCCTACCCAGAAGTCTCTCTCACACTATCGCAAGGTACTCAAAAAATTAACCCAAGAAATATTAAACAACACAAAAAGTTAGTTAAGTGAAACTCAAGGTTGCCTGGCAGCTCCTCATAGAGGACAGTAACTCCAATTAACACACCACGTAAGAACAATGCTTCTTGGGGTGATGATGAAAAGGGACAGCGTTAAGGCTACATAACTGTGTGGTGCAAGAGACATACACAAAAGCCGTATTTCATTATCTTCTGGTATTTGCATCTTGGCACCCATACTTGCCATTTGCAGATATGCTAGTTTTACAGGATCTCAGAAAGGCAAAATGAACCATGAGGCATTTTAAAAGGACTCAGCAAGCCCCAGGTAATTTGTACACTAAGTGGTGTTAGTGAAGGTTAGAGTCCACCATGGGGAAGTATGCATGTTTTTCTACAGCATTTGTGTAATAGGATCTTAGAAATTGCTCCACTTGCAGGATAAAAGCAGCTCTGTCTTGAGGGCTAGGGGAAATGGTTCCCAGAAACCCAGCCAACAAGAACCTCGGAAAAGACTGCCTCAGGCAAGATCCACTTCAGCTTCTCTCCATCACACTGGTCTTCATTTGGGAAAGATACCCTCTTCTTCCTCTCTAAGTGATTTCTAAAAAGCTCCACTACTCACCTTTGTCTGCTCTTTCCTGAGTTGCTTTAATAATGCTACATCATCCTGGGCCTTTTCTCTCTCTTCTCGGAGAGTTTTCACGACACTGGAAGTCTGAGCGATGCAGTTTTTGATGATTCTCTCTCTGCTGCTGTGAGCATCCATCAACTAAGTGGGGGGAGAGAGAAAGCCATAACAACTAGTTCAGCAGAGAATAAAACCCTCCCAGTTACAACTTAAGAGAGAGACTTTCTAAAGTCAGGTTATTGCTGTGCTTATAGAAATTCCTTTGACTCAATATTCCACATGTTGTAAGCAACACTGCTTTGAGCAGCACCTACCAACTTGATCAAAAGTCAAAGATACACATGAGCAGGAGTCTTGCAAAGGAGTGCAAAAGTGTACTACCCCCATTTTTAAAAGAAAGAAGTGGGCTGGGCTAACGCCATCCACTGAAGCCTGAAGTACACCTTGAAGGATGGGCATTGCAGAACAAGCAAGTCGCTCGTGTGGTTTTAAACTGATGTAGCTGTTACATGTGCGTGGTTTGGCTGCGTAGAGAAGTCAAGCATGCCAGTTACAGATACATAAAGCACGATATATCAAGGCAGTGGTTTCCTTAGAAACTGAGGATGCTTTACTGACCACTGCACGTAATAAAACATCAGGAAGCACACTGAAAGTTGAAGGAGCGCACACTCACAGACTGGTACAGCTCTTTACACGTCTGGCCGGCATCAATTTTCCCCACAAAGGAAGCTGTTGGAATCGTAGTGTTTAATTCGTGGACAATTCTGTCATCGATCGTCCTCATCACCCTGAGCAACTCCTGTATTAAAAGTAAAACAAAAATATTTGCTTGTATCTCTGAGAAAAGCTTACTGCAAAAAATTTTGCATGAGTAAGTCTTTTAATACAAAATTAACTAGATTGCTAAAAAACAGCAAAAAAACCCCCCACCAAATGAACAATTTCTGCACGTGGCAGTACATGCTGCAAACCAACTAGTTTCCTTAGCAGCAAAGGCCAGCGGGGAGGGAGAGAACTAGGCAGTCCTGAGTAACTAACATCCCCCCGAAATCCCCCCGTCCCTGCCCGCCCCAGCAGCCGGGCTCCACTCGCAGTGGTTCCCTCAGAAAACCCGCCCGCGCTCCGGAGAGGCCGAGAGCCGCTGTCCAAGGCCCCATCCCCGCCCCGTTAACGTTTCCAGGCGGGAAAGCGGGCACAACCGGCAGCGAAACGGCAAACTTGGAATAAAACCCACCTTTTCTGGGGCGAGATGTTAAAAGAAGCAGGCCAGGTGCCACCACCTCAGCCGCCCCGGACCCTGCTCACACCGCTGAAGGTACGCGCGGTGTTTCACGCCCCATTAAACAACGTGAAGGCGCTCACGGAGCTCCCTCCGCCCATAGAGCCTCCCACGCCGCGGGCTCCCCCTCTCCGGGATCGGGCTCCCCCTCCCCTCTCCCTGCCGGAGGGCACCGCGCTCCCGCCGTTGGGGGTGAGGGGAAGGCAGGACTCTGCCCCGTCCCCGCCGCCGCCGACCGCCGCATCCCGACCGTTGCGGGGACGGGTGACCTCGCTGCCGTTTCCCGCCCCCACCGGGGCGCGTGCTCTCTCAGGGCCGCGCGGCGTTACTAGGAGACGTCGAGAGCGCGCCGAACGCCAGCGCGGGGAGGCGGCGGGAGCGCGCGCCCCCCCTTCTCGTCGTCCCCCCCCGCCCCCCGCGGGTTACCTGGAACTCGGCGAAGTCCTCGCAGCTCGCCGCTCCGCTGGGCGCCGCCATACTGGAAAGGCCGAGGGCCACGGCGGTGGCCAATCCAGAGGGGAGGCGGGATGACGTGAGGGGCGGTGGGCGGAGCGAGGCGGACCCTGACTGGGGGCGACCCCAGACAGAGCGGCCCCCGGCCGGGCATTTCTACCGGCGTCCCCGGCGGCGCGGGATACCTTCGCCGCTTCCGGCTGCGGGGAGGGCTCCAGCGGCACCCCCGGAGGTGGGCCCGGGCGGCAGCGCGGCGGGCCCGGCCCCGGCCCCAGCGGGGTTCCGTGCATTCCACAGCGTCTCTCCAATCCCGGGGCCGGGGCGGGGCGCCGGCCCAGCGGTGACATTGAAGGGCATCGGGCAGGCACCACCACCGCCGCCGCTGAGATGGGAGGCCGCGCCATGTGGGGCCGCGCCGGTGAGTGACTGCCCGCCCGCCCCGGGAGTGCGCCGGGGTAGGGAGGGCGGGAAGCTGACGCACCTCCGCCGGGGCTGCCTGCCGGTTTGCTCTCTCCCTGCGGGCGAAGCGGAGTTTTCAGCCCCGAGGCGGCCCGGCGGGACCCCGGAGGTGCCGGGCCCCGTGCGCTGGGGAGTGCGGAGCGGGGCTCGCCCGGGCGGTGCGGCGGGGGTGAAGTGAGGCGTTAGTGTCCGTGCCTGACGGGCGTTCGCGCTGGAAGTCTGGCGGCCTCCAAGCTGACCTTAAAAAAAAAAAAATACATATTTATGCTTTTTTTTTTTTTTCTTCCTTCCCTGCAGATCTCGACAAGGGTTTGGTTTCGTTGCGGTGGTAGCCTCTAAATGTAAATTTTTTTTTTTTCAGAGCTGGAATGTATTGTGCTTAGAAAATAAAGGGCAGCTGTTTCTTGTAGGAGAGAAATTTTCAGCTGGCATAAAGAATAAAAAAAAAACCTGTCAATTTTTATTTTTAAATTGCCCTTTGCCTTTCAAAGTTGTTTTGTTTTTTTTTCTCAGATTTTTTTCATGATATTAATGAATTAGAAGCTCTTTCTTGGGAATATGTTTTCATATGTAAGGTGCCCTGTCCTCTTCTAACACACTACAAAGTAGGTGTCTCTATACTGCGAGATTCTGGGGGGTTTTTTGTGGCTTTTTTCTTGGCTCTGTCAAGTCTGTGACTTGCTTCTGGGATGTGATAAGATTGGTAGAATGCTGATGTGTGGTCCTGGAAATAGCACTGTCCAGAGTATACCTGAAGCATGTGAATAGATAAGTTCCTTGAAATTGTGATGTGTAGTTTTTTAGAAATTGCCTGTAGGCTCTAATCTTGCACTCCCATTTTTCTAAATAAGGTTAATGGGCAAGCTCAAGTCATATCTTACAGATAAGCTTTAATTTCTTTGATAGGCTCTGTTACAACCTAAATCTGGTGTTTCTTGCATAATATTAGATATGGACCTGTTGTTTTTCTTTTTTTCTCTTGTTTAAAAAAAACCAAAACACTTCTATTTAAAAGATAGCATTCTCACTTTCTACTGTTCTGAGTCAAATATGGCCCCTTTGCTTCATCTACTTTCTCTTCCAGATAGAGCTGTTAAACTGCTGGGAAGAAATATTCCCTCAATTCTGAGGATGACTAAAGGAGTGGATCCAAAGATAAGCAGAAGGCTTTGCATTAAACCCCAGGAAGAAAGTAAACTTCAGCCAAGAAGTAAGAGTTTCTGATAAAGATCATGCTATGTTTCATGCTATGAAGTAGTTAGATATCCAGGCTGCAGTCACCTGAACAGGAATTTGGCTGACATAGGTGCTAACATCCCTGATTTCCTGAGAAGGAACTGTGATCTTTAGACTGAAAAACTGAGCGTTAAAGTTAGCAATAAGATCTTGATTTTGAACAAAGCCAGGGGTCAGTATTTCTTCTGGTGACAGTAACACAGCTTTCACTTTGTAGCAGGTTACTAGTATCTTATCTGATGTATGTTGAGGCTCTTCAACTGTGCTCTACAACCAACAGTTCAACCCCAATGTAAACTGTCGATGTTTAGGAACATTGTATGACCTAAAACTACTTTTGCAGTTTTTCATAGTAAACCAGCTCCAGCTGTTTGCAAAATTGAACATGCCCCGCAGGAGCGAGTCAGTCTGAATTGCTGGCTTGGTTCATGTTTAAATGTGGAGTTGTTTAGGTAAAGCTCAGGCCATGAAACACATTTTGACTATATATGACAGTTATGATGCTCTAATGAGACTTCTGTTCATATAACATGTTCCCTTCTTTGCTTACTGATGCTAGATACAAGAAGCATACAAATGTGAAGCATTTTGCATACTTCTGTGTTTAAAGCATAACGCAGCTGTACTGAGTAAGACCAACAGTCTGCTTCAGTGTCATTTTTCCAGTAGTGGCCGGTAAAGGAGGTTCCTTACATTTTCTGAAGACTAATAGGAATAGTGAGCAATAGCGAGGATCCTCACTGGATTTTCCTCTCATAAATTTGCCCAGTCTCGTGAAGGTGGATGTATTTTTAGCGTCTGCATCCTCTGGGAAGGAATTCCTCAATTGAACCATGCTGTGAGAAAACAAGTAGTCTTGGTTTTTTGTTTTTTTTCTTAAACTTGGTGCGTGCTTTTTTCGATCTGATGTTCCTTTATTTGGTACCCCTTCTAAAACAGGACTTGTTCATTTTAACCCACGCTCCCAATGTTACTTAGGACTCTAGTGCCCTCAGTCATGCTGAAGGGAGCTTCAATTCCTGCTTTCCCAGGCCAAAGGTCTCAGTCTGTGATACTTCTTCTTAAATGATGGCCATTCCATACCTGTGGTCGTCCTTACCAATTTTCTCTGTACTCATTCTATTTCAGCTGTTTCCGAGATGAGAGATCAGTATTTCACGTGCTTTTCAAAATGCTGGAGTCATGGTTTTATACAATGGCATAATAACGCCTTTGTGTTGGTCTGTGTTCCTAAACGTTGCTGGTAATGCTGTTTCCCTTTCCCTTTCTGACTGTTACTGAACATTTTGCCAAAAACTCTATGAAACCCTGAGGATTCACTCCTCAGCAATACTGGTTAGGTTAGAGTCTGTCATTTCTATGTGAACTGGAATTCCTTCCTGTTTATATACATGGGGTTTTACTGACCATCTTGTTGACTCAGGATTCTGAAGCCCCACAGCTCTTTGCACTCAGTCAGAAACATAAAGAAGAGGGCTTAGTGGTGTCAGCAAACTGTCTATCCACCCTACTTCCTAGATAATTCATGAAGCCATGAGGCAACACACAGCCATACAGGATACCTCCTGTTGTTGGGTTGGTGTTTTGGGCTCTTTTTTTTTTTTTTTTTTTAAAAAAAGAGGTGGTGGGGGATGGGAAAGCTGTCTCTTTGCACTTTCTAGATTTTAGTATGTATGGAAACCTTCCTGTACTACATTCTGAATACTTTTTTTATATGGAGTTTGAAAGGCTGAGCTGAAAATTAGGGGTCTGATCTTTGCCTATGGTCATGTTTGTTTATCCTTCCAGATAAAGTAAAATCTTACACTCCCTGAAAAAGTTAACATTCTGGGACGCAGTGGTGCGGCATATTGGCTTTTCTGTAGCAGTTCCATTTCCTTTATTTTTTTAAACTAATTTAAATGTAATAGGAAAACTATCATCTCACAGCAGCTTAGGAACCTTAGATGCCAGAGCAGGTTCCACAAATTTAGAGCTACAAATATAGAGGTCTTGGGCAAGATTTGACTTTCCTTACATGGCCTCAATTTAACAAACCTGTAATTATGGATTAATCTGACTGATACATTTTTTGTTCCCTAACCAATTCTAGCAATCATACCTAAAATTCTGCATTGCTCACCCTAAGTGGTTTCATTACAGCTTCTGTAACTTGTTTTTGGTGTTTTTTTGGGGGGGTTTGTTTGTGTGTTTTGTTGGGGTTTTTTTTAGGTCGGTCTCCTTTGAGGGTGCCTGGACACAAGCCTACAGACTGGGAGAAAAGATTTTTGTTGTGGGCAGGCCATTTCAAAAAACCAGAGGATATACCAGAGACTGTCTCGTAAGTGCCAGTTTTGAAGCTGTAAAAGAGACACTGTTTACGCAGGAATAAGTTGCTTGAATGCAACTCCAGAATAACTTTTCTTAAAGGGAACAGATTTTCATAGCTGAAATATCTTACACTGCTGTGTTTGGTGTATTGTCTTGTAGATGAGATGACCTGAGCAATTCTGTATTGCTGAGACAATACATCCCTTTTGATTTTTTTTTTTTTCTGAAGGGATGACCAGCATCTATCAGTTTTTTCATTAGAAAAGCATCACAAATCAGTTCATTTTTACTCTTCTCTCCCAATCAAAAAAACTTTTTGCAGATACTAGTGTGAGCTTTTTCTAGTGCTTTTCCTTAATACGTCAGTCTTCCATTGTGTGAAACTTTCATGATATAGCTATAAAATAACTGAAACTCATTTAAAATATTAATTAATGTCTAGAGGGCATGGGCCAACTTTCTTTACTCCTGGAATTTAAACTAACAAACATTGGAAAGGCTCCCTAACAAAAAATGTACATAATCAAAATTTCCCTGTTTCTGGTGGAGTCCAAATGTTGGTGCTTTGCCCTGTGTGAAGAGAAGAAAATATAACTGGATGTTCTGGTTTGCCTATCTAAAATGAAGATCAAACTTAACAACAACAGGCAATTATTAGTTTGAAACACATTCCTGGTGGTAGTATAATTATCTTTTAAAGTGTGCTTGTAATGCTTTTAAATGTATGTATGTATTTAAATTAAAAAGATACAGTAAATCTTGTACTACTTGAGTAAGCAAACTATGTAGCTGCCCTCTAGAGATATTCTATTTGTTTGGATGCACAGTATAGGAGTTGAAAATCCACCCATGTATCTTCATTTTTTTTTTAAATGTATCTCACTGGATAAATTCTGTTAAAAATGAATTCTTCAATTCTGTATTGAAACATTTTTCTTAAAATTACATTTGAAACACATAAAGGTATAAATTATTAAAACTTACTAAATTATGTCAGTTCATATATTTTTGCATACCAAACACTTGTTACGAGCATTTTTAAGAAAACAGAGTTAACAGAATGATTGAAGTGATTTCAATTGTTTATTGAAAGGACAAACCAACTTCTGATAAAAGCTGACCATTTTTGCAAGTGCATAGGGAATTCTTGGTTTTATTTAGGCAAATTGTTCAGCTAAAGCTGAGAAGGCGATTGAGAACTATAAAAGCACAAAAGCTTGTTTTCTTGTTCTAAGCTGAATTAAGAGTGGCTTGTAAGGGCTTGTGATATATAACTAATCTCGCAAGATGTGGTGATCAGAAGTAACTAATTTATTAAGCACACATTAATCTTAGCCACTGAATTGATTTAAAATGCAAATTGTGTTCAGATAACTACCTTTTCCTCTTGTATATGCTAATGCTAACACATCCAAGGTACTTCAAAAATTAAGTAATAAAGTTTTTAAATCCTACTTCTGTGCATTTCAGCTTAATTGCAGCCTGTGCCCAAGTTGTTCATCACAGATTATGAGCAAAAACAAATAACCTGGAAGCTAAATTTAACTGTTAGTTTCGTGGTAGATGGACATATTCCCTATGACCAGAAATCTTGTACTCAGATCAATACTCCAAAACAGTGATCAAATCCCTTTTGCCCTCCTCTTCAAAAACAACAAAACTCTTCACTTCTCAGGTCTTATGTGATTCATCATGTTGAACTATCGTGGATCCTTCGGTATCTTTTTTTTTTTTTTCCCCTCCAAGTATAAGGCTCGAAATGTGGCAAAAGATTCCATATTCACTCATGTTTGTGTACACCAGTAACTTCCCAGTTCCATTAAATCTACTATCCATGTTAGTTTTGGGGTGTAATTACTTAGTTTGATGCACTTACTCTTTCATCACATGATGTTGATACTCTCCTAGTCATCTGTAATTTTATAACATGCCAGATTTAGTCAGTGAGGCTATTAGGCCTCCTTGAGAAGGTGAGTCAAGTGCTCTAAATTCAGCAAGGAGAGTTAGATATATTGAGTATAGGTCTTTGGTTATTGTGGAAAACACATGTAAAAGCTTTATGCTTCATTGGCTCTTCTCGCACTGGTATTTCTAATAGGAACTTTAAATTTGCTGTAACTGAAATGTCATTTGGGTAGAATGATCTTCAGAGTTAATCCCAACTCAAAAGACTTTTTGTTTTGATTCATCATGCATACAGCTGGAAGGCTTTATTAAGTGATACTCTCCTTGTGGAAGATTTCTGGTTTTTTAAAGATAACAGTAGACTAGGCAATAGATTTCCCAAAGGAGTGGTATAGCTACTGGTGTGGCTAGATAAGCCCCCTGAAGTTAAAAAAAAAAAAAAAAAAATTAAAAGAGAACTCTGTCCATGCTGATGTTGGAAAGCATACAAGTGCCTGTGCCTCCTTAGTTTCTTAGGAAAATGGATTACCTTAAGACTATTTACTCTAGCAGGAGGGAAGTGGTAACTGTTGGTCTTTTACCAAGTGCTACTCAGAATTTCTGAGAAGTATTACATTCAGCAGCCAGTGTGTAATCGATAGCACTATCAAATCCTCTAGGAGGGGATTATTAGTAAATGCATCCCTTTCCTTTTCCTCTTCTCCCCATATTGAACGTACATATTTATGTACTGTAGCTTTCCTCCTCTGCATTGTGGTCAAGTGGTCTAGAAAGGCAGCATTGCCTCTTAACAATTAAATAACCCAAAGTTAAAAATACTGGGTTTGCTTCCAACTTCGAGAGGAACTCCTTTGTGACCAAGTTCCTCCCAAGATGGCTGGGGATCAGCCTTTCCCATTCTTGTAAAACTTTTTTGTGAAAGAGCCAGCTATGGTTAGCATTATACCAGATTACATAGATAGCATGCCAGGAGAAATCAAAACAATTAGCCAAATGGTTTACTTGGGTCTCTGAGAATGAGTCTGTTCTTTTATTTCTTGAGGATTGAAACAATCAGAGCAGCAAAGACCACGCTGCGTGTGAAGTTCAGCTATGTCATGATTGCCTTGACAATATTGGGATGCATAGTCATGGTGATTAAAGGGAAGCAGGTAAGCACAGATTTTTGGCTGGTGAGTGCAAATCAATTTTCACATAAAATCCTTAGTTCCTCCTATGGATTGTTAGTACTGTTTGGGTTTGGTTTTTTGGTGGTGGTGGTTTTTTCACTTTATCACTGAGAAAAATTAAAAAGAAGTCCTCCTGGTTCCCCAGAAGTGACCCATATTGATTAATTTCCAAGTCAGAAAAGGGTGATGTCACTGTTAGACTGCATATGCATCCTTTAAAAGGAAAAAAAGTCTTTTTTTTTTTCTCAGTGCAATACTTAATTTTAGCTTGTGCTGTTTTAACTCTTTAATTTTGCTGATGGGCTGTGAGAGTTTGAAAGGAAGGAGTAACTTCTGTTGTGAGGATCTGGTAGGCAGGTGAATGCTCCTTGGGCCGATGGGGTTCACTGCCTCTCTCTACATGCTGCAACACTTGTAGAATCAAGATCATGGAAATCACAAATGGGTATGTTTCTCCACAGACTTGAGAATTCTCAAAGTCTTTTTAAACAGTGGGGCCAGTAATAATTCTGCACCCTTTAATTGCATTAGAAAATAGCCTTCCTCTAGGTGAATGCATCAACTTTTCTCAAATTATTATTGTCCGCTGAATCAAAAAACTATTTCATAGAAAAGCTCCCAAGTCCTGTAGATGGTGAGTATCCTTCATTTACATAGAATTTGGCAAGATATCAAAGAAGTTCAGCACATGGCAGAACTCGGTCTATGATTTAATTTGCATCATATGAAGTGACGAAATGTAAAGTATAAGATTCCAAGTGCGGCAAAAGTTACTCACGCCTTAATTTTATGTGTTTTTTAACACAGTTGGTGAACTATTAACTTTGTGGTATTTCTGTAGAGAAGCAAGGAGCGCTTTTTTGTGTACTGAAGCCAGGCTAAAGCCCCTCAGCAGCATTAGTCTCAAAGTCAAGGAATGTGAATATAACCTGTGCAGCTTATTGTCATGTTGCTTTTGATAAAAACCAGTTGTAACAGAAACAGTCTACTACATTAAGGATGACTGGAAGCAGCAAACCCTGATCCTAAAGCACCTATGTGGCAGAAGCCTGTTTGTATGCTGCCTTTCTCTGAAGCAATGCTTCCGATGACAATAGTCAGATCTTGTTTCTATAGACTCCTAAGTGATCTAGAGAAACGTTAAAACTAGTAACTGAGTCTCGACCCCAGCACTGTGAACTACTGAAGGGTCAAGTGACATTTCTACTTGTCAGCATTCCCCTATCAAAATGAAAAGGATGCAGCACTCTGAAATGAAACAGTGAAAAGGTTTTTCCCTGGCTTTAGCAGAAGAGATTGAACACAATTCCCAGAGCATTTTCCTCTTACATTGGAGTAGTATGAATGCAAATGCCAGAGAGGAGGACAGCTGCTTTGGGACCCTTGTTTTCACGGCAGCTGGAATCTATTATGTTTAACTTCTGTTTTCTTTCCAGTACTTCTGAAGACCAGAGATTAGTATTAAATACTGACCAGAAGCACAGAATACATCTGCTAGTGCCTCAACAAAAAGGTTTAATTTATTCCCAGAGAAGTAAAGAGTTTAAGCCAATATAGTCTATGGATGTTTTATTTTAACCCTCTCCCTTCCTGGTATTAAAGCTGACACAACTGTGCCTTGGTAGGGATAGGCCAGCTGTTTTGTAAACTACTGATTCAAGTTTCATCTCTGTGGTCCCTTAGGTGATACTTTCTGCTCTTGCTTTGTCATTATGTTGTAGGCTGTAAAAAGGCACGAATCTCTTACAAGCATGAACTTGGAGAAGAAAGCTCAATGGAGAGAGGAAGCTATGCAGAGTACATCCGCTAAACCTTAGAGGAGGAAACAAAGAGACCAAGGACTGGGGAAGAAAAGCTGACGTCCTTTTCAGCACTGGAAGGAGGATATAGTCACATCTTTCCTGTATTTTAGTTCTGTACTCTCATGTTCAAGAATGAATATGTTATCCTGTAATCATTAAAACCAGAAATACCTATTTTCTTTTCCTAACAACCTCTCCCTTCCTCCAAATTGTCTTCTTCACAGTTAGTTAAACAGGACAAGTGAGCAAACTATATAGACAGAACAGTTGTTTCCCTTGTGCTATGCACAAGACTAGGCATCTTTTAAAAGGTTGCAGGAGCTGTACCTTCATTTGTGGTACTAATCTCCTTTACAAAGTCTTATGTTTGCTTTTGCCACATATGAAAAGATAACTGGGACACAAAAGGACAGCCCATTTGGTTTCCACTTGTACATCCGTACCTGTACAAACAAAATACCTGTGCTGGGCAGCAGTCTGCTATCACTGACTATTCCAGGTCCTTTCAGGAAGAACAGTGCTATGTGTATTCTATATTGTTACAGGCTGCCTAAAATATTCCATGTGTTCCTCCTTCTGTAAGAGACAGTAATTATTAGGGCAGTCCTTGTGTCAGGAATAATCATATGACTTGCATTAATATCAAAATGATCATAAGTTATTAGAAAGTCTGCTTACCTGTTTGAGGTCTAATATATTCTGGCTGCATTTGTGAAGGATTACTTTTTGTGAAAAACTGCCTGCCTTTGATAAAAACAGAAGGGGGAGCGATAGTGAAATGGCATTCCAGAGAACCAGTGTGTTGCAGACAGTAGCCTAATGGCTTTTACACCAGAGCTGGTGGTGAGATGTGAGAATGTCCAAACGAATGGAACAGAGACAAGTATTTTGAGGAACACTGAGCAAAAGCTTCAACCTATGCTATCAGATTTACTATTTAGAAGCACGAGTGTGGCAGTCAATCAGGCGTTCCTGCTCTCTGCTGCAGAGCTTTTTCCAAACCACATTTGGATTTTTGTTTTTGCCCCTTTAAACTGTCATTTCTGCTTTCCTCATACTAGCTCACTTAAAGATTGTCTGCCTCAAGTTTTAGAAGCAGCAGATCCAGTCATACTTGCAAAGAGCAACTCCCAACAGTCCTATTTCTGGCATTCATCCCAGAAGAGTCACATACTGCTCATGCTGAACAGCCTGTAGCAACTGGAGACCAGTATTTTTCCTCCTCCTTTCAGTTCGTTTGGAAGGAAATGTAGAGTGGGACTGTCAGGACTGTTTCAAACTCTGCTACTTCGCAGGACTCTCTGCTAACTGGCCACTGGGGACACCACAAACAGAAGAGGCGGTGTGTTTGACAGATTAAGTTTGTGAACTTCCTCATAGTAGGAGGCAGAATTTTTTCTTTTTTAAACTTTTTCCTGATTATTTTTCTTTTACCACTAAAAAACAGCACGATTGCTTAAAAAAATTAAAAGTCTACTAAAAAATGCAGGGTAAATCTTCTCTTTATACCTAGAAAAGAGAAGCGATAAGGTATCTACTGCAGTGTTCTCTAGTACTTTGTTCTTTCCTCTAGAGCGAGAAAATAACTCCTGCAGTCCACCTTTTTATGAATTGCATTTCTGGGTACCCCTTGTATTGATGAGATGCAACCCATCAAACAAGCTGTGCAGTCATTTCACCACTGAAGCTATAAACTTCATATGACACCATGACCTGTTACCAGATTTTCTGTAAGGCAATTATCACACGTATGCTGTCAAACAGAGCAGGCTGCCACAGATTTGTCTGCTCATTTAGCAGTGAATGTAAGTCACACTTAATTCCACTACTGCAGGTATGTGAACAGATCTTTCATGACCACTGTGGTTCTTTGCCACACTAGTAAGCATACAGGTGGGAACCAAAAAACATTCCCAGATTGTGTGCCTGTGCTCATTTATGTATTAAATGAGACAAAAAAAGGAGAACGTGCACTTCAGACAGTATTTCAGGTTACCATGAAGAGAAACTCGTGATTTGATTTATACTTTGTGATGGCAGAGCTTAAAAATGTGCATTTCTGAAAGATACTCCCCTTTCAATAAGCACCTCCAAGTACACTCTCTGAATAGAACTGGCAGGCACCTCAGTCTAGTTTTGGAAATAAAACTACTTGGACTCATCCAGCTGGTAAAGCATTTCAAATAAAAATCTGTAAAATAACACTTAGAAAGCAACACCCCAGAGAAGCAGTGGTCACCAGTTTTTCATTTTACTTAAATTTATATAATTTTTTTTGAGTTTACTCAAAAATTGAACTCTGGTCCAGTGGTTTGACAGGAGCTCCATGCAGAAGTCCTTCCTTCCATCACCTTGGTACCACCACCATTTCAAGATCTACCATAAAACCCATGCATCACTGCGCACATTTGTGTTTTCTTTCAACTTCCATATCGGTTCCAGAGCCTCAAATAAGAGCCTGAGCCCTTGGGCTTTGTGCCGTCTCCAGCTCGCTCCCAAACATTTGCAAGTAGTTGCATACTAGAAAAAGGATACCAATCTTTCTCGGGGAGGCAGTGAAAGAAACCACCTCCTTCCTAGCACGATGGCTTCCAAGAAAGCACTTCTAAACACAGACAATGGTTAAAAACCAGCACGTGTCTCTGGCCTAAGCAGCCAGTCTAACTGACTGGAGAACTTAATACACCTTGTATCACCCGATTAGTTCATAGCTTTAGCCTGCACCCTTTCAGCAGCGCCTGATGGAGAAGAACATACTAAGCCCTTAGAACAGTTTTCATTTTTCTTTCTTCCTTTTGGCTTGGTCTGCAACACCATTCATGTTCATTCAAAAAAAGTCAAATTATCAATCCTATACCATATGTCATATTGCTGTACCTGTTCCAGAAGCAACAGATGCTTCCCAATACAACAATCAATCTGACAACTTTAACACTGCCTCAAAAGAGCATGCAGGAACCCCATGGATGGGGCCGTAGTAGTACATAAAAAGGTCCTGTTTATTTTCCTCTAAGATCTTCATGTCTACTGGCTAAAACTGGCATGGGAAAGTACTAATGATGTGTTGTGCCAATCCCAGAAGCAAAGAAATCATACAGGAAGACACAGGGCATTACTTAAAGCTCGCACAGAGGTAAGATAGCTGTTGTGGAAAATCCTCGGGGAAGCACAGAGGTGCATCACCAGGAGCATTGTCACATTTAGGACTGGGTGGTGGGATTTGGTTCTTAATAGTCTCAGTGCTGAGAGTTATAGAAATGCAGGTTCAAGAACACGTAGGTTTTCTGGGGTTAGTGCCTTCCTCCCTTCCCTTAAGACTAAGTGAAGGGACTTTGACCATCAGTAGCTGGTTGGCATCAAGGAACCAGCACAGGAATTTAAGAACTGGCTGAAGTCTCTAGGCAGCAGTTGGCTCAAATGATTGTTTGCGTGTGTGCTATCTTCCCAGGAGCCCAAAGCACTGGTCCTGGCTTAGTGAGCTTTCAATAACTTTCTGCCCCATCATCTGTTGCATCCTCCTGAATCCAAGAGAGAGTGACCCTGCCTGCCACATTCCACTGGGAACTTTACCAATAGAAGAGTGATAGCTCCCGTTTGCTGCCTCAACAAATACGCAACGCTTAAAAGGCATTACAGATCTGTGGACAGGACAGTCGGATAACAATTCCTGGTAGTCCGGCATCTTCCTTTCTCTAATGCCCAGTTTAAAATTAGACATTGTTAAAACCTTACTGTAGTAGTTTCACCTCATTACTGATGCTGCAAGTAGAACTCAAGAGATTCCTGGTTCTCATTAATCTTTTCACCTCACCAGCTTGTGGGGCTTTTGGAAGGTGTTTAGACTGGATCTCCGCAAGCAGACAGAAACAAATGCATTAATTTAAATTTTCAGGATAAGGCAATTAAAAAATATGAGAGATCACTTTTCTGGCACTACACACTGCATGGCACAGCTAAGAGAAGAACCCAAGAACCCCAACAGCTACCTGGCCTACGCTCTACACATGAGACCACGCTGCCTCCTACTCACACGCAAAACAAGAACACAGTGTGACCTTCACAAAAGTGGAAGCTAGAGGTGTTCTCTGAGATAGTTCCTGTTTGAGCAGCAGCACATCCTGCAGGAAAGCAGAGAATACTGGTTTCAGTGTTTCTAGCAAGGGACATAAGCCTTGTTACTCCCATGTCAGTCTAAAAAGAAGAGTGCCTCGTTTCTCATCTCAATAGAACTTACAATCTTTTTACAGTTGTTGCTGTTCCAAATTTTTTAGCATCCCTTTTTAACTGCTGATAGCAACACTGAGAGCGTTCCTGTAAAGAAGAGTTTAATCAATGCCAATTTCTTTTTGTACCTGTGAGCATTACACGAGCCACACAGAATCGTGTTAGGAAGTAGTGTTCAAGCGATAATGTATAATGATCTTCATACTCTTTCAGCGGCACTTTTCCTCCAAAACAGAGTCCTTCACCTGTGGCCTGAATGTTATTTATTAGATGGGTAATGTTGCACTAGACATTTGGCTCTATTAAAATGCAAATAGTTCACTTGCCCTTGGCTTACCAAGTAATTCTGATCAGTCTGTATCAGTGAGCCGTTCCTTTCGTAACTCACAAGTCTGATTTCCCTTCTGTACTCATATAATTTGCAGCCTTTGTTAGAAGTAGATTTTGTTTCTTTTCAACCTATTAATAAGGCTAAGTAAAGCAAAGACAAGAACTGGTTGCTGGAAGGAAGAACCTGATGGAAATACACTCAATTAAGCACCATTTAAAATTAAATTGAGACCTATGAGTTAGCCACATTTTAATCCATTTAATGTGTGCCATGTTGATTTTTGTATTGTTTTAGTTTTCAGTCAAAATATTATGCAGTACCAGTCAAATGCCTTACACAGTCTAAGTATATAGGACAACAATACTACCTGTGTCAACCAGGCCTGTCACTTCAAACAAACATACCAAGTTTAAAGATTTATACTTATCTGTTCTGAATTCACATATCCACAGCAAAAGTAACAAACACTGGCCAGGCTCCTTACACAGGAAGGCACACCATTCAGCTTAAATGGACTCTTTTTTAATCCACTCATTTAGAGGCAATTGTCATTATTTTCTTGGGGGGCAGGGGAGGGAAACGCCAATGCACCACATTGTTTTCACTAGCCTGGAAGAGAAAACACTTATATATATATATAGATATATAGATATATAGATATGCATATATATACACACATATCTATGTGTGTATATATATACGTGTGTGTGTATATATGTATATATACACACTAGTGTATATATACACAGAATATACATATATGAATATACAGAATATATGCACACACACTTTGCTCAGATTTGTTTACAAAATATGTAGCATTTTTATACCATCCAATAAGAGGTACATGATTTTAAACAAATCTTATAGAAATGACATGTTATTGGAAATTTACACGTAAAAAAATCCAGCACAAAAAAATCCAAAAGCTAAAACAAGATTTTGCTACTAATCAGTGCTTCTATCACCCTTCAAGAAAAGAGAAACACAGTTATTTATATGTGATGTAAAGGCAACATTGAGGGGTTTTTTGCATTTTTTAAATTAACCACCAAATTTAACCCCCTAAAATTACAAAGAATTGAAGTCCATTTACAGATCAAGTGCAGTAAACTAAATGTTCCTTCAGCACAAAGCAGCACTAGAGAAAATAACTGGGAGAGGGAAGGTGGAGGCCAACTGGCTTAGCTAGGGAGGCAGCAGGTGGCTTCTGCAGTGGCCACACAGGTCAGAGTCTCCATCCTGAAGCACAGACAGAACTGAAGACTGTATTTAAATAACGGTCACACAGAGCTGATGTTCAGGCCTTTGCCTAGCTTCTTTCAGCAGTTTGACAAGTGATTTATATATTTTTATTATGCTGTATCCAATGGGCTGGTTTTGCTTTTGCAGTGGCTTGTCACTGAGAGGAGTCATAAGGAGGATCTTGCAGACAGTTCTGCCACTAACATTTACCACAGGTACATGACACTGCAGTGGTCAGTGGCAATTTTGAAATGTTTACACTGGACAAATGTGTGTTCCAAGCGTCCAAAATGGTTTGAAAGAACATACGATGCAGGTGGGGAGCGGACGGCCTGGAGAATCCATTGCATTTACAGAAATAGAACTGCCACTTTCAATCACGTGGCACCTCCCCAGTTGTGTGAAGAGTTTGGTGTCAATGTCAGCTGAACTCAGTGAGGAGTGGCTGGCCTTCGCATCACGTCTGTGATCCAAGCAGGTTGCGGAGCCAAGAACATGCTGCTAGCAGAAGGGCAGTCTACAGCTGCAGATGACAGCTGTCATGCAGTCAGCGATGCCTTATAGATGTCACCTGTAGGAACCATGCGTTCCATGCTAATTCACCTGAAGTCCCGTAAACAGCAAAAGTAAAAAAAATGAAATGAAAGGGCCAGGCGGATCCGGGTGTAAGATTACTATCCTTTGAATGTAGTGTCACTGTAGTTGTTAAATAAGGGGCTTGACCAGGAGGTCTCTATTTTATCAGGTGAGCTGGAGAGGAAGCTCTTGTCTTGTGAAAATGAAAAGGATATCTAATGCTCCTTGTGCTAAGTTTTACAAATTAAGATTTCTGTACTCAGAAGGTAATTTTTCAGATGAGAAATCTGTTCAAGTCACGCTGTGTAAAAATGTAAAGAGGCAGACAGGAATTTTTCAGCCATAACCATAATACCAAGGACCAGACTCTGAAGCATGAAGTCAGGAAAGGCTTGATTTTTAAGGAAGGCCCGGCTGGATCATACTGTGCTGGCAAGCAGAAGTGGGGGTAGTTTCTCCATTCTAGAAGCTGGTTTGGAAAGTCATTTCTGAGGAGGTGGTAAGAGTGACCTATTCACAGGCTCTTTTTTTGTGGATGGAGAGGAAAGACTGGGAAGGAATACAAATCTCCACAGCGGTCTGCAATCCAGCTTGGGAACTCAGTGTTGAGAAGGGATGGGGCCAGATGTGTTCAGTATTCTTAAGAACCAAAAAACATGGCCATTGCAGCCTGTTGTTGCAGGGGATAGAGAACTTATTCCATTATTTGTAACATGTTCTATATGCCAATAACCCCAGCTGGCACATACAGCAAAAAAGATACATTGTATGTGAAGATTTAACCATCTCACACAGCCATCCAAAGAGGCATCCAGGGAAGAATATGGGGAATGAATTCAGCTATGTTCTCAGAAAGTCTGAATGTCTCCCTGGACTGCAGGCACGCACTGCACCAAATGCATCAGAAAGGCAGCCTTATCTTGGATGCCGGCAGTGTGGGGGCTAGTGGAGGAGGGATCATTTTCCTGTAACAGGAGCAGGGAATATCTCAAAGTATAGAAAGGTGCCTCAACTCCGCGAAGATGGCAGTGGAGAGGTTCAGAATCTAGAGGAGAAGGGTGATTCTGGTGACCCCTTGCCAAGGAGGAGGCATCCTGCCACGGAGAGCCAAAAGTTTTCCAGATGTATGTAAGAGCATGTGCACAAGGCAAGCGAATGAGCGCAAACAGGGTTATGGAAAACATTAAGAGAATCACTCCATGGGTGGCTTGTGGCTCGACAACAGGATTGGCTAGGTAGAGGAGCACACAGCACAGGGGCACCTCAGAGCTGGAAGCCTTCCATGGGAGCCTCACACTGCTGGAAGATGTACTGTTGCTGGTTGAGATCCACCTGTGGGGCAATGCTGCTGTCTTCATCCTCTGTTCCAAAGTAGTGCTCGATCAGATCAAAGGCCTTCTGATAAATCTCTTGATTCTCATGGCTCTGCAGGAATTCAATCTTGTCCAGGCCTGCAGAGAAAAGAAGTACGTAAAAGTTACAGCTCGGTGAAAGCATATGACCATGATCATTTTCAGTCTGCTGTGAACATCAAGTTCCATAGCAATTCTCCCCCACCTTCAGAAAGAACAGGTCTCTTACCCAACTTATAGTCTCCCCACCAAAGGAAAAACAGGCTGAACTACAGAGTTCCCTGTAACTGTGTGATGTGTTTCATACCTTCTGTCTGCCTCTACCCTCTCAATCAAAAAATGAAATCAACAAGCTTGAATGTGTAAAGAACAAGGCCTCAAAGACTTTTTCTGAAGAGACTTTTAAGACCATGTTTCCTCAAAGTGTGTTCAGAGTGCTTTTTTTACAAGGACCATGACTACAAAATCACATCACTGCAAGTTCGAAGAGACTTCTGGTGATTATCTAGTTCAAGCTGCAGCCCAGCTCAGCACTACTACCAACACCAGATTACATCAGCTGTTTCTAGCCAAGTCTTCAAAACTTCCAAAGACAGAGAGACTCCATTACCTAATGTGTATCATGTATACACAATGCAGTTAAAACTCATACAACCAGCTTTTGGGCAGACATTAAGCAGATGGGCAAACTCAGGCCTTGTAGTCAGAAACAAATGAAACAAGCTAAACTATCTTTGATACCTAAGAATGATGCTAGAGTGAAATCCAAGCCTTAGACGCTCTAGTAAGTCTCTAATATTGGGAATTGTAGTGGCTTTCTTGTCTGCTCCTTTTAATATGTATGAAGACTAAAGGAAGCAATTCTCTGATGCTCTATAGACATTTCTGCACCACTGACATGAAAAGGGAAGTTCAAACCTAGAACCAAGCAAGAAAAAATGCTATTCTGATATAACTCTTCCCTGGAAGTCAAGGTAACCATGAAGGGAACCATGGTTCAAGAAACCATGTTCACTGCTACTGTCCCTCTTCTATGTTGCTCTTGATAACCCAATTCTATTTTTCTTAATAAGTACTTGCCAGTTGACAAGGAAACCCACCTCAAGAGCAGTGGTACCTCAGAACTGGGATGAAATGATGCCAAAACCTCAGCACAATAAAGGCAAACAAGGAAGTTGCTGCTGCTGCCATCATTCTACAGGGCAGCAGAGAGGGAAGGCAAAGTTTTGAAGTCTGAGCTACAGAGCAGTGCACCTGAACCTTTATCTGCTGTGGAGGGAAGATACTGAGGCTGAATGACACCCAGAAGGCTCCCTCAGTGTGAAAAGAAATTAAGAAAAGACACACTGTCTCCAATCTACCAGCAGACAAAGCTAATGTAAAAGATGGAGTACGTTGGTAAATGGAGACTTGTCAAAGAACAGTTAATTTTCAGGTAATAGTGACGAGGAAATTAATAGAATTTGGTCTACTGAAACTCTAATGGGTTCGTGATCACTGTTTTAACCCCTGACTTCCACAGTTGTTTTGCTCATACCATATGCTTCTTCAATAAGAGCGCAGTAAGGATTAATGCCAGTGCCACTGCGTTTGGATTCCTGCTCTCCAAGTCTCAGGATGTTCTCCAGCCCATTCAGTGCTACTTGCACAATCTTTGAGTCCATTACTGTAAGAAGGTCACAGAGTGGTTTGATGCAACCCAGTTCTACTAAATACCTGAAAAACAACACATGGAACCCAGTAAATTGTTTGCAAAATTGTAACCAGTGTAGCCAAATGATCAGATAAGGTATCAACTTGATGAGAGAAACTGGAGAAGTTATAGACCTCTATTTGTATCTATCCAATTCTGCTGAAACACCAAAAATAACTTTAAAATACTTTCTCTCTAGATATGACATAATAATTTAAGTTTGTAAATTATTTGTTTTTACAAATATAATTTATAAATACATTTTATATTAACACCAACTATATTACTTTATAATTTTATATATTTATAATTTTATTTTATACATTATTGCATATAAGCATAATGTACTGGTATAAGTTAAACAGGAAAAACAATGCAAATGATGCCCTTGTCTGAAGGGCTGAGCTGTTCCTCTCCAGACTTTGTTATACTCTACAACGATCACTAAGAAATGAGTTTAAAAGTTGCATTTAGTTTTTTTCACATAAGAGAAATGGTTCAATTAATTATTACAGCTGAATTTCTTATGTGATTTCTACCTAAAGGAATGAACGGGTCATTCACGACTCAGTACAAAGATGTGGTCTCTCTGGAGACAAACACTGAAAGCATGCAGAAAGATTTTCCAGTTTCTAGATTATTAGTTTGATTTCTTGCACAAACACTAATTCACTCAATTGCATTGAAAGATGTGAACTATTTCATACTTAATCTGTTCAGCAGAGCCTCCAGATGTTGCATTTGTGATTGCCCAAGCAGCTTCCTTCCTTGTCCGAAACTCAGCCGTTTGCAAAATATTTATAAGAGCTGGAAAGATATGGGCATCTATGACTGTCTGCAAAAAGAAATTACATGTCAGGGTTATAATAAAAATTAGAAATAACTTCCTTGTCTTGAGCTAGTTAATGCCTGTGCTCAGCACAACACAATAAACAATAAAATGTTAACTTATCAAGGGGCAAAAAAATCAGGTTTCAGCTTTACATTCAAAACCCTAGTTATTGCCAGGGTCTTTGCTTATCCCAAAAGAATTCAAAACATGTTCAGACTGAAGTGACTGCCATATCTAATGTGTTACTTAATCATACCTTGACAGCAAAAGAATGCCATATTTCCCTTATTTTTCCAGGTAGTGAATCACTCAGTTATTAAGTCAGTAAACCACTATGTTGTTAAGATCCCCTAAACAGAGAAAAAAACTTCATAAACCTGCGTGTCATGCTACACTTGCACTGTGTGAGACAACAGAGCAAAGAGAGAATGTATTCTAAGAACTCCTCAAAACAAGCAAGCACCAATACATTCTTTCCTGGTGAAAAGACAAAGCAACGGATGGTTCAGTAATATGGTTAACGGCTTAGCCCACCACACTGATGTAAGTCAAATGAGTATTTAGTCAGCAGCTCCAAGTTTCTACTAAGGTCCTCTGGGAAGAACCTTTTGCAATAAGACACAAATGAAATCGGTTTAGTTACACACGTATGACAAGGATCTGAACCACTTTCAGAAGGATCATTCAAAGAAGCAAGAGCTTAGGATTACATTTTTTAAACTACTGTTTTACAAATGCAAGTCATCACATAACTGGTAAATGCAAATTCAAAGAAAACCAAAGAGATCCTTTTCAAGAAGCTCTGCAGAATAAAACTAACAGATTACATACAGCAAAAAGCTATAGTCAGTTCACGGTGCAGATGGTTCCCTAGTTAAAAAAAAAACAACTGTGTGATATTTCTTTTACCCTTCCTGTTTGTCTTGGCATCTGCACTGCATCTATTTTGTAAATCCATACTGCGTACCAGTTGTATCAACCGTCCCATGAACACTGTCTCCTTTACCACATAATCTGCACTTCTAGCACAGCAAGCTGGGGCCCTCAAGGAAAACCACTTACACTTCCAACATGCCATGTTATATTAGAATTCTACTTTGCAGAGAATATTTGAAAAAAGTCCTTAACTGAAATTTTTGAACATGAAGGCTGGAAGTGGTATGTCATAAACGGGAGCCATCTATTTAAAAAAAAAGGACAAAAGAAAATATCTTCAAAAAATAGAATGCATTCCTCCCCACCCCCCCCGACATATGTTACTGGGAAAAAACAATTTTTAAAAATATACAAAAGCAACACCCTGTAAGGGTACATGGAACATGAGAGCATCTGCTTCATTAAGGTTATCAGATCAAGGACCTTTTCAGCTCAAAGGGAGATATAAATAACAGGAAAGTAATAAATAAAACACATGGTGACACAACCTGATAGGCAAGGGATAAGAGAGACAATCACAAAGAAGGAAACCCTCAGTCACTAATTAATGGGCCATTAAGAAAATACACAGCAGGGCTTTGCAGGGAGCCAGCCTGGACTTTGTAACTGATAAGACAGGGACAAGTGAGACTGTACAAAACTTAGTAACAACTCTTTTCTTATCTATCTTACCATGTAACCTCCCTTTCTAACCTGCATGAGTGCTGTAAGGATTAGGTGCTTGCAACCGAGACCAGCGTGAGTGAATTTGGGCCAGGAACTGGATCAGACCTCAGGAGACACCCCTGTGTCTGCAAGGTCAGCAACTGGAGTGGGTGGGGGTCTGAGCATCAGTAGCTGGAGGGGCCGTAGACTAAGGAGCATGTTTCTTGGGTGCCCATGAAGGGTGAATTCAGGGCCAGCAACCAGTGTCAGACCTTGGGAGAAGGGGCCTCTGCAACTGGAGGAGGTGAGGGTCCCAGCATCAGCCACTGGGGCAGGATCGCAGTCCATAGGACCTCTATGTCTGGATGCCAGCTGCTAGGGGCACTGGGGTGAGGCTGAGAGAGGCTCTCAGCACCTCAGCTGGAGTGGGACTGCAGGTCACAGGACCTACATGCCTGGGCACCAGCTCCATGCGATGGGGGCATTTACATCGTCCTCAAACGTGGTGGATCACAGTGTACATAATTTGCTGGGAAACTGGACTAGGTGGCAAGAAGGAGGCCCAGGATCCAGGCATGGACAGAGGGCTTGTACTCATATTCAAGGGGTCTGCAAGTGTGGGGATGCTTGAGACCAATGTGTGCATCTGCTTCCTAGTGAGAATCAAGCTGAACTAGCTGGTGACTGGGAGCCAAGTACAGCAAATTAAGAGAGCTCAGAAGCCGCCATGGACAGCAGATGGGCAGAGAGCCCACACGGACATTCGAAAGATCTGTGAACACAGGTGTGTGCTTGTGGACCTAGAGAGTGAGGGCATGCGTGTTTTCACTAGTGAACTTCAGTCTTGGTGACCTGGAGAGGAGAAAGGGGACTTGGCAGTCTACAGTCACATTTTATGTCAGTCCAGGTAGTGCTATGACAAGGGTGGTGTTGAGGTGGAAGCCCTTAGAAGAACAGGGTGTTAAGGGATGTTAAGTATTCTCTACCAAAAAAACCTTGATATAGATCTAGGACAGGATACGTGAGGGCATTAGTATTTTACTATTCTGGCAAAGAATAAGTAAAAAAATCTCATTATTGTTTCTTAAATCCTCTCCCCAAAAGAAAACTTTTACATGAGACACATTTCCTTAGAAAGTGCCTTCTTAAAACCAACTTCTTAAATAAATACTAAGATCAGAGTACATTACATGATAGCATGGAACTAAGTCACCACATCTTCGCTGACAGGCAGTAACATACTTCAAGCCTTCTTAATGCCAAAACAAAAAAGTTACCTTAAAATGTTTCAATTTAAACTTGTGAAATAGTAGGAGAATTCCAGAACAAAGGGAACTAGCAATGGGAGGGCAGCAAGTGGGAGAATCCCAAAAGATTGTTATTGTTTTCCTTCTGGCTCAATCAATTTAGAACTCTTTGCCTTAATGCAATGGAGGGTAAAATTACTCTTCTCAGAGTGGAGAAATGTGCCCCTGAACCTTTTCAGAAGGAATGGAATCCAGATCTCACATCTCCTGGGTGAGTGCTCTTATTTCTAATTCTCCTTATTTCTATTTATTTCTATTTCTTATTCTATTGTACAAAAGGCTACAAGCACCTTGTTTACTTTCTGCTCTACAGTGAAGTTGGCTATCTTTACCCAAGCAGAACAGGTTAAAGCACCACGATGAATTGCAGCCTCTCATAAGGCACTTCACTGAAAGAGACTGGGCTTGAGAGAGAAGCGCATTATCAGTCACTACATTTTTATGTTTCCTACTGCTCCACATGCAATGTAAGTGTTGTCACCACCTCACCCTAGCATGAGTGCCAGTTAAAGGTACTTCACTGTCCCTCTGTAGTACAGCAAAGTTTTTCAACTAGCAGTCTGTTGACAGTTGAAACTCTCAGAGCTTAGATTTTTTTTTTTAAATATACATTAACTACATCAGAAAATAGTTTCTTTAACCTTGATATCTTCATTAGATTTCAAAAGTCCAGTTAAGCTCAACAAGGGTGGAAACAATAAAGCATTAATACAGAGAAAGTGCTAGCAGCATCTATTATTTACAACCCATGTCTTGCAGCCTTGCCCACAGCAGTTACTCTTGAAAGCAAACTTAGAGTGCCTAAGGATCCCTAGCTCTACGAGATTTTATGTGGGAACAACAGCTATTGTGGAAACAGGCCGTGTCTCCCTTTCAGTTAAATTCCTTCTAAGTGATAAAACAGTAAACTACTGAAATAGAATTTGGTTTTGGTTTATTCTTGAAGAAAAGCAAACCTCAGAGCAAAACCCTAAAGGACTGTGGCAGGATGAGGTACTTAAAACTTCTGAGGAGTTATAAAGTGTTAATTCAAATTACTTTACTTTTTTAGCATTACGATACTGTGTGTGCCTGACGTGGAAGTGTTTTGAAGACTAAAGTAATGTAGAGCATACAAAATGCTCAAGATAAGCATAGCTTTCAAACAAAATGAACATAGTTAAGGGATTTCAGTTCAACAAGAACTTTAAATCGTGTGAAAGAAATAAAAAGGAAATGAAAAAATTCGAGTTGTAAACTAAGGACTAATGTACAAACTACTGCAGATCTCACTCTGTCACCTGTTCAATGTTCCACTATTCCTTGAAAAATGAAAAGTGCCTTGGTCATTCATGAAAATAGTGGGCAACTGCCTCATACGTGCCATAAAGTAAAGGATGTTTAAACATTCTTTTTGAGCAGTTGATGCATTGCAACACTCATGTTTATGCCCTCTAAATGTGACCTGAATTTTTCAAGGAGTATAACAGCAGGCCAACAGGGTAACCAAAGCTTAAAGAAACACTGCAAAACCTGTATCATTTTTAGCAGTTTTATATGGATTTTTCCTATCCAAATCACTCTTCTGCTTGCATGCAAGAACAAAACACTAACATCCTGCTTCCAACAGCAGTCAACAGCAGATGCACAAGAAAGTGTACACTCTAGTCATGTTTATTTTTCTTTTTCTCCTTTTTAAGTATTCACAGTTGCAGCAATGAGTTCCAGTTAGACTACACCTCTATGAGAAGGTATGTGCTTGTTTGTCCTAAACACAGCACCAAGTGATCTCTCTGACACCTCGTTCTTCAAGGATCTTGCTCAAAAATCAAGACAATCATTCCTTGTTCACCTTATCAGATGTCACTCATGTTTCTACAGCATTCTGCCACAACTCCCTTCGCCTGTCTCACAGTCTACGAAGCTGTTCCTCATATGGAACCCAGTTGACATTTTATGGTCCTTCCTTACCACCCACTCCCACCATATCCCCTGAAGACGGATCTACATTCAGGGCAACAATGAAGATTTCTACTAGAACAAGGATTCCCCTTTTGCTTTTTTTATCCCTTTTCTGATGATTTCTAACACTCTCATTGGTTTTAGGCTGCTACTACTAGGCACTGAGGTGGTATCTTCAAAATACATCAGAAATCTCTTTTCTGCATAATAAGTAATCCAGAGCCCACCTTTTCATACATTAAACTAACACTGAAATTTTTGCCCAACTGCATCTGTTCGGATTTGTTAGAACTGAACTCCATCTTGACTTGTAACTACGAGTCTTTCGGGAAACTGAATTTTAATTGAAATCTGCATTTTCAAATTTAATTTGAGATAGAACTGAATTGTAATGCTCAGTCCTTCAGCAAATCTGGCCCTCACGTTTGGAGTGTCAACTTTTTTGTGCTTGTTTTTTCATTTTTTTTTTAAATATCCCTGTGCTGTGGCCCTCCACGACGGTTGCCTGTCTCTTAGAAACATTTTTTTTTTTTTAATTTTAATCGAGCTTCTTCACTTTATAGTATTTGATTCTTTAAAGAGTAAAGCTAGATAGAAAAATGAATTTTCAGAGTTTTATTAAAGCTGCATGGATGTTGAATCTAAATACATTGTAGCCACTGTCAGGCAGCAGGTCTTCAGCAGTAGTATAGGAAATGAGTATTTTGAGCTGGTCAATACCAAGTGAATTTGCTTTTCCCCCTTTGGGTTCCCACAAATAAATCACTTATAGTATGCAAAAATACACGTATACATTTAGTATGCAAGTGTTGGCATCATGTGTCAACATGTGATTCATCACACAAATGTGAAAGCAACCAAGTCTTACATGACTCTTCTGCTCCTGCAAGCTCTCTCATTACCTGTAACAAATCAAGATTACAGTCACCACCCTAGCTGGCAGCTGTGAATACAGCCCTACTGCTATGATCTCCTCCTGGCTGGAAACTTCAGTTCATAGAGGCTTCTCAGTTACTTGTGTTCCAGTTACCTTGTTTACTCATTCAATTTACAACTGCTTTTTAAATAACATAGCAAATATTTGTAAGCCAAAGCTACTTAACATGGCACAAGTACAAAACCATTGCCATCTGAGAGCCAGGAAGGAAGCACTTCAGATCTCAGTTCTAATGCACTTTTATGTTGTTGACACAGACATCTAAGCCTATAGACTCCAAACTGTGTGTAAAGCAAACTTCTTGCCAGTTTACACAAGGTTGCTACTGCTGTCAGGAAGAATCTGCGCTACAATAAAGACCACCTTGTTGAGGTGTATCCAGCTTACAGGGTCTGTCCTACAAAAAAATATCACAATATATATCACTGACGGCTGAGGTTTTCAGGCAGGATAAAGGAATTAAAGGTATTCTAGCTCTGCTGCCCTCAATGTGGTATGATGTATGAGATTCACCATATACAGAAGCCTGAAAACAGATTTTTGTACTTAAACACAAACTTAAACCTGGAAATTATTAATCTTTGACTTTGGCTGATCCTCAATCAAATATGACTTTGTCTGCAAGGCTGTATTTTGCTCCTAATTGAGAGACTTTTTCAAGTCCTGCCACCACAAACAGTACACGAAGATTTTAGACCACTGGTGTAAACTACGCCATAAAGCAAACACACTTAAATATAAGTAATTTGATACACAGATTGCCTGTGTAAATCACAGCTTTTCGTGTGAATCATGTTATTCCTTTTCTCTGTCCCCAGCCCCACCATGGTCTTTTCAGAGTAGAGCCTCTGACAATTCTCAGCTTATATCTTTACCCCAATTTGTAAAAATGTATTCCATTCTAGAATTTTAAAAACCAACAGACGATGTATCATTTGCTACACTTGCCCACGTCACATTTCAGCAAGGACAGGAAACCCTAAAGAAGGAAAAATATGGCACAGATCCTGTTGCTATTGTGCCTAGCCATACTCAGTTTTCCAGATGTTCTTGTGAGAATTTAAGGTATATTAGAAAAAAAGTTATAAGTTTCTTAACCTGTCAACACGAGAGAACTCCTATGATGTCTTCACTGTCAGATATGGATGATTGTGTCTGATGTACTGCCTTTCATAGCTTTTCAACAGGTTGCGAAGTTAGACACAGAGCATTTTCTGAGGTATGTGATAGCCTTTCATACCCTTCAGAAGGGTCGACAGTCAGGAATTAGCTTCAGCTGTGTAGTTCTCCTTCTGACTCCCAGGAAGATGTAGTTCCCCTTCTCCCTGACTGGGGAAGCTATCCACTGAAGTACAGCAAAGCTGTATACAAACTAGGAAATTAACAAACAAAAACTATACTTAGTGACAATCATGACTGCATCAGGATATACATATCCAACCCAAACCTTAAAAGCACAGAAATAAAGAGGGGAAAGACTGCTGTATTCCACCATGCTTTCCTGTTGCCTAGGCACTGTTGATAACACACTCTGAAAGGCTTTCACTTCCACCTTTGGGGGGGGGGGGAACAAACCTCCTGTGATTTAATATTAGTTACAAAAGAAAGTTCAGTGCTTACTTTCACACATTTCATGCATGCTAACTTATATTGCCTTAACACTAGAAAGAGTTTACTTGACTATGTTTGAGTGCAAATCTAATGGTGATAGGCTGCTGTCTTGTCTTTTAGAAATGGCGGTGAAAGCCTTTGGAGTGTGCTACCGAACAGCATCGTAGGCAGTATGAAAGTGGAAATGAATATAGAAGTCCTTCCCTCTAACTTTATATTTCTATACTTTAGAGTGGGTGGATGGAAGAAGTGTAACCCAATGCAATCTTAAAAAACACTAAATATAGCTCTGTCTGTTAATATCAGTTAGATAAAATACCTATTAGATTTACCGCAATATTTAATTTTCCTCTTGGTGTGCAGAAGGGATGGCTAGATTATGGCTTGAGCACTACCCAAAGTTTCTATAGTATTCTAACATCCCAACTGCTCTGGAGCAACAACCCACTAATTAGGATCAGCTGGAAACTTGCAATAATGTGGTTTACTATGCCCGGTAGACATTTAACTTTCAGGAGAAAAATTACCATGTGCTGAAATTATTGTCTGGTTTCTGGCTAAAGACTGTGCATGTTCAAAATCCAGTTAGTATCATAGAGACTGGACTAGATCTGGCTACAGTCTATGACCTCTAGTAGGAACTATCAAGCAATCTGGAGGGAGTGGGGAGAAAGGAAAAGAAAATTATTTAGTTTAGAGCTGCATCTAGTATTTTAGAATTCCTTCTGTAAGGAAGGCCAATTCTCAAGAAGTAATGTTTTAATTCATCACAATGTGAAATTAATTAAGAGAAAGAAAAAAATACCTCAACTCACAGATGAAATAGGTTCATCTATGAACTTAGTTAACTCAGATATTCTTCCTTGATGGGAATTAACCTTTGTCCTCACAGCTACTGAGAACAGCCTAAGCTTTTATTCTCCATTTTAGCATATGACCACCTTCAAGAAACACTTTACCAAACAGCATTTTCCAACTTCAGAAATTATTTTGTAGTGGTTTTCAGCTCAAATGTTTACAATGATTTTGAGATTGAGTAGGAGTTGTCTGAAGTAATAGCTAAGAGAAGTTTTCTCAGAAAAGCAGACATATCAGCTCTGGAGCTGAAAGGAGGTTTCATCACACCTTGTATTTCACATGACATTCTCTAGGTTGAGACTAGAAATTAAAGAATTAGAGCCTTTCTGAAATTTGTTACACATCTGTGATGAGCCTTTCCTTTCAACATGACATAATCATTGCAATTACACCTGCAATGGCCAATTTTACTTCCAAGAAACAGTGGCCTCGAGATCTCCTATCAACCATGTTGGCAAACATTCTCCAATGTCCTTTACTTCACAACTTTCCTGTAACGGGCCTCCTTCTGCAGTTCCAAAAATCTAAGGCTCATGATTTGCAATATGTTGTAATTACCAGGATCATTATCTCCTGCTCAGAATCAGAAACCCTATTTTTTGTTATCTCATTTTTATAACTACCAGCATAGATTAAATTGGGTATGCACTTAGGGCAGTCGGTGTTTCACTATACAGCGTGTGTATGCTCAGAGTTCAAAGGCAGCTCAATTACTCTGAATGGGGCCTGAGAGATTCTTAAATGACCTATAGCTTTCACTTTTGAGAAGCTGCTTCTCATTTTTTTCCCTGGACTTGAGTAATGCATTAACATGCTTCCAACCTTGTCTGTGAAATATCTTAAGGCAGCTGCTTTAAGCTGGATTCTTTTAAATCTACATGTATTTTGGTCATTTGATTGACACTGTGTTTTCTTGATGCAAGAGAAAGCAAGCTTCTACCCACACAACCACAACAGCTATTTTTCTATGCCGAGTTAAAGGGGTTTTTTGTACTTTAAAGAATCGCCTGCTAGAAATGAAGGTGCAATATTAATGGCTCATAGCATTAAATTCCCTCTCCCTGCCTTCCCACCTCACCTCTCCAAGTCACAAAGCAATTCTAATCTGTTCTCAGTAGAAAGGGGGCTGATCTAAACTGGTGGTATAAACCAAAACTTTTAAAAACTACTAAACACACATATGCATAGATGTACCTAACAATTTTGTTTAGGTAGATTAGGCAAATTTTGTTTTAACAAAGGAGAGATTATTTTATCCTTACTTGTTTTCAAATAAAGATGTGACAACAGTTTAGAAGACTGAGGACTACCAAGGGTATAGTTAAGACTCTCTGCCTAAAGCCTTACTTTTACGTGTCTCAGCAGTGGATACCAGGTGTAAGAATACTGTACAAACAAGGACAGGCACTTACTCCTTCACTTGAACAGGACCGTGTAGTACAGTGAATACTTATGTAGAAGTCACAAAAGTGAATACACTATTGAAATAGCTTCTAGTGCACTAGAATTTAAGTTACCTCTAGGACTCTTCACAACTGTATCTTCACTTGATCAAGAATATGAAAATAGAGATCCTGAAGTTTTGAAAAAATGCTCTAATAACAAACTTTACTTTCTATTGCCACTTCTGATACTTATTTCTTTATGAAATGACTTGTTTGGATATCTGATTTTTTCAAGTTCTTTTTCCTAAGTCTGCAGCATTCCTATATGATTGTGCATCCTGAAGCAACTCTCAGACAGACTTGGGGAAAACCACAAAGTTAAGAAAATGTATTGGGCTGGATTGTTCCGCAGAGAAATGGCCTTCTAGAGAGAAAATACTGCTCCTCCCTGTTTCTAAGGTGGTAGCAGCATGGATAAAGCAGCCAAAAGATTCTTCACTGCAAGAAAAGCAAAGGCAAAACCATTTTTACCTTAGTACAAGCAGCAGTAATTACCTTCTTTGCACTGCTAATTGCACAGCAATTACAATTGCTGATGCAGGAAAAAAAGTGGTACAGTTGCTGATTTTACGCAGCACTTTGTGTTAGAAATTCAGCTAATCCACAGATTAACACACAAGCCACAATAAAGGCAGAATCAGAATTCTTGGAGCTCTACCAAGATTAGATTAAGTAACCCTATCGTTCTCTATATCTGAGAAAAAACATGATCTTCAGTGGTAAAAGTAAAATCTTGACTGAGAAAGCCGGAGCAAATAGAACTATAGGAGGTTTCTTTGCTCACAGTTCCACTTCCATCTTTGTCATGTTCTCACATCAGACAAGAAGGACCTACACCGCTTTCTGCCTTTGTAAGTTTTGTTTTCTTGCCTACTCATTTCCTAACATAAGCATCTCTGAAGTTAGATGAGCACTCGGCTTTTAATTCCAGGAAGCTTAGCAGAAACTGAGTTATCTTCCAGAAAAGTATTAACTTTATTTCCTGTGCTTTTCAAGATGAAGATCATTCAAGGTATTAAGCCTTTTCGCTACCCCTTCAGCAGCTGAATGTTCTCTGTAAGGGAGAATGTATAACCAAAAGATTGCAAGCACTAGCTGCGAAGGATATAATACACTTTTTCCTCAGGAAAAACACACAGCCTTTTTACAATCTCTTGCAAAAAGTTTTCTGCAAAAGAGAAGTAATTCTATCCCTTGGGTGAAGAGGGTTAACCACTTCATGCTCATTCTTACCGTATAGAATGAATAATTCAGAGCTATCAGATATAAGACCAGCAAATGTCAGGCTGCCTTCCAAGGAGAAGGATATCGAGGAAAGTAGTACTCCTTGGCCACTTTTGCCAACGTATTATGGGATTTGATTTACTTTCTGTGCAAACATGCATTGTTTCTGCGTGGTTACCGAGATGAATGTTTCTAATGTCTAATATTTCTGCTCTTTATTTCTGTTCCTCAAAGAATAGATATCTCCAACTGGACTTCCATGCATCCTCTGCAATCTCTGAAAATTCTGTATCCAGTGAGGGAGAAGAGCATTGAGAAATGTAACTTCAGAAGAATTAAATTTGATTTACATGATGAGACTTTCATTCAACTGCTTTGAAGGAAACCTTGCATATTTATCAGATGAAGCCTGGTTTCACTATAATCTGTTTTTCCATCACTTCTGAAAAAGAGAAGGAATGAGGAATTGTCCTTGAAAGCCAAGCAAAATAATCCCCTAGTATAGCTGTTCTGAAAAAACTCCACGACCAGGGGAAAAAAAAATATTTAGCAGTTTCTCCTTTATCTGGTCAAAGAAAAAGATTTCTCTGCAGAGGAGATGGTCAATCTCTCATTTATATCATCTGGAGATAAGTCCTGGGACTCCTTCCTGATGGCTGACACTAAGCCCAGACTCAGAACAAAGATGTGGTCTTTTGGAGGCCTAATTGTAAAGACTGACACAAGGGAGTGAGACTTTCATTTGCTTCTGTGTGTTACTGCTTAACATGAAAGGATTTAAAAATATGGTGTAAGCAGGACCGACGCATCCCAACGCAATATGTTAGACATCCTCCATTATTGTTCAGTTTAATAAAAAGCAATTTTAGATGTGGTTAAGCACAACTGCCTGTATCAGGAATTATAAGAAAATATAAACAGGAATAAAGAAAGTATTTTACAATGTAGGTGTCCGTATCTGGTGGTGAAATTAAGAAACTTGTAAAGTTATTTGATTCGCAAAGTTTGTAGCTTACTTCTTTCTTACTTGAGAATTTCTGTATCTTAGTGATTGTCAAAGGCATGAAGCAAATTACTTAAAACAAGGTTTTCTTGATCTTAGCCTCATCTTGTCATTCTCTACTAGCATGACCATCTCTCCCCTTTTATAATCTGTAGATGATTATAAAATTAAATAATTTTCATTTTAATTTGAGAGATGACTGGGCCACAGAAATATTCTAATTATCCTCAGAACCTATAATATACTTCTGCTTATATGTAATTATAAATCTACAACTGTGTATACACACAAATATGCACTTTATATACAAAAAACAGTATATCGTCTAATATATGTTTCTTCTAGCCTGCAAGACAAAGATTACTGATCGTAGCTGAAAAGGTTACCTGGATCTGGGCTCTGTTTCCAGCTGTTATATTAGATATTGTCCAGCATGCTTCCTTTTTGATAGATTCTTTTGGGCTGCTTAGCAAGTGCAGTAAACTCTGCAGGGCTGAACAATTCAGAATTACCTGAATACAAAAGAAATAGAAATAAACAAACCACACCTTCAAGGAAATTTAGGATAAAGAATCTCAGGAATAAGGAATATAATGTCTTCAAAATCTGTAAAGCATATCCCATCAGATGATTCCAAAAAGTTAAGGGGAGGGAAAACTCCCACCAACAAAAACCCCAAAACAAAACAAAAAAATAGAGTAAGAAGTAAGAAATAAATGTTTGTATTTTATATGCAGGAAAGCTAATGAGCAAAATAACTGAGTAATTCAGATAAGAGATCATGCCCTCATTATGATTTCAGAATGACCTGAACACAAGAAAATATTAAGGCCATTATAACCAAACAAAAATGATGTTACAAATACTGATGACAGTGTTTTCCTGTATTCTTGTTTTCTATATTTTTGTATACCTGGAAGCTCCAATTACTCCTGCTTTCTGCATCAGCTGGCACAGTGGGGAAGACTGTTGCCAGTGTTGTGTCCAATGATATTATGAATGGGCAATTGTTATTAAAAAGAATTGTTAAAAATTGCAACTGTACAGAGCAGAAAGTTGCAAGAAAATCTGCATTTCCAAAATTCTAGGTGCCTAAAGTTAAAGAGAAAATGCCCCAGAACAGGTATGTTACAAGACAGAATACCTGATTATGTAATGTTTGATAGTGAAGGGCTTTTTGACCCTCTGGAAAGGGCACAAGAAGGTTCAATGACTGAAATATTAAAGAAATTAAAAAAAAATTGCAACTTCTTACAAGTAAATAAAAAATTAGAAGAGCCTACCAAGAACCATGGTAGTTTTGCCTTGTATGGTAAAGCAGGCAGGCTAGAAAGACGGTGTGGTACAGAATTTTATGAAAAAATTTTAGTCTGTTTGTGGAGGTCAAAAAGATGAGAGTGTCAAACTGAATCATGGTGATGACTTCTGATCTTGGAATCTGAATTCCCTTGCTCATCTCTCTCTCTGACTCCATACATACTGCTAAAACCTTTCCATTCCAAATTAAGATTAAAAAAAGCAAAGGTTATGGTTCAGGATTTTGTCATGTATCTACTGGCACACACACTGTCTATGGTTCCGGCCATCTCCAAGCACTGGCAATTGTTAACTGATCTGGAAATCAGACCTAAAGAAAAAGCAGGTTTGTGCTCTGAGGCTGTAGTTTTCAGGCAACTGTCCTGTACGTTGCTGACATGTTCAGAAACATATCAACTGTCAAAGCTGAGCTCTTCCTTCTCCATCACATGAAGGATTTTTATATGCGTTCTGGACCCCTCTTTAGCATACAGCACAATCTGCAGGCAGAACTATCAAACTATCCTACTTAAGCAGTTCTCTAGAATTTTAGGAATGCTTATAGTATACTCCTCTTGACTAAAATTGTGTGCAACAGAAATGTTTTAACATTTTCTTGAACTGAAATCTAAGATTCAGGCAGTATTTAATGACCTGCATTACAAGTGATTTAGTGATCCCTTGTTGTTTTATTTTAAATGAAACTATGAAACCACAAAATGCACCTCATTCGTCTGACTGATCTGCAAAACAAAAGCCCCTGAGAAAATACAAGAAAGCCTATGCAATTCAGCTACAGAAAAAAATTTGTAACAATCAAAAAATCATGTTAACCTCCTCCAGCACTAGTGACAAGATATTCAGTGTCCTGCTGCTCCTAACATCTTTCTCTAATCTCTTTGTCACAGAACTACAGAATTCCAAAGGATACATTTATACAAAAAGAAAACAAACAAACCCCCAAAAAACCCCACGCATTGAAAGAAAGAAGCCTCAAGGTTAGGAACCTGGATTTTAACATCAGCATTATTTACATGGAAGAAGAAGTAATTTAATGCTTTGAATGAGATTGTCACCAGCCAGTAGATCACAGGTAACATACGTATGCAAGGCACAGACTCTCTGCTTCCACAGATTTTAGAAACTGATGGGAGCTGCTGTCTCTTGCAAAACGTACCAAGCAGCAGGATGACAACCTAGCATCTCTGAAGCATCAAGTTTCCTGGCTCCCTGTTTAATTCCAATACAGTGGTGGAAGTCACTGCCTCCTACCAATACTTCTCCAAGCATGTGCCCAGACACAGTTACATATTATCCAAAATCTGACCAGACACTCTTTTTTGGTATATTCATCATAGACTGCCAACAGCATCAAATGTGACAGGCCTTCAATGGCCCTATCACAATACATCATTCAGATTCAGCCTAAAAGGCAGATTTGCTTTAAACAAGCCAGAAAAAACGCAAAACCAACCACCCAACCACCCAAAAACCTCAAAAGGTATTGCACAGTTATACACAAATCCCAGACACAGCTATACAAGAATCCCCAGCAGTTCAGGACCAAACAGAAAAACTATGAAAACCACATGTTTTGAGGCAACTAGTGTCATCAATCCTTTGCTTTCAAACTTCAAAAGGAACAAGGAGGTGCTTGTGAATAGGTTACCAGAACCAACAGAAAGATGAACTGCAGTACAACACAAGAGAAAGTGAATACATACCTGGGTCTGGATATCATCTCCTGTGACAATGTTCCCAACAGCTCGTAAGGCAGGAGATACAACTTTGTAGTCATTGTGCCTAAAATTACCAAGGAAAGATCTAAGCGTTAACCATCCTGAAGTGTCTCCATCTGTACATCCTCAAGGAAGGAACATCCACCAGCCGGGGGAAATCTTCCCTGCTAAACCTGATTTAACTCTCACTATCTGAATCGAAACACTCTTTGATTTTAAACTAATGGTAACTCTTTACAGGGTTTCTAAATATTTAGGTCTCTAGATATCATTCAGCAGCAGAAAAATAAAATATAAGATCAAAAGAATATAAGCACTTCAGAGTATAGGCATCCTTGGGAGAAAAAAGTAATCAGTTTTAACTATAAAACACACTTAATGCAGCACACACAAAGGCAGAGAATGAGACAGAGGAACATCGACAGAAGCTGTGTGTTTAATGCAGCCATGTCCCCATACAGCTGTTTGAACATCTTCTGTCATCATATGCATTCCCCAATCATTGTTAAATCAGGATTAGAATAGGAAGGGTGAGGTAAGGATTTTTTTTCTCAAATTAAAACACTTCTTTATAAAAAGGTACCTTAGGCAATAGATTCTACTCATTAATCCAGCATCAAATTTGCTTTAATCTTAAAAGCCTTAATAATCTTTTTTATTTACATCACTGAAAACCATTATTTCTTGTTCTTAGGTAACTAAATGCTCCATGTCCTTCCCTTAGACCTGAAGAAATGGCTTGGAACAAGGCCAGTCTCCCTGACCCCAACTCCTAGAGCTACACTTTACTGACCAAAGCGTATGTATATTCTTGTACAGTAAGGATTTAGAAAATTATTTACATTTCAAGTCCCTTGTACTGTCAATTCTAGTAAGTTTTACTATTTCTTACATGTCTACCTTTGATATCGTTCGGCAATTTCATTGGCAGGTAATTATAACATGGACCTCAATGGCACAGAGAAAATTCCAATATATATTATCAATTTTACAAAAATGTAGCTGTTAGGTGCAGGAAAAAAATCTTTTAAGAAATAGCAAAATGAGTACAAGAGAAGTTCCATTGTTTCTGTTACTCATGACAAATACAGAATATTGAACACAGGTAAAATTAAAACTCAAATCTTGCTTTTTGGAAATTACTACATTTCAAGACATATCTAATTAAACTCCCTATTGCCAGAACCTTGATTTTAGAGAAAAGAGCGGATAGTACATTTGCTCAGAATAAATTTCTTACATCAGCAATTCCACAAGTCTTCTGCATACTCCTGCATCGATCACAGCCTGGATTTTATCATTGGGGCCATCAGACAAATAGGACAAAGCCCAGCAGGCATCAGCTAATACATCTGTATCATTGACAAAGAGCAGCCAGGAAAGCACACTAAGACAAGGCGAAACCTGTAAGACATTAAGAGGAGATACACATATTGTGCAATTAAAAGGGCCAGAAGAGCTAGTAGCATGTCAGTTAATTTTGTATGTGACTTTATAGGACTAGGCACTGGCATCTCAAGGTTCAATACTCAGAATATTTAGAATCATAGAATGGTTTGGGTGGGAAGGGACCTTAAAGATCATCTAGTTCCAACCCCCCTGCTGTGGGCAGGGACACCCTCCACTAGACCCTGTTGCCCAAAGCCCCATCCAACCTGGCCTTAAACACTTCCAGGGATGGGGCCTCCACAACCTCTCTGGGCAACCTGTGCCAGTGCCTCACCACTCTCACAGTAAAGAATTTCTTTCTAACATCTAATCTAAATCAACCTTCCTTCAGCTTAAACCCATTACCCCTTGTCCTGTCACTACACTCCCTGATAAACAGCCCCTCACCATCTTTCCTGTAGGCCCCCTTCAGGTACTGGTAAGCCGCAATTAGATCTCCCCAGAGCCTTCTTTTCTCCAGGCTGAACAATCCCAACTCTCTCAGCCTGTCCTCACAGGAGAGGTGCTCCAGGCGTAGGTAGCACTTCTGTGCAGGGCTGTAGCCACACAAGTATGGAGGAGCATGTCAGCAGAAAAGCACTATGAGAATTCTTCAGCCTCTACGGTACAATGTTTGGCAACTTAAACTCATACTTGTCCACTAAGATGTGCCATACTTTGCACTACAGCAGCCAAGATGTACAGAATTTTGTTCTGCTGTGGGATGGTCATCTCCAGTACAGGAACAGTAACAAAAAGCTAGGAGACAACGATATCAAAATAATAGTTGTGAACACCTGCCTAAAGGACTAAATACATTCAAAAACATCATTTGTAAGAAGCTCATGCATTGTTTCAAAGACATTCTGAAATATTTCTGCTATTTAGTTTAAGCTTCAGCACCCTTATTTCTTATTTGGATACCACCACCTCACAAACACATTTCCTTTCAAACATTTCTTACCTTGGCAAAATCTGGTGGAGGATTTTTCCCTCTGCAGAGGTTGGATAGAGCCCATACAGCATTTCGGGTCATAGTGAGACGATTCTGTTTTGAAAGCAATCTAAAACAAACAAAACAAAAAAAATCCAACCTTTGCTTTTAAAAAAAAATAAATAAATCAAAGCCAGGCAACTCTGTAGGGTCAACTGCATGAATCATTAAAATACACTCAGGCCTACATTTTTACTTACACCAGGTCAAAATATGCTAAATTTGTTTTCTGTAAAAAATACATCCTAAGAAAAATCATGCTCGATGGCTGGATACTGACATACATGCTAGACACGTGAATCCTAGTATCCCAACAAGAACAAAAACCCTTATCCTAAAAGTATCTCCATTTAATTCCTTAGATACTAATGTGGCAGATTAACATTCAAAAGGTGCAGGAACTGTGACAAAATTAAGTGGAAGGATGGGCAGGTAGTTTTGGAGAATACTCTCCTCACTGAACTGCATTTTTATGTCAGTGTCAGATTTTACACTTTCGTGTGTGAAGCTCACTAGTAAAGTAGAACAAAATTTTCCCTCAGAAAATGCTTACAATAAGGTTTAGGGTTTCTCAAACATTCCAGACAGTCATGTATCTCACAGCAAGCACAGTTCACAGACTTTCTGTGCACACTGGCTCCAGTCCCAGCATATGAGAGCCTTGCCTGCTGCGTTCTTATTAGAACACGATTCTACAGACCACCCCAAACTAATCTCTTCCTGTAGTTGTTAAGGGGTGGCATCCACACACCAGATGCAGGGTTCAGCTTCTGCTCCATAAGACGCAGGAAGCCCAATGATGTGATGAACTGTAATACTGACACCTTCATGAGATCTGCATACCAAAACTGCTCTCTCACACACCAAAGCCACATCAGCCACTGGTACACTGTGTGTCCCCTTATCTGAGATCAACCCTAGCACTGACAAAGATGTCTCTGGAGTTGGTTAATTAGGTCAAACACAGAGTAAAGCCTCTAAACAAGGCATTTTCCTCACAGCTTAGAAATGACTAGCCATAGTGCTCTTTGGCCTAGGAGGAATGCAGTAAGGCAAGACCTGTTTTTTTCACAACTGTAACAACTCAGTTTCTTTTTCTCATAGCCATCCCACATTGTACCAGTGTCTTTATGAGAGCACTGGAAAATTTCACTGCTACAAACAGAGTTTGCAGAGGACAGAGACTAAGTAATCCTAATTTGGATATGACAACAGTACCTGAAGGGGGCCTACAGGGAAGATGGAGAGGGAGTGTTTATCAGGCAGTGTAGTGATAGGACAAGGGGTAATGGCTTTAAACTAAAAGACAGTAGATTTAGATTAGGAGTTAGGAAAAAATTCTTCACTGTGAGGGTGGTGAGGCACTGGAACAGGTTGCCCAGAGAAGCTGTGGATGCTCCTCCCTGGAAGTGTTCAAGGCCAGGCTGGATGGTGCTTTGGGCAACCTGGTCTAGTGGAGGGTGTCCCTGCCCATGGCAGGGGGGTTGGAACTAGATGATCTTTAAGGTCCCTTCCAACCCAAACCATTCTATGATTCTGTGATTCTAACACAAGATGGTGTCACTGTTGCAGCAATAATATGGTCCTTCAGCAGAGGACCATCAAGATAATTAGCAGACTAGAGAAATGACACACTATGAGAGGGTTAGAGACCCGGATACGTTCAGCGTTACAAAGAGACTGTGTAAGGGGACATCTAAACGCTGCCTACAACAGTTTAACAGGTGGATATAGAAAAGAGGAAGCCAAATCCTACTCAAAGATGCGTAGTGACAGGACAAAAGGCAACTGTCACAAGGTAAAACATAAAAAATTTTTATTAGATATCAGAGCATTGGTTTTTACCATGCCATGGTCAAATACTGTAAAAGGTTGGTCCAGGTGGTTATGGAATCTACCTTTGATGTTCCAAATTTGACTGGTTAAGTAATTGAGCCATCTAATCTGATCTCACCTGCTATGAAGAGAGGGTTAGACTAGATGACCTCCAGAGGTGCCTTTCAACTTAAATTATTCTATGACTCTATAATAAGCCTAGACATCCACCCACTCTGTAGAAGAAAATAGTTCCAGCTTAGCTGCTCCTAAACACGTTTCCATTTTAGCTCCACTACAAAATGTAGTTTAGGAGCCCCCGTTAAAAAGTCTGATTAGTCCACAATAAAAATATTTATTATTCTTCAAGGCAAAAAAACAAACTTCAGTCTTATCAGACACCCAAGCAAAATTCTGGAAAACATATTAAAACAGACTTACTGCAATAAAGGGGGCAGGATATTACAGTCCAATACATAGTCTCTGCACATAGTGCTGTCTCCAGCAATGTTGCCAAGAGCCCATACTGCCTGCAATGAAAAACAGAACAGTAATTGCTTTCATTCTCACAATTCAGCCACTTCAGTGTATGTATTAGAGTGGGAGATACTCTGTTCTCACTGTTAGATCCTGGACAATATACAAAAGAGGAATGAATGCATTCTGGTTTGAGTATATATATATATATATATATGTCCAAGCTTATTATACAATTCAGGAATATTTACAGAGATCTAAGACGAATACCAAAACAGCCAACATGTATGTCTCCAAAGACTTTGCAGGCAGACATAACCTTGCCCTGTCCATAGTATAGGAGATGAGCTTATCTTCTCAGGCTTAGTAACGTACTAATTCTACTTTCCTCCGGGTTCAGGGTTGGTTCAAGTCCAGACGGTTCATAGCACAGGTCAAGCAAGTTTGTATCTACCCAAAAATGTTTGTGTAGAACAGCCCATATTAGTATTTCCTAAGAAGCCATAAAAGCATGCTTTGTTTACATAGTCATATTAAGAATGCTGACACCCAGTAAGATGAAAATAAGACTCTAAATACAAGATAAACCAATATTCAGAATCAAAGATTTCAGATGGGCATTGGCATATAACTTTTAAGAGAAAATTATACAAGACAGAACCAGCATTGCTTCTTAGACATATGCATGACAAAAATGCAAGGACAGGTATTTTCTCCCTTGGACACGAATACTACTATAACCCTTCATTTTGAGAATAAAAGACCTAAAACACCAGAAGATAATCAAAGCAGCATGAAATCCATCTTCTGTAATATGATGAGAAATAAAGATTTAATTGGTTTTGATTTATATGTTTGGGTCAAGTGGTGGTTTTGATATCACTCTCCATTAGTATGAGAGCTATAACTGAAAGAAATTAAAAGTCTATACGAAGTTGTATTGGGTTTGCGTGGCAAGGTCTTGGTAGTGAGGGGGAGCTACAGGGGTGGCTTTCTGTGAGAAGCTGCTAGAAGATTCCCCCATGTCTGACAGAGCCAATGCCAGCCGGCTCCAAGACAGACCCACTGCTGGCCAAGGCCAAGCCCATCAGCAAAGGTGGTAGTGCCTCTCGGATAACAGAGTTAGGAAGGAGGTGGGGGGAAGGGACACACACATCAGGAGCAATTACAGGCAGAGAAAGGAGTGAGAAGGTGTGAGAGAAACAGCTCTGCAGACACCAAGGTCAGTGCAGAAGGAGGGGGAGGAGGTGCTCCAGGCACCAGAGCAGAGATTCCCCTGCAGCCCCTAAAGAAGACCATGGTGAGGCAGGCTGTCCCCCTGCAGCCCATGGAGGACCCCACACCAGAGCAGATGGATGCACCTAAAGGAGGCTGTGACCCCATGGGAAGCCCGTGCTGGAGCAGGCTCCTGGCAAGACCTGTGTCCCCATGGAGAGAGGAGCCCACGCTGGAGCAGGTTTTCTGGCAGGACTTGTGACCCTGTGGGGGACCCACACTGGAGCAGTCTGTTCCTGAAGGTCTGCACCCCATGGAAGGGACCCACACTGGAGCAGTGCGTGAAGAACTGCAGCCCATGGGAAGGACTCACGTTGGAGAAGTTGGTGGAGGACTGTCTCCCATGGGAGGGACCCCATGCTGGAGCAGGGGAAGAGTGTGAGGAGTCCTCCCCCTGAGGAGGAAGGAGCAGCAGAGACAACATGTGATGAACTGACCACAACCCCCATTCCCCGTCCCTGGTTAGGGGGAGGAGGCAGAGAAACTGGGAGTGAAGTTGAGCCTGGGAAGAAGGGAAGGGTGGGGGGACGTGTTTTAAGATTTAGGGTTTATTTCTCATTATCCTACTCTGATTTGATTGGTAATAAATTAAATTAATTTTCCTGAGTTGAGTCTAGCTTGCCTGTGACAGTAATTGGTGAGTCATCTCTCCCTGTCCTTATCTTAACCCACGAGCCTTTTGTTATATTTTCTCCCCCTGTGCAGCTGAGGAGGGGAGTGACAGAGCAGCTTTGGTGGGCACCTGGTCTCCAGCCTGGGTCCACCCACCACACCCACTTAGCACAAAGAATGGCTTACTAAACACAGCCTTCAGTATTTCTTTTTCTCTTCATCCTTTACTATATGGTTGTAGGACTAGCTTCTGGCCCATCTGCCCTGAACATGTAGTTATATTTTCTGTATTTTCCTGTATTTTTGTAATTTGTTACAAACGTAGGAAGAGTTGCTTACAAATAATAATCCTCACAGTACTACTGTGAGGGAAGAATCATCATTTTAGAAGGGAGAAAATTATGGCCAAATATCTTCCAGTTTCAGAAATCCAGCTTGAGAAGCTCAGATCTGCTCAAAACACAGACGAAAGTCACTTGCAAAAATGCTGAGTTGTCCTCAAATACAAAACTAAATGCAAACATTTCACATTGAGGATTCAGAAAACACAAAGCTAGTATCACTGTACTGAAAACTGAAATAAGCAAACTGTCCAGCATCAGACACTAAGCAGTAGATAGATTTATCTCAGAAACCTGCAACTGCCTTAATCGTAAGCATCTTTTTCTCTGTCCTTCATTCACTACAATGTGCTCCAAGTTTAACAAACAGGGCCACAGTGTGACAAATAAAAGCCTCCTTTACTACCCACTGATTTGTTACCAGGGCAACAATCTGTACATACACTAAATAAGATGAGAGTCATCTGGAAAAATACTATGCAATCGTGTACTAATGCTATCCTGTATTGCAGAGGTACAAAAGCTAATGTTTAAGTGCTTAACGCTTTTAATTTTTGTTTTAATAGATATTATGGTGAAGTGTTTGGTGGTTGGTTTTTTTTAAAGCTGTCAGAAAAAACAGATTTTTTTTTTTTTTTTTTATGTTGGCCTGCTTTAAACCCAAAGTCAGCTGTGAGCAGGGCTGCAACTCTAGACCTGCAGCACCATGGAAAGGTGTAGGTAACACTTTGCAGTGGTACATTTTCCTTTACTACAGCTTACTACAGAGCAATTCGTAACTGGTATTTAAGACTTACTGGTAACAAAGACATCATGGATTCAGCACCTGAATTTCATAGAAAAATATTTTCCAGTGATTATAACCCACTCTGCCTGCAATCTGAACTTTAACATGTCAGCGGTTTATTAGGAGGCAGAGGGGGAAGAAGACAGATAAACTACTTAACTGTGGCCCCTAAACTCTTCTGTTAATTCATACATCTTAAGGCTGAAGGCTGCACAACTCATTCTAAACAGGTTCGCTCTTCCCACCTGCTCTCTGAACATCTGCAGGGATGGTAACAACAACCTAATAAAAAAACCAAGTCAGCTCTTGCACAGAAGATCATGAGCAGCAAAAAAAATGGAGTAGCCCTTACCACATCAATGCACCAATCATACTGCAGGAACAGCACTGTTTAAGTGATGGTCGAATTTGGAAAGTAATGCCACCAGTTTCAACCCCAAAAAACCCAAACTCTAAAAAGCATCACATAGCTAAGTCCAGATGGATTTTCACATGGGCAGAACATGGCATCTATCTGCCATTTTGGCATGCTCCCTAGCACGCTTCTAGTTTCTGCAACAACAGACTCATTTCCTCAAAGAAAGCTAAAAAAATGGACAAAAAAACCCCTTATTTCCTCTAATATAATTTTCTCAAGCACCTGAATTAAGTTTCTCTTAAAATATTTTCCAAAATAATTCAGCCTGAAATAAGCCATTGAAATTGGAAAGTTGCAGAGTGGAAGAACTGGAAAGCTATAAGCAACTAGAAAAAAAAAATCTGTCTTGTGGAAAATGTTAGGCAACCTTAAGTACAGGTGGTACATTCTGAGCCAGCTATAAGAAAGAAAGGCAAGTTACACAAAGCAATCCAATGCTTATGAGTCGGGACTCCTCCAGTCATGCATCTCAATACAGCCAAATGCAAGGTCAGACATCTAGGAACAGAGAATAGAGGTCACACTTGCAGGATGGAGAACTGAACCCTGGATGCCAGTGACTCTGAAAAGAACAATGGATCATATTGGATAATCAGCTTAACCTGAGCTCACAGCCAGCTTCTGTGGTAAAGCGTCCACAAAGACATCTTGGATATTTACACACCAAAGTATCAAAGAGAAATGAAAATGAGATATTATTTCTGCAAACAGCATTGCTGGAACAGCACTACTGGAATATCCAGTGCTTGTAATTTCACCACCACAAAAAGATATTGAAACAAAGAAATATTCAGAAAAGGGTCACCAGAAAAAAAAAAAAAAACACAAACACAAAGCCAACCACCACAGAAATACCCTCATAATGAGAATTCAGAGCTTAATTTCATTTGCTCAAGAAAAGCTTAAGTTACAGAGGAAAAAACCAGAGAGTTTACTCTTACTAATTGAGTAGACAATGAAACAAAAGCAAATACCTGGACCCAAAGCTAGTCAAATTTGTATGGTAAAGGTACATACTTTCAATTCAGGATTAAGATTAACTGAAAATCTATTTGTTAACATGATTAATATTTCATCATCCCAAGTCTTCAAAGCAAGATTATATGTTTGAAATACATCCTTGTTCAAACACAAGTTATGGACCTCATGCAGAAATTACTGAGTCAAATGTTTGGTCTGTGCTTTACACTGATCCCTTTGGGCCTTAAAGAACATTAACCTACTCTAAGGAACATAGAGAACAAACTATCATTTTCTCTGCAGAGGACAAACTATAATTTCCACTCATGCTTTATCTTCAGGAGAAACAAGCATGAACTTTCCATCTCTAAAGCAATTTTTTTAAACAAGGCTTCTTGAATTCCTCAATACACAGAAAAATATTAACCCATTAGAGATCAAAATGCATTACCCCATTGGCTGTGGTTAAATATATCACTTCCAGGAAAAGAAAAATACAAAGCTTGCTTAGACATCTTAAGACATACTAGGTAAAAAGGCACTCTTGTGCAAAACTGCCAAACACCACATTTCCTCTGAAGGCTTTCTTACAGGATAGCCTTGTTCCTTTTTGGGGAAGGAAAAAACCCGCACAAACGAAAAAGAAAACGGGGAAAAAAGACAAGAAGGGGAAAAAAGACAAGAAGGGGAAAAAAGACAAGAAAACCACCACCAACCTCCCAAACCACCACATAAACACACAAAAACCTTAACACCACTCTTAATCTTTACCTGTTCCTGTACGTCTTCAAACTCCGAACTAAGCAGCTCTATGAAGATGGGGACGGCTCCTGCTTGGATCACTATTCGAGTCTGAAGGGAATTTCCCGAGGCAATATTTGTCAGCACCCATGCAGCTTCAAACTGGAAAACCAAATACAAATGAAAGTTTACTAGGAGCCTTCTGCACCACACAAAAAATGAAGACTAAATGTCTTTTAAAGACAGAAAGAATTGGTGTAGGGAAAGCATGAGATATTACTAATTAACACAGACAATTTGCAAAGGAAGACTCAAAATCAAAATTTGCAGACATTCCTTATGAGAGCAAGATCAGGTTTTCTGTGGCTTTTCAAATATTTTTTGTTATGCAATTATATTACCTTTGGTCTGTTCTACTGCCTTTGCTTACAGGCTAAGAACCTATACAGAAAAAATTAGTCTTCCCAGAAGACATCTGATACCTGCATTCACTGAATCAGCAATGATATTCCTGAAGATCCCTGAAGAGACATTGATTGACAAAACTTGATGGATATACAGCAAACAAAAGCCATTAAAAAAAAAAAAGGAAAGGGGATTTCCAAAAAACCCTTTGTGATCACAATCCTGCAACTACAGCAAAGTACTTCTCTCCAACTCTGGTGATCAGTACTGCTGCCAAGAGTTATTAGTGTATGATGTTTTTATTCAAGACTTGAAGTAAAACTGAGATCCTGAATTAACACTTCACATCTTTTTATTTAACTGTTTTTATAATTTATTTTTCTTTTAATCTCAATGTGTGAAAGCATTAACTTTTTAAGCTGAAATGCAAATTTTAACACTACCTGATACAGACCTCAGAAAATATAGCTTCTAGAAATCTAAACTTTGGTAGATTTCTGCATGCTTTTCAGTCCAAAAATGGTTACACTACACTAGCAAATTTAAATCCTATCAGATACATCCAGAATCCAGACAACAAAAAGACTGCTAAAAGTTGAATGAAAAGGCAAAAATGAATGAACAATAAAAATGGTAAGTCGTATGCTATAAATGACCGATTTCGACATTACTAATGAAGTTTATTAAACTGATGTTGATCCAGCAGTATTCCAATGAGAATCCCGATATACCTTCCAAGACTAGCTATCTCTGAAGAGTAGCAAGGAATTGTATTTAGGATTTAATCACAAAAGCAACTCCTGCTAAGGAGACGCACAGAATCCTGAAATGGGCCTGAAATAAGAACAATTAAGCCTAGTCTTGTAAGGCTTTTAATTTTTAAGTGTCAATAATTCCATTTTAAAAATACAATTAATCCTGCCCTTTTGACCAACTAAAGGAGAAAGTATGTTCTGGTAAGATGCAATCAGGATAAACAATTCCAAAATACATCATTGTAATACACAAAGAGTACAGGCTGCAATAAAGCAGAAACACATGTCAAAACTGTAAGACACATCATTAATGAACTAGAAGCAAAACGTTCAGGCCAGAGCTTAAAGCCAACATAAAATGTACTTGCTTTCCTGTAATTTTACTTTCCCTGAAGTATCCAGTGTTTTGTGATACAGTGTAACAAGATTATTAGTCATCTTTCAACTACAGAGGTTTCTTACTCATATTTTAGAACTTGTCCTTTGGCTTCCTAATGGATGCCACCAGGTTAGACTATTTACAACTCAGATTCACATTCTCTCCAGTCATATACCCATAACAGAGAAGAAACACTATGTATAAACAGATTAATCAAATTTAAGACCAAATAGCAGGTACTTCTCCTTGCTCAATCCTGCACTTCAACTATTTATAAAATAAGTTTTGATTATGAGCTAGTCATAAGATCTCCCCATCTTCTGTGGAACGAAGTTCTGTTAAACTGAGCTCTTCTCAACATCTACCTAGAGGTAAGGGCGAATTAGATGATGCCCTTGTGTGAGCACCACTTAACATTTCAGATGGTATGAGTTACAGAAAGGTTAGCTGAGTAACAGCTTCTCCTCCTCTCCACTGTGGACATCTGATGCTCCAGGATGTATAAACTAAGGAACAGCCACGTGCAAACAGCAAAGGACAGAAAAACAAAATACTTTATGATAATTAAAGTTAATTGACAGGAAGAAAACCTCATCCAAGGGATGATCTTTATATCTGTTTGGTACTGTTCTTTTTTTATTATTTGTCTCTCCATCTCAGAAAGATTTTGCAAATGAGACAAATTTACTGGTTTGCATATGCTTTAAGTGATCATGGAGAAGAGGGAAGCTTTTTTAAGTCTTGAAATCGCTTGAGCAAAAAATGGAGAGAGGAATTCCAGACAAATTACACCTTCCTACCACTGATACTAGAAGTTCAGTTTTTCAAGAAAAATGGAGCATAAAGTCACATAAAGTTCCACGTTCAGTAGCATGGAAGAGTTTCCACATTCAATCCAGCATACAAGTAGCTACTGAGAAAAAAAAATTCAGTGTGTCCAGAATGAATTGAAAATAATTTCCTTCTACAGCTAGGCTAGAGTCAGGAATGCCTAGAATAGGAAGCCCAAAAATCTATGCTTGTGCCAAGGAACACTTTTGAAAACACTGACAGAGTAAAAACAAATATTAAAGTGAGGTCAGGAAGAACTTCCTAACTGATCACAGAAAAAAAAAAATATGCAGACCCTGAGTTGCCAAGCAGGCAGACAGATTTGGCAAGATGAAGGAAAAATAACCAGTTGGAATGGAGTATCAAGTACTTGGGTTTTTATTTTCAATACTTCATTACAAACTCTTTAGGATAAGCTTAGAAGTTTCAGCTTTGACTGATTTTTGCTATTTCCATGTAAAAATCAATACAATGTATGTTATACCAGTAAGGTCATGAGAATTTGATTCAACATACAATAGCTTTCAAAGTTTTTTTAAATCAGAGATGTATCTGCATTTGATGAATTATCCTCTACCCTTATTTTCCCTTCCTATTTAAGTATCTCCTTCAAATATTAGAAGCTTGTTTCCCTTTATCTGCTTGTTTTAGGCTTCCATGCTAGAGGCCCTATAAGTAATAAAAGGCATTCAAATTTTTTTTTTTTATATCAGATCGCTTACAGACTTTCCGCTGGAGTTGCAAACCAATGAACTGGCTTACATCTGATACTCTTAGTTACTGTCCACAGACTCCTCAAAAGTAGCTAACAGACTTTTGGAATTCTGCAGTTGTCAATTTGAAAAGTAATTCCCTAATATGCAAGAAAAAAAAGTATCAATTTTTTACATATCACCACTCACCAAAATCTGGATTTCACATAGCATTAATAAACTTGTTGCCTTATGCATTTTGAAAGAACATTGATTCTAATCTATATATTGTATTTAATGCTTACCTGTGAACATTTTTTTTTTTTTTACTAGATGGTAAATTTTCTTTCACTTTCTACCAGGCCAGAAGAACGAACTCTGACCAGAAAAAAGGACAGCTGGAAATAAGACAAAGCTCCAAGAAGCAAGTCCACATAAATTTAGCCCCACTGTAGCAGACACAATTTAGTTTTTCAAACCAAACCAAGCGAATTCTAAGGCTTCTATGTTTATCATTGTGAATTGTAATTCTAATTCCAAGGTTTTTTTAATTTAATCAAAAATCTAAGTCATAATTATAAAGACTTAAAACTGTTTCCAATTAGTACAAAAAACCCCTAGAGTTTAATAGCTTTTCATTTGTCAAGGTCCACATTTCCAATTTTGTTTTTGTTACATGAGAAAGTTAGCATGAAGACCCCATCCTAGCCATCACACAATACAATTCAGAGGTCTTGCTAGAAGCCCTGAAGGTAAAACAGCTTTTTTCATCCTAGTAAAGAAAAAAAGAGGAAGTACAGCTAAATAAGCAAACCACTGATTTTTTTTTTTTCTAATTTGCATCACCAAATGTTTTCATAATATAGGAAGATAGATATATGTATACCTGTAATGTACAGTTTTCTTTTCGTTTGAGGAACTCCACAAACCTGGCCACCACTCCTGGTGTGCTTATGACTTCATCTATTGGGGGATTTGGTTCTATTTAAAATAAAAAGTAAAGTTAGATGCATTCATTTCTTTGTAGGGAAACTCTCAAATTACTGCATCAAAATCATCATAGAATCACAGAGTGGTTTGGGTTGGAAGGGACCTTAAAGATCATCTAGTTCCAACCCCCCTGCCATGGGCAGGGACACCCTCCACTAGACCAGGTTGCCCAAAGCCCCATCCAACCTGGCCTTGAATGCTTCCAGGAATGGGGCCTCCACAACCTCTCTGGGCAACCTGTTCCAGTGCCTCACCACCCTCACAGTAAAGAAAGTCTTATATCCAGTGATGTACTGACTCGTCTTTTCTGAGAACATGTTCTTTTTCTACAATACTGCTTTACCTTTACTAAAAGGCAATGGGTTCTTATCTGTCACCATAAGATGACTCTGGCTTGAATTTTGAGGTAATGAAGTGTCATGATTGAAAACAATAATGCACTCAGGCAGACCAATTTCACAGGAGCAGTTCTGTGAAGTCGCTCTGGCATGCACACACGCAGAGCTCAACTTCAGTAAATTAGCATACTGGAGCCATAGAGACACTGCCTACAATATTTAAACTTACATTAAGAGCAGACATCACATCTGCATCACTTAGTAGTTTTACAGATTTCAAGAACAGAAATGACTATACACCTAGCTGACATTTTGCAAAACAGAGCTTCATATAGAAATTTCTGTACAAAACTCAATCTTCATTGCTGTCAAAGTAAAAACATATGCCAGGGACCCTTCTACATTTTTCTCCAAGTAATTTCAGCTCCTTACCTTTAGAAAGAAGCTTTCGGAATTTCTGGGTGGCTGAAAGCTGCTGTTCTGGGCTATTGGAGAAAATCATCTCAATCATATCAGAAGTGATGACTGCACTCTAGGATTCCAGAAAGAGTGATAGAGAACAAGAGGGAAAAGAAAATCTGAGATCAGTGGTAAAAAGAATACAACATTTGCTAAACTGGTATTAAGTTTCTCTCTCATTGAGTAAAAACCTAGGTAAGACCATTATGGACAACAAATGAGTCATCATACAGGTACATCTACATAAGCACCATCATTCTTTAAGTGTAGTCTTCTGTGAAAGCCAAAATTCAAATGTTACTTAAACTATGGCAAGAAAATCACTCTTCAGAACCTCTCACCAGTATTCTCTCCCCTTTTTTAACATCTCTCCTCCTCTAAAATAAACGTAAAATTGTCAGCTTCAACAAAAGGTAGTTTAAAATGGAACAGCAATTACAGTTATGCAAGCATACCACTTTAATTATGCTATTGTTTAGACTTCTGCAATGTGTACATTTTGAGTCATTCTCTTACACCAAAATGTACAGGACTTGTCATTTTTAGAGGAGTTGACAAACCTAATGCTTGTCATCATAATCAAATAGAGTATTAAATTTTCCATAACACTGATAATTTCCACTAATACAGCTAAATTAAATCAGCGACCTTTCTTATGCCAGCTAAAATCTGACATTCTGTTCATCACACATGTAAATCCATGTAAAGAAGCATAACGAAAGTCAGATTTTTTTTTTGTTCTACTTCTTCTGATTTAAAACCTCAGACAGATCTGATCCAAACCCTTAGATACATAGGGAGACAGATGACAGTGCTGAAAATACTTAAGCTTTGTCTGTAATAGCTAAGAGCTCCAACTTTTAAGACCCAGAAATTAATGATATCTAAAATAGTGAACTGTATAATGGTAATACCTATCTCAATTAGATAGGCTCCTTGCCTTGCTTTTTAACCATCTTCATTTCATATAAGAAATCCTCTCTGTTACAACTTGAATCCCTTACCATTTTTCTTTTCAGGGACAGAACTGAGGTAGAAAAACAGGGAGAAAGAAAAGCCTAACTTCCACTAAAAGGTTCTTCTGTTGGATGAAATTCCAACTTGGATTGGAGTTCAAGGACATGTGCAGATAGCTAGGTCTAGCTGTGTTTCCAACACCCTGGCTAAAAATTGTGTCACTTGAAAGTTTGCTAACAGAAATTTCCACCTAGCTCCTTTTTTATCTTTGTAAATTGCAATAACACATTGCCTGGGTTGAATTTTCATGTTTCAGACATTATGAATTTCAGATTTAAAAACCGCAACAACTCTGGGCAACAGTTGATAAAATCACCCATAATGGTCAACATCAAAACCAGGAAGTAATCAGCCTGCCTGGAACAATGACATTTTATTTAATTTTCTTGAAAGCATATCCACTGAGCAACCACTCACTCAATCCACAACATTTCTTTCTCATGTATTCTGTTCTCTGTTCACTGAGACAAGCATTTAAGAGCTGTCCATAAGCTCTTTGAATGCTGTTTTTCACATTTTTCTGGAATTCCACTCCCCTCAAGTCAGTGCACAACAGGTCTGCTCAGTTTCAACAAGCACTGTATTCTTTCTCATCACTTACAGAAGTCATCTCCATGTTGTTCATCTGAGCCTCATGGAAGCCACCATCTGACATCACTTCCTCCTCCGCTTCTTCCTCAGCTGTTGCAACATTTCGGCGTTTAAACAACTAAAGAGAGAAAGTATTTAATATATATTATATACCCAGTATCTACACAGCACATCACGTTAGGCTGCAATAAAAATGACATATGCTATCACCTGAAAGAAGCTAGTATTACTGGCTACAGGACTGCTGACAGTAAACGGAGAAAGTTTAGTCATGGAGTAAATGAAAACAGTAATGTGCTAGAATACTGGTTCCAAACATTTCTGGAAAATCCTCACCGATATTCCCTTTTCTTCACCGTTCCACTCCACTAACAAGCTATCTCTAGCTTCCAGACAACTGCTTTCTTGCAACCAAGTGGCAGAGGATGGTGGGGCTCAAAGACCTGAAAAATTGCTGTGTATAACAGACCTTTGTAGAACACCTGCAAAGGCTGGGGTAATTGAGTTACTGTGGCAAAGAGAGAGCTTTGGAGGATGATCACATGGGAATGGTCTAAAGAAATTATACTGAGATGAACAGAATTTGGTTGCTACCACTTAGAGAAGGTACCCAGTTTGATAAGTCATGACAAGAGCTAGAGAGGCTACAGTTTCTCCCCTTAATCCAGCTGTCTCCTTGGAAGAAACACTAGCAATAACAAGATGGGTTTGGGAGTGCTGCTTGGCCTGTTGAGTTCAGGAAACAAGACTCCAGCATTGAACCATGTCAGATTTGCACCACTGCTGACAGGCAAGACAAACAGACCTGCTGTTACTCTTCTCTCCAGAGAAATGGGGAGGGAACAATATGCAAAACTGCTAAGTCTATACCAACCTGAGGTCAGTGATAGGCATCCTTGTGGAATGCTATTCCTTCTAAGCTACTGTATGATGCGCCCACTCAAGCTCAACAGACGTGCTCAAATACAATCTTAAACCAAAATTTATACGTTGGCAAGTTATGCGAAAATTCAGAGGCTTGAGGTTGTTTTTGTGGGGTTGTTCAGCTTAAAAAAAAACACAACAAAAAACCCACCAAAAAAAACCCAAACAAAAAGCTTCATTTCCAAGCATTTTTCTCAATTATCTTGCTTAAAACATATACTAAATCCACTACTCAAGAAAACAGCCTTATGGGCATAAACATAGCATGAACTTTTGTAAATTCATAAATTAAATGAAACTTAGAGACAGAAAACTGAGAAGAATCAGGTTAACAAATTATTTCTTCCCTCAGGAAAATCATTACTGCAACTAATAAGGACTTGGTCAGACCTTCTCCTCCTCCTATTCCAGCTGCAACGTTTCCTTCCATTTCACCCCAGCTTGCCACTCTTTGAACAGAGATTAAAGCCACCACAACTCAGGCAGCAGGAAAAAAAAGGAAAATGAAACCACCCACAAAAAACACATCCTTAAACCAAAACCAAAACAGGAATTCCTCAATCACTTTCAGTGCAAGCTCAGCTAGCTTTGTTCAAATCATCTTTAAGCTGCTCTGGCCAATTCACTTCTTGAGTGAATGAGAAGCGCTCACTCAAGTTTTGTACTACCTGCAGAAGAGCCAATAAAGTCTGCAAGTGACTCTGATTTCAGGCTATATATGAATCTGGCAGGGCAGGAACAACTAAGAAGAGGCTTGGGAGAAGCCAAGAGCTAGAGACAGTGCAAGACAAGGCTGTTTAAGGACTGGTTACAGTTACCACAGCTGTGGTACAGTACCTGTTCCTCTCTCTTTTGCTTCCGTAGCTGAAGACCCTCTTCTTCCCGCCTGCGACGCATCTCATCAGGGTTTAGAGATTTGTTCTTGTAGCTCTTCAGTCGGAAATTCTCTTTTCCTGAGGTCGTCATGATTCCTTTATAATACAATTAAAAAGAGAAGTCAGAAAAAAGTTACTCTTCAACAACACATCATTTTAAATTCTGCCTCCATCTCTTAATCTCTGCAGCCATGCACTTCCAGCCACTGTCTCACTGTATCCCATCACATAACTTCCAGTAACTTAGAAGGTGTAAAGCAAAATTTCACGGAATTGTCACTTCAGTGTGCCAGTTCTTCACATCAGACTGACAAACTTTTATTTTATTCTCTGAGGCTGCAAGACATGAGTAAGTAAAATATTTTATTAAGAAAGAACTAAAGATCTGTAAGGCAGAGTATACAGCCTAGGCTAAAAAGAAAATTGCACTAATAAATCTTAACATTTCTCCACACAGGGAATTAGTCAAATTAATTATATTCCCCTGTCTTCACTCAGAAGTGAAGGGGTCTTAGCAGCTTTTTAGCTTAATTCACTTTGCAAGTCAGTACAGGGGCTTTTTTACACTCCAAATCCACATTTTAAATTAATTCAACACAGCTTTGTATTCCTTCTATCCAGACAAGACCTACAAGAAAAATGCAATGGAGAGAGAAATTTTAGGTGAGGATGGTTTAACCACTGAAAATGCTCACTCCTGCAAAGAAAGCAGTGCTATTCTCCTCCTGCCCACCCCCAGCCTCTAACCCTGCCACTGTTTATGCAGAAGGGCCTTTTTTTGGTCTGTAATTTCCAAGTAGTGTCTTAGTAACTCTGGATAAGCATTTCTATCTACCTGTGATGATTTTCACATGTACAATGCTGTGCTTCAGAGTTACTTAGCTATAAAACTGCGTGGAAAGATCTCACCCTCTAATCAATAGGTTGCGGATCAGGTCTTTACTCTCAGTGTTCCATTCTGCTGCTACTTCTCTCCTTACATCCCCCCCTTTAAATCAAAAAAGGTTGGAAACAAAATTCTAAACATCTCAGTATTTCCGTGCGTCTTCATACAGATGCAGAATCTCCAATACGTTGTAAATATCTGCAAGTTTGATACAAAATTTAGGAAACTATGCTATATAAGAAGTTACTCTACAAGGCTTTTAAAGGTCTCTTTCAAATGTCCTAACATGATGTATTAAACATACTACCTACCTCAGACTCCGTAAGCACAGAATCACCAGGTGATAAATGATCTCCTGTGCACTTTTTACTTTAAAATAGAGCAACACAAGTGTATACAGACTCTCAGCAGCTTAGGTTTCCTATTTAAAATGCATCAAACATATAATTGAGTCTACTCTAACCTCCTCTTCTTTCAGTTAGCACAGAGTTTTAAAAGATTTAAAAAAAAAAAAAAGATACCCAAATGTGCTTCTTATTAGACCCTCTTCTTAAGTTGCTGCTACTTGTACCTGACAACCATTTATCAGAATTCTGATGATCAGCACTGACTTTCACAGAAGACATTTTGGGCACCACTTCAAGCATTAATGTATTCTGCCAATTGAGATTTAAAAAACTGTTAAGGGACATAAAACTACTGTATTCAAAATCAGTCACAGATTGCACTGAAAGCAACATAAAAAATAATACTACATTAGTTGTTACAGTCATCCAAGGATGTTTTCTATAGATGTCCTTTTCCATTTTTCAGGATGTAGCCTTTCCCCCAGACTAAACAACAGAGGCAAAACAACTTCAATTTGCCTCTCACTTGTCTCCAGCAGCTTTGCTGTGGCTTAACTGAAAATCTTGCAATGGTCACTTTAAATTCACCCATGGTAATTTCTTCACAGCAAATAGTAAACCCTGGATCTTCTCTGCGCTATTACAATTAATACTACTTCTGGTGAAAATCAGTGGTGGTTGTCATGGAAATGTTCTACCCATCTTTTCTTTCCTAATGATAGCATAGTATTTTCCATTTTTTGATACTCCTGTCCATAGATAAAAACCTCTGGCAACCCGGTGAGGAGTTTTCATGGTGTATTCTTTGGGTCTTTATGCAGCACTACTCAAACCCCATATGACACTTTCTCCTCCTCAGTTTGGCTGCCATAAAAAAAAATTATTTTTAGTAAAATTAAAAACTCCATCTATTCCTCAATGTCTGCATTTCACTAAGGCAATTATGATCCCCAAATTTTTTGCAGATCAAGACAAGTACCCTACCAAACGTGGATGTGTTCTAAGCACACATTACTACAAGAAAGGAAAAGTACTGCATTTCTCCTTGCTCATCAAGTCAAAGAAATTCAGAGGCACTAGGAAACACAGAGTCACTTACTGCAATGACCTACCTTGTCCCAAGCAATTATCTGGATAGGAACAAAAATTAACTCCTTGCCTTCTTAAATCAGCTATCACTGTCACTAGACTTAAGGGCTTTGCTAGAAGGAATGCCATGTGACTAATACTCTTGGATATTCCACGTGTCAGAGGTCTCCAAATGCAAAAATAAAGGCCTTGCAAATCAAGACCTGCATAACAGTATATATAAGCAAGATGACTGAAACTAAGATTACCATACACACTGCTGATACTAAAGACTGAGACAAACTTTCCTTCTTTGGAATTAGAGGCGGGAATAAGAAAAAAAAAATATTTCAGAAGTGTAGATCTACAAGAATTCTACCTTCCAAAGGAAATATATCAGAAGAGGAAGACTTGAAAATTAAAGCAGACAAGGAGACTGAAAAGAAACAGTGTGATAAAAAAAGTTATATTGAAGATCCATGATCTGACACACTACATTTCCTAACAGAGGCAGTTTGTCAGAAGGAAAGGGCTCACTGGAGGCACACTTGTGAGCTCAACTGTACTGTCAAACTGCCATCTCTCCTTTAGATTGCAGGCAGATAGATAGTGAAAAGATACGAGAGGCACTGTTGGCCCTGAAAGGACAATCCATGTTGGAAATGGCACTGTCAAAACAGAACTCCAAGCAGTGAGAGAAGCTGGAATTAATCAAGGTAAGAAATGGTTCAGCTATACTACAAAACCTTTACGGAGATTTTTGTGTGCTTGTTGGCTCTGCCACAGGACTCTACCTCCTAGAGAATTAAAGCTTCCTCACTATCATGCTTCTTGACATCACACCAAATACCTACAGCATAACCTGGACAGCTGTTTGAGTAATTCACTGACCTCTGATTAAAGGATGCATCATCTTCTGACACTTTTAGTGAGAGATTAGAAAACTCATCCAATTAAAAAAAAAAATACTACCCTGAAAGCAGCACTTGGTCATTCATTACTCTCATCAACACAGTCCCTACAAATCCAACATTTTTGCCACAAATGTGTTTGGTTTTTTCCCCATGAAGTGTAGATTTTTGAAAGTCCTTCTAATTTGCTTTTTCAAAGGTATAAGGCAACAGGGTCAGGATGCTAACAGAAGTATTTAAATCTTGTGGAAATAAAAACTGTCAGCTTTCTTGGAGGTGACAGACAATGAAAGGTCTTCATAATAAAACCATGAATAATATATTGCGTAGAATGATAAAAATATCACCTGGCATTAATGCTATTTCCCTGGGAAAAATTTCTAGAGCAACATTCTACATCTGCCATCGTCCTAGAGAGATGAAAACACATCCACCAAGTCTCTACACTGTTGACAGTGTTATCTGAGGAAAAAAGAAAATACAGAAAATCAGCAAACTGACTTCTCTCTCCACTGCCAGCTCCTGTTGTTCGAAAAACTGGTTCAATCAGATAAACATTTTGGTGAGGCTGTATCTGCTTCTTTTGCAAAATTATTTGACAAAGCATACTGGATTATAGGGGTCTATGGAAACGCCCATCAGTAGAAACATCCGTATCACCTGAGGGACAGGGGTGTTACTTTCTAATTTCCAATGTCTTCAGACTCTTGTAAAGCTTGGGACATCTAGAGGAAAGGACATTAATCATCTCAACTACAAAAAGCTATTGTTCAAGCACAACACAGCCTATTTCTAAAACCTTTGCTTAATTTTCCCTAGTTGTAAAATTGGAATGGGAAACATGTCTCACAGGCACTATAAAATTAAGAGTTACATTATTTGTAAAGACCTACAAAGCAAGTTTTGCTGATGATATATCAAAACCTAGCACTAACACGGAAACAAAATGATCATGTGAATTTCATTTTCCATGGCTGGGGAAAGTTGCAGCAGCAGGCACCAGGAATGAGAGACTTTGGCTTAGGTAGAATAGCAGGGACTCATATTCCTAGGGCAACCATCACACAAGAATGGAGGAGGAGAAACAGAACCACCACGTTCTGCTATCCAAAAGGCCAGAATATTAAAGGAGCTTCAAATGTAACATAAGAGTTGTAGCTAAAAATGGATAGCATATATAGCCTTGAAAAAGGGTTCAGACTTTTAGGTACCTTCTGACAAAAACTGGAAGTAGCAAGGGGACTTTCTTCGTGGAATTGCTGCCCATCTCTGTATCTTTCAAATCTGCTTTTTTTTGCAGGCTTCGTAGTCTCTCAGGTTTTTTTCTATGCCCAGTAGCCGGCCTTGATTGACAATTATTTCTGTTTATCACCTTTATAAGCACGTGAAATAGCAAAGCAAGTATTAATCCACTTAATCTATGGCAAATTCAACGTGTTCTAGTTCTTTGGTCATTTGGACTTCTACTTGCCTCAAACAAGGCCAATCTTAAAATTTACAACAATTAATACAAGGCCTGAAAAGACATAAAATTTTACACAGTATGGAACATGAAAGCATAGACTAATTAAGTTCAATATTGATTGTTTTTCTAATACAGAAGACATGCTTAAAAGCAAACAAAGGAAGAAAATAGACTGCATTATCTGAACAATGCTGAGGACACCTGATGTCAGGTTTGTAGGGATGTCACATTTCAACAATATGATCTCATCTTCCACAAAAAAGGGGCAGAAAATGCATTTAAAATAAAAATAAACAATAATTACATCAAAAGTTTGTTGGGTTTTGGGTTCCCCTCCCTCAAAATTACTTATCTTGAAGGGCCAATTGATCACACTCCCAGGTAACATCCAGAAAAATTTTCTGTGCTCACAAAAATTAGGGTGGGGGGTTTTTTGGGTTGTTTTTTTTGTTGTTTTTTTTTTTTAAGAGAAATGCCTAAAGTCAGGCCAACACCAACTAGCCAGGCCCTGATCTTACTTTTTTATACAAAAAAAACCAAACACACAGGAACAAAAGAGAAAAAAAACACCCAAAAAACCAAGGAAGCATACTTCTGGTTGAAGGGGGAAAAAAAAAAAAAAACACAGCACAAAAAACCCCACTAACAAAATTACTCAACTCTTGACGCTGTCTCAAAAACTGATCTGGCACATCAGCCTGTAGTCCTAGTTACGTGCACTGACAGACGTGTAACTGGTCACTTAAATCAATCTTTAAAAGTTTACAGGTTATGTTTTGGGGTTTCTTTTGAAAAAACACCACTGAAAAAAATCAAATAGTAATACATTTACAACATTTATTGGAAAACATTTTGGGAGGGGGAAATAAAAATCAATACAAGATTATACACTGTCTATCTAGCACTCACTATATATTTACTATCACCAAGGTACTTCCAAGATGTTTTAAGTTCCTTTTTTTTTTAAAGGTCCATTTTGATTTGAGGTATACCTTTCAAGGTTCTAGAAAGCTTTTAACTTGAGCAAGAGTGAAAAAAAACCAACTCTCAAAGCCAGTTCAACTTAAAAGGAAAACAAATTCATTAACTGAGCCTTTCTGATTTGAGTTACAAACACAAAATTCTTTACTGCATTCAAAGTCACTGCAGTGCAATAAATCTGTTTAAACGAAAAAAACAAAACAAAACTAACTGCCCTGATTTCTATAACCCCACAGTCCACAATCAACCTGAAACCAAAAAGTTCCCACAAGTTGTAAAACAAAGCATCTAGTGATGGGGAATTAAACTTTTCACCCACACAGGATTATACTAACATTTAAAAAAAAACAACAACCAACTTCACTTCAACGTGCCCATCTACACAAAAAAAACCAAAAGTGATTATTCCTGTGTGCCAAACTAAAATGTAATCTGTTTTTCTTTTAAAGCAGAGATCCATTTGTATTTTTACTAAGATTACAGAACATCTTCCCTGCATTTACAGAAGAAGCTGACACACAATGTATTTTTTGTAAAGCCATATCTAAAAATTGGACCATTTGAAAAACAAGACATCTCTCATTTGAGTCATCATCTGTCAGGAAAAAAAAATCATCCTAAAGTTTCTAACATCCTAACATGCCCTAAACATTCTTTACAAGAGAATGAGGGCACAACTTTCAGCATTTCATATCATGAAAATAAATCCTAGATACTTTAAAACAATTTAGGTTAAAAATAAACTTAGCTATTAAGTTGACTTCATGGTTTCAAGCAACTTTTGTTTGGGGTTGCAAGTGCCAGAAGGCACTGAAACCAAACCTACCTCATACCTCCCCTGATGACAAATTTGCCTTCAACAAATTTATTGGTTGCTATGACTCAGCATTATAGAAGATTTGTGTGCAAAAGCACAAAATAACAGTAAGTCAAAATTCTACTGATTTCATACTAGCTTTGGACATCAGCAACCAAGACAGTCACACAATACTGATGTATCAGCCACATCAAGCAAAAACCAAGAACTTTAAAGCCTGATGATGCTGACTCTGCCTCCCTCATCCCATTTACACCTAGTACTCCTCCTACCAAAAGCTCTCAAATCCAACACTCAGCACATTCACAAAACCACCTTTTTTCTCCTTTCTGATCATTTTGCAATACAAAAAAAAAAGGTAAAACAAGAAGACATAGGCAGTTAAAGTGCTTATCATGTGGAAACTATACAAAGGAGTCCTGCATCTTTTAAGAGGCAATCTCATCCTGCTTCAGACAAAAACCACATCACAACAATCTAATACTAATCACAGCATTATTATCTGACTTTACTTAAAGGTAAGTTGTGGTTTGTGTGCCACCAAAAGGTGGTTTGTTTGCCAAAATGACATTTTCATGTATCAACAAGTGAATTTTCTTTTAAGTATCACCTTGGCACTAGATTGGGTAGGCTTACAATGCCTTGTCTGGAGATAAATACATTCAGGATGTTTAGCCACAGGATATTTATTTCTAAAATCAGCATATCACTTATGTATAATTTCAACTTTATGCCCAGACTGGGGGGGGGAAAAAAAGAAAAAAAAAATCTGTGTGTGTCAAACTCCCTGGAAAGCAGTCTGAACTACCAAATAAAAATAGAAAAAGAGAACATAATTACTCTAGATCATAAGGAAGCTTTCAGCAGCTGGTGACTAGCTAAATCTTACATCTTATGGCATAACTCTGAAAATTCAGACTCTATTACTCTCTACATACATCCATGAACACAGTCATATTTCTTTCAATTCTAATGCTTTTAGCTTCTGCCTCCTCATGACACTAAGCATTAATTATGTTTCAAGAACGTATTCACTTTATCCCAATTTAAAATTTCTTCTATGTCACTGAACTCCATTTACTCCTGCCTTACATGAATGGATCAACAGAAGTGATAATGCGATGTCCAATCTACTACTACTTCCTACCACTTTTTTCATATCCTCCAGCTACTAACATCTTTTTTTAAACCAATTCTGGTGAAAGAATATTTACTGTCACCTGCCTTAGACTACCTCTACTTTTTATCCTCAAAATGAATTATTAAACCTGCACAACATTTAATGCAGGTTGAGACATTCATGAAGTAGCATAATACAATTTCCAACTCTACTGTTCTAGAGATTTTATATTTAGCAGAGGTTTTCACTCCGTGTTTTGTTTCAACTCACTTTTGCTGTTTTTGCAGAGTTCCTCTACCTTCTTCAAAATAATTTGAAAGTACTGTTATTTCTACAGGCCTTGTATCCTACTGCTGGCATTTTGTATTTTTGAAAACCCCACATTAATTCTTGGAAATAATATAGAGCAGTTTAATCCATTACTTGCTTAACAGACTTCAAAAACTGTAGCAGACTAAGGATGGATTTTTTTTTCCTTCAGAGCAGAAAAAAAACTGACTTTCTATCATATTGCTGCCCCTTATCTCTGCAATTCACATCAGCATTTTTTCATGAGTATCATTATAATATTTAAACAAGGACTTCCATTAGGCTTTAGTCCCTAAGTATGAAGCTGGATAATTTTCACATCAGTTCAACTCCCACCCTTGTCTGAAAAAAAGAGGTGGTCTGGTCTTTCTAACTTGTTTGTCAGTTACATCATTCCGGAACCTCCTGTTTAGATATTTCAGCCATTCACAACATTTCATCAAGTGATTAATTCCTTTAACATCAGTTTTTCTTGTCTTGCTCTTAGCCTACTAGGCTGCCTCACACCCCAATTCCCTTTGGCCTTCAGAAGTATTTAAACAAATCTATTAAATGCAGCTATTTGCTGCTGCTCGTCTATTTCCCCTTATGTTTTCAATTTACATTAAAATCCCTACCCCTAATTCACATCATCTTTTTTTTTAAATCTGCTATATTTTATGCTTTTTCACATTGACTTGATTTTGATTTTTCTGGAGGGCACTGTTTTACATCCATTAACCTCTCACCTCTTGCCACAGTTATGTTTCCCAACCTAGCAACCTCTTTAGCGTTGCCTTTTGTGTTCTTAATGATATAACCCCCCCATTTTGTCCCCTCCAGGACTTGTAAAACACTTCAGAAGAAAAATTCCAAAATATCATGGAGAAAGAGACAGACAGAAAGATATCAAAGCAAGCCTGCCAGAGACAGGGCAGTCTAAAACAAAACATACCATTCTGTTCACTTTAGCTTATTCAACAGAAGGGGGGGGGGGGGGGGGAAGAGCACTGTATTGAAACACTGAAGTTGAAATAAGACTATCAAACAATCTGGTTAAATAAACATTTACACTTAAAAGTCTCTATAAAGAACCTTTCAAAAACTGCTACAATGTCCGACTGTAGTACTGTTAGTTCTCACAGTGTCTTTGGTCAGTGCTGATGCCTTTCCCTTTTTGAATGGACTAAATTGCGACTTCTCCAGGAACCAGCACTCGGCTGAATATACAGGACCACATAAGCAAGCCAGGTCTGAAGACATGAGACAGAGAACATAACATCAAGAGAAAAAAAAATTTAAAAAAAAAATGAATGGATGGCACACTGACAGTAAAAGGTAAACAACTTGGTACAGTGTTGGAATGAGAGATGGGATGTGACAAAGATTCCGTTTAGAAGTTTTAGAGGGGGGTGTAGAAATCCCACCCACCCAAACCAGCCATGTTTCTTGGAAGTGAAGCATCATCATTTGAAAGATTATGACAAGGGAACTCATTCTGAGAAAAACCACTACCTCTCACGTCATCTTATGTTACCATGCCTCAAGCTACTCTTCATTTTCCCTGCACCTATGGGTATGTCTACAGGGTAATTAAAAGGTGCAACCACAGTTCAAGTAGAAACAAACTTGTCTTGAATGAGCTAGTTCACACGTCAATCCATGTGGTAATGGTGCAGAGAGAACAACATAGAAGTTACAATAAAAACAAGGACAGATACACCAAAGACTAGTTTGAGTCAAACTATTAATTTACAGAATGTTCTATTAACTATTCTATTCTATTAATTGCCACAGGTACATAGAAAATAGCTTTACAATAACTAGTTTCTAAGAATAAAATTGTAATCCCATTTCTGGATAGCCCACAGACATATCCCAACTTTGTTAAGTCTTTCATTAAGATTAAGCAGTCAGAATAAAAAATACACCAGCGAACAAAAAATCCAGAGAAACGGCAGCTTGAATAAAGGATAAAGGGTCTATTAAACATAACCATTCAACACCATTTGGGAATTTTGCAGAAACAGCAGCCCAGTATTTTCACAGCTCATGACATATCTTTTCAGCCTGGAGTTTCAGTTTTCATGAAACGCCCTCAAGAGGCAAAGCTTAAAATTATCATTACATGTATTCTTGTACCAGCAATACAAATTTAAAGATTATGAATGGGACGAGTTTCTGCCGGTTATAAGGTCTCCGGAGACATGACAATTAGAAACGGCCACCGTGGCTATTAGAGACAGCACAAACGCTTCATCACATGAAGGTAGTCAAAGAGATAATATTGTGGCTGGGATAACGTGAGGCTATGATGTGATGATTGCAGCGAGGAGGTATAGCTTTTGTAAGATTAACTAAGATCCCGGGGGGGTTCGGGGGGGAAGGAAACGTACAAGCTTGGAAGACGCAGGAGAAAGTTTTCCTTCCCCTCCCCCTCGAGCTGAGGCGCTGCCTCTCCTCACACCCCGTCCCGCCAGAGAACGACGCGGCCGGTCCTGCCGGCACGCGTCAGCACCGGGGAAGCCCGTCCTTGTGGCACGGACTTACCCGACTCCCCACAGCCGCCTCACCGACTTCTAAGGCCCCAGAGCGCGGTGCTTCCGCGGAGGGCAGCCCGCCACCGGCACAAGCCCCGCCGCACCACCAGCCACGCGGGGACTGCCAGGGCAGGACCGGACCGGCGCCCTCCCGCTTCCCGGGAGCCCCCTCTTCTCCCGCTTCCCGGACGGGCGGGCGGCACGGAGCTGGCGGGAGGCGACCGGCCCCAGCCCACGCGCGCGGCTCCCGCCGCGCCGGCCGGCCCCGCCCCGCCCGCGCGGCCCCTGCCTGTTGCACGCGCGCAGGGCAGGGACTCCCGCAGCCGGCGGCACCCGCAGCCCGGGCCGAGGCGCCCCGCACCATCGCCGACCCCCCGCGGGGACCCGTCCCTCCTCCCGCGCCCGGCCTTGCTCACCGCCCGGCTGCCGTTATCCACCCCCCTCCGCCAGCTCGGCGCGCCGCGGGTCCGACAACAGGGCTCCCCCCTCCCGGCGGCGCGGACGGCGGCGCTCTCCCCCTCCACCCCCCGTACCTGCTGCCGGCGCGGCCCGGCCCGGCCCCGCGCTGTCTCCTCTCGGGCCCGAGGCGCGCGAGCGCCGCTCCCTCCCTACCTGCCTGCCCAGCGCTGGCTGGCGACAGCAGTGCGCACGCGCTCAGCGAGCTGCGTAGCTTCCGGCCTTACCGCAGCGCCCTCTGGGAGGGAAAGCCCTTCCCAGCGGCACCGCGGCCGGACCAGGCGAGGCGACCCCGACCGGCGGCGGCAGCGGCCACCCCTCGCGCAGCAGCGGCGCCCTCCTCAGGACAGTGACGCCTGCGGGCCGCAGCCCCGGAGAAGACTACGTCTCCCGGCATGCAGCGCGCGTCCCGCGCAGCCGCAGACAGGGCGCGCCGCTCTCGCCGGTTCCGCCGCAGTGCGCCGCGGGGCATGCCGGGAGCGGTAGTGCGGCGGGAGGCACCGCCGCAGCCGGGGGGGTGCTGGGAAGGAGAGAGAAGGCGCCGCCCCCCCGGCTGAGGGGCGATGGTCGGGCGGGTCGCGGGCGGGGAGGCAGAGGCTGTGGCGGCCGGGCGCTGCCCTGCGGACCGTGGCGGCAATGGCGCGGGAGCGGTGAATGGCAGGGCGATGTTAGGCCGCCGGCGGCCGCGGGCCGTAAGCTGCCGCCTGTCAGCGCTGCTGGAAGGGAGCTTCGTGACAGACAGCGGTAAAAGGGACAGGGACCCCTCCAGGGGCTTTTTACAGCCTGGGATAACCTAACGAGCTGATATTTCCACCTTAATTAATGCTTCCTGCCATGCAGGTTACCTAGCTGTGGCCTCAGCGTCACCAGAAATCACAACACCACAAGCGGAGCGCTGCTGTCTTCTGCGTGCACTGAGGGGTACGGGTGAAAAGCGAAGCCATTTCACGGTTTCATGGATGGTGGTATGGTAGTAAGACTGAATGCAGCAGAGTGGCAATAATAGATAGCAGTGGTGGTCGCGGGTCTCATAGTTAGCATGAAAAGCCACAACAGCTGCTAGTCAACATGGTATTGTTGAAATAGATACATACAAAAGCTTGTCTGCACACCCAAAAAAGAGCACAAGAAGATGACAGCAGGAGGGGCAGCCCAAACAGCACCCTGCTGGGCTGCTCCCAGGCCCATCCCAGGAGCCATCAGACCACCAAAGGCCCATCTCAAGGAGCACAGGGGCATGATGGCAGATGGGAACCCAAATTATGGACTCAGACGAAGGGACACCTTGTCCGGGCCCCTCCCGGGGCTATCCCAGGGGAGCCTCAGCCCCAGGGCACCTTTAGGGCTGGGGGGTCGCTGCATATACACGACAGGATGCAGGGGAAGAGCGTTTGGGGATTGCACAGGACTGATTAGGGGATGCTTAGGGGAGGACCCAAAGGTGGGAAAGGGAGGAGTCTAGGTGATTTGTGGAGGAATGAGTGTGGGAAAACAGAGGGGTACAGGAATGAAACAGGCTGGTTGCATGTAAATGATTTGAGATGGTTTCTCTGGCCATGCCCTGCGCTGTCCCATCTTCTCATTGAACTCCTTTCTCACTTTGCCTTGGGCGAGGGATTCTTATTACCACATGCAAGGGGTGCATGCGGGTCTGGATGCCATCGGCTGGGCTGGGTCTTGGGGCCCGTGTGCCCATGGGCATGTGTGTGCAGACGAGTGTGTCAGCAGCAGCGAGGGTGCAGCCGGACCAGCTGGCAAGGGGGCCTGGGGTTTGGGAGGGGGCTGCAAGGGAGGAGCCGGCTGCCAGGGGGCTGAGGGAGTCACAGCAGCTGCTGAAGAGGCTGGGGGGCCTGGGGGTCCCCAGGCAGGTCTGGGGGGCCAGAGCACCATGGGGGAGCTGGGTACTGGGGGACCACAGGAGTCCTGGCCATCTCTGGGTATCTGTGCCTGGGGCAGGGAGGTAGACAATTTGTACCAGCAACTGCAGTGGGGCTGTCACCTTGTGGGCTGCTATGTCTGGGGGCTAGCTGCTGGGGAGACTGGGACTAAGGGGCACCTACTGGGTGGACTGTCTGAGCCCAGCAGCTGGAGGGAGTCACATTGTGCATATGTGTGTGTGTGTGTGTATAAATATATATACACATATGCTCACTAGTGGACCTCCATCCTGCTAAGCTATAGGGGGGGCGGTGGGATGAGGCTGCTTGCGCTGCCTGTGTTCATGTGAGTGTTCTGTGTGGCTGGCCGTGATATCTGTGTGGCCAGCCATGTATACATGTGATATATATGTGGATGCCTACTGGGAATACAAGCTCAGCCTGGCAACTGCTTGGACCTGGGGGCATGGAACTACAGCAGCCTCGCCTCTCTCAGGCAACCAGATCTGGCCCGATTTTCCCCTATTGACAGATGCATATATTTGTATACATATTTATGTATATGTATACATATACAAATATGACATACATATAGTATAAATAGGTCTATTTCATAGGGCTTCTATGTAGCACAGTATTTCTACCCACAAAATTGAGATAAGAGATTAAAGCAGACAGGCAACAGCTTTCTCCGAAAGCATCTGCATCAAAAAATAAATAACAGTTACACTTTTCTTTCAGAGATTTCATGTTTCTCACACCCTACCAGTAAGGACATCTATACTGCAGCAGGAGGTCTGGTTACAGTATTGGTTGGCATTCCTGAGATACCTTGAATCAAATTAGCACAGGTAAGGGCGGCAGCAGAGATCTGCAAGTTCTGCTGTTTTTGCTGAGAGTTTGGTTTCAGGTGCAGCTGAGCTAATACAATGGTGTGCTGCAGGTACAAGGATGAATTCCTGTTTCCTGTCACCTTCGCTTTTGTGCTCCCTTCTCCTCACCACGTACACATTTTCAGGCACAGTGAACTACATTCATTCTGCATGTCTTGTGATACCCTGCCCTAAAAGGCCACCACAGGTGATGCCTTTTTGCAGTACAGCTGTCACCTGCAGGCAAGGATTTGCAAAACTCAGGGGGCTTGTGTTACATGAGGCTGCCCAGGCTGTTTGGGTCTGCATGATCACCGAGCAACACACGGAAGCAGTAAAAAGTGGCACCAGAGTTCAGACTGTCTGGAAACGTAGAGATCTAAAACCAGGCTGACATCAGGTACCAGTAAAATTAAGACAGAAGGTATCTTCGTTTCTGACAACAGCTACTTCTGAAGCCCTAAGTATTTTAGTAATCTGAGTTAATTCAGCTGGGGGACTTTACTCCTAAACCAGTAATATAGAATTTTGAGAAGAATTTTTTACTTTATATAAAAGTGAGACACACAGCAGCATGCTTTTAAACGCAGTTTAAAAGGACAATGACAACATTGAAGGCTGAAGAATGACCCTGAACTGGAGTTGCAAGGTGGAAGTGAACAGGGTAAACATATTACCACTGGCCTCTTGTTTTCCCCAGTGCAATGGGATGACAGAAAAGGTATCACGATAATACAGCCCTTTCTAAAAAAGGCCACGGAGCCAGACTGCTAGCCATATTTAGCACTACTAAATTACAATTGGCACCAGCAAGCCTTGGTTGTCACCTACTGACATTTTGTTCAGCCCTAAAAATGAAAACACAGTTGTCTGCACTGTTTCAAACTATGAGAGTCACTGGGGACTCGCAGATAGGGACAGAGAAAGATAAGGCAAAGCAACAAGTTTGTCATGACTTAGGATCTCAGAGCTGCCGCTGCCACAGCTAAAAGGTGTTTTCTGTGTTTCTGAGGTGGCAAAAAAGTGGTTGCATACCACAGCAGAGTCATGAGAGATGTCTCTGCAGCCAGATGGGGCAAGCACCCATCAGGGAGAAGCCACGCCTGCTCCATCTGCACCCCTGAACCTCACTGACATGTGGTAGTAGTACCTGTATGTCTGTACTCACCATGAACATGAAATGCTCACCATGAAACTCACCATGAAATGTGTTAAGAGGTCCACACTGACAGTAAAACATGACTGCTCTGCTTTGGTGCTACCCTCAGGTTTGGCTGAGGAAGGGTGACGCCGGGAGCTGCACCCTTAAGGCTTCCTCCCAGTGGCTGGTGGGACCCTTTAACTGTGCAGTGGGGGGGGGCTGAAGCCGGGGACTCTCCTGGGGGTCCCCGAGGGGCGGCCAGGCAGACTTGCCCGGCTGCTCGAGCCATTCCCACTGTCCTTCTGCCCACCCCTGCCCAGACAGACCAGAAATCCATCATCACTGTCTGCACCAGCTGCTAGAGTTAGTGACGATGGGAGCCAGGGGCACGGCGACAATTACAACAGCAGAAACCACAAACTGGTGTGGGCACCAAGGGCAGTCAAGTCATAAAGGGCAAACCTCCATCAGAGAGTGGCAGGGCACTGATACAGGGCTCTGGAAAGGGTTTTGATCTTCTCCTCTCGTGCAGTGGGCACGGGGTATTATTGGTTCTGCCTCTTGCATCATCTCTGTGAAGTATCACTCCAGAAGTGACAGTGTTAACAAATACAGTGGAAGAGACGTCTCTGTAAGCTGAGCTACGTGGTCACATGCACGGGTTTTATTTTTAACATCCCAAAACTACTTGATGTTTCTGCCTGGGCTTGCTCCGTGTCCTCCCATTCTCTTCTCTTTCTTTGCTTGCAGTTTTCCCATACCCATCTCACTTCAACCCAGCTGAGCACAACCAGGAGAGCAAGTGTTTGGTACACACACAGGGACTCTATGATTAAGGTAAGGCTTTGTAAATAGACTTGGAGTCTTTATTGGTCAGACCTTATGCAATGTAATGGTTACTGTATCAAGCTACGAAAATCAAGACGTCTTCAAAACAGCCTTAGTAATTAAGATCAAGTAGAATAATCAGACACAAGATGTCTTAAATGACACTCTAAAACAGAGGCAGCTGGTATCTGTGAACGCTTCTGTGACATGCTACTCTAAAAAAAAAAAAAACCCTCCATAATATATTCAGTGGATTAGCAATGGTTTGCAGCACTGTATCTGGGGTTTTAAAAAACTAAAAAGCTGAGTCTAAGATGGGAGCTTCAGTAGCAGGACAGATGAGAAATTAAAAAAAGTCAATTTCTGTAATTTTCAAGAAACTGAGAGAAGTAAGACAAGGAGATACAGTAAGGATCAGAGGAGAGGCAAGAGCAATCTTCTGGCAAAAATGCTAAGACTTAAAATCCAGTGAGTTTTGTACCTTCAGACTGCAAACTATATGTTTGTAGGCCAGAGTGAATAATAAGATGATGAAATAAGAATCACAAGTGTTAGAGGTACTACTGTACCATTTAGAGTTGTGGCTGCTTAGCAGTTTTTATTCAGGAATCTTTTCTCTTTTGCTTTATGACTGAGACCTTGACCAACAGCCTTGAAATTCTCTATGCTGGTCATCTGCCTTGGGCTGGCTTTCTTTTTTATTTTGCTTAAATCATTCACCAGATTATCTCAAGAAGTTTTCAGAAAAGTATGTTAATGAGATTATTACCAGGGAACAAAATAGAACCTGAGCCCAAATTAAAAAAAAAAAAAACCCCAACCAACCAACCAAAAAAAAACCCCAAAGCAAACCAAACCAAACCAAAACCTGCTTGGACTGTTCACTTTTTTTTCAAACTGCAACTGAACTGGATCCTGTTGTTTTAAAGCACTTGCTGAACTCAGACCAAAACCAAACCCATTTGCCAGTTATCGATGCCAAGTGAGAGTTTGCCTAACTGTGTCTCTACCAAGGACAGCCATGGGACCCCTCCCATGCACGAGGAGCAGCAGAGCAGCTCCATGCCACAGCCTCCCCCTTCTCACTGTCCCGCCTGTCTCCCACACAACTCCCCAACATGCCCATCACAAGATCCTGCTGCTGGGCTGCCCCGCACCATACCACCAGCCCAGGGGACCACTTCAGCACCTGGACTTTTTGGATGGGTTTGTCTCAGGTGAGCTACGGCTACATTACACCAGGTAGGGAGGAGCAAGAAATATTGCTGATTCAGGTCTCATAGTGGGGAGTTCCGTGTGGGGTTTCTACCAGCAGTGCCCTGTGTTACCTGTGCCTCACTGCTCTGAATTCTCCCCTACGCCTCCCGTAACAGCCCTAGTGCATTTCACTGGACAGGCAAGTTTTGGTGCCTCTTTACTGCGTGCATGCAGCACAGATTTACCAGGCGAGGGGGAGGCCTGATGGTACAACAGCTTCTCGAGCTCCACAGTCCTGCATGCCAGGTTTAGGGAGCTGAAGAGAAGCTGGTGGGCTGCTGTGGGAACCTGAGCAGCACACGTGCTCTGGAAGAAAAGCAAGGAACATGCCTGATTGATGCATTATACTGTGGACCTACTCTATCCCTGTAATTTTAAAGCATATTTTCTTCCATATAAAGCAAAGCCAACCTGTTCAGTAACTCTGAACCAGTGAGTGGTTATTGCCATGAAACACCACAGCCTCAGCAAGCTGATCCCCAGCTAGAAAATACAGGGAGTAGCTCCCTAATTGTCACAGCATCATCCTTCCATCTTTGGGCTTATCTAACAGGTCAGTTGTCTCACAGAAAAACTTTCCACTCTGCATGTTTTATACTGGGGATTTGAGGTTCACCAGAAGGATTGTCCTGGAACTGAAGTGCCCCTATAAAGCCCAAATGGACTTGTTCAAGGTCTGAGCTTCAAAGAAACTGTCTTGCACATGCTTGCTAGAAATTTTTTAGTATTATTGATGCAGATTTCATCTATACCTTTTATTCTCCCTGTCCACCTACCCTGGGCTGTACCATATTCACTGCCTGACTCATTTAAAGTGTGGCTGCCAACACATATGCAAGATCTGAATGGCAACTGCAGAGCAGGTATGCCGTGATGGCCAGTGAGCCGCTATGCCTAACACCAAGGCGGTCGCTCAAGCTGTAGCTGGCCCTGCAGTGGGTGTTCAGATGTGGAGCTGGACTCACTTAGGGGTCACCATGGTGGCATTCTTGGATTTGCTTTTTATTTTCTATCAATGGACGGGACTTTAGAAAATTTATGCTCCCAAGAATCACGTACAAATGTGGTACAGTACAGTTTCCAATGGCGTAGTGTTTTCTTCCTCAGCTCCAAGAAATAAATATATCCATGAAGCAAAAGGAGACCCAAGCCTGATTTCTTGCTGAGGTTGTTATGTATGTAGTGATGGAGGAAGAGCACTGCATTAAAAGAGAAGAAAATCTCTAGTTTAAAGAGACTTAGATGCTCTCCTAGAAAATGTGATTCTACAGCTGGCTCTGCCAAGGCTTTTGTGCAGGAGGCATGCAACTGCAAGTGAAACATCAGAACCTGAGTATCTCCATGCTTAGTGTGTTTATGTTGTTTTGTTTATATAAAGTATTATCTTTAATTCTATTTATTTTCATCTTTCTATACTTTAATTCTATGTCTGCCAAATAGAAGTAATAGTATCTTTTAACTTCAAGTGCATCTCTAGTACTGCAAAGATAAATTCATTATTGATTGTGAACCCCCTCAGATACTAAGATAGTAAATATATTGAAAAACCCTGTAAGGAAATTAATAACTCTGTATTCACCTCAGGATTTAAATAGCATGCTAAAAATAATATAAACACCATATAGTGAGTAACAAGGATTAAAAGAAATAGAGAATATCTCCTATCTGCCCTATACACTTCACCAAAAGTATTCACATTCCTTGAAAATATTTTTCTGTTATAACTTTATATATAAGTTTAACATTCTTAGCTCCAGCATGTGGATGCAAACTTTCCTGAGATTTTTTTAAGAGCTCCTTATCACATTGTAAACCTTAGAAAGATTGGTTTATGTTCTTTTGCAATCTCATCTCAGAGGCACTTTTAAGGTAATTATCTGGCATTTCTGGTGGCCCTTTTTGATGGTTCTTTAGAATGGGAGGCATCCCTTGGTTCTGTGAGAAGAGCTCCAATATGTCATTAGTATGTCATATGATCAGTCACCTATAGCAAATACCAAATAAGAAAACAGTTGTATTGTTTTGGATCATTGACTGCAACTGAGTTAAATATATATTTACTGAAAATAAATTGTAATTGGTTTATAAACTGTAAGTTATTGTCAGTGAACAGATCTGCTCCAGAATCGGACATATCTGCATTTAAAATAGCAGCTGTGTATTTTTAAACCTTACTTGATTTGCTGTCATGACAGTCTAAAAATAAAGATTTACCAAAGTGGATAGACTGTGGACTGTAATTTCCATCCTTTCTTTCCACAGTAGCTTGAACATGATTCAAGTAAGCATTTCTGGTTTGATTTTTTTTTTTCTAACCCAGCTCTTAGGAAATTTTCCAAGTTGCAGGGAAACAAGAAGTGTACATGTTTAGAGAAATGTTTCATCACCTGACATATCTGTGCATCACCTGCCTCTGGATGTCATGTATCAAACTCACTCGGGCAAGAATTTGTAAACTTTCTGCTCAGGGTTTTGAAAGTTGTAGTTTGTGTATTGACAACAATACCATCAACTAAACCACCGAGCTAACTAGATTATCAGTGAAAATACAGAGCTCCTGATTACTGGCATGTCAGAATGGAAGCAGCATTCAAACCCTTATAAATATCAGAAAAAATTTCTCTCCCTTCTTCCTGTTCTCCAGCTTCACAGATTTGACAATGAGAAGAGAGGCATAGAAATCATTTGTCTGAAAAGAACAGCATATGCAAGTTAGAGATGAGGTAAACTCAACTAAAAAAATACCTGAATAATGATGAAGACTGGTTCTGGATCTGAATGCTCTGATACAGTCATTTTTCATAAACAAAGCTTGTCTTTTCTTTACACATGATTCGGATGGGGTTCACTTCAGCATACAGCAGTGTGAAAGCAGGCTCCTCTCCAGAAACTTTGCAATCAGTCATTTCTGTGGTTTTGGAGAACCATAAGGCCTGTGCCTCAGATTTATTTTTATTTATCAATTATTTCTCTCCGAGAGTTGGTTTTGCAGTGGAAAGTATTGTTCACACATTCATGGTTTTATTGCAGTGTAATGTACCCAGCCTTCCTCTGACCTTATGCAAGTCATAGCTGGGACTATTTTTAGAGATTATATTTGCAGCAAAATGCTACAAGAATGAGAGCAGCAAGGATGCTGCCAATGTGAAATAAATCCATCTGTATCTCCTCCTTCTCTGAGCCGCATAGAAGTATATGTAACTAAACAGCCTAAAGCAGGACAGATGCCATCCTAAACCACATGTATTTAAGGGCTGGATCTGGCTGGGACCACCCTGACCAGCACCTCGGTGTCACCGCTGTGCAGAACCCACAGGCATTGCCTTCCCAGACATCTTTTCTTCTCTGGCATTGTTCATGACTTCCATTGCCAGGGTGTGAAGGTGTGAAAGAGGAGAAGTTAAGACAGTGCCTTCAAGAAAGAGAGAGGAAGCAGCTTCATGCAACATCTCTTCCCCTTGAGCCTGAGCCTGCTTCCCGTGCAGCACAGAGGCTTGGTCACTTAAGCCTGGGGTTTCAAAAGCAGTCACATCTAGGTAAATTATATTACTGTATTTTCTTTAACCTTATTTAAAAAAAAAAAGTCTAAATTATTTTACTGGTCATGTATATTTTTTCCAAAAGCCAAATGAGATTCTGCTGGGTAGTTCCTACTGCATAGAAAGTGTGGTGGGAAAACTTGTTTGGAAACAGAACTACAGTTCCTTCTTATCATTAGCTATTTCCCTTCCATAAAGATTTGCAGTAGGCTGAGCCAAGCTGGAACGCAGCCTCTACAGCAAGGAGCAGAAAGTCCGAGGTTAGGAGTTTTCTACTTGAAGCAGCTCTTCTTTGGGCCAAGTTACTGACACCAGTTGAATGTCTCCAGAGAAGCAGCACCAAGTAGTGACTGAGCAGCCTCTAGTTCTCTAATCCAACAACTGTGTATGAGGGAAAAGCACCACAGGAGGTCCTACATGTTCCCCCTAAACAGCATCTCTTATGGACATTGTTGAAGACGACTGCTGGGCTGGGTGGACCACTGGTCTGACCCAGAATGTCATTTCTTATGTTCTGATATTTTTTACAACAGAAGGCATGTCTCATGATAATCACCATCTCCATTTACTTGCTGTTGGACTCTATGCTTCTATTTTCCCATTTTTAGGAAGGATTAACAGCTATTGCCTGGAATTATTGCAAGGGTAGAGATATGAGCAAGGGCAACTGAGAACTTTTGGTAGCAGGCCTCTTAAGTGCATTAATTTTACTAATTGAACTGATTTAATTGACTTACTGGGAAAGAGCAAAAAACACAATAATGAAAGGAAAGCAGATCAGTGGTTTGTTCTGACAAAAAGCTAGTAATCTGGTAGTGATTTTTATATAAGGATTTTCATACATCATGTTCTTGTACTTCCGTTTTTTGTTGTTTGACCTCAGGAAAATTGTATGTCTTCTTTATATCAAAAGTTTTTAAAGGGAGGAGAGGAAAAATTTTTATATATATTTTGAAACCACGTTAATATGGAAATGTGAGAACTGAAATGCAGTCTTCCTTAAAAAACATTTAGCCTGTTTATATAATAAAGCTGGTTGAAATTTCTGAAACATTTGTTTTGGCATCCTCAACTCATTCTTTTAATCCAGTCTGTTGGTTGCAAAATGTTAAATTCATGGAGCTGCCTGTTGGCAGCTGAATTTATGGAATGGAGACAGCGTATTGTTTATTACTTGCTGCCTGGGACTTGTTCCCCTGTTTTCTGGCCCCTTGTGGTGTCACTAACACCTTCATAAACCAAATCTAAAGCATGATCAACTCAGGATCCCCTATTCAGTTCCAGGTAGTGTTTGACACTGATTTGTCAGAAGCACATAGGATGAACTGAAAAAGTAGAGCAGTGGTCACCGGGTTTTGTAGGATCATGCTCTAAAATAGATCCCAAAGGAATAAAAATGGATTCTTCCTCAAAGAGGCACCCTGTCAAAGGTATGCTCACAGCTGACCTCTCCCCTGCTCCATCGCAGGAAGGGAAAAGCTCTGTTGAGGTCAGACCTTTGTCACTCCCCTTCTGCTCTAACTGCATACTGTGGTGCTGAGCTGAGGAAGTGATAAACCACACCTGCCCTCTTCCCCTCCTTCCTATCTACTCGGCATTCACTGGTGACAGCAAGGGGAAGAAAGGTGAAAGGCAGTTTGTAAAAAAAAGTGAAAGAAAATGGATTTAACTGGCTGAGTATAACCTTGTAACAAGCCTCCACTGCACTCTGGAGCTTCTGTCCAAAATGCAGACCAAAGCATCACCTAATTCCAGGTATTGACACCTGAAAGTGGATGTAGCAAATAAACCTGCCTGAAGGAAAGTCCCCTGCAGTCTCTATTCCACAACATGCAGGCATCAGCTAGGAGTGTAAGGGTATATCAGGAAAGCAAAGTAAAGAAGGCCAGGCAAATTAGCCTTTACCCAAGCTGTTTTGCACACTGGGAACTGGGATCATGAAGATAATCCTCGCTCTCAGCCTTGCTGCTGTAGAGCAAAGGGAGGCTCTTTTTGTGCAACATTTATGTCTTTATGGGGGGATGACAAAACATGTAGGCCAAATGACCAGCTAATTTCTCTAAAGAGGAAAAAGAAACATCATCTTTCCTACTCAAACAGCATTGAGGAGGTGGGAAGCTCCTTCACTGTGCCTCTGACAGTCTTGATTTCAGCAGCTTGGTATAGATAGACCCGATGTAAATATTGGGACAGAAAAGAGCTCACTCCCAAACCTGGCTGCCTCTGCTGGGCTAACAAGTAAGGACTTTATCTATATCCGTGCTGCTGTCAGGCCACACTGTACCATGGGGATCAGCACTGATACGTAACCGTATGGAGCTGGCAGTCATTTGCCTGCAGCCTTATTCCCGCCAGGAATGCATGTGAGCACCTAACGCGTAGAAACCAAGCACGGGCACGGAGGGTCTGTGGCCATTCTTGCTCCTTCAGGCAATAACTCTTGTCTTCTTGTCTTTTTGCTACACACAGCACCGGGCTCAGAAAGCTCCCCCTGGGCAGCACAGTCACTGTGAGAGATGTTTCAACCGGCACTGCCGTGCACCAGTTGAGCCCTCTGTCTCCTGTATGGTGATCAGCTGCCGCTTTCACTGCGGGGCCACCTTCCACATGTGCAAGGAGGAGGAGCACCAATTGCTCTGTCCCTTAGAGCAGGTCTCCTGCCTCAACTTAGCCTATGGCTGCCCTTTTTCCATGGCCCGCTTTAAGCTGGCGAAACACCTCCAGGTCTGTCCAGCCAGCGTTGTCTGCTGCTCGATGGAGTGGAATCGCTGGCCAAACGTGGATTCAGACACAACCCTCCACAAGAACATTATGAAGGAGACCTTCAGCGAAGAGTATCTGGACACAGCCTTGGCTCTCAGAGACCAGAAGATACTTTTCAGGACTTTGAAAATAGCCGACTTGTTTCCGGAGTGGAGGAAAAAAGATGAAGTGCAAGAGCTGATGGATGAAGCCATGGGTGGGGAAGAAGGTGCTGTGGGAGAAGTAGCCTGTGGTCCCCAAGAGGGTGACGACCAGTTGTCCGAGCTTAGCCAACGTGAACGTGAAGATTTGGCAAAGGACAAAGAGGGAATGGATCTGGGGAGTTACAAAACCTGGGAGAATATTTTCAGCAAAGAGCTCCTGGCTTGCAAGGTAACAGGCTCAGCAGCCAGTGCAGAACAAAAGACGGAGGAGGCTTCCAAGAAAACAGTGTCAGCCCCTCGTGCTGCCAGCTCCACAGAGGAGGCAAAGGAAGTACCTGATGGTGCAGAAGAGGCAAAGGACCAAAAGACTGAACAAGTAACACAGAATAGAGAAATGACAGGACTGGCTCCCTGGCAAGAAGGGGTCCTGGAGAGGCTGAAGAAGGAAGTTGGTGTAGGTGATTACAACATGTATCTGGTACATCATGGGGGAATGCTCATCCGGTTTGGCCAGCTAGCTGCTTGCACTCCCAAAGAAAAAGACTTTGTCTATGGGAACTTGGAAGCTCAGGAGGTGAAGACTGTCTACACCTTCAAAGTGCCAGTTAGTTACTGTGGCAAAAGAGCACGACTAGGAGATGCACTGGGCCACAAGATACCAACTTCAGACAAGTCGGTGGATACCTCAGAATTGGGAATAAACCTAGAAGAGCTACCTAAGGCAAATATAGTTAAAGCCACACTACTGTGTGCACTGGAAAAAGAGTTGAAAGGCCATGAGATCTCTGAAGCAAGGGGTATCGATGGACTCTTTGTGGATTTTGCCACACAGACATACAGCTTTCCTCTGGAGCCCTTCTCCTCCAATGCAGTTCTAGCAGATATTCTGGATGAAGAAAGCCCACCAGAACTCCACGTGGAGCTCTACACTGAAAGCGTAACCAGAAGACACAACAAAAGCAGTTCAGCTTTCACATTCACTTGCAGTCATTTCTTCAGGAGGGACGAATTCCCGTTCCACTTCAAGAATGTGCACGCTGATATCCAGTCATGTCTGGATGGGTGGTTCCAGCATCGCTGCCCACTGGCCTACCTGGGATGTACTTTTGTTCAAAATCACTTCCGCCCCGATGGACTTAAGGCCAAGGTTATATACAGCCAGCCTCTCAAGACATTTGCTATTAAACCAGAGGTGGACACCCTCCTTGCTGAATCAGGGAAGTCTAATTCCACAGAGGCTAGTCAAGGGAGAAATAAAGACTCACTTAGCAGCCTCCCAGTGGAAGTGCTCAAGTACATTGCAGGGTTCCTGGACAGCTTCAGTTTATCTCAGCTGTCGCAAGTGTCAGTGCTGATGAGGGACATCTGTGCCACCCTTCTTCAAGAGAGGGGAATGGTCCTGCTGGTCTGGGAGAAAAAAAGATATTCCCATGGCAGCACTTCATGGAAAGCTCGCAAAAAGGCAAGTGACTATGACATTGGGAAAAAAGTCAGCCATGGGTCTTCTACAGATAAAACACAAGCATGGCAAGGGATGCTGCATATAAGCATGCAGATATGGGGAAGGTTCCTGAGGTTGTAAATTTGCACCACAGTTGTCAGGGGTCAGGGCTGTAGAATGCAAAGGTACGAAGGTGTAAATGGACATCTTCTGACTAGCTGAAAGTCTCCTTCCAAGCTTGTCTTGGATACGTGTTTGCATGTGCACCATTTTTAGGCACTGGGAACTGAGAATTCCCTATATTTAAAGGTTACACATTAATTTTTTAAAAACTTGAAGCTCATACTGTTTTTTATTCTTTACAAGCTGATCTAGGGTATGTCAAAACTAAAACATGCTTTAGAACACCAAAAAGGTAAAGAACAAGGAGACGTGGCTGTGAAAGGAGCTCAGACATTCGCATCAATCCCCAAGGGCTTTCATCATTAGTAGTTCACAGGATTGCCATCAGTGTCTGACTCATTGCGTTGTGAGCACCTGAGGGAGCAGCATGGGCACAGGAAGCCTTTTTCAGCAAAGCTGGTCTTCCACTGTTTGTGCTGGAAAATTACCAGCCTTATTGGCTGTTTCACAGAATCACAGAATGGTGGGGGTTGGAAGGGCCCTCTGGAGATCTAGTCCAACCCCCCTGCTAGAGCAGGATCACCTAGAGCAGGTTGCACAGGATCACATCCAGGTGGGTTTTGAACATCTCCAGAGAAGGAGACTCCTCAACCTCTCTGGGCAGCTCGCTCCAGTACTTGGTCACCCTCACAGTAAAGGAGTTTTTCCTCATATTCAGATGGAACTTGTGTTCCAGTTTGTGCCCATTGCCCCTCGTCCTGTCACTGGGCACCACTGAAAAGAGTCTGGCCCCATCCTCTTGACATCCACCCTTTAGATATTTGTAAGCATTGATGAACTCCCCTCTCAGTCTTCTTCTCCAGGCTTTCTCAGCCTTTCCTCATATAGGAGATGCTCCAGTCCCCTAATCATCCTTGTAGCCCTCCGCTGGACTCTCTCCAGTAGTTCCATGTCTTTCTTGAACTGGGGAGCCCAGAACTGGACACAGTGCTCCAGATGTGGCCTCACCAGGGCAGAGTAGAGGGGGAGGATAACCTCCCTCGACCTGCTGGCCACGTTCTCCTTAATGCACCCCAGGGTACCATTGGCCTTCTTGGCCACGACAGCACACTGCTGTCTCATGGAGAGCTTCTTGTTCACCAGGACTCCCAGGTCCTTCTCTGCAGAGTTCCTTCCCAGCAGGTCAACCCCTAAACTGTACTGGGTGCTTGGGGCTGTTCCTCCCTAGATGGAGGACCCTACACTTGCCCTTGTTGAATTTCATTGGGTTCCTCTCCACCCAACTCTCTAGCCTGTCCAGATCCCGCTGAATGGCAGCACAGCCTTCTGGTGTGTCAGTCACTCCTCCCAGTTTCGTATAGTCAGCAAACTTGCTGAGGGTACACTCTGTCCCCTCGTCCAGGTCATGGATGAACATGTTGAATAAGACCAGACCCAGTACCGAGTTTAGGCAGTCTGAAAGAAATATGTAAACACAGCTCAGTCTAAGTTCTAGTTGAACAATAGTTATTACAGGTGTTTTTTTCTAGCTGATAGCCTTGCAGCTGCTCTAACATAAAACTGTTTGAAAGAATAACATGAGACACCCCAGCATGACCAAGCAGACAAGACAGAGAATTAGGAACAAATAATTTAGAGATCCAGGGAAGACTCCCAGAAATTATCTAAGGACTTGGCTTTCAAACAGACCCCTGAAGATCTCCACCCATTGATTCTTATCAAATGGAAGCTTGGCAGTTTATGACTCATTATTAAGAGAAAGTACTCTCTATTAAAAGAAAACATGAAGTGTGGTGAATTCAAAATCTGTGTAACAAAGTTTGGTGGCTGCAAGTTGAATTAGCCCAATCCAAAACAGGAATTAGCCACTGAAATAATTTACTGGAGGATGTGGCTTCCTTCAGTAAAAGGAAGACATTCCGGCTGAGCAATCATACAGCAATTAACTTCAGTTATTGCAGGGCAATTTCAAACCAGCAGCATTGAATTTAAGGACTGTCTAACTCTTTTCATGTTAGCTCTCTGTACTGACCACACAGGAATCTTGTTTCCAATGCACAGGCTCTGCTTGAAAACATTCTGTTTGTAATTAGTCTGAATTTCTTGACTACTGTGTATAATAGCTATCATTACTTAGGACTAGGAGAGGGTCAGGTAATCTTAAGTGTAGCACACCCACATACTGTCTTTCTTCCATAGGAAGAAACATTTTTAGGGAGAAGTAATCTACTATGACTTTAAAAATGCATTTGATTTAATGGTATACAGCAAATATTAAAGTGACTTAATCACAGTCTTATCCCTACATGGTAGTATATCACTAAACGGTACATCATACCACTGCAAACAGAATCAGAAAATTTTAACTACACTTTTTTTTTTTTCAAGCTTGCATGTCCTCTAGAAATAACTTTAATCTTAGATTTCCCAGGCTTGTTCTGGGGTGGGGTGAGTAACAACAGTGTTGTAATGTTAATTAGTTTGAAGTTGCTGATAAGATGCTTTGGAAGGTCTTTATGAAGTCAGGTTTCTTTGAGATATATATCACAGAAACATGCTGTAGTCATTTTGCCTTATAAACATCTTGGATCACACTGTACATGTGATGGAGTTTTCTACAGAGGTGCGGTGGTTGGGTGTCCTGGATTTCCTCATACCCCGCACTGGATTGGCACCAAAAACTGTAGAAGAGTACTTTCCCATTAAAAATGGCAGGTGATAACTAAAGCCGCAAAACCAGCAAGTACAAGGTACATAACAATACAGACCCCATTTTTGCTTGTTATGCCAGCCCTGCACAATCAGATGTTCACTAGCCTGTCCGGTACAAGTAATGCACACCCACTATAAGCGTATATAAATTTTTTAAATCCTCTTCTATTTTTACCAACGTTCCCATTTTCTCTCCCGAATTTTTCTCCCCTTTCCCATATTAGATCTGGCAGTTCAGCAGCCTGTTCTCCAAAGTTAACAAATGGCAGCGCAACGACGTCGCGTGCATGTCAGAGCACCTGAAGAATTGTCCCTTCTACCAAGTGGAGCACAAGAAGGACCCCGTGCTGCTGACAGGCATGTGCGAATCTCGAGAGCAAACTCAGAAGACTTTAGTTTCTACTTTCAAGCGTAGAGTCTGAACAACCTGCTTCCCCTCTGCCACACTCTTTTCAGGGCCCTTGAAAAGAAGATTTGGGAATTTGGGTGTAAAGATTGTTGCTTCCAACTCTCCTTTGGGCGTACAAAACTGGCTTCTCCCCAGCTGCGTTTGAAACATCCTGCATCTTTTTTTTTTCCCCCCGCATTAATTTAACTGTTAAAACTTCATCCACTGCTCACTGATATCATGTGCTTTCTGTTTATGTTTCTGTTCCTTGCTTAATACAGCATCCCGAAGAAAGCAATAAGGATCTTGTTTGAAAACAGCATCTTCGCAGCCTTGAAGGCAGGCTGCTGCTCCTGTACCATGTCCCTGAGAGAAGCAAGAGCACCTAGCTTGACTAGGTCCGAAACACCTTAGTTTTGGCTGGAAAGCCAAGTTCTAGGAGCACAGGTAGATGCCCTCCTGCCTGGCAGACCTAGGGACTGCTAGTCTGTTCTGAGACGTGGGCAAAAGAAAAGGACCCCCCAGAATTAAGTGAATTAATTAGAACTCCAGTGAGGACTCAGGAATTCACTGTGCAGCCACAGACCATCATTTAGGACCTCGATTCAGGCAAGAGTGCCTAGTTAGGCACAAGCCTACAGCTGAGCTCATGGGAGCACTCAATCCAAACCAAAGCAAGTAAACATGCTCTTTGTTAGAAATAACCAACTAGCAAACAGTTTGAGGGGCTCAAATGACTTTTTATATTTTTCAGTTAACAACTTTCTCTGTTTTATTTAAAAATCCATTAAAGCTAACAAAGAATATTTGAAGTAATTTATAGAATGCCTTACCTACTCAGTTTTGCAGTTGTAAATTGCAAATTGTAATTGTAAGCAACTGTAAACAATATGTCAAATAAATATTATTCTTTTCTGTAGAAGAAAAGACATTCAGCAACCCATTCAGTAACAGTACAGATAATGTTTGCTTCAGTTAAATGGGCTGGAGTATAAGAATTTTTTCTTTTTTTACAGAGCAGGAGAGTGATTAGGATGTGGTTTATTTTTTAATAAATACACTAATTTAAAAACTGAATGGGCTTATTAAGGCAGCAGATGAGAGAAAGCAGGCATGCTACCAACAACGTCTGTCTTATTACACTATTTAAACCCATTTCAGAGGCGCTAGTTAGAAATGCCATCGTTGTGGTGGTGGGTGGGATTCTTCTGAAATGGCCGTAAACCAATTCGGCAGCTTACAGCCACTGCACAGCCACAGTGGTGCCAACTCATGACCCTTTCTTTTTTAAGCTCGTAGCTAGAAGTGCGAGCTCGGGACATGAGGTCTGGCTTTCATCTCACCATCTCAGGCAGGAGAACCTCACCAGGAGCTCGGGCATCTGCTGGCCTGGACCACTGTTCTCCTCACCTGCGTTGGCGAGGTGAAAACTAGCCCAGGTGGACGGACACACGCCACACTTGCCACCCCTGGTCTCGGTGCAGATCTGGGATGAGACGGCTATGCAAGAAGGAGCCCTCTCTTACTGATAAAGGTTGCTGATGAACCCGAGCTGACTTGGTAATCGAAGGCATGAATTGTGTGGTGACCGAAACCATGCCGAGTGCAGCTCGTCCTTGTCTACACTTGCAGCTTAAGTGGTCCCTGTAAGATTTTTAACCATATGACAATGTTTTTCTTCTCCAGACACATGCCCTCAGGAGCATATCATCTGACTTGTGGGGGACAGTGGATTGGTCCCAGGAGCAGGAGTAGCAGCAGTTACTTTTTTTTTTTTTTTTAATGCTATTCTGTTTTCTGTCCCTAGAGATCCTTTCTGGGAAGTCTCATAATGCTTTACACGTGAGAACAAACTTGTCCATGCAGATATCCTGTGGAAACCACAACAAGTAGCATCCCAGTATTATGCAGAGGAAACCGAAGCAAATGAACGCAGGGAACCTAAACTGGGTCAGGAGCAGTTAAAGCTGGGTACTGATCCTTCATCCTGTGGCTTAATCCACCGGGCAAAAACAAGCTGGCCATCCCTCAAAGTTGCTTACAAAAGTTCACCTGTCCTTAAAACATCCCATATAAGTTGCCCAATATTATCACCTCTGTTTTACACAGGGAAGTTGACAGAGGTGAGAACATACAGCCAGACTTCTTAGACTGGTCTCTACATCAGCGCCTCATCCTTTGCATATCATGTACTTCATTTTGAAAGATGCTGAGCACCCAAATGTAGCTGCAGACCATGGTATCTGCAAATGTATGTCCAAAAATTAGGTGCTAGCATCTATGCTGGGTGCTTAAAAATGGACTCACTCAAAATTATGGATAATTTGGGGAGGCAGAAAAAAAAAGATGCTTAAATAATAGGGTCTCAGAGTAGTCAGTGCTCAAGGCTGGTGTAAGAGACCATGAAAAAGTTGAACCTGTGAACCATCTCTCACCTGATCAGCCCCTTGGCCACTGTAAACTGGTGTAGCTGCCCTGAAATTGTGGCTTATGTTAGGTATGAATTGGGCTCGTTTTACCTTTAGTGCCAGTGTCACCATCACCGCTGCTATTCCACTTCTGGCTTCCTTCTGTCGATGCCAGAGGATTTTGTTCTTGTATCTCCCTGCTCCTGGAGATTGCATGACTTCAGTTCCAGCCTTATTACCACTGATCCTGCTTCTTCCCTGTGCAGGAGGTGCCGGAGTCAGACTACAGGGAGGATGCAACCTTTGCAAACGTGGTGGTTCAGAGTGCAGGTCGGAGATAGGAACGTCGCAACCTCTACCTCTTGGGATCGGACGGGGTGCATATACAACATCTAGGAGAAGGGATCCTTTTCCTTCTGTTACTGCTGGAGAGACACAGGCTGTTAATTCACAGAGAGAGAGAGACAAATTCACCCCTGTGAATATATAGGTATACTTTTGTAAACTGTAAATTTGGTTAAGTAACCTTCAGCATACACAGTGGAAGCTGAAAATCCAGAGTCATCTTCAGGTTAGTTTGGTTAACCTGACCCTGGAAGAGGGAAAGCTGTACAGGGAAGTGGAGATCACCCTTATGCCGGTGCTTACACACCTGGCAAATGTCAGCTGGTAGCCACTACTTAATCTTGCATTTAACACTAGTGGAGAGCTGTGGGCTGGTGTCGGATGCAGTTTAATTAATCAGAGGATGCATGCCAAGCTAGCTCAATGTCGATGGTTCTGCTCATTAGCAGAGTCGGTGGAAGCTTTGGGGAGCTGCAAGGAACCGAATTTGTCTGTCCTGATTATCTTGGTGAGCACAACACTGGCTTATTTAAAAGCCAAGTGGCTTTGGTTTGGGTTGGGCAAGTCCTTAGGCTCCTAGTTTAAGCTTGTAACTTGACCGATGGAAAGTTAAAACTCTTCCTAAATTTGACCCCGTTTGTGCTGCCCACAAGTCTTGTGAATGGCAAGAGCAATACTCTGCACGCTCCAGGCTGACATGTTTTGCGGCATTTCCTCTTGTTGGAAGAATGGGAACTGAAATGATGGCATCTTGGAAGTCAGAGACGTCTGAGCAGGGCAAAAAGGCTCCAGACCAGAGGACATAAAGACAGGAAACAGGAAAGGTAATGGGTTTGGACAGAGGAGACCTGTCTGATTGTAGGTGTCACTGGGGAGAGGCAAGTGGAGAAAGGTAAAAGGGCACGCAAATGAAGGGAAGTGGGATGTGGAAGAGGTGACGCGGCTACAAACGGTTTAGGAGGAAACGGTTCAATTTGACAGACACTAAGAGGATAGGAGTGACATTTAGGAGAGTGGAGATATAAAACGAATGGAGAATTTCTTTTATTTTACTTAGTTTCAACTGACAAAGTAAGATATTTGGATGAGCCTGGTGAACTCAGTGAAACGCAGACTCTGTTTTGAATTGCAATTTATACAGTGGACCTCCCTCTGTGGCATAGCCTCTCTTCTGGGTTAGAGTATTCAGCCAGCGAGTTGTTGACACGTGAGCTGAGAGCCCACAGTAAAATCACAAAGAGTCACAGATTTTGATGTTCCTGTACGCTCATCATTTGCTGCCAACAACAGAATTTCTGGATAAATGCTTCTTCTTGAGGAAGGGGCTGGAAATTCCCAATCAGTGTTATAGAGTACCACGGGGCAGATGATAATTCTTAAGGGGTGGAAGGGTAGGTCATCTACTGACAGGTACTGTAACTCCAGGTTGGAGGGACAAATTATTTGCCAGGCCTCCAACTCCCAAAACTGAGTGAGCACAGATAAGGTGAAGTTTATCTGAGCTGTGTTTGTTATTTTACAACACTCTGTAACTCCTTGTTGCTTTCTTAAGAATAAAAATTATTATGGTTTAAAAAAATCCAACAAAATCCACGTCTTAGCTTGTTTTCTTTGTTTCATCACATTAACATTTGCTTTATTTTCAAAGCAGATGTGGTAATTCCTGTACCTTCATATTCACTACACTCCTTTCCTCTGCTCCACTCTTCAGTATAATTTTCCTGGTTGAAGATGAAGGCTATGTATCAGCAACAATTATTTTTGTATTTTTGACCCCATCTTCTTTGCACAGCCACTTTCTCCTTCTTCAGGTATTTACTTATATGAAAAACTTTCTCTTCTTTTAAAAATCCATTTTCCATGTTGATATTGCATTACATATACAAACATTTGAAGAAGAGTTTTCCTTGCCGATCTCTCTCCTTACTCTTCACCTATTTTTAATAGTCTTGTGGATGTTCAGCCAGGTAGCTACAGAGGGATTTTTTGCTTCTTTACTTGGGGTGCAAGTTCCGCAGTTGCTGTGCATCACCCACAGAAATTCTGGGCTTTTTTCACATCCAGTTTCCTTACTGATACAGTCCATGTTAAAGAGTTTTCTTAACTTCTTGGGGTTTTTTTCTTTTGAAACAAAACCTTCATGTACAGTACAGGCCTATACCTATTTAGCTTCCCTAGTCCATATTTAGCTTCCCACTTAATTTGTATGTAAGGAAATTATGATCACACGCTCCAAATTTATTTTTGATGACCACCTGCTCTATGACTTAATTGCTATTTACAGCTAACAAATCTTTTGTAGGTTCAGTGATGATTTGTGAAGGAATTTGTCATCTGTCATATTGAGAATTACAGCCCCATTATGATTATCAGAGATTATTCTCTGGTCCATAACTCTGACGTTAGTTTCCCCATGGCAGCATAGTTCCTACTGGGATTTATCTCTTTTAATATTAGCTCTCTCCCTACATGTGCAGTTATGAACTTGAGCGGTTCACAGCTGACTTCAAGCTGCGCTGGGGAAAAGCCTCTTTTAACTTTCTGAGTTTCACCTAAACGACCTATAACATCATTTGTGTGATGCTAATGCCCTATTTTTATCTTCTTTTCTATCAGTCCTGAACAGCAGAATATTTTAATGCCAGGCATGACTGTTATTCTACCATACTTCTGTTACTTGCATGATAGCTAGTTTACACCCCATATTAGTTGCTCACATTTCTTTCCTATCAATATCTGGAAGGCAGTTAGAAAGATAATGGAGCCAAAGTCTTCTCAATAGTAGCAGCGATATAACAAGGGGCAACAGCAACAAGCTGAAGCTTGGGAGGGTCGGGCTGAATTTCAGGAATGATTTTTTTACCAGAAAGGTAATGCAGCACTGGAACAGGTACCCAGAAAGGTGGCAATATCTCCACTCTTGGAGGGTTTCCAAGCTTTGTTGGACAAAATCACGGTGACCTGGTTGAGCCAGAGGTTGGATCACAGACCTCCGGAGGTCTCCTCCCACCACCACTGCTCTGATTCCCTGAAGTACACGGGCATCTGCCTCCCTGGCCTCACCCGCTTCCCTTAGCTGAACTAGACAGCCCTTTGGCTACCGGTATTGTTTGCTGCTGCTTCTGTCATCACAATTAGTATATTCTTTCCCCTTGTTGTCTAGGCCTCTGCCCTTCGATACCTTCTTATCTGTCATCACATACTTATTTCACTGGTTATCATCTCCCCACGTAGGAAAACAGATACGCAGCCGTCTCTCGGCAGCTGTAGCACCACTGAATGGCTCTCTTGAACATGATACCTACACAGTAAAGTTATATTTACTAGCCAGCTTACTAAGTCGCACAACTTTTTACCAGAGCTGTTCACTTTAGCCATGCTGATCCAGCGTGGAATGGATTGCAGCTCTGGAGAATTGTGGTGGGTTGACCCTGGCTGGGGGCCGGGTGCCCACCAGAGCCACTCTATCACTCCCCCTCCTTAACTAGACAGGGGAGAAAAAGTATAATGAAACGCTTGTGGGTCGAGATAAGGACAGGGAGAGATCATTCACTAATTACCATCACGAGCAAAACAGACCGAACTTAGAGAGGGAATTCATCTAATTTATTACTAGGCAAAACAGAGTAGAGGAATGAGAAATAAAATCAACTCTTAAAACACTTCCCCCCACCCCTCCCATCTTCCCGGGCTCAACTTCACTCCCGGCTTCAACCTTCCCCCCCTCAGCCGCACAGGGGGACGGGGAGTGGGGGTTACGGTCAGTTCATCTCACGGTGTTTCTGCCACCTCTTCATCCCCAGGGGGAGGACTCCTCTCATCGTTCCCCTGCTCCAGCATGGAGTCCCTCTCACGGGGTGCAGACCTTCAGGAGCAGACTGCTCCAGCATGGGATCCCCCATGAGGTCACAAGTCCTGCCAGCAAACCTGCCCTGGCGTGGGCTCCCCTCTTCACGGGTCCACTGGTCTGGCCAGGAACTTGCTCCAGCGTGGGCTTCCCACGGGCCGCAGCCTCCTTCAGGTGCCTCCACCTGCTCCAGCGTGGGGTCCTCCACGGGCTGCAGGTGGAATCTCTACACCCCCTCATCCTTCCTCCATGGGCTGCAGGGGACAGCCTGCCTCACCATGGCCTTCACCACGGGCTGCAGGGGGATCTCTGCTCCGGCGCCTGGAGCACCTCCTCCCCCTCCTTCTGCACTGACCTTGGTGTCTGCAGAGCTTCTAACATCTTCTCACTCCTCTCTCTGGCTGCAAAAGCTCTCTCTAACTGTTTTTTTTCCCTTCTTAAATATGTTATCACAGAGGCGCTGATTGGCTTGGCCTTGGCCAGCGGCGGGCCCATCTTAGAGCCGGCTGGCATTGGCTCTATCAGACACAGGGGAAGCTTCCAACAGCTTCTCACAGAAGCCACCCCCATAGCCCCCCCCTGCTACCAAAACCTTGCCACACAAACCCAACACAAGAATGGAGGAGAGTCCCAGCTTTAGCAGACACCTGGAGGGATTTGATTACAAGAAATAGTCAATAGTGGCTTACTGCTCTGCAAAACAAAGTCTATCACAACTGACACATTGGAGCCTCTCCGCAGGCAGCAACCCACAACTCGTTTCACAGCCACAGCACAGGCTGCAGACCTCCCCCAGCTGCTCTACATAAATGGGCATATCTGCTGAAATGCAGTTTTGGCCCCACTGGAGCAGGTATAAAAACAAATCAGAGAAAGGTACCTTGCCTGAGTAGAGTGTTGTGTTGTGTTTGCCTGGGGTGAAGGAGTTGTACAGCTGCTTGTGCTCTGCTTCATTGGCCAATGGGAATATGTGGGTGCCCTCTGAGAGCACAGATAATGCCGGATAATAATATGTAGGGCTAGGGGAGCAGAGATGAGTGCATCTCAAATTGAAGGGGGATGCAGGGACACACAGGGTGTGCTGGTAGGTGTGTGATATTACCCTGGTGAGGCAGTGGGAGAGCTTGTCAGAAGGGCTGGCCATGTCTGACAGCTCAGGGATCCTAAGCATAACTTCAGCAGGAAGAATTACTATTCCTTGTGAGGCTTTCCCAAGAAGGACTGAAGTGGTGAGTGAGGGTGCGATTGGGATGCAAGGGATAAGTCTGTGTCAAGAACCTGCATCTGGCCAGCACAAGGTGATTCTTGGGCTGGGTGTCAGGACGTTGCACTGGAAGGGCTGGGGCTTATCATGGTTTCCTGCAGGTGTGTATACATGACTATAGCAGGGCACAGCAACAGTGAATTGTGTCACTGCAGGGCTGGCAAGACTGTGAAGGGAGGAACAGAATAGCAGAGAAGCAGCCATTTTCTCTCCGTATATCTGAAAGACAGGGGAAAAGGCACCAGTTAAAATACCATCAGAGCTCATCCATTTCCTGTCTTGCAGCTTGATTCCTTCCCGTGATGTTCTTTCCCAAAAAAAATGGAGCTGACTTGGCAGCTGGTGGTGGCACCACACGCTGCTGGCCTCGGGGCCACAGAGCAAACTGGCTTCTATGCAGTTAAAGAAGGGTCGGGGGGGAAAGAAAAAAGAAACCATCTTCAACCTGCAAGTCTCTCACGAAGACCGAGTTTTCTGAAAAGCAAGCGGACAGAGATGTGACTGCTTTCAGAGGCTGCTCAGCGGGTCCAGCGGCGATGAGCTTGCACGCGGAAGCATGGTGGGAAAGGCTGATGTAATACTGACTTAAAGAGGGACCCAGCCGCAGGTTTGGGGATGCTCCTCGATGCCAGCTGATCGCGCCCCGCTTCCCTGCTGCCTCGGGTTTCCTGTGTTCGGTAAAGCAAGAGTTAACGTGTTTAGGGTTGGGTTTTGGTTTTTTTTTCCCCTCTCTTCTGCTTTGCCAGAGCGAAAGTGAAAGGAAGGACCACGCTGCTGCGGGGCGGGCAGGCCGGGCGGGGTTTGCTTCCCGGGGGGATTCCAGGGTCCGGAGCGGCTGGGCGGGATGGCTGGAGGGGGGCTGGTGCTCTGCGGGGCCCTGCTGGCCCTGGCGGCGGGTAAGCGGTGGGGAGGGGGGAACTCCCAGAGAAACTCGTACACTCTTCTTTCTTTGCAGTGGGGTTCACGCATTCAACCGGTTCTTTTCCCTCCCTAAAGGGCCAGCGAAAGCTCCCGCACCAGTGCCCCGGTTTCGCAGGGTGGATATTGCCCTGAGTTGCTCCTACGTGGGGGAAGATGTAAGAGGCTTGCTGCGTGCCTTTGGCAGCTCGTCCTCCGAGCATCCTGCTACCCTCGTGCTGAGGGGTATCAGCGTCAGAGATGATGGGAACTTGGATGACCTAACTGAGTACAAAGGCCCACAGGAAAATCCTGACTCCTCTTCTCCCATTGTCTTTGAAGCCTCAGGTGAGCGGGAGAGCTGGGGTGGGAGAGCTGCCGCCGGGTTTTTGGCCGCTTACATGCACCAGGCTTCTACAAGATTTTTCTTTAACTGAGTTTAGACAGTTTTTCAGTGGCCACAAGTTTCACACGTTTTCCTGAATTCATCAATTGGAACTTTAAGAAAGAACCTTTGTGGATGATGTTAGCAAACTGTGTTGAGGCACCTCTCTCCTACTGGGGCTATCCTAGGTTGCCTATTTCTTGGGAAATACTTTGTCAAAAACAACTCAGAAATTATTCCACTATACAGTATTATCACACCCATAAAGAGTGTTCACATCTGCAGCCATGCAGGTGTTTTTTGCTAGCAGGAAGCGTCATGGTAGGTGGGCATGAAGCTGAGCTGTCCTGCTCAGAAGGCCAGCTGTGTGTGACTTGGCTCTCCTTACTTCACCCATACGACTTCTGTTCCCCTTGCTTTGCATGTAACTTTGCAAACACAGTCAAGCAAAGGTCTGAGCCTGTACTTCACTGTGGTCTTGTTCGCTGCCTACAGTGCTTATCTGCGAGCATGTACTTCAGTACAAGCTTATTCAAGGCTCCGAGACATTTTCAGAGAGGAAGCTGAGGGCCCAGCAGGATCCATTAGCTCAGGTCCAAGCTCTCTTTCAAGTGGTATGGATGGACTGGGCATGGGTGAGTTCAAGCACACTGCAGCCAGGCTACTGTCAGGCATTGAAGACACTGAGTTAATTTCCAGTGATGTCTGTGGAAAGCCTGTAGGCCTGTATGCTTATGCCTACACTTAAGCCCATGCTGTGATCAAAGGCACAGATACAGTGTGAATCCATTACATCCAGCCACTCCTGCCTTCTTGCCACCCTTTCTTTCCTTACCTGGGATGCTTCGATGTCCCTCTTCTTTCTGGATTCAGGCCTAAAACGAATAAACATTGCACGTCTTTACTGGGCATTTCACATACACAGCTTGCTGGGCATATACATACACTAGGCATACATACACAGCACAAACACAGCTAAAGGGAATCTGTTCTGTTTATTCGCCTTTTCAGAACAGCTTCTTTTGCCCAGAATGAACTCTGTGCAATCTGGCAAGATAAAACACAGCCAACAGGCTGAGGGATGTTAGACAGTCATGACAAACCTCTCATTCTTTGCAGGCCTTCATCTATTAAACCTAGCATTTCTGGGCTCTGACTGACCCTTGCAGCACATGATGCTTCTCCAAAATAATGTGTCTCACCACCTTGTACTTTCTTTTCCCTTTTGGATTCAGATGGTTAAACCTCTTCCTCTATCCCCACAGCCCAGTTGGTATCCATCCCACACGCAGAGTCCCTGCTGCATGCGGACTGCGATGGGGAGGAGGTGAACTGCGAGATCTCCCCATACAGCTCCCAGCAGGCTGGCGAGGGTCCCTGCCGTACCTCCTGGTTCATGGCCACCCTGCAGCTCTCCAGCAGGATCAGTATCACCCTGGTGCTCAGAGGCCCCCAATGCGGCAGCCAGGAGGAGGAGCACGATGCAACGCTGCACCCAAAGCTGAGGATTCCTATGAGGAAGGAGGGGACAGTGCTGACCACAGGTGACCAGGTGGCCCGGGGTGCCCCCACAGCACCGAGGGACACGAGGGGAGGGGAACCTGCTTCCTCAAGAGTCCCATGCCCCACCTCGCGCCAGGACCTGAGGGCTGCTGCGAGTTGGTAACTAGGAAAAAACGGGTTGTGCAGATTGCCCGCCCGCACCTTGCCTCCTCTCAGGGTTTCCCATGCCCCAGTCCCTGAGGATGACAAGTGTCAAGACCATGACATGCACTTGGTGTCCACCTGTCTCCCTGCCCCGCTAATGCCACTGGGCTGGCTTCTTCCAGCTCCTCAGTCCACATGGCCCCTGGGGCATCAAATAGGGTGCCTGTGCCTCCTCCTCCGGGTGGGTAGTTCACTGACAGCCCTTCCCACCCGAGGGTGCTCCTTCTTGAACCACATCTGCTTAACTCTCTGCTTGCCTGTGTTTCTGTTTCTAGTTGAATTTCAATCTTCATCACGCAACACTTCCCTGCGCACGCATCTTGGCGGCTCAGTCACCCTCGACTGCCGCTTTGCCTTGGCTCCCAGCTCCTCGCTGTCCTCCCTGGAGTGGAGGAGGCAGCACCAAGGCAGTGGCCGTAGCCTTTTCCGGTACCAGGTGGGGAGCACAGGCCCAACAGTGCAGCCAAAAGTCCACGTGGATGTGGCAGGGCTGCTGAGGAGTGGAGACGCATCGCTTAGCCTGCAAGGAGTGAGCGTGGGAGACGAAGGGATGTACATCTGTTTGGTGTCCACCCCGCTGCACCAGGCCCAGCACATCATCCAGCTCCATGTGGCCGGTGAGGAAGGCAAATGTCTGGGTGCAATGAGTCCCATGTCCCCAGGCACTGAAACTTTGCCCTGCACCCTTATCCCATTGCTCCTAACACTCATCATCACAGGCAGCTCGTCTTCTCTCCCTTGTGGATGGGGACTTTTGTACTCTGCTAACAATAAGTCAATTCCCTGATTATCTCCTTCAGAGCCTCCAAGAGTTCATGTGATTCCATCAGTGGTGTCATTTGAGAGAGATGTGAAGACTACTCTGATGTGCAACATTGCTGGCTATTACCCCCTGGACGTCTCGGTGAGCTGGACACAGAAGACTCCTGAAGATGACATGGAAATCCCTCTCTCAAATGCACATCTCTCCAGCCACCGGCAAAGCCAAGATGGCACCTACAGCATCACCTCCTACCTCAGCATTAGCTCTGACACAGCGCGGGCACCAGCCACCTACAACTGCCATGTTTCACACGTGACCCTGGCAGAGCCCATCTCTGTGAGTGCCCATCTTAAGGTACCAGGTAGGTGTCAAGGGGAAAGGGGCGAGTTCTTCATCCTGCCCAGACCTCCTCCCACCTCATCTACCCACCACAGGGATCAAAACCTCTGAGTCACACCACATATGCCTGTTTCTCCCTGCTTTCCTTCTTGTGTCCTCTCATACTCATCCTCTCTATTCTGCTCTTCCCTTTCCCTTTCACTTCCTCAGCCTTTATTCCACTCCCTGCAGCTTCTGGGGAGCAAGTATCTAATTTCCTTCAGGGGAAAAGAGATTTTATGACCAAAAGTGGAGTAACAGAGCAAAAGGTTGTAGCACGTGGGCTGGACCCCGCTGGACAGGCACAAGCCATGCCCTGAGGAGTTAGATGCCCAGCTCGACTTGATGGTCAGCTGGAGACCAATTCTGCTCAGGAACTATAGCAAAAAATCCTTCCACTCGTTGTAGCTGTTGGGGTTCTGACCCTCCTTGCTGATGGGAGATTGCTCCTATGTCTCCTCCTGACCCACCAGGGAATAGCAAGCAATACTGCACTTTAACAAGTTACGACACATCAGTCCAGCCTGTATAACTGGCCCTGGGTCCGTGTGGCTTTAGCTCACGTGTGTCCTGTCACATCCGTGTACCTGACAAGAGCATGCACATGGCCAGTTGCTGGGGGAGCTCGTTTAACTGTGACAACTCGCCGGCTGTTCAGCTGCTCCAGCCAGCCTAACATCACTGATCCTCCTCCTCCTCTGCAGAGCAAACAGGATCGGAAGGACTGGTGGGGAGTTTCATTGCTACCGTCCTTTTCATCGCTGTCCTCTTCGTTGTGCTCAGGAGAAGAGCAGGTAGGAGTTTAAAATGCTGACCAACTTCCCTCATGGGCAAGATGCAGCAAGGAGCATCTTCCTCTCCCCTGTACCCTGGTTCAGGAGAGACGGATATCAGGATATCCCAGGATCCTGGAGGGAAAGGTGGGGAGTGGATGAGCTGGAGACTCATTTCTAGTGGAAGGCACCATGAGGTGATGTTTTGCACCACTTGGTCTCTCTGCATCTTACTTTTTTTTTTTTTTTCTCCTCTTCAGCTAAACCAAAGCCCGAGCAACTTCTAAGGGCTTCAGAATAGAGGAAATCACCCACCTGCAGTCCTTTGTCTCCCATCCCTTGACACATGCTGCTCAGGAGAGCCAGCCCTGTCCGAATATTAACAGAGCTATTGGTGGGTATGGGAGGGGTAGGGCTGTCCTTGGTGGAGGAGCTGAGGCAGACTCACAGAAAAACATGTCTTCATCTTGGGAGGGCAACATCGATAACTTCAGCTCTTTGCTGGGGTGCTGCATTACAGGCAACATGCATACATTTTTAGAAATGCCTCTTCTCCATTTTCAGGGAAAATTAAATTGTATATAGGTGAGTGTTTGTATGACTGTATATATGTATGTGTATATACAGGATTTACACATGTATGTATGTCTGTATCTGTAGATGTATACAGGTACCTTTGGCTATTGCCTATGAGGCAGGCGTTTAAGTAAGATATTTATGTACGCATGTGTTTTAACTGTGAAGTTGGGCAAATATGTAGGCAAAATTTGTACTTGAAAACGGTGAATCCTCAAACAGAGGAAGTTATGGGTTAAACTGATTGCAAATCAAGCAATTGGAAAAATATGGCTCTCCAGGAGAAAGTTACAATAAAATTTTTTATAGAAATTTCACTGCTAGAAGTTTACAAGATGGAGAAGATGTGTGGTTCTGTAGTTGTGAAAAAGACAGACATGATTAAACGCTTTTCCTCCCCAACAGGGAATTTGAAGGTAATACTTAGAAATCCTGTATATAACCAACAGGGGAAAAAAAGCAGAAGAAAGGTGTGGATGGAAAGGAGGTATATGGCACACAATAAAACTGAGAATTTATGAAGCATACAAGGTGATAAGGAGTGTTCAAAATAATCTGGAAAAGCTGGATTGCTGCAAGTGCTAACGGTACTTGGAATGAATTTTTTCAAAACACGTTGAAAACCAACAAATTCTAGCAATGGCCTAGACTCTTACTGGGTGGATATAGGTAAAACTGTTGATAGAGAAGATTTTTGATGGAGGCTTTTTGTTACAGAGAAGATAGTTGTTTGTATACAGAAGGAAACAGAATTGTGTATTCATACTATATGAGGATGGTAAACAACTTCCTAATCTATTTGCCAACTAAGGAAGGTTTTAACAGCATCTATTAAGCGTAAGTATTTTCAGATCAGTAGCCAAGAAAATTTGCATCTCAGAATCATAGAAGATTTCGCTGAGGAGGCAGCTGGCCCAATGGAGTTAGGTAATTAAAAATCCTGGCATACTAGAGAAATCCCAAGATCTTGGAAGAGCGTGTTATGCCAGTGTTCATAAAGCAAGATGACGCCGATGACTGTTAGATGGTTCCGTAGTAATAATCATAGGTAAGAGAGTGTGAAGTTGTTAGAAGTTAGCTAACAAAGGCTTCAACAATGAAAATAACATTAATAATTTCGTATGTTTAAAAAAAAAAAAAAGTTGTGAGAAACAAACCTGATTTCATTCGTTGACAAAATAATAAATGTAGTTGATAAAAGCACTGGGGCAGATTTAACAAATCAAGAAATTTGTAAATTCTGAAGAAGAAATAATAGTGTATGTATACATCATAATTTGCATTATGTGGATTAATTACTAGCTAACAGACAAATGGCACAAATTCATTGTCCAAAAAGAAGCAGCAATCACTGCTGAAAGTGTGTGCCTTCCTGCAAGAACCGTGCTGTTTAATATTTGCATCAGGAGATAACAATTGTAAAAAATATTGCTGATAAAATTTGCAAATGGCAAGATCAGTAGCTAAAGCAGAGGGAGTCCTTCAGATCAACCCAAGTCCCCTGGCCAGCTGAACATACTGAAACAAGGTACAATGCTCAGTAATACCAGTGGAGTCTCCTCAGGTGCTGGACCACCACGCTGTCTCAATGCTGTTGATCCACGAATCCTTATCAGTTGCCTGACCCGTGGGAACACCTAAGGGTGACCATGGGCAGAATGTAACTGCTGGTGGAAGCAGTTCTATCATCTCTTCTTCATTTTTGATGCGTTACCAATAAATAAGTCTTTTTAGTTCCAATGGTTGTCTTCTGTCTGTGCACCTCCCACACCGCTCTGTGGAGTCAAGCAGCCCCGCACTCAGCAGGAAACCACCTGGGACTCGGGAAGGGGAGCTCCAAGGGACCCTTGGTATCAATACCAGTCCCCTCGCTCCCAGAGGCTGCTACTCTGGACCAGGGCTCACGGAAGCTTTTTGTACCTCCTGCTGTATTCAAAGACACCCCCAGATAATCGGTGGGGGTGTGGCAGCTGGCCTCTGTGCAGCCAGGGAAGAAGGACAAGCTGCAGAGAGCGGGAACCTCATTGGCGACCACTGGAGAAGTCACTGTCACCTGTGATTGACAACACCGAGTCAGAAGCCCAGCAAAGCCTGAAGCTGAAACGCTCGTCAGCAGTGCAGGCACCCACACGGGTTTTTAATATGTTGAAAGCTTGGAGGTGATCCAGAGAAAAATGACAGGACCGATTAGGAAGGTCAGAAAATGCCTTATAGGGGGCACTTTGAGACATTACTCTGGTCTTACTAAACCAGTATCCCTCAATTACACCACAGAAAATAAAGTACTGGTGGCACCCTAACCTGCAGAGAAAGGCACGGTGAAAATCAACAGCTGCAAGTTATATTTAGGCATGTTCAGAGTAGAATAAGACATAATATACCCAATTATGAGGATGATTCTCCTAGTCATCTGCCAATAAAAAAGGTAAACTATCTCTCAAGGTCTTCAAATAAAGGCCATGTTACTTTGTTCAAGCTGTCCTTTAATCATAATTTTTTTAAAAAAAGATAATTACATCAGTTAAAAGAGACACTGGGTAAAATTCCAAGGCCTGTGCTACACATGAAGTGAGAGCTGGGGGTTTGTCTGCCTTTTTGGACCATAAACTGACATAAAGGAAAGAAAAATATAAGGGAGAAATGCAAGAAATGTGTTAGGAGTGGCTGTACTCCTTGTAGGGACAAATGTACCATGGCACTTGATTTTATTCAATGACCCACCCGCTCTTTGATGCTCCCCACTAGAGTTGCTATGGGGAATCCACAATTACTGTGACCCTGAAGGTCTCATGCTGAATTTAAACCACAAAAACAAGTAAAGCATATAACCTAAAGCAGAAAAGGTAGTACTTACTGATAAACAAAGTGTTTAACAACAATGATCCTTACATTTTAAATATAAACCACTTATTACACACATGGTATTAGAAAATACCATGAAAAGATTGAAAGTTCATCAAAGATAAACTTGATTGCATTATAAAGACATGTATAAATAATATTATATGTTCTGCGTCTCTGGGAGAGAGCCACGCTGCCTTCCAAGGTCGAATGTGCCGTGGCCAAGAGCTACATGGCATCAATGCCTGGCCACATGAATTGAGAAGCAGGAATCTCGTTATGATCTGATTAGCTGCTAGTCAAACCAAGCTGTTATCAGGTATACTGTGTCTCTACAAATAAATAGGTGTTTTAAACAAGTTCTTTAGGATAATTATTTGATAGAAGACATGAAATTTGATACAGATTTTGTCAACCTGCAAAACATTAGATTATTTGCACTTGAGTCAACATAAGATTACTTAGGGGCTGGGGCTGCATTGTATTGTGAATATGGACAAGCCCAAACTTCTAATGTGGTATTGAAAGAGTAGTCATTGCAAACAACAAAGCCAAGCTCAAGATTATCTTTCCCACATACGTTGCCCTTGCTTGATTATGCCTCTGCTCATTCAATTTAAGCTAGCAAAATAGATCCAGCAGTCTAACTACATTGGTTTAGACACACTTCATGAACATAGCTGAAGCTCAGCTGGTACGTGCCTCAAAGAGAGCATACATTAACTAGAAGAGACAGTGAAGTGTCTAATGCACTTCAAAGCTTCTTAAAAGCCCACGGACATCAGGTAGTTTTTCTCAATAGCTGGATACCTCTTTTCATAGAGAAGGTCATCTCACACCTATACAACAGCTGCTTCTCCTCCTTAGCACTGCCTGCAGGAACACTGTGCCTGGGCTTCTCTCTGTGAAGAGTACAAAATAATGATCAGAGTCTTCACTAGCACTGTGTGTTTGCTTTTCTTAGTAACAGCAGTCTTCTGCACTGATCACTTTCTCTGGCCTATCCTTCATCTGGGCTTCACTGACGGGAGCAATGATAAGCTACAACAGGTAATGAATCTCCCGTAAAATTCCACACTCTCCCCCCCCTCAAAGGCAAAAGACAAAAAGGGGAAAGAAAAAAAAGGGAAAAGGGAAAAGGACTGGGCTTTTCTTTTCTCAAAGCCTCCAGCTCTGTTACAACCACCCCCTAACTGGTATCCCAGACAAAAGCATGGGACACATGCTTCCTTCCACAGCATATGTGTCATGCTAAATCAGCTTCTCCCAGCACACAGAATGGTGGGTTCCCATGCATCTCCCTTCAATGACTGATGAGCAGATGATGAAAAATGGCAGATGCACCTTCAGGATGAAAATTAGCTGAGAAGCTCAAAAGAGCACATCTGGAGTGGAGAGGGCTGATTTCTATTCCCTCATGCTTTTACAACTCTATGATAGAATCATTAAGGTTGGAAAAGACCTCTAAGATCATAGAGTCCAACTGTCAACCCAACACCACCATACCTACTAAACCAAGTGCCACGTCTACACGTTTTTTGAACACCTCCAGGGATGGTGACTCCACCACCTCTCTGGGCAGCCTGTTCCAATGCCTGACCACTCTTTTGGTGAAGAATATCCAATCTAAACCTCCCCTGATGCAACTTGAGGCCATTTCCTCTCATCCTGTCGCTAGTTACTTGGGAGAAGAGACCAACACCCACCTCACTACAACCTCCTTTCAGGTAGCTGTAGAGAGTGATAAGGTCTCCCCTCAGCCTCCTCTCCTCCAGATTAAACAATCCCAGTTCCCTCAGCCACTCCTCATAAGACTTGTTCTCCAGACCCTTCACCAGCTTTGTTGCGCTTCTCTGGACATGCTCCAGCAGCTCAATGTCCTATGCAGAGGATCACAGGGCATCATCCACCACATGGCACCCTCAGGTGCCTTCAGGAAACAGTGAGTACTGTTGCAGATGCTGTGCTCTGTGACCCCTCTGAAGTTTCTGGTTTATGTTTTCACGTTATCCTGTCCCCCTCTTCACTCATTCCTCACCATAATAATTTGATTTCTCCCTGATTTGTCTTCCTCTAACCTCCTCCTCTCTCCTTCTTAAGGAGAGCTCAAGATGAACAGGGCAAACATATCATACTTCTCGTTAATACTCTTCCAGCCTTCAAACATTTTCAGGTCAGGGGCTTCCTGTCTGGATGTGGTTTCTGTGGTTTAGCCACCCTCCGTAGATTTCTTTTCCATGAAGCTGTCCATTCTCCCCTTGAGATCATGTTAAGTCTTTAAAAATTGGCATTATGTCCACCACTTTCCCCTCCTCAGGTACCACAGTGGCAGTAGGCATGGGTTACGCACTGCTCAGAGCAGTTCAGCTATTTTATTCTTGAGTTCCTTTAAGAGTCTTGGACAAACGCCATTGCTCCCAGCGAGTTGTTACTGTTCGCTTTGTCAGTGTGTTGAACAGCCTTTTCCACAGCCACTTCCATTTCAGACACGTTCATTGGTGAACCTCGCCCTATGCAAGAATGAGTTCTGCCACGATGATCTCGTCACTTAACGCTCAACACAGATGCAGAGATTTCTGCAATGGCCTTATCTCCCCTGGGCATTCCTCTCATAGCCTGGTCACCAATTTGCCCTACATATCTGCAAGGTTCCTGATATGTTTCAAGAAAGATCTAATGCTAGTTTTGATTCCTTTGGCTAGTTGTTCCTTGAAGCCTTGTTTGACCTGACTTACTATCTTTCTACACGCAACTTGCCAAATTTCATGTGACCACATCTTTCCTTACTTTTCTCATTTGTAGACAACGTCAGGGGTTTTTTGATAGATGCTTTTAGTGACTTCTCTCACCCCACTGAACAATGGTTTCTGTATCCCACGTGAAAGTTGTTCATCACATTTTTCTTGAGCATGCACAGTTAGTAAGGATGGCAAAGGGTGACAGAGAGTGAATTCAGATGATGAAGATGAAAATACAAAAGGTGTGGCACTGTTGGACAGACAGAAGAAAGCAGGCCATCAATGCTGGGCAACAGGTCAAACCAACAAAGGCTGCCAAAGCAGAGTGGGAAGAAGCAAAGCGGCTGGAAAACAATGAGAGGTAGAGGGCAGGATGCTAACAGCAGTGAAGACATCAGCTGGGAAAACAGGATTATGACCCTGAATGTTGGGATGTCACATCAAAAGAAGTAAGAGGGAACAGCAACATTGCCCCAACAGGTAGGGTTATGTGGTGATGTAGCGCTGCAACTAGAGGAAGCAGAAGGGGTTAGGAATGACAGTGAAGACTAGTAGTACAGGATTGTATGGGACAATAACATTGACATGTGGAGGGTCAAAGCAATGACTGTCAGTGAAGCAGGTCAGCACTGGACAATGCTGATGGACAGCCGAGGAGAGGTCCAGATAGCTTGGGCCAACGATGATAACATGCAGCCAAGGAAGGGAAAAAGACTGCAAAGGCAAGAAAGGCAATACGTCATTGTTGTAAGAGTTTGTGGACTAACCTCAGTCTCCTGTGCTGCAAACTGTCTGGCATGAGTCATCCTCTGGGAGATATGTAACTTGCCAACATGTATTTCAGTGTCACTAGGCAATGCAGGCCTTCCATCACAACCAGGCACAGTTTGTGAGGAAGGAGGGCATGGTTTTCTTCTTCTTCTGAGTTCATTCACTACTGTTCTTTCCATTCAGCTCTCCCTCCTTCCCCTGTTTTCAACAGTATTTTTTAACATTTTCTATTCCACTTTTTCAAACACTTCTGAAGTAGTGGGTTTGCTTAGTATTGATTTCTTTATGAATTGCTGTTTTTCTCTTCTTTTATACTTTTGTATATATCTAGATCATTCTCACAGACCTGCCCTCCCATGAAATACCATCAACAACTTATTAAATCCTTAGCAGGAAAGATCAATTGCTTCAGCTAATAAATATGTACAGCCTCATATCAGAAGGTATGCTGCAAATATTTTGAGATCCTTTACTGGCAGGGGGATTTGGAAGGCAAAAGGCCCTAAACTCTGTGAAGTGGACCATTTTTCAAGCTACAGGGGAAGATTCTTTCTCTAAAAAAACACCCAGCAACCCTACATGTCTTCCTTGAGAAAAATCCCTTCCTGACCCCAAAATTTGCCTAGGAGTATAAACTTTTTGATATGTGAGATGTATCTGAAACAGTTGCAGTCTTGATATGGAGTTAAAAGAAGAGGTGACAGAATGGGACAGTGACTATAATGAAGAAATCTCACTCTTCTCAGTACCATTAGAAATGGTCACATAGCTCAACTAAGATCTATGTTTTGTTGGCCAAACTCTTCTGCCTAAAAGAAAGGATGAAAAGCAAAAAGGGAAAAAAAAAGAAAAAGAAATTAAGATATGAATCCAGACATTCTTATTCCCAGGCACTACAGAGGATAAACCTTGGAGTAGTTTATAAAAATTAAGATATTCCCAAAGTATATTTTATCACTCTAATCCTTAACTTGAATTTATCAAGCTACGTCTTGAAAAAAATTTGGGTTCTTTGCTTCATGAACCATTCCAGAGCTTCACGTCACTGCTAGCCTGAGATCTTCTGAGGGTTCATAGTGTCTGGGAAGACACAAAACATCTCAAGCAGAGGAATGAATTGAACACGTCTGAACAATTATAAAGGAGATGGGAAAGGGGGGGTGATGCCTTCTGCTCTGGCTTTTGAGAAGGGTGTGGTGGGAAGCATTCCCTCAAGCCATTTGGCTATGAAATCTGGCCTTACCCATAAAAGAAACAGGATTTATAGATTACCTTCTCTTCTTAAGGGTTTAATTCCCTGTGGATTCCCTTTTTTGAGGGCATAACTTCTAGCTTATATTCCAGAGGAGGAGAGGATCACCATCACCAGAGCAGAGCCAAGAAGCAGAAGCAACATAAACCACTGAGGTTGGAGTGACCGAGGGTGGCACCTGGAGAATTACATGGGGCAGTGTCAAAAATGGAGGTAAACATCAATTAGGTTGTCTTAACGTCAGCTTTAGAAAGCTCCAGGTGGGCAGCAGCTAGCATCTGTGTCCAGCAAGCAAACGCTTGCTGTGCTGTGCCAGGTGCTGCATTGGGCTCAGAGGGTGACCAAGCCCAACCCTGTGATCTCTCTTGGCCAGGGAGCAGCAGGTGTCAGAAGAAAAACTGGTCTGAGGTGGCTGCATCTGCCTCCAATTTCCAGAAACAGGCAGGAGAGATCACAAAAGGGGTGGGGACACAGGCCTGGGGAGTCAGGTGGTTGTGATAATAGTTATATTGTTAGGGCTGGAATGAGGAAATTAAAGATTTCAGCTGGGAAGAATGGGAAGGGGAGGGGGGTGTAAGTCAAGGGGGCTCCCTCTTGATCTCCCCATTTATTAATTGCCCCTTGGGGCAAAGCAGCAAGAGAAGTCACTGGTTTTGACATCCAGTCCTAGAGCTTTGCTTGCTGCTGTTTCAGCTTGGACTGCACACCCAGCTTACAGATGGGCATTAGTCTTAGCTTAGCTATGCCAGTGGGCAGGAATTTTCATCTGGCCATTTCCACAGTCGGTCCTATTGCAATAGGACTGGATTGGGATTGGGATCGGGATCTGAGGAGCTGTCGATCTGACCGAGTGATCCTATGTGAGACCCTGGGTTTAGGGAATGTGCAGCAGAGGTAGAGCTTGAAGGCTTGTTTTCAGCGCTCAGTGATTTTCTCAGGGAGGACAAGTCAGTAGTAGCGAAGGTGGCAGCTGACTTGGACACCAAGTAGTATGGCTAACGTACCATGGGGTCACTGGGCTGCTTCAGCACCCAGACTGAATCAGGAGGCAATATCCCTTGTCCTGCAATACAGACAACAGATGGGAGAGATCTATGTTTTTCAGGAGCTAATTCATATTTGCCAGCTCAGGCAGAGCACGAGCAGCCATACAGGCTCTCCTCCAGGCTTCGTACCGCATTGCGGCATGCAAACAGCAATGAAAGAGGATCCATACAGGTCTTCTGGAGTTCATTTGTACTAACTTCATTCTCCTAGGAAGACAGACTGGGTTCCCTCCACACAGTTTCCAGCAGGATTTGCTCAGTCCTACAATACTATTTTCATCAGCTCTACCCTATCCTCTCCTGCCTTCCGTGCTGAAAGAAGGGGATAACACACACTGCTTTGGTTTTCCCCCAGGGCTCCCTTTTGCATCACCAGAACAGCTCTCTGCAGCCACTCTGCTCCTACAAGGTAAAAATGAATAAATATATTGAAAAGGAGCCTCCACTTTTGTGTGTGGGAGTGCGTACATGGACATGCTCTTGCTGCTGTAGGATCACTGGTTATTTGGGACAGACATCACTGCTGCCTGGCAGGTTACATCAGTAGCAAGGGAGAAGGTATTCAACAGATTGGTTTGCAAATCCCTGATGGCTTTTTAATAATGATCCTCTTTGAGATCACCACCTCTGCCTCAAGGGAGTCCATGAATCCTGGGTAAATAATTCCCCAATGAAAAGCAACAGCAGCAGAAAGTGTAGACGCATGTCTACCCATCTTTATTGGCTACTAGACTGGTGTTTCTTTGGCCAAACACTTCAATTAAACTTAAAGCAACATCCGTGCTGCTATTCCTTGACTGTTTGGGTTGCTAGCTTTAATGCAGAAAATATAATCGGCTGTTGCTAATCCAGAAATAATCACTGGTTTCTACCTTGTAGCAGAAGGAAAACACAATTGCATATATGGAAGAACTAAACTGATCAAAGGTCTTTCAAGTAGTTCAAAAACATGTATAATTTGTTACACATGGAATCTAGACCAGAAGGGCATAAAGATGAAGTATTGGAGCGAGACCTTGCTTTTTTTCCCACCACAGTAGCAGTGTGTTGAAAAAAGTTTGTTCTATTTTAAAATGTCGTGTGCATTACAGATCACTATCACATTCCTACCTGGGCAGATAATAGACATAGCTGGTAAGGAAACATTTCAAATTTGATGCCATAAAAAATGATTCATGTTTACTCAAAGGTTGCTCAGCAGCAATAAAAAGCAATCATGCATTCAGCTTGTGAAGATACAACATAAAGAAGCACTGCCCAGGACAACAGGGCGCTTCCCGTTTCAAAAGAGAAGAACCTAGTGACAAACGTCTGAAGGAAAAGGATCTTTTCAGCATAAAGCTCCTTGGATTCAAAATATTGTTAGAGGTGAAGTAAATACTGTGAATCAAAAATTCTGAAAAGGATTTGTAATGCCTGATGGAAGATCTTTCATTCTAATGCAAGACTCAGGATTTCAGAAGACCATTTATGCCATAATTGCTGAGCCTGAATGGAGGTGGGGGAAATAACCATCAGTGTCAAAACCAGTTCCATCAGGTGTGACTCACCTTGATAGATCAATACATTAAATAAATATCCAGAAACTTGTGGATGGGAAGAATGCTCTTGCAGTGAGGGAAGTTCAAGACAGGAGCATATCTAATCACCTAAAATATCAACAGGAGTCGCTCCCACAAACTATACTAATAATTCCACATCACTATCTGCTGTCAAACTGAAGTATGTCTGAGTAAAATGGTACCATTTATGACTGACAATCTTGGCCAGAAGATGGTCACTCGATGGTCATCTAGTTCATCTACACATTGGAAAAAAAATAGAGCAAAAGCTGGAAAGATGTAAATAATAATAAAAAAACCCCCGAAGAGTTAGCAAATTCTTATGTTCTGCAAATGGAGATTGAGACTGGCAGCTGAGACGGCAACAGGAGATTTGCTGTTTGGATTCTTTCAAAAGTATTTGGGGAATCAAGAGGTGATTTTGGTTGTAGAAATGTTAAAAATAACTTTTTGGTTCCTTCGTGAGTTGGCAATCAATCTGCAGCACATCTATGGGACCATGGGAAGGTAAGAACTTTTGTAAAGCCACAGCCAGAACACGATGTTCACATGACTGAAATGACTAGAAGTCACCTCGGGGCTGATACGTGCTCTGAGGTGTGCCACAAGGGCAGATAACATACGGCAGCCTGAGCAGCTCACCGGCGTGAGAAAGAGGGAAAAGGGAATTGCTTAGATCACAGCTGACACAGCAGCTGGAAATGGTGAAAGAGCCAGCAAGTGGGGGGTTTAAATTCTTTAGGAAAAACAAATACAACATATGGAAAAAGTCTTCTGAAAAATAAAACAAATATGTACCTAAATGTGCATATAGAGATACATACATATATGATGTACATCATTTATACACATGTAAAAATAAAACACACAATACATGCACCCACACCCTAATTATCTGCTATTCTTGCCCAAAGTGGCAAAGACCAAAAGCTCTCCCAAACAACATGGTGATGGAAATTGTCAGCCATGACAAAATGCTGAGAAAATTGCTTTAGACTGTCATTTGGATACAGCAAATCAGTCCAGATGTTTGAGTTTTTAACTATTCCTCAAGTCAAAAGACACCAAAAAATGTAAGTCACCTTTGTCTCACACCTAGCAAAAAAGACTGTTTTGCAAAGATCACTTGAAGACAGTCTAAAAAGCTTTTAAATACTATGGAAATCAGAGAATGCCTAACTATCAGCTCTACCACATTTGCCTCTAGTTGCTTTGTGAGTGCCATTAACTTAAATGAGTATAAACCAGGCATTTTCAGGGGCAAAATAATTTTTGTCATTCCAGTAAGAGAGAGGCGGTTTTGGAGGATGGTCCGTTAGCATAACTGAGTAATTTCGGGAAACTACAATAATGTCAGTCAAGCAAGTCACGAACATGCTCTCTATGAAGCAACTGGATTATAGCTCCATAGGTTACACCGGTAATTGTAACCGCTGATGCTCTGTGGTTGTTAGTACCTCTGTCCACAGAGTTTAAGGCATAGACTACACGGGCGGTTCAAAAGGCTCGTATGTGTTGTCAGGGATTCTCCACATGTGTCTGAGCGCATAAAACGGCACAAGTCAGGAGAGCTCACGTCCCTCCGCTAAATGGCATCTCCTATGGCACTGCCCCAGACGGGATATGGAGCTGCGTGGACTGTCGGTGCGACCCAGATGGGCATTTCTAATGCTCTGAGGAAGCTGCTTTGTTATTGGCATTTGATACAGTATTTTTCATGCCCCCATTCCTCCCACTTTTTGCAACTCATTTTTGATGGAAGTTCAAAATAAATTGCTTAAGACATAATTAAGTTTAGAACTGCAGTAGAAATGGTGCTTTTGCTTTGCATCATTTTTTGGCAGGGGACAGAGCTAGAGGAAAGCTCGAAGTTGTGGCTGTAGGTTTGTACCAAGCAGCTGTCACAAGGCTGTTCTGGCACGCTGTCACTTAACTGCCGGCCTCAAAAGCGTACGTACTCCTTGCCATTTTCAAGCATGGTATTTTGCAATATGAAGAGGTAAAAGTGGCTGTGTATTTTGAGTCACTAACCAAACCACTGCTAACTCCAATAAGGATTGAAATTGAGTGACAGATGACTCAACAAGGACTGACCTGAAGGAGGTATTCATAAAGGAAAGAAAGCAGTGAAAACTTGAGAGAGCTAGTTTAAGAGAAGATCATTTGCAGAAAGGATTGGGAAAGAGGTTCCACTGTTACACTGGCAGGGGCTGTTAGGGACTCCTGGTCACTTTTGGCTAAGAGTGTTCATTTCCGTGGTCTGAGGAAAGGCTGCGAGGCTTTGGGTAATGCCGGGAGGCCTTGATTTCCCAGGCACCTATCAGCGAAACATGTTGCCACTCATGGTTGGGCCAGGTCGTTCTGGATACGAAAGATTTCTTTAAGTTAATGAAGCGGCAAAGGCAATACTGCCTCATGCGTATCACCCAGTCACCACCAGCCTTCTCTGCCCCAGCCCCATCCCTCTTGCAAAACTCACCCAAAACTTTCCATCTACCTCGGCTTTACCCTTGAAAAGCAAAATTTGGCGTACGAGCCCTCACCGCCAGGATGTGTGCACCCCATCCGTTCTGCCGCCCCTCCGGGACCTGAGGGGTGTGGGGAGGGTCCCGGCCGCCGGCGCTGCCTCCAGCTGCCCCCACTGCCCCTGGGACAAGCGCTGCCAACTCTCTGCATCACCTCTGCTCGCTGGGACGCCGCGTCCCCACCGCGGGGGTGGAAAGGGAAGGTGGGAGGAGGAGGGACAGGCTGTTCCGCAGCCGTACCTGGCCGGGGCAGGGCTCCGTTCGGGGAGGACCGGGGCGGGGGCGGGGGGGGGCCCTGCTGCCCGCCGGGAGCACGGCCGTCGCGCCTTGACCCCCGCCGGCGCCGCCAAGGTCAGCGCCCCGGCGCGTCCCCGGTCCCTCGGCGGCCTCTGCCCGGCCGCGGACACTTGAGAGTTTAAAGAGGCTTTTCTTCCCCCGGGGGAAGGGGCAGGAGAAGGAGAAAAGAAGAGAAGGAGAAGGAAGGAGGGGCGGGCGGGGAGAGGCTGGCAGGGCAGGAGCCGGGCGGGGTGCTGGCTCGAACTGGAAAGGAACCGGTCCCAGCCCAGCCGGGGAGGCTGCGGGAGAGCCGGCAGCGCCGGGCGGCAGCGCTCGGGGAGGGCACACCGGCATCGGCACCGGCATCGACATCGGCCCCGGCCCGAGCAGCCGCCGCCCGCCATGGGCACGGAGCCTCGCGTCAGTCCCGCCGCCCCAGGCGGGGGGGGGTCGGGTCGGGGGCGCGGCGGCGGGAGGGACACGGGGGCTGCTCGGGGCGGGAGGGTCTGTCCCCCTGTCACCTGTGGGAGGGGAGGAATGGGGGGAGAAGGGGGGTGCGTGTGCATGGACGGCTGGGGACCTGCAGCCTGGGATGGGGGTCGGGGAGCAGAGGGTGAAAGCACCAAGGTTTTGGGGAGACAGTGATGCAGAGCCAGTTTTTGCAGTGGGCACGCCTTCCCAGAGCCACAGTCTTACAGGGCTCCCCCCTAATTCTCAGTTTGTGCTCTAGGGTGGGTGTGTGAAGGCAGGGAAGATGCCAGAAGGGGAGAAAACGAGGCAATGTAAGCAAGAAGAGGAGCAGCAGCAGAAAGAAGAGGAGCAGGAGGGTCTCATCGAATTCTATGGTTCCTACCAGGAGCTATTCCAGTTCTTTTGCAGCAACACAACCATCCACGGGGCTATCCGCCTGGTGTGCTCCAAAAAGAATAAGATGAAGACAGCCTTCTGGTCCGTTCTCTTCTTTCTCACCTTTGGCTTAATGTACTGGCAGTTTGGGATCCTCTACAGGGAGTACTTCAGCTACCCTGTCAACCTCAACCTCAACCTTAACTCCGACAGGCTGACTTTCCCAGCCGTCACGCTGTGCACCCTCAATCCATACCGGTAAGAAATAGACTTCCAGAGCTGTTGACTGCCTTGACTTTTGCAGGAGTAGGATAAAAGCATGTACTCGTGTTCTCCTCATGGTCCTTGACCATCCCCTTCAGTAGCAGTGCCGGTGGAAAGGACACTTTTTACAGGTCTTTGCAGCTGCAGGGCATTCACAGTAAGGCATGTTAGTTTAGGCAGCTCTTGGTGATGTATGTATGCAGGCTGCACTGTAAACTGCCACAGGGCAAAAGCATACGCGTTTACTTCTCTCCTACAAGGATGGCAGCCTCCAGCAAGGGCTTGGATTTGCAGCTGGCAGCAGGAATGTCCTGAATCACCCCAGCAAACTTTGCCACATGTCTTATTCAGAGCTGTTTATGTACATCCAGCCCTAAACCTGCAGGTTTCTCTCTCCCCCTCATATAGATACAGCGCCATCCGGAAGAAGCTGGATGAGCTGGACCAAATCACCCATCAGACACTGCTAGACCTTTACGACTACAACATGTCTCTGGCACGAAGCGACTGGTCCACGCTGTCCATGCGAAAGCGTAGCTCAAGGAGCCTGCTCCATCATGTCCAGCGCCATCCACTGCGAAGGCAGAAGCGGGATAACTTAGTCAACTTGCCAGAGAACAGTCCCTCGGTGGACAAGAACGACTGGAAAATTGGCTTTGTTCTGGTAAGATCCCTAGATATCCTGTGTCCTACCCACTCCGGTCTCTGCCTAGCTACTTCTGTCTTGTTAGACCCTTGGCCATGCCTTTCCCTACATAGAAGTGTGATTAATCTGCACTGGCTTTTGCTAATGAGAGATAAAGGTCGAGCTGAATCCTTTGCCCAATGCAATCCTGCTCCCCAAGTCCTGTCACTGTCCATGCGGGCCCCAGGAGACTCGTCCGCGTCAGTGCCCCTCTTTTCCTAGGTAGAGCAGGGAAACCTTATCCTTCCTGAAGGCTACATCAACCTTGCAGTTGCCTTTGGAGAGCCATTTATTAACATCAACTGCAGTGTTGCCCAATAACAGCAAAGGGGAAAGTATTGGATGGCTGTGGGCCACCTGAAATGTGGTCATGGTCGCATTTGCTCCTAGGTCGCAGCTTCTTTGCCTGAGGGTATCTGCGTTTGCATTTAAAAAGGCATTGAAGGACTGAAGCTAATCGCTTGCCAGTTAACTGGAGTTCCCACAGGATCATAAACGTTTTTCTGGACACACCCTGAAGGAAGGGCTCCCCACGCAAGAATTTAAAGCTTCTGGTTTTGTACCATGTAGAATTTATGTGCAGCAGATCACCCCGCACACCTCACTGCGACTTGTTGCCTCTTGGGTTTTACTCAGCCTTGCTCATTCACCTGGTGTTTCCTTTCCACCGAGGGTTTGCTTTTCCACAAGCTGCTGACCACCTTTTGGTGGAGCGCAGGAGCCCTGTGGAGCTCTTCCACACCCTCAGGTTCATCTCCTGCCTGTGCTGAGGGAGCATAGCTAATCCACAGGCACAGCCTCACCTCCTGGACAAGATTTTTCTGACACGGCTGGTTTTCTCCTCTTCTTAACAGTGCAGTGAAAACAACAAGGACTGTTTCCATCAGGCGTACTCCTCAGGGGTGGATGCCGTGCGGGAATGGTACAGCTTTCACTATATCAATATCCTGGCGCAGATGCCTGATGCAAAAGCCCTGGATGAGTCTGACTTTGAGAATTTCATCTATGCTTGCCGCTTCAATGAAGCAACATGTGACAAGGCGTAAGTGGTGGAAACCCCTCTGAGTCTTCCTGGCAACACCCGTATTTTGTGCCTGGGTCCAAGGGAATTCAAGAAACCTGCATTAGAGGACCTCTTTCCCAAGGCGTCATCGTTCCTTGTTCGGTTCCCGTTGTCTCAGATGATGTCTCATGAGTCTTTCCTATGGGTTGTGCTCACCAGGGTCACAGTATCTGTGACTGACCTGAAACTATGGACCTCAGAGGATGGTTTCTCCTTTTCCTGGGTTACACACAACTGAAATAGTTACACTGGTAGAAACCCCGGAGTGGGTACAGATGTGCAGCATAGAAGTCTCTTTATTCTGCTCTCTGCAGTGAAGTGGTACATATCAGCCCACATATAGGGGGAGGAAAAGAGGGTTGTTACGAAAAGACAGTAAAAACAATATCCCGCTTTTCTCCTGCCGTTATAGTCAAAACCCCCCAAAGAGGTAGTGAAATGAAACCCACTGGCAAGGGAGGAAAAGGGGTAGGAAGAGCTAAGAGTTTTGTCAACACTAGAAAGATAATACAGTAATCGCTAGTACTGCTAAAGCCCTTTTGGGCTCTCAGGAGTTAGCAGTATGAAATACCTTCTGTGAAAACCTGTCCAGCTCCAGGACATTTTTTACAGCACATTTTAATTGCTTTTCCAGTTCGAGCGAGTTTACATAACAAATACTGCCCATCTGCTGTAAGCCCCTCTCCCTGCAGGTGGAAAACAGGGTTGTTCCTTTCAGAAAGCCCTTCCCCTTGGTCTCACAGCCCTTCTCACCTCATGTGAATGTTTCTGTTCCTGTCTCAGGAATTATACCCACTTCCACCACCCCTTGTATGGGAACTGCTATACCTTTAACGACAACAGCAGCAGCCTGTGGACATCCTCGCTGCCTGGGATCAATAATGGTGGGTGAGAGGCACGCTTTGGTGAGTAAAGAGAACAGCTCAGCTCTGTTTTCCCAGGAGTTACGGGTGTCCTGCTGTGCTTAACGCTGGTCGTGGCAGATTGCAGCCCTGCTCTGTCTTGCCCAAACTGTTTTCACCCGTGTGGAGATGGCTGTCTTACAGACATGGCTGTCCCTTGCTGCTGCCCACTGTTTCTCTTTCTTTCCCATCAGTGCCTGATCCTTGTTTGTTGCTCCCTCTGGACCTGTGCTGGCCCTTCCTGAAGTCCTCAGCTGAGCTCCAGTGCTGTGCTCATGAGAGCCTGGTCTTGACCTCCTCCTTCCCCACTTTTCTGTTTCCAGCATCCAACTTGTTTGTGTTTCTAAACCTCCTGAAACCTCTTTAGGCCCAGTCTTCAGGCTTTTCTTCCATTCAGCTCTGAGTCTCTCCATGAAATCTCTCTCTGTTCCCAGTTCGGCTTCTTCTAAGCCACAAGGAAGAAATCCAGTTTTCTCTGTCTTCTCCCAGAGCCTCCAGCTTTGTCTCTGGCCTCCCCCAGCCACCCTCCATTGCTGCCCAGCTTTGGTGCAGCCCTGGTTGATGTTTCTCTTCCTTTATCTCTTAGTGACCCACTTCTGACTATTCTGCTCTTTCTCCTCTCCTGCATGATGACCAGCCATGATCTCTCTTGTTCTCTGACATTTCCTCAGGTCTCTCTCTGGTGGTGCGCACCGAACAGAATGATTTCATCCCTCTGTTGTCCACGGTGACAGGAGCCAGGGTCATGGTCCATGATCAGAATGAGCCAGCCTTCATGGATGATGGGGGTTTCAATGTGCGTCCGGGTATTGAGACCTCCATCAGCATGAGAAAGGTGAGGAATCAGCAGGGGTAAGAGGTGTGGACGTGAGGTTATGGGGGAGGTTTAACTTGGTGGATAGATACAGATGGGTTGTCATGGACTCAGTGTGCGTTTAAGGGAGGGGATTAATCACATGGAGTGAAGGGAGAGGAAGAAGAGGAGCTTACTGGACTGGAGGAGAAGCATTTGGCTGCAGTTTATCAGTGAACAATGAAATGGAGGAAAGCAGGGGGAGCTGGCATCCAGAGGTAAGCATAAAGAGCAGATACTGTTGGACAAGCAGTAGGTGGCATGGAAGTGTAGAAAGAGGACAGTAAAGTGCCAGTCATTCTGTGTAGTGACTGTTTGATGTTCTAGGAGATGACTGTGCGTCTTGGGGGCAGTTACAGTGATTGCACAGAGGATGGCAGTGACGTGCCAGTACAAAATCTGTACTCATCCCGCTACACGGAACAGGTAATGCATTATCACTGGTCCTGTGCCACCTCGTTCCCCTATTTCCTGAAATGCTTCAGTCTCCTAACAGCCATGCTTATCCATGGGCACTGTTAATAGTATGATGTGATACAGGCTATGGTGGGTTTGGTTCCCTTGTTCAACCTTTTCCACCTCATATGCCTCCAGGTCTGCATTCGCTCCTGCTTTCAGCTCAACATGGTAGAGCGCTGTAGCTGTGCGTATTACTTCTATCCCTTACCTGCTGGAGCAGAGTACTGTGACTACACAAAGCACGTGGCCTGGGGTAAGTGGACAGGAGGAATAGTAAAGTTCATGCCCACTTGAACCTGTTTGGTCCACTCCATGTCCCAGGACATCTCCTCATTGTCTTCAGTGAGGTTCCTGGTACGGGACATCCAAAAGGCACTCTTGTCTCGGATGGTTAGTCCCTCTGAGCTCATGGAAGGAAACTTTCTCTGGATTCCCCTTGCTTTCGCACATCACCTTTTGTATACAGATACCATGAGCTTACCTGGATTTACTTTCTCTGTTGCTCAGGCTACTGCTATTACAAACTTCTGGCTGAATTCAAAGCTGACGTGCTGGGCTGTTTCCACAAATGCCGGAAACCTTGCAAGTAAGTTTGATTGTTGGTCAGACAGACTGGGAACTCTTTATTCCTAGAGGTGTTGAAAAGCATTCATTGACCAGGGCAAAAGCTTGAGTCAGTAGCTGAGCTGCAACCTTAAATGGTATTTCTCCCATCAGGAAGCCAAAATGGCTGGGGAGCATCAGTGTCGGCTTGGGGGTGAGCTCCTGTGCAGAAGCTTGGTTGGAAGTGGGCAGAACTTCAGCATGGGAGGGAGTTCCCTGGTATGCCTGGGGACTGAGAGACCTAGCCTTGTGGCTCCTACGGCTTCAACAGCTAACGTGGCCTCTTGTCTTCCAGAATGACAGAATACCAGTTGTCAGCTGGATACTCCCGCTGGCCTTCTGCTGTCTCAGAGGTAAGGGGATGGTGTCCTGGCTCCCCAGCACTGCTCCGAACTCCCAATTCCTTCCTCAATTGGTACTAAACCTACAGGAGGTGACTGTCATCATGTAATGCTATTTATTGCACTTTCATTTCAGGATTGGGTTTTTTACATGCTTTCACAACAGAACAAATACAATATCACATCCAAGAGGTGAGAGAGTCCCTAAACCAGAAACCATCTCAGTGGAGAGAGAGAGAGTGTGTGTGTGTTTTGGGGGGTCAGAATCAAGATTAAATCACTGATGGTAAGAGATTAGGCATGGGACCCGTGGACTAGACCAGTTGATTTGAGTCAGAGTGGAGATAAACTGAGACTTCAACAAGGACTGGGAATCCAAGTGAACAGTCTGAAAAGGGTCAGCTGCTAGTATGAAAGTAATAAGCCCCAGGAGGCTGCTGTGTGGTCTGGAGTCCTGGTAAATGCTTGTGGAGGAGTGGGAAGGACAGCCATGCAGGAGCTTGTACATAGCTGACACAGGAGGCCACAAATGTTGGCTTTCACAGTGCAGTCTCAGAAGTTCTCAGAAGGAATAAATTCTTTACCTTGAGGGTGATGAGGCACTGGAACAGGTTGCCCAGAGAAGTTATGGATACCCCATCCCTGGAAACATTCATGGCCAGGTTGGATGAGGCTTTGAGCAACCTGGTCTAGTTGAAGATGTTTCTGCTTATTGCAGGAGGGTTGGACTAAATGACTAAAGATTCCTTCCAACCCAAACCATTCTATGATTCTAAGTGCACTGTAAGTACCAAAGATTGTATTTTGTGCAGAATGAGGGAACTGCAGAGATGGGGAAAAGCCTTTGGGTGGTATATGTGGGAGAAGGAAGGGGGGCAGAAGGGAACAGAGAAGACAAACTTGGTGAAGAAATGCAGAGATTGCAAATTTGGGGTTACTGAGCCTCATCTTTCATTTACAGGAATGGAGTTGCCAAAGTGAATATCTTTTTTGAGGAGTGGAACTACAAGACCAATGGGGAATCTCCAGCCTTCACGGTACGCGCTTTACTGCCACATCCTCTCTAGCCACCCATTCCCCCACTATGTCCCACCATCCTAGCAGGCATTCATTCCAGCAGCATTGCTGGCTATTGAGTCTCTTTTCTTGTGGCAGGGTGGGAGGAACCCCCCAGCACCACGGGGGCACTGCTAGTGGGAGCAGGCAGGGAGGCAAAAGGCTGGAACGAGGGCTGTCTTCACTGCCCTTTCGTCATCTCTTGCAGGTAGTCACTCTGCTGTCCCAGCTTGGGAACCAGTGGAGTCTCTGGTTTGGATCCTCTGTCCTGTCTGTGATGGAGCTTGCAGAGCTGATCCTGGATTTCATCGCCATCACCTTTATCTTGGCCTTACGCTGGCTCCGTTCCCGGCAGCAGCTCTCCCCACCGGCACCCCCCCCAAACAGTCACGATAACACTGCTTTCCAAGACGAGGCACCAGCCCTCGGTGCTCCACACCGCTTCACTGTTGAGGCTGTAGTGACCACACTGCCATCCTACAACAGCCTGGAACCACGTGGGCCAAGCAGGGATGGTGAGGTGGGACACGAGTGAGCCAGTGGCTTATTCCACAGTTCAGATGGGTGACAATTGAAGCAGAGGCTGCACGCTTTGGTGGGACCTGCATTTCCTTATTTCTGGGGTGCTCTACCTGGACTGTAGCGGAAGACTGTACTGTGGTTGGCCTGGGTTCATTGCTTTCACTACTGTAGGTGAATTCTTTGGTCTCATAAAATACTACTGCTCTGGGGATCACCAGGGATAAGAGTTCATCTAGTGTACGTATGGGGGAGATGTCCACTTGGTTTCCTTACGCTCCTTGCACGTGCCCACCTCCACGTGCATGCATGCTTTCTTTTCCCTGCAACAAGGATGCTGCCACAGTTCTGGTTTGTTGTTAATTAAAGAGGTTTGGCAGGTATGACTGGCCTCTTCTGTAGTATGACAAGGGACAGGAATGGCATCTCAGCTGGGGTACAAGTCTCTGAACAGGCTGAGCTTTCTCAAGCTTTCCCTCAGGTTAGAAACCGGTTGCACTCTCCTAGTTCTTAATGTCCGGCTTTGATCTGAAGACCAAGCCACCCACCCCCTCATCCCCCCAAGGGGAGGCTACTTGTATAGCCCTGAGAGATGACAGCCACTGACATAATTTCCACGTATATTACGTACACTATTCTGGGGAGGTGGTTGATGCTGCCACTCTCTGGTCAGGACAAAACACCCCTGGCAGAATAAGGTCTCCCTTTTTAAGCTGCCTGTGTGGCACTGGTAGATCTTAGCTGTATAGCAGTCTCCTTCCTTTTGATATACCATACACATGTACATTCAGCCATTTCACCTTATGCCAGTGTTTGGAATAAATTGATCTCTGCATAGGAGCTGTAGAAACAAAGAGGCTATGCACATCTTAAAAAACATCCCAAACAGTATCTCTGCTGCCATGAGATCCTGCAAAAGAGGATTAGAATAGTGCAGGTCATGCAGTTCCTGCTCTGTTCCACTCATCCCTTCTCTGGTTCACCCACAGAGACTCTGCTGAGCATTGTGAAGCAGAAGTGCGGCAGGCTTTAATCTAAGATCCTTTCAGAGAAAGCTTTAGCCTAGTCAAATGGACCGCAAAGGCAATCAAGGCCAGGACAAAGAGTGCCCTCTTTTCAGGAACTGATTTGGGGATCTTCACATAAAGCACAAATCTTACTTCTTGCAGTAAGCTTGCCATACTATTTTTTTACAAATACTCACACTTCTGCTGCAGTGGTGTTTACACAGCATTTTATGTGGTATCAAGAGAGCAAGGGTGATGTCCTTAACAAACAGGATTATCCACTTGACCGGACACAAACACAGATACCAGAATTTAAGCGTATCGTTCAGGCAAAGACCTGTAGTACCATGTACCCAATCACATTGCAAACAGCCTCTTTTGAATTTAAAAACTAGTTAATCATAACAAAAGAAAAACTTCAGATATTTTAAAAATTAAGGTAGATGCGCTGCCCTTGGGAAGATGGAGGATTTTACTGCAGTATATAAACTGTTGCCTAATTCTTCCCTTTGAGATGTTAAACATGTGCTTGTTGTACTGCTCTTGCCTTGATTGCCTAAATGCACTTTTCACCTCCCAGCAGAGAGCAATTTTCTTCCTTCTCACAGACATGAACACCATGTTCTTTATTACACAAATATTCATGCATTTTCAAACTTTATCCCAGTGCTCAGCCAATGACCCTTGTTTGAAAGTGAAGATGACATCTGCTGGGAATAGGAGTGATTATGGGGGTGTCCTTCAGCAAGGGGGGCAGCCTAGCAGGAGGGAGAGCCCTGCAACCACAGGCACTTAAGAGGTGTGGGAACATGTATTCCCCCCGGGAGGACCCCACTGGAAAAAAAAATCAGGACTTCTACAAACATGGGGGGAAAAAAAAAATTGACTTTCTGTGGTGGTGGATTTTAAATTAAGTAGAAGAGAGTAATGAAAGAATGAAATCTCAAAGTTGCCTTAATGAAGGGACTTTGATGTTCCGTAAAAAAACTGCCCAAGAGGCAGAGTTAAAAGCTATGTTTAGTGGCTAAAACAAAAAAGTAACTTTGTTTACAATTAAAACAAGAAAGAAAGGCAAATAGAGGAGGATGCTGCACCCATAGCCCAGTTCTCAGTCATGAATTCAGTACTACCGACTGCCGCCTCAGGTAGTTTCTGGCACACAAACGAGCAAAAAACGTGACGCTGGACACAAAACTGTTTGCTTCGCAAAACCACCTCCAAATCAAGAAAGGAGAAAGAGCAGGTGCAACATCTAAACCAGTCTATGTATATCATAAACATACAGTGATTCATACATTGAGCATGATCTTTCCAGAATATCTGAAGAGGAAGACACGATTCTTCGCATCACACGGTACCTTGTGATAACCATAAAATTGATGTGACCCACTGCATCACGCGTAGTTAAGTGGATAATTAAAGGAAGATTAATCAGAGGCATAACTACTTGAAACATTAAATTCTCTACATCATCATAAAGAAATATAGCTGTAGAAGGTGGTGATGTATTCCCTCAGGGAAGCTCGCACCATGTAAGATGCAAAAAATGGGCTTTCACTGATGAACTTAAAGTAACAGCCCCATTCTGGCTAGCTGTAAATCCAGAGTTAAAAGCCTGTACAAACATGAAGTTGTTACACAAATTGGTAAATAGATTAGCCTTCCCTATCCTGAGGATCAGCACAAAAATTGCCATCTTGGGACAAATCAGGGGATCCTCCCAGGAACATCCCTGTACTTCTTACAGGCTGACAAGACCACAAATTATCAGCTCAATAGATGTATATTGAGCTCAGTCTGGCTGAAAACAAGAGGCAACTCCAACAGTGCTGGAGTGAGAATGTGGGAAATGGAACATTTTACTGTGAAGGTGAAATACTAGAGAAAAGGGGAGAGAGCGTGCATTGAGAGGGATCCATCAGTCAGCAAAAGACAAATTAAAGGCTTGAGCTGAGGGGAATTTGTACAAGAGGAGAAAGTTGAGGGGATGTAAATGCTCAGTAGTCACGTTAGAAGCATAGCGGTTATTTGGATGACATAGAATATGTGCAAGGAGCAACCTTAGGTCATAGGACACTGAAGAAAAACAAGTTGTGTGTTTTTCGACTAGGAGCATCTGTCGTACAGGGCAGGGGGAAGTTAGAGAAGTAGGAATACAAGTGCTGGAAGGGGGAAGGGAGGTGCAGGAGGAGAAAAATAATTTTGTGGGTAAGTTGGAGTATTAGAGTGGCTTGGTTTGCAGGACTAAGCTGCACAGAAGCAGGTAGCTCTATGTGCTTAAGAACAATGATGAGAAAAAGGAAAGTTTATATGACAGGGAAATTAGGGAGAAGAGGGGCGAGTGTTTAGGAGCTTAAAAACAATAGCAGAGGATCTGTGGAAGTGTTTGGTGCTGCTGAAATACAAGGAAAGAGATGCAAGCTCTTTTGGAATGTGGAACAACCCACAGAGACAGGATATAAAGGGCCCAGGTGTCTGTGGGACCACAGCAGTGGCAGACATTCGCAAGTTGATGGAGGGGCGAGAGCATCTGGAAGTCATGCGCTAGCAGAAAAAAAGGGATACAGGCAGTCCAGGAAATGTAGGGACACAGAAGTTTACGAGGGCTCTGACTGTGAGATCAGATGAGTTTGGAGGAGCTGAGAATCTCTAAACAAACTTGGAGTGTAGTGGGACTGGGGGAATGAAAAGGAAGAAAGGGAAAAATAGGCCAGTCCCTCCAGGAAGGAGGAAAACTAAGCACAGGATGGTTAAAAAGGCACAGAACACAAGGACAGAGAGCCACAGGCAGGCGAGCCCTGCTATCCGCTGAAAACATTCCTTAACAGCATGGCAGTCACAATTTGACAGATACCAAAACTAGTTTTTTTCATAAGAATTAAGGTAATACAGGAAATGCATGGAAGTACAACATAAGTGTGTTAGAGAAGCTAGAAAGTGAAAAGAAAAACACTTTGCAAAATAAGCGATACATTTAGAAGAACTAAACTCTGCTTGCTGGAGTACTTAGAGAAGCTGGAAAGATAGGTGCAAGGTTTATCTGCACAGATTGAGGTCAAACCTAGAAGGAATTTGAGGAAAGGGTTACCAGGTTCTTGGGACAGGTTCAATAAAATCTGAGGGGTGATGATGTGCTACATCAAAAAATGAAAAAGGCAGCAGTGCTGTAACCACAGATCAAGAAGATACCAAAGGGATGGCTGTGTTCAGTCTTGCAGTTCTTTATACTTACCAATGGGCAATATTTAAAAGGATGTGAGCACAAGAGAGGAAAGTGCTTTCAACTTCAGAGATTATGGCAAGTTTATTAAAAAAAAAGTACAAGTGCTTTCAGAAAAGAAGCCTGACAGGAGAGAATAGGAAGAGACATTTTGGCCTCTGCAAGATTTGGCAGGTCTATGCACTGAAGGAAAGTATGTTATGGGGCTGTTCATGTTGGAAACCTGGGGAGCAGTTAAGGGTGTTCTGATTAACTATCTCTGGCAAAAAAAAAAAGCATCAAATATCAGTACAGCAGCTCAAGTGCAACTTTATTTTGGCCTGTAAATGGGAAGTTTTGTGAGGCCACCAACTTGCATCTTCCAAGAGGAAGCATTGTGGGAAACCAGGAAGAAACACTGGGCTAAGCTCATGTATCCAACACAGCTGAGTTGCCTATTTTGTAAAACCCTATATACTTATCTGTTACATGTCCTGGAGTAATTATTTACTTAGAGGTCAGAACAAAGATAAAACCTCTGTACTTCCCCATTATTGCCCCTCTGCACCAAGTTAAGGCTTCCAACCCCAATGGATACTCCAGGGCAGGGACCTCTGTCACAGGGAAACTAGGTCTGTTAAACAAGTGTTGATGCTGCAGTCCTGCTCTGAGGAAAAATGCTTTGTGTCTTCCCCACTATCATTTGATTACTCTCCAGCTGAGAGAAGAAACCAATACACCCCCCAACTGATGAGAGCATGCAGCAGCCTTCTTCAATCAGTACACAGAAACCTCAGGAAAGACCAGAACAAGGCCTAGGGCACCTGTAAACATGAAGGTTTAAGGCACATCCATTTAACAGCAGTAGAGTTGAGGCCCCACCAAATCTAGAGGTGTCAGGATGAAGCAGTTAATACAGGAGTTGCATGTTTAAAAGCAGAGCTTGAATTTCTAATTATACTTTTAAAGAACTACTGTTTGCCAAAGCCTTGATCTTACTTTTAGTGCACATTTAACACCATGTTTTGTCCAGGATAACACTCTGCAGCAGCAGCACTGGTGGTTTAAAGGATGGTACCTCAGAAGGCAAGTTCCCAGCAGAGCATGGTACTTTAAACACCTACAGGAGGATTTATGGTTAGACATGCAATTCTTTTTTGCAGACATGCACATGACTCATATGTTGGGCACAACCCTGGGGCAACTTTCAGTAGCTTGTTCAGCCCCTGCTCTGTGCTCCAGAGCAGCTGGCCAGCTTTGGAAAGCAAGCACTCAAGTCCCTGGGTTAGGCTACGGACTTAAGGACTGTGTAGTTAATGGTCTGGAAACACCTGTTTTAAGAAAAAAAAAGGTTTCCTATCCCCCTACATAAACAAGGCTGAGAACTAACAGAGAGACAGCACACAACTTGGCAGGAATTGTAGCATAACGAGTTCATTCAGGTTGTGCAGGCCTGGTCTGTGCTGAAGTTTAGGCTGTACCTGCTCCTCTAACTCACCAGCCAGCCCAGACACCCTCCTTTCCCAGGAAGGCTTTCATCTTTGAAAGAATTAGCCTCACTGCACCACTCCACATTCACCATTGACCATACATTGTTCTGGTATGATTTTGGTGATGTTTAAGATTGGACAAAGATTTGTCATAAGGGAACCGCAAGTCACAAACCTGAAGTTTGTAACAGCAGGGGCAGAGAAGGGCACAAGTACCTCATTATTTTAAAATAAGTCCGCACTGGTCAAAGCTCTGTCATTTCTTTTTAATGAGTTTCAAGTGTACAGTGAAGCAAAAGGGGCCACTTACCTTTATTCCAGACATGCTCCAAGACATGCTGTGAACAGCATCCTACCCTTGGAGGTGTTCGTTTTGGATCATGAACACATGTCCCAACACCAATGGAGAATTGTTTTCTGGGTTTAAGGATCTGAGGATAGGTTGTTGAAATGCAAAAGCAGCATAGCCTGAGGAACTAGAGCTACGAGGAACACACTTTCCCATTCAGGGAACTACCTCCTCATGCATTAGGCAGCGGCTGGACAGAAGTAGACTTGGATCAGGCAGCCTCTTCCCCAGAGCTGCTGATCCATACATCTTGTTCCAGACTTACCATAGAGTCAGTCCAGCACATGGTTCCAGTACAACTGGAACTACCATCATTGCAATGGAAGACTAGCCACTGCTTCAAGGGCCAGAACTTCAGGTGTGCATAGAGTATGGAAGTGACAAAAATAAATGACACTGCAAGAAGAGTTTGGTATCCCAGCCCCTCCCCACCCACTGACAGACCAGACAGACTCAGTAAGGTGGTGAATTGTGTTTCTTAGAGACCATTTAAAGTACATGAGCTGATTACTATAACATGCCAGAGGAGATTACAGTTGTGTTTATAGAGGAAGGAAATAAACTGCACGTGCGTGAGTGGCTGTAATGCTGTGGACAGCAGAGTCCCTTGCTTTTACTTAAGAGGGCCTTGGTGATTTTTTTTTTTTGCCCATGCATAGAGACACAAAGGAGGGGAAAGGGAGCAGAAGAGGCAACATACAACATCTAAGAGAAAGAAATGGAAGAGACAGCCTAGGGGGACCTCAGCCCCCAGAAGAACAGGAGGAATGGGGCACCAAAGGCTTATTTAGAAGACTTCAAGAGAATTGCTGGTCTGGGGGCCTCAAGCTTGTATGCCCACCCCCTAAAATGATAGCAGTAAGTAGTACAAGCAGGCCCTGGCTCCTCTTCAGTAGATGCACTTCTGACCGTCCATCACATCTCAGTTCCACAGGGAATTAGGGAAGTGCTCAGGGGACGAGGGCTGCTTCACTCCAGATCTTCATCTCTGCCCTCACCCAAGGTGAAGGGGGATGGAATTGCAGGGAGATGAACTCAGCGCAAATGAAATGCTGGGGCATGGAAGTGAGCATGCAAAACCTAGCCCCTTCCCAGATGCCCTGTGAGGAGGAACGGAGCCTCCCTGGCACACCCAATAAAACAAAAAGCATCTGCTCCTCCCATCTTTTGTTCTTCACTCCCATCTGGGAACTCATGATGTTCTCCCCTGCCTCCCCACATCATCTTAAGCCTAGACAGATCCCAGGGTATTCTAGAACTGAGGTAGAGCTTCCTAAATTAAAGGAGTACCCTCTTTCCAGTCTAAATTACAGGCTACAGCTCAGCTTGTAAAAAAAGACAAGATGCACATTCCTCAGAAGACTGCAGAATCTGAGGAACAGGGCAGCTCATTTAACCCCAGGTTTGACAACACATTCAAGCAACTGGCAGCTCCTGTTATTTCTGAAGGAGGACAAGGGGATTGCCTACAGAAAGCCATGGCATTCCATGCTGCAAGTTTACTTCCAGCAGAGACCATCTTGGATGTAAATTTAAGAGAACCCATAGCAAGTAGGAGGATTTCAGTTTGATAGGGAAGATCTCTAGAGATCTAAGCTGCCAAACTGGGACATCTGATGTCACTTTGCAATACCGATGCCCAGAGCAACATTTCCCTTTGAATCCCTAGCTAACCATTCCAAGTATTTTCTAACTCCTGCTGAAAATTAGGACTTTGTGGTAGCAGAAACAGAACAGGTATTCCTAATCAGAAAGCTGTGTGGCTCACTCAGTCTCGTCTGGAATACCTCCAGTCTCCTTCACCTCCATCTGCTATGTAGTGGACTTCCTTTGACATTCAACCCAGCAACACAAAAGCCAAACATCCATTCCCACTCCTACTCTGCCACTACCCCAAAGTCTTCCAGAAAGCTACAAGACAGCAGAAAGCCCCAGGGTCCTGGCTTGTGTCTGCATAGATGAAAGGAACATTTGACACCCCCCACCAGACTCCTTACTGTTTTTCTTTTGTTCCTTCTGGCAGGAGATTTTACTCCCACATATGCCTTCTAGATAGTAACAAAACTCCTTTCACTTAACTGTGTTTAGTCTGTTGCACTTGACTGAGGTAATCATGTAGGCTCTCCTTTATAATAACTGAAATGGCCATGTTCAGACAGCAAGTCATCTGAAAATAAGGACAGGCAGAATAAATCATTTCTTTAAGTGCTCATCTCTCCATGGCTAGAGAAATCTAGATGACTATATCTAGCTCAGTCAGATGGCTCACAGTCACTGACCAACACAAACTAGCCTTTATTTCAGAAGCTCAATGAAAAGCTTAAGTCATGCTGCCACTCTTTTTAGGCAGAATACTAAAGAATCTCACATGCTGAAGTCCTTCATCCCCAAAGGCACTGCGTTAAGGCATTCTTATTTTGCTAGAGTCCACACAGGCACTATTTGACAAGCTCACACCCAAAAATAAACCACAAAAATTCCCTGCAGAAGAGCAGGAGCATTAGCTACCCACTCCTCCTATACTTCCCTTTCCTCTACACTCAGATGACCCTCCCTAAAGCTGCAGCAGCTGTTGAAGAGTCTAACCATGTTCAATAGAGCGCTTCAGAGTCCTATACAGAAGACAAATTAAAACCGATAAGGAAATCAATGAAGAAGCTAGGTGGAGGGGAAAGGAAGGGAAGATTCAAGGGCAAGAAGAGACAGGCAAGGGGACAGGGGACAGTAGGCTGCAGACTGAAGGAGCTACATTCAAGTAAAAAAGTAGACTGGAGACAAAGCAATAGGAAAAAAAAAGGAAAGAACAAAAGGGCAAGTTACACCAAAGGTCCCCCAGAGACTTCCAAATCCCCCACCAGGGAAAGGGCTCGCCAACCCACCCACTCCAGGGTAAACACCCCTCATACTTACAGGTTTACCTGACCTGGCAGACAGAATTTCCCATTTCTACAATGATGGCCACCCCCAATTCCTTCTGTTACTGTGTAAAGTATACCATTTCCACAGTAAGCGTGGGAGTTCAATCACCACCTCCCTTCCCCAAGGACTGAAGTTAACATTTATGCAATCAAGACCCTCCAGATCTCAAACTAAAAAGGAAGAGTTTCAAGTACTCTAGAATTGTTACTTCTTCACCTTTGATCCTGGGCTTCTCGGTACTTACTTACAATCACCACCACCACAATGGCACAAATCACTCCCATCATGATCATCATCTGGAGAGAGAAAAATTGTCAAAGAGTAATACTCAGAACATATGGATAAGTTCACATCTTCCCTGACAGCCAGGGAAGATAAGCCAGACCATGAAGGTATGATAGCCAAGACCTCAAAGTCCTTCCACAGTGAAAGAATTCTAAACATTTAAAATAGTTATTAAGCCCCAACCATCCTCTCAAAGCCCTGCAGGAGAGGACTAGCCTAATTTCCTTCTGATGAAGGAGCTCACGGCACTAGGAAACTCACCTTGCAGTTCTTCCACCAGTACTTCCTTTTGAGTTTTGCTGCGCTACTTTCAAATTGTGAGGCACCGGCCTGAAGTGCATCTGCCCGGTCATCTAGCTCTGACAGTTTCTGGTCTCGTTCCAGCACCTTGTCTACATTTACACGCATTATATCAACCACCTGCAGAAGGAAGAATAGTAGCAGCAGTTACATTGGTAACAAGAGCTGAAAAAAGAAGAGCAGCAACTTGGCCAATAAGTAACCCTGAGATACTAACAAGCAAAAGCCCCAAACAAGGCAAAAAGGTCAGGATATGAAACAGCTTTCAAGTCGTTGCCTACTTTGAAGTGGGGAAAGAATCCTAGGCACCCTGCTAAAGCATCAGTTCAAGTACACTTAAACCAGGTCCTCAGCCCCACATTATCACCTGTTTTTAAAAGCTCCTCAAATCCAGCAAGCCTAAGCCACCCCCGTTATGAGCATAATCATATGCTCACTCCTTGGTAACTGCAAGATAACTTAAGAGCTACATGTTGCTGCCCCAGTGAGGCATGAAGTCGTTACTGCATGACAGCAGCCACGCTACAGACGCTGACCCTGGAAAGTCAAGCAAGGTTCCCCGCACATCACACATTGATCCTGCACACAGACTGTTCCCCTGAAGCAGCAGGCAGGGATTAAGAGCTGTTCTGGATGCTGCTGCATAGCTTTATTTCCATAACAGATGCATAATACACAATGCAAGGTACCAAAAATCTAACAGGCCTGCTCCTTAGAAGTCATAGCTGAAATTAAGAAGCTTTTAAACATAAAGCAATTGCATCTCTGCTCCAGCCTCTTTATAGGTCTGCCATCATACTTTGATTATTGAGTATTTTCTGGCATTGGCATGACGAGAGCATCCACCCCCTCAACAACAGATGCCTGTCAAGAACATCGCTGCTGCAGAGCAGTGGGAGAAGAGTCCAGGCAGCCTACGGGAAGCCAGCGCAGCTGGCACAGCTACTAACCTCCTCCACTTGTGCCTGCGTCTGCTGCAGCCGGCGGTTACTGCTCAGATTGGGGGGTGGCCCAGGGGGCCCCCCACCAGGGGCTCCCCCTTCGGGGGCCCCAGGAGCAGGTTGCTGAGCTGGGTCAGACCTAAGGAAATGCACATATGGGCAAAGAGAAAACCCAGTCAGCCGCTCGAGAGAGGATCCCCCCCCCAAATCCACCTGAACCCCAGTGTCCCCAGGCTGGGGCAGTACCGGCAGCAGCCCTGAGGGCCTGCGCCCTCCCTGGGTCCCTCCGGACCAGGAGCAAGCAAGCTTGGAGCAAGGGTTGGCCCAGGAGGGCAGCGGGGAGAGCCAGCCCCGGGCGGGGGGAGGGGGCTTGCGGGTGCGTCCGTGCCCGGCGCTGCGGCCTCCCGGGGACCGGGGAGGGGGGTGACAGCCGCGTGGCCGCGCGGAGGTGACCGGGAGGCGGCCCGCAGCGTGCCGCAAGGGCCAGGAGGAGGGAGGGGGACGGGGCCACGCCGACAGGGAGGCATCGCGGGAGCGCCCCGGGGAGGAGACGGAAGCCCCCGGGCGGCTGGGCGCAGCGGTGGCCGCCGGCCAGGTTGGCGCCGGCTGGGAGGGGGCGCGGCGGCTCGGAGCCCCGCGCATCACCGGTGGGGCATGGCCCACGCATGCACACCCACCCACACCCCCTCTCCACGCGGCGGGCCCTCGGTGGGCGCCGGGCGGGGCGGCGGGACTGCTCAGGGCGCGGGGGGGCGGTGCGGGCAGCCCAGCCTCCGGCTGCTGCAATGCGCCACTCGGCCCCACCGCCGGCCAGGGCGCGGGCTCCACGCTGGCCCGTTCCCTCCCGCTCCACCCGCCCCCACACCGCGCCCGCCGCAGGCCACCCGCCCAGGATCGGGCGGCCAACTCACATCGCCGAGCCGGACCAGGACCCCTGAGCACGCTGCAACAGACAGCTCAGCGCCAGCACCCCCCAGCTACACGCCGACACAGCAGCCGGCGGGGCCCCGAACTTATAGGAGATGGGACCCCGCCCCTAGGGCCGACAGCAAATCAGAAGTAGACGTAGGAAGGACTCTCCAGGAACAGCAAATCAGCACCGCCTTTGGGTTCCTCCTCAGCCAATCAGCGCTCCTCAGCCCTGCCGGAGCGAGGCGCTCCGTGAAGACGGCAGTGTAGCCGAGCCCCGCCCCCTTCCTCTCTCCGGACTTCCGAGGGGACAAACCCCGCCCCGCTGTGGCTCGCCCTTGGGACCACCCAATGGGAGCAGAGCCCGCCCCCCCAGCGTGCGCGAGCCGCGCGCCGCCCCGCCCCTGCGGAGGGGCCGGTGAGTAGCGGGGCGGGGGGCAGCCGCGGCGTTCCTCCGGGCACGACGGCTTCGCGCTGCGGCCCCTCCCGCGGCCTGGCGCTGGACTCGCTGGTCCCCGCCGTCCCTGAGTGAGGCCCTGCCGCCGCGCTCCGTTTGGGTCACGCAGGGCCTGAACACGGTTACCTGCCCCGTCCAGTTTTCCCCTCCAAGCCCCGCCCGTGCTGGTGCCATTACAGGCGGGGGCTACGGAATGGCCTCCGCAACTCCCACGTCGGTAGCGTGTTTGTTGGCTCCGGTTAAGCCGCTGTCCCTACAATTAAGATATGGTGTTTCTGGCCCACTTCCACCATACAGCTGGGCATAAAAGAGAGCATGGACGAGTCCCTGTAGCGGCTGCATTCGAGCCTCTGCTGCAGGAAATTAGGCTCCAGCAGCAGCCCCAAGAACAGCTACATGGTTGGGGTTTTCCCCTCTATAAAGATTTCGAGAAGCCTGCTGGATCAGAAAGGAGGATTTCTTCAATTCGGGACAGAAAGGGAAGCAGGAACATACTGGAACAAGAAGTCCCTCCGTACAGCACTTGGTGCGGTAAGTAGGGTGGCAAGTGGCTGGTTCACACCTACATTGAACTTCAGCTTCCTTTCATAAGGTGATACAGGCCATTAATAAAAGTTTTTAGTGGCAAATGTGATAGATTAGTAGATACACAAAATAGAAATGTTCTAAATTATAGCCTGGGAGCCAAAAGACTGTGGCTACAAGGAAGGTGAAGACTTAAGACAGGGTTGTGACTAGAGACAGATGATTTGCAAATAGGACTACTGAGAGTTAAGGTGCAGCCTAGCACTAGCCTCAGTGGAACCTAAGGTTTTTAAGCTGTGCCTTCGGACAAGCTGTGAACGGACAAGTTGCAGATAAAGCTTCTGTAGCTTGGCAACCTTCCCACCACAGTTTGAGGACCCTTCCACTAACCATTGCAAATAACAGAAGATGGAGCTTGTGGAACTACTGGCCCACAGAGCCCTTGCCAAGTTGGTGGTTAGAGCTGGCAAAGGGTTCAAGATGCTTTTCTCTGACACTTTTCCAGTTTCTGACATACTTTCAGCCAAGGATTTACTACCCCTGTGGTTTACGTATGTAATAACCCCCAGCTGCTCTCTTCCAGGTGCTGGCTCAATCTCCACTTGAATCTGTGCACATTTCCTGAATCCGCACCACCTTTTGGCAAGAGTCCCACAGGTCTGCTGCCTACTCATGAGAAGATGCAGTTCAGCTGCTTGAACAGAGACTTTGGCTTCACCTTCCTGAGGCTCAGACCTAAAGGAAGTTCTTTTCATTCCCTGCCGTTTCCAACCAAGTGCTTTTAAAGACAGAGTAGCATTGCTCTGTAAACAAGATACATCAAGTCAGCAGGTAACTCCCCAGTTACCCAGCAGCAGAATTAACAGCTAAAGGAGAGAAGCATTTGCCTGCTTGTCTTACAGATTTTTCTGAAATATATAATGGTCTTTGTGATGCTGGACTAGAGGGATGCCAACTTTGACTTACTGTAACTTCTCCTCTAAAGGAACCAATAATAATTATGGAAAACTAGAAGCTAGAGTTTTTAAAAAGTGCCTGAATTACTTTTTCAAATCATGTCTAAATTATAAACAAAAGGCCACTTGTCATTAGTACGGGGTTAAGTCATCATCAGGGTAAAACAGAGACAAATTCTGTTCTTAAGACAGGTTTTGATGCATTTCAACTAACATTTGGATCATTCATGCTTAATGTTAATCACAGATAAATGGAGGGCAAGGGGGCAAGCAGTGAGCAGGAAGACATATTGGCAGGCACTCAGCACTAACTTGAGAACTTGGCTATGGAGAAAAAAAATCTAAGCTGGAGTGTACTGGAATTGCTAAGTAGGATGTGAGAACCTGGGGCTTAGAGAGACAGAAAGGATGCTCAAAGTCTGGCCAAAAAAAAAAATAGAGGACTCTCAGGTCAAGTTCGGGGATGCAGGCCAGAACAGATGTCTGTGAGATGTCAGAAATGATGGAGTGGACAGAACTTGCACAGAGGACCTCAGGCCTGGAGCAGCAGCAGGACCCTGGGACCAGGCCAGAAGTACACAGCGAAGGTTGCAGAAAGCACTGGGAACCCAACTGTGTGAAAGCTGGCTTTATTCTGACTGTGATGCCACAAAACCATGCTCCACGTGCTGAACCCATGGTTGCTCCTAGCGGTGCTTCCCGGTACGATTGAAGCGCCTGTACAAGTACCGGATCCTCTTGTTGAGTTTGTGGTAGTCCTCTATAAACATCCGATCTCCCACCACCTGCTTCTTGCGGATGCACCTCTGCAGCTCGTTCCCCCGCCAGCCTCGCAGCCACTTGGGCCCCACGATGAGGTTCTTTGGGTGGATCTGGAAGTCACCTGAGAAGAGAAGGGCAGAGCAGTGGATGAAGCCAGGCCTTGGAAGAGGCAGTTCCCAGGTCGGTCGGCCCCAATTCCCCCTCCCCGCCCCCTCGCTGCTGCAGGAGCTGCTCGCCCGCAGGTGGGCCCAGTCTCCCTCCCCTCCTGCCCGGGGCCACAGCGTGGGGGGGTTGTGTCTTACCCAGGATCCCCACGTTGTCGTAGACCCCGAACAAGGCCCGTTTTTCCGTCCACCGATCCACCTGCTTGGGCTTCGGGGGCTCCTTGATGCGGAGGGGCCGGGTGAGCCCTGCCAGGGGCGAGGAGAGGGGCACGGGGAGGCCGGGCCGCACGGGTCCCCAGCGCGCGCCGCCACCGCTAATGCTCCGCTCGGCCCGGAGCAGGGGCGCGGCCCGGCCCAGCAGGGCTCGGCCCACTGCCCGCACCAGCGCCGCCATTGGGGTGACCCCGCGAGCGGTCCCCCCACCGCCGGGGAAGGAGAAGCGGTTCCGCCGGGCCGGCCGTACTGTGGTCTCGGCCCCGCCCCTTCCGGTCGCTGTGGCCGTCGGGAAACGGAAGGACGAGGGGTGACGTCGCGCTAACGGTCGAAGAGGGAAGGGGAGCTGGTGATTGGGCAAGGCGCTGGCGCGCGGCTCCCTTGCTGGGCCCTGATAGGCCGGAGAAGGAGGCGGGGCGAGCGCGGCCCGCGCGCGCTGTTTTGAGTGCCCGGGCCTAGGCGGGCGGCGGCCCGCGAGGTTGTGTCGGGGGCTATGGCGGCGGCGAAGGAGTTCCACCTGCCCTTCGCCCCCGCCGACCTGCTGCGTGATGGCGGCCCTGGGCGCTATGTGGTGCAGGAGGTACTGCCCGCCTGCGAGCTGCCGCCCGCCCTCACAGGTAAGGCCCCCTCATACCCTTCCCGGCCTGGCCCGCTCCCACTGCCGGCTCACGGCCGTGACCGTTTCCCTGTTTCCCCGCAGCTTTCCGGACCGCCTTCCGGGCGCGGGGCGCCCTGGCAGTGCTGCAGCACTTCGACCCTCTCTACAGCTTGCTCCAGTGAGTACAGAGCAACGACTGCGGAGCCGGGAACAGCGGGAGCGGAGTGGTTGGAGGAGGGTGGCAGAGAGGCTGGTGCGCTCGGGTGCTCCCGCCTCTCTCTGGTTGTGTTTACTGGCTGCTCTCATGCACTGTGCTTGCCCTGCAGCCACTTCCGAACTGTGGGGACTGCTGTCAAGGAGGATGCCCTGGAGCTGATGATGCAGGGTGGGTATCTGTTGTTTCCAGCTGAAGCGGGAGTAATAGAGAGGTTGCTCTCCTTTGACAGCTCAATGATGATATAAAGGCTAATGTGACTCGACCAGCTGGGTTGCACCCTCAGCCCCTTCCAGTCATACGGGTCTGTAATCTTGGTGGACAATGCAGAGCTGTGCGTGTTCGCTGTAAGGGCAGGCCGACAGAAAATCCCCTTCCCCGTGTCCTTGGAAAATACATCTTGGGGATGCATCAGCTCTGAGTGAGTGTTTCTATGAGCTGATGGGGGGCTGTGGGGACAGGACAGGACAGTGATCCGAGGTTTGGGTTGCAGGGGGCAGCCCGTGTTACAGCTGGTGAGATGTGAGCACACGTCTTTGGTAATCTGATGACTGCTCTAAGTCTCCAAAAGAGAGGACAGCAGAGGGGCCTGGCAAGGAGTGGTCATGACTTTCTGCCTCTCTTCAGTGGTGTCCCATCATTCCAATGAACTTTCTGCCATCTTGGGTGATTCTGGGCTGAGCCACGCAGACCGCACTGCTCACCTCAACACTCTCAAGATGAACTGCTATTTGTTGACTGGCTTGGTGGACGCCTTTGAAACGGAAACCTGCAAGAATGGTTTGGTGGTGGTGGATCATGCTGGGAAGGTAGGTGAGGGGACTGGAGGGGGAAACAAGATGATAAAAGTAGAAAACGTAAGCTTGCTGAACTCTGTGGTATCTATCAGATGTTATAGCTGGGTTTATTTAAACATTATGCTGGCTAGAGCAGTGCATAATGTGGAGTACTGGGATTTCTGTGAAACTGTACATGGAAAACAGTTAAAGGGACAATATGTGTCTAAACATTAGCAGGGGCTCAGATGCCTAGGCCTCTCTGTTTCACTCTTCAGCGTTTGGCTCGTATTTTGTGTGCCGATAATTTCACAAGAGTTTTCTTCTGTGGTCAAAGATGACAGTAATGGTCAGTTGATGTAGGCATATTAAGTTTCTCATGCATCTCACTGTATGTCTCTTAATGCTGTAAAATTTAACAGTCATTTTCTTTTTTGAGGGAAGCAGGATCGCGATGGGTTTTTTCTGTTGTCAAGCTGCTAATGTATCGTATTGTGTAATCTCCTTTCTAGAACAAGAAGAACCGTACCAAGATCTCTGGATCCTTGTGGGAAGAAGAGAGGGAGCCACTCTTACGGCTGCTCACACAGCTGCTGCAACTGGATCTCCGTCAACTTTGGAGTGGTTTGGTGGTGGAAGAAGAGTTTGTCAGGTATGGGATAGACTGGCTGTAGAATCATAGATTAGTTTGGGTCAGAAGGGACCTTTAAAGGTCATCTAGTCCAACCCCCCTGCAATGAGCAGGAACATCTTCAACTAGATCAGGTTGCTCAGAGCCCCATCCAGCCTGACCTTGAATGTTTCCAGGGATAGGGCATCTACCACCTCTCTGGGCAACCTGTTCCAGTGTTTCACCACCCTCGTAAAAAATTTCTTCCTTATATGTAGTCTGAATCTACCCTCTTTTAGTTTAAAACCATTACCCCTTGTCCTATCACAACAGGTCCTGCCCCCATCTTTCTTTTAAGTCTACTTTAGGTACTGGAAGGCTGCTATAAGGTCTCCCTGGAGCCTTCTCTTTTTCCAGGCTGAGCAATCCCAACTCTCTCAGCCTGTCTTCATAGGAGGGGTGCTCTGATCATTTTTGTGGCTCTCCTCTGGACTCACTCCAACAGGTCTATGTCTTTCTTGTACTGACGACCCTAGACCTGGATGCAGAACTCCAGGAGGGTCTCACAAGAGCAGAGTAGAAGGGGAGGATCATTCCCCTCGACCTGCTGGTCACACCGCTTTTGATGCAGCCCAGGGTACGGTTGGCTTTCTGGGCTGCGAACACACATTGCCAGCTCACGTTGAGCTTTTCATCCACCAGCACCCCCAAGTCCTTCTCCTCAGGGCTTCTCTTAATCCCTTCATCCCCCAGCCTGTATTCATACCCAACCCATGTGCAGGACCTTGTACTTGCGTTTGTCAAACCTCATGAGGTTCACATGAGCCCACTTCTCAAGCTTGTCCAGGTCCATCTGGATGGTATCCTGTCCCTCAGGCTTGTCTACCACACCACTCAGCTTGGTGTCGTCTGCAAACTTGCTGAGGGTGCACTCAATCCCACTATGTCATTGATGAAGATATTAAACAGTACTGGTCCCAGTACAGACCCCTGAGGGGCACCACTCATCTCTGATCTCCATCTGGACATTGAGCCATTGACCACTACCCTCTGTATATGACCATCCAACCAACGTAGAGGTGGGATGGGTGACAGTGGTTTTCTGGAAGGGAGGGTTAAATGTTAAATCTGCCAGTGAGGTGATGTTACAGCCCTCTGCAGGGTGCAGATCTCTGGGAAACTGAGGAAACCATCTTGAGGCAGAAGGAACATGTTTAGGAACCACTTCCTTTCCTCATGTAGGTGTCTCAAATTCAGATGTTGTTTGATCACTTTTTTAAGGATACTGGAGAATCTCTCTATTTGAGAGAAATGTTTGTCTAGCGCAGTGTGCTAGAATGATGTTGGTGCAAGTTGTGATACTGAGGTTGACTGTCTCTCCTCTGTGGCTTAGCTTAATGACAGGAAGCTGCTACCGTATCCTGGAGAATTCAAGTATCGGTCTCCAGAAGTACCGGGCCACAAGAGAGGCTGTGACACATCTGCTTGCTGCAGCTCTGACTCACTATGATCACATGTTCAGTGAGTTCCTGCTCTTCTGCCCTCTTCCTGAAGCCATTCCCAGTTACTTTCCCTGACCTCTTTCTTCCTGCTCACATGCGAAAGGTGCCACGCTGAAGATCACGCAGATGCTGCAGCACTTTGAACATGTAGCCCCAGTGTTTGCGCAGGCTGTGAGCCTCTGGGTCTCAGAGTATGGTCTGAAAAGCCTGGTGGGTGAATTGCTAAGGTGAGAAAAATACCCCAAGGCTTATCCTTCCATCCCTAGCAGCTCGAGGCACCCTGTTCCTTGTTTCATTCTTTCTTGTGCAGGGAAATCGGACAGAAATGTCCACAGGATCTGGTTCGTGATGCTTCTGGAGTCAAGGGTTATGCTACCTTTATAACTGAACTGGCTGAACAGATTCCAGCTCTGGTGCTATCCAACATGAGTGTTCTCCTGCATCACTTGGATGGGGAGGTACGTTTCCACAGTATTACGTGTCTGGAGAAGTGAAGTGGTGGAGGTGCTGCTATCCTGTTTTTCTGTCTGAAAACAGAACCTTTTTCACAGAGATCAAGTTGCCAAAACTTGTCCTTTGGAATAGGTTCTGCCTTTACCTAATAGATGCAAAGAAAACAGAAACCATGACATCTACTGTCTGACTGTCACTCCCAAACATCAGAGAATGGGAGACTGCTCACTGGTCTGATATCCCAGCTGTCGTCCCTTGTTCTTCAGTATTTAACGAATTTGTCATTGTGTTACCTTTTCTTAAACTGCCCTTAAAAGCCATACATGTTTCTCATAGCATTTTTTGGCTTCTGCGGACCTAGCTGGATAGCAGGATTGGATTACTCTGCCTTGCATGCACAGCCATGCTCACCCAAGGTCTTGGAAGGCCCAAACTCTGGGCCATCCTTCCCCTTGGCATAGCAAGTCACGTGGTTTTGTCTGTTCCTGGTTCAAAAACTCTTCTTTTTGCAGAGTTATATGTTGCGAAATGCCATTCTGGCAGCTATGGCAGAAGTGCTGGTGCAGGTGCTGAATGGTGACCAGCTGGAGGAAGCTGCCCGTGGTACTCGGGACCAGTTCCTGAATATGCTGCAGGCCCACATCTGTGACGTCAATGGCTTTGTGCGCAGCCGCGTGCTGCAGCTTTTCACTCGAATCGTTCGGTGCAAGGTACATCTGTGCTGGGGAGTGGCGTTGCCTCAGTCATCCCTTCCTCTGTTGCATTTTCTAAGGGACTTTCTGTCACCTTGCTCTTTGTTTGCAAAGACTGAAGTTTAACAGAGTAAGGTATTGTCCCTGTATACTGTGGTGTCTGCAATTTCTTTTTCCCAAGAGACCAAAGATCCTGGGGGTGAGGGAGCTGGGGAACAGAAATTAAATGCTACACTTTATTACTGGGACAGACTAGAAGGAAGAGCAGAGCATGCAAGCTCTTTTTGGACATGGGTATGGGAAAACATCACCCTCACTAGGTATACTAAGACTTGACTCAACAGGACCCTGGATATCCTAATCTAAGTTCTTGCTTTCAACAGAGATTGGATCAGAAGATATCCGGAGGTCCCTTCAGACCTAGACTTTTCTATAAATCTATAATCTGTGCCTTTTAGTCCATTAATATGTCTGCAGTAAAATAACTTTTCATGACTCTCTAGGCCTTCTTGATAACTTTGTCTATGCTCTCATTGTGTGCTAGGCCCTGCCTTTGACTCAGTTTCACTCTGTGGTATCGCTGGCTGTTGGGCGTCTCAAAGACAAATCTGTGGTAGTAGTTAAAAATGCGATCCAGCTCCTGGCTGCCTTTTTGTCCAACAATCCCTTCTCCTGCAAGGTAATTCTGAGTAGCGTGGTGGATATGCTAGACATCTGTTTGCAGGGTGAATATCTGCAGCGTGCTACAGCCAGGGCAGCAGCCTTTCTGTGTTTTGTGGGAGGGACAACATAGCCTTTGACTCTGCAGGTGGTTTTCCCAAGTTCAGATCTTGCTTTCTCTGGCTCTTTCCCCGCTTGGTGTAATTGGTAGGTATGCTGAAGGCCAGGGGTGATGTGTTTGATTGTGGAAAAACCTGCAGCAGTTTGATAGGAACACACTGTGGGGTTTCTTTCCTTAAGATCAGAATTAGTCCTTTAGAACATTCTGCACAGAGCTGCAGCTTTTGGTGTTTAGCTGCACCTTCTCCTGAGCTTCTGAGCCTCAGACTGGCAATTTACAGCAGTTCCCATTCTAGGATGATGACCAGAGTCTACTATTCCAGTTTCCAAAAGCAGGGTTATCTGAGGGGATTGACAACTTAAGGCAGGGAGTGGAAGAGAAAGGAAGATAAGTAACATATTTCTTCTTCTCTTCCTGGCATCTTCAGTTAAGCTCTACTGACTTGGCCGAGCCACTGAAGAAAGAGGTGCAGAAGCTGCAAGAAATGAGGGACCGTGACAGATCCACAGCAGGTAATTTCCCTTCCTCTTTCCCCGTACCAGGGCATACCAGGGCTTATTTATTCTTAAATTTGCCCTCAGGTTATGGTGGCTTTTGTCTCAGATCTTACTCATGTGAAATGGTGAGGCCAGATGACTGGGGTTAAACTCGCAACAGTTTTTCATACTGTGGTGTTATAAAAGGACCATATGAATGTCCATATCTAGATCAACAGTCCATTTAGCTAAACATCCTATTTTCAGGGTAACAACTGAAAATACGTATGAACACCCTCCCAGGTTTCCATTTTCAACCATTCAGGGACTGCTTGAGCCATAATTTTGGTTAGATACTAATTTAAACTTGATTAGCCTTGGACTTGATGTTGCCTACAAAACATTAAATAGCAACTGATGGTTCTCTCTTACCTGTCAATATTTTATTTTTTTTTTTTTTACCCTCAGTGGCCTCTCTTTATGCCAAAGAGTTTTTGTCTATTCTTAACTGCAGTCTGGGTGGGATCAGCAATTGGAATAGCCCAGGGAGGGGAACTAGAATTCCTAAGTTCCAGATGAGTTCTCTTCATTCTCTCTGTTGTTTGGTTTGTTGTTGTTTTTTTTTAATAGCTCCAGCAATCACCACAGAGGAAGAATGGGAAGCAATGCTGCCTGAAGTTAGGGCTGCCACACAGCAGCTCTTTCAACCACTGCAGGAAGGGGAAGAGGAGGTGCTGGAAGTTGAGGAAACAGTGGAGAATGCATCGGAGCAAATCACTAGGCTGCTGAGGAAGCTGAATTACAAGTAAGAAGGCTCTGTAGTTTGAGAGAGTGTTTTTCCCAAGGAATATGTCAGTCTCCAGTTCTCTGTTTGAGAAACGTTTGAGCTCCAGGGTAGAGGGATGATTTCCAGTAACATTACTCTGTAGGAAGAGATTGACATGGTGTCTTGGTTTAACCCCAGCTGGCAACTAAGCACCACACAGTGGCTCATTCTCTCCCTCCCCGTGGGATGAGGGAGAGAATCAGAAGGGTAAAGGGGCCCAAGATGCTGGCAGGAGCTGCTTTTCCAGGTGTTCAGGGCAAAGTTGGATGGTTTCCCTCGTGTTCTGCCCTAAGGGGTTGCTGATGTTCTTCTCTTGGGCAATATCATTGTACAGGAGTGCAGCCCGCCTTACGCAGAAGGCCCTGTGTCGCTTCCAGGGGAAGGAACCCTTCAGTGGCCCTACAGAGGAAAATGAGGAGGCAACAATCCTAGGTGTTCTGAAGAGACTTTACACAGGTAACTATTTCCGATCACTCTGTCTCTTCCCTAAGTCCGAGTTGATGTTAGAGCTAGACCAAAACCCTCTGGAATGCCCTGTCCTTCCTTCTGACCTGTGGGGCTCAGTCCGTGTATACTTGACAGCTCATAGAGCTGCATCATCTCTGGATCATTCACTCGTCTAGTGGCCTGACATTTTGGCTGGATCACAGCAGTCCTGTTATTTAATTTCTGGTTGGAATAGCTCCATGTTCCCACTAGAAGTGAATTTCTGATGCTTTAACTCACATAATATCCACTGAGAGGAGCAAAGCCAGTGTTATTCACTCACACCCTTCTGTCCTGTCTGAATTTGTAAGGAGTTCTGCTTCCTGAACAGGTGGTGGCATATAATGCCACCCTAGAGGCCTTGACCAAGTATCTGCTTCAAGCAAAGTCTGCTTATCTGGGGCTCAAGCCTTTGGGCATATTTTTAAGACTTCACGTGCTTTATCTTTGGTGTTTGTTTCAGAGTAAGATTTCCTAGCCAATCCGCTTGAGCTCATTTCTATCAAAAGGCTACCATCTAAATAATTTAATCTTCTTAACTTTGTCAACTCTCCACACTTGCACAAACTTTGCTAGAGAGTAGTAGTATTTGCTTCCTTCCTACTCTGCCCTGATTCCCTTTAAGGGCCTCATCCATCTTTGGGGAGCTGTCAAGTTCAGATTAACCCCTTCAGCATTTTAATGGAGTTTAAACGGTCCCAACTGGACCATGCCTTTCTCCACCCCTGTATTAAGTTGGCGTTTCTGTGGTGCATCACACTGTAGTACTGGAACTTGCTCTACAGCATGTTGAGATTTTGTCTTTGTAACTAAGTCTGATGGCAGAATTTGGATTTCTGTGAAAGTCTGGCTCTTGGAAGGTGTCACTATGGGCTGGAGAGAGAAAGAGAAGGGTTAAAATGTCCTGAACCATGCCTGTTTCTCTTGTACCTTCAATACTGCTTACAATCAAGTGTTTGTGCTGTGCAGGTTCATGCCCAGATGAAAACAGTGAGGATCCTCCACATAGCAACAGTAGTCTTAAGACTCAAGAAGTTGTAGCAGAAGAGCAGTCTCAAACAGAGCTGGTCAAACAGGAGATGTTGGTGCAGTACCTGCAAGATGCTTACAACTTCTCAGTGAAAATCACAGAAGCCCTGAGCCTGATCAGCAAGATGATGTATGAAAACTGTACCTCAGGTATGTGAAATAGCCAGGGGGCCCTTTCTTCCCCGTTCAGCATTTCCTGATATTTCCTTTTGCTAAAGAGGAGACGTGGGAGTGCTGGAGCTCCAGGGGAAGGGGAAAAGGTTGGAGGGGCTGCTCTTCACTGAGCAGATGTCACAGGCACTTCCAGGATGTTGGAACAGCAAGCACCATCGAAATGGGTGTCATGAAGAGGTTGTGTTAGGGCATGAATGAGCTTTTTAGGAATACATCTTTTAAATATCAAGGTTGAAAATGTTTTTAAAAGCCAGGTGACCAAAATGACTTAATTTGTGGAGGCTCCCCCCATCCTGTGGGAGGGGATGTGTGTTCATCATCTCAGCTGAGGTTCTTCCAAAGTAAGCATGGCCAATGAAGCTGGGTTCCATTACCTGCTCAGCGCCCTGATGCAGCTTCAGATGTTATGCTGGCCGGAAGAGGGGAACTGAGCAGCTTGTCTTGTCTGCCTCACCTTTCCTTAAGCTTTATTCCCTAGCTAATAGTGATCTTGATCAACAGTTTCTATGGCCTGGTCCTTTTCAGTACTGTAAAGGTGGTAATGAGTAGGCCTTTGAGTTAATTCAGCTATTAATATTCAATATTAGAACTACTGTAACCAGTTAGACTTTTTTAAGTGCTTATCATGAATCAGCACCCCTGAGCACAGCTCCCTCCTCTCCCATCCACCCTGGCACATGCACTTGCCAGCTACTCCTCCCATAGTTCTGGGGTACACCACAGTGTCCCAGCTTCACGCAAACACTTCTGAAGCTTCATCTGTATTGAGAACTTGTATGTTACCTGTAATAAGCATGTGGGCTTCCCCAGCAAGGTTTGGATGTCACAAGCTGTTTACACACACAAAAATGAACTCCTGAGTTCAGTGTCTTTACAAGACATTTGAAGTTCAAGGCCGAGAGGGTGCCCCTCACCTGATACTTAAACACCTGGGGTTTCATGTTTTGTTCTGTTTTTTTATATATATAGCTGCACAGATTTTAGTAACTTTCCACCTCCCTGTTGCCCTATGCTGTAGCATAAGGAAGGCAAGTTGGGTGTCTGGACAGCTGAGACATTTTGAGACATTGTCTCCATTTGGAGACAGTCTGCTGCTGAGTGAGGGGGTGGTCTTAAGGGCTGCGTGTGCTCAGATTTAGGTTCTTCTAATTAAAGATTTAAGATTTAAATATTTAATTTTATTTTTTCTATTGCAAATATGTATCTTTTAGTGTGACTGGGGGCAGTGTAAGCATACCAGCTTGTCTGATGGGGGATCTTTATTCAGATTTATAAGTTGGGGCTTATACTGGTTAAACTCCCGCTTAACCAGAGGTCAGACTCTATGAACTGTTCATTGTACAGTCTCTAATCATTATTGTGGCTGTCTTGTGAATGGTCTCCAACTTAATGTTTTTTCTTGTCTTATGAGCAGAAGACTGGGCAGTATATTTCAGCACTAGTCAAGCTGGAATCAAAGACATTATTCCTTACCTCGTTTATACATCAGATAGCTTAGTTCCTCTGGTTACAGCATCACACTGGGACTTATGTGCAGCTGCTCTTGTCCGCTGTAACCACGAGATCTTTCTTTTCCAAAGCTATTGTTTCCCAGAAGAGCATTTTGTTTTTTCTCAGAAGAGCACAGAGGCCATGTCTCCTAAATGTATCATGTTAGATTTAGCTGTAGTAATGTTAACCTGTGTCTGTTTCCTCCAGAACATCTACATCTTTGTACTAGTGACCTCATTCTGACTTGAGCCCTCTGTAGACAGTAGCAGTGATCTTAGATGATTATAGGGCTTGCTGTGAGAGCAGTACACCTATGAATTTGTTTTAATGGCCTCACTAATGAGGACAAGCAAAGAACTGCACTAACACATCTGTTCTCTCTGCAGTGGTGCAGGAAGCCATTGAGTTCTTTGTGACAGTCTCGCAGTTTGGTGTGCCCCAGGCACTGCTTGGAGTCCGCAGGATGCTCCCCCTCATATGGTCAAAAGAGCCTGGTATTAAGGAGGCCGTGCTGAATGCCTACAGGAGGCTCTATCTGAGCCCCAGCGGGGATTCGGAGAGGTATGGGCCTTCCTAATCAGAAGGGGTTTTTGGTTTTGGTTTGGGGTTTTTTTTTTCACTCCTCTGTTTCTTCTTTTGGGGATCTGTTGGAAATGGGTCATGGACAGGAAGAGAAATCAAAATTGCCACGCTTCCGGCTGAGCTGAAACGTAAGGTTTGTGGCTACTAGTAAAGATGCTTTCTGTTTGAGCTGTTACCAACACTTGTGCAGTTCCAAGATGTTTTTACATATAAGTGAGTATCCTGGTCATCCTATGGGACCTACTGCTGAGCGTCTGCTCTTAGTTTGTCATTGTGTTCAGATGTAGGAAATTCATGCAGCAAAACTCCATGTGAGATCTTATGGAAGGAAAAGCTGAGAATTATTTGAAATAAAACTGGTATCAGGCACTCACACTTAACTTTCTCATAAATTTCACTGTCATACAAAGCACCTGCACCAAGATACGTGTGCCCAAATGATCTGGGTAGGGTCCCTCTGTGATAGGGAACAAGGGATGTCAGTTATGAATGTTCATCGTGTCAGTGGGGTTTTTGATTTGCAACAATGAACTGGGTTTTTTTGGATGGCTATTTCAACCCCTTTGGGAGTCAACTGTTGTTATGGAGTCATCCCATGTCTAAGAACCTTGCATACTTTACCCTCTGTGGGAAAAATTGTTGCCCAATGTCTATTCCCTCACTTTGGGTTTCTTATGGCTGTAGTTGCTCATCCTGTTGGGATAGTAAGAGGAATGGTATACAGTGTGGTCTGAAGTAGGAGGTATCTTTCTGTTACCAGAGCTCAGGTTTTTTTGCTGACATGTAATGCATGCTGTGACCTTATCTGAGTGTAGGCATTATGCTTCTGATTTAAACAACACATTCCTCAGTGTTTACTGGTTTTCTTACTGTCAGTTGTATCCTTGATTTTTCAATATACACTGTTTCTTTTTCCCTCATGCTATACAAGGTTAGTTATTATTATTATCATTTGGGTGCTTTTACACACATTTCTATTTGTATTTCATTTAGACCAATCTTAAATCTTTTTGTAACAAACTTCCACATGTGGCAGATGAGAGGATGTTAATAGAGTCTTTGTTGCTGATCCTTATTGAGGATTTGGAGGTGGGAGCTGGGTACCACTTAGATGCTTGTGTCTTCCACACTAAAGAGGAGCTGTGTCTCCTCTCTACTGTGGCACTTGCTCGTTTTTTCTTAGCACTTGCTGACATGTAAATCCTATTGGATACACATTTACTAAGATAAATGTGATCCCTGGTGAGATGCACCATACCTCACCCTCATTTGTACTGTCAGGGCAATAAAAAGCACCCACTGCTTCTTATTTCTTCTTGATAGTATTGCTGGGAGATAAGTCTTCTGCAGTTTGAGCTCTGGCCTTATTTGTTCATAGAAAGGTTTCCAGTTCCTTGTGCTGTATGGAAGAGGACTTTGACTTGTGGTTGAGAGCAAATTGGGAAGTGGCTGGCGAGTGCCTCTTGGGTCTTTGAGTTCCAGGAGGAGCAGCAGTGCACAAGGCAGTAGACTTTTGAGCCCATGTCATGGCTCATTGGCACTTGAGTGGGGTGACTTGGAGAACCCCAGCTTGCGGAGGGGGAAGTTTTCCTGTCCCTAGGGATCAGCTCTGTTATCTAATAGGTGTCCTCAGCTCTCTGAATCGGAGAGTAATTGTGATAGTTGCTTTTTCTTTACCTTTTAAATTTTTTAAAATTATTTTATTTTTCCTCCTTCAAAGGGCCAGGGCCCAAGGCCTGGTGCATTCTCTCTCTCTCATCATGGTGGATGCATCGCTAGGAACGATACAGTGCTTAGAAGAAATAGTGAGTATTGCCTTGCCTTGGTTTGGATTGTATTTGTCATCTTAGACATCTGTTACATTAAAATGGTAGTCATTGCAGTTAATGTCTTTGTTGGTTTGAAGTCTATCCTCCTCTGCCTCTTCCTACTTGTTTTATTGCATTTCTTTTCCAGATCTCAGAGTTTGTGCAGAAAGATGAAATAAAGCCTGCTGTGATCCAGCTGCTTTGGGAGCGATTCACGGAAAAATCTCAGTGCTCATCACTAGAACAACGTGCTGCTGTGATGCTGCTGGGGATGATGGCAAGGTGAGCCCAAGGGCCTGGTCTAATCCTGTGAGTGGGAGGATGTATGGGGAGTTGATTTCTGTCAAAGAACTGTGGGTGCTGCATCAGCTGACCCTTTATTCTGCAGCTTCAAAAATAGTAACCACGTCATGGAGTAACGAAGCCTGAAATTAAATATAGTTGGTGCTGGGTCCCACCAGCACGGTCTCTGAATGAGTATGACAACGTTGCTTTCTTTGTGTTCTGAATATCCATCCCTTCTCAGACTTTACAGTGTCACAGCTCTGCAGCTTCATCTGTGTTTGGATAAGAACAGCAAGAAGCTGCTGACTAGAGATGTCTGGAGCCTTTAGCGTGGAGGGAAATGAATCTGCTTCCCTTTCTGGGGGCAAAGAGTGTAATTGTACTATAAGGTTTTAATTTCCTAAGTTCCCAGCCCAGTAACCCTTTGGCATTTAGCTTATCTGCTGATTTCTTTTTGCTCTTTCTACTTCAGTCCTTCATCAGTCAAAAACAGGCCTGCGTATAATAATGATCTTAAAATTCTTGGCTCTAGAGTTGGAGCCATTTCTGGAGCTTGCAGCCAGTTCTGCAATTTGAGTATTAGATATTCCTTCCAAGGTATTTCTACCACCTCATCCCACTTGCTTGCGGCAGAATTGTAGGCATTGTTTCAAAATTAATATCCTTCCCTAAAATAATTGGATTTAAAGAAAACTGTAGGTTTCCGGGGTATCCCATGAGATCCTGTGTTGAGTCCATGGGTTAGAAATAAGAACAGCATTGCTTTCTTCACAGATCTGCTAAGGGATGTGATTTTATTTTTGTCTTATAAATGCCCGTTATAAGCTTTTTAGATGCTCTTTTAAAATAAATTACATCCTGTTCTTGCCGTCTTCACTCAGTTAATTGTATATTCCTCAGACCAGGCCTGCATAATTCTACCTTTCAGAGGTAGAAAGGGAGTGAGGTGGTGTTGGTTTGTTTCCTACAGTAGGGGAGGAAGTGTCACACACCACCAGTTCTGAGCTGCTGGACTCTTTTCTGGTTTGCAACATTTTTCTTTGCCTTACCCTTTTAAGTTTTGGTCCTTTCTGATAAGAAAGAAGAGTCAAGAATCCTCCTTCTTTACAAAGAGATAGTGTGCCCAGGGTTGTTCACTTTGGAGAACCTCATCTCTTAGTGGAGTGTGGATTATACTGGCTTCTGTGGAATATTGCTTGCTGCTCCTGTAGCTGTATCTTGAGTCATTGGATGGATTTTTATTTTTTTTCCCTTCTTACTCAAACCACTGCCTTCTGCAAGGCACAAGGAGTATTTCTATTGGTTATCCATACTTCAGTAAACTTTCAGCAGCAACTGAAATATCATCTCCTATCCATTCCATTCCACAGAGGGAAGCCAGAGATCATAGGTAGCAACCTGGACATCTTGGTGACAGTGGGGCTGTCTGAGAAGGTATGTGAAGACTATCGCCTGGCTCAAGAAGTATGCAATGCGATCTCCAAACTTGCCAGTAACCCTAAGGTAAGACTCTTAGCTTGTTCTTGAGGTTATCCAGAAACAGAGTTATCCAGAAACCGACTGAGTTATCAGGAAATGGTTTGTATTGAGAAGGGAGAGAAATTATTAAGTTTTTCCTGATTTTGAAACTAAGGTTGAGACCATTCAGCAGCACTGTCTGGAAAGATTAGCACACATCAGTGAACATGTAATAAAAGAATTTTCATTAGGCAACAGGCTGAATTCAATTAGTAAAGAGTTCAGTGCACAAGAAAATCTGTTTTTCTTTCAATTCTCTTCCTCAGACTCCCAGTTCTAAGCTGATTTGTGTTTCTTCAGCCATGAAGCCTTTCCTCTACTGATGTTTTCTGGTGGTGTGATTCTTTTGCCCTCCCTATTAATTGATATTTGGGAGTTGTCAGCTGTACAGCTGAATACAAAACACAAAACGTTTTCAAACTTGCCCATGTTGTACTTCCAACAACGTGATGGTTGATGGCTGCTTTGTCTGGGGAACAATTTATACTTTTTTTCATGCACTCAGGAAAAAAAAAAACCCACCTCTTTGTTTTTTTGACTTAGGCATTTAGTGCATTTTAGTTCAGGAGTTCCAGCATAAAAGCAGCCCTCCTTCACACAGCACCATCATTCTGCATTGGCCCCTTCTGCTGGGGATGTTACTGCAGGGTCTTCGTGAATTAATGTGCATTACAACATTCTTAAATGTTCTGAAGACGGTTGTAATTCAATTTTAGGTTGACTTAACTCTGCAGTTGAGTTTGTATGTGAGAAGGGACACTGAACTGCAGATACTTGAATGACTGTGGTAGCTCTTCCTTCCCCTCCTCCCCACAACCAGAAATTGAGCACAGAGAGTAGGATTGTAGTGAATTGAGAAATTTTGTTTCCAGCTACAGAAAGCTGGTAAATGCTCAAGCAGTAGCTTGTTTTGGTCAAGTATATCCTGATCAGGCAGCCACAGACGTGCTGGGATATCTCAGGCATCATCATACTTTGTTTAGTAGTTCTCTGGGTTACCTTATTCCCAACCTAAAATGTGGTGGGACTGATACAGAGCATATGCAACAGCTTAAGTGTGAGGTGGTGTTGGATCCAGAGCTATCCTCTGTTATTTCTACTGATGACATTTTGCCTTTAAACAAAACCTCATGGTTCTGGAGTACCCATAGGCAAGGGCATCTAGTTGACTACTATTGATAACTCTGGAGATGCTCTAAAGGTCTCCTTCCTCATTCATTTTGGAATGAGTAAATAATACCAGATTTAAAAGGAGTCATTTTGAGATTTCAAGAGTTAATTTGATTTAAGGTGAAATAGTGGAACTGTCTGGGTTGGCCTGGGATCATCATTTGGCCAAGTTTTAAATCCACCCAGTGCTGTCACCATGCCTTCAGAAGTGACAGTAATGTCCCTGCTGTGTGTTTAGTTGCAGAGCAGTACTGGATGTCCCTGCCATGGGCTTAGCATGGGTTTGACTAGCATTGTGCACATAGCAAGGTTAAGTACTGGGAAGGGCATGCAGGGATTGCTTATGTGCAAAGAGTAACTCATCTGTTCTCTCTGCAGCCAGCACTGGAAAAGAACAACACACCTTTTCGACTGCCACAGGACCACATGCTCTTTGGGTGCCTGAGTGAGACTGTGAGTAAAGGTGAGCTCAAGTCAGCAGTAGGTTTGGAGGAGATGGAGTTGGGCTGTGAGACAGCCTGTGGTGTTGCTGGTATGTGTGGTACATGGCTCCCTCTTCTCATCAGGCTTTGCCCAGCCAAGTGGTCACTGGATCCCCTTCATGGAGGCAGCGGTAATGCTCATCTACCAGCTAGCAGAAGGACCAGAGGAGATATGTGCTCACATCCTGCAGATGTGCAGTCAGCAGGTGCTGGACAAGCTGCAGGAGGCTGATGGGCAGAAAGCTGGTGAGGAAGAAAGCTGGCAAAGGAAATCTGTACCTGTGATTTCTAGTGCTGCAATTGGGTGGCCTAGAGCAACTGCAGGAGGAGAACAGAGTTGAGGGGCTAGTGGAGGTGTTGGCGTGGAAGGGTGCGAGTGCTGTGAAGGAGTCTGTGAAGTGTGGAGATGGGTTATACAGTGAGACTGGGCAGTAACTGATGGGGGAAGAGGTCTAGATCAACACTGAACCATAGTAATTTTTCTCCACTAGATGCAGGGGATTCTCCCAGCAGAATCTCTGATGGTGCTACCAGTCTCCCCACATTCCTGCTGATGCACCTGGTGTCCCTTGTGGGACAGGTGGCACTGCAGCAGGTAGCATATTTGGAAGTGTCAGTGAGTGCTGAGCTACGCAGACGCCGCATCCTCAGAGAGGAGGAGAAAACCAAGAAGCGTTCTGACAGCAGTGCGAAGAAGCAGAGACCCCAGGTGAGAACTGAGGATTTTTTTCCTGTGGAAAGCTCTTCAAGCATCCCAGTTACTGCCACAGCAAACTTCTGGAAAATGCACTCCCGAGGATGCATGAGGTTCAGGGTAATGCACACTTTGGGAATAGAAATGGACGTGTGTTGGTCAGGATTGACAGGGAGAGCTGAGGTCCTTGAATGACCCTGTTCAATAAAATTCTCACTGTTCTTGAGTTTTGGACAGGCAGAGGGGAGGGAATGAAGGGTGATGTCCTGGCCATGCTTATCTTCCTGCTTCAGGCAAACATTTCCTTTCCACTCATCGCCTCCTTTTTTACCAGTGCAATCTTTAGCAATTGCTGCTAGTGGTGAAGAACACCCATTTGTGTCCTGAGTTTTGCAAAATGGCTTCTGGAACTTTGGTCCATAGGGCTTGAGGGTCCTATCCTCTCTCAGGTAATAATGATGAAAGTTTAATAGTAACCTTCTTAATGGGATCTGTATGATAGAAATACCCTGTTTGGTTAGATCTACCTCAGAATGTTTTCCAGAGTGTAGTGAGGCTGACTTTCTTGGGAAAGAATTGAGAAAAAAGTTGTGTGCCCCTAGGTATCCAGTCTCTGTTAGATGCCGATACTGCTATGTCCAGAGACATCTGTAGTTCATTTCCTCATCCACCCTGCTTATCAGTTGTCACTACTATTTCCCACACAGGAGGAGGTTACTATGAGATTTTCCAAGAAGCAGCAGTTAGATGCAGATTTGGTCTCTGTGCAATGCCCACGTCTCTCTTCTTCCCTTGTGTTGCTTTTGCCTTGCTATAAGGTTTCCCATAATCTCGCTCACAAGACTAGCAATTCAGAGGCTGCTTTGAACTTCTTGCTTTTAGGATTCACTTGTCCCTTAAGTTGTGCTGGACTCGGGCATTGATGGCAGATGTGTCCTGTGTCTCAGCTTAGTAGCTTCAGTAGCTTAGGCTTTCTTTTCATTGGTGTTCTGTGGCACATGGACTGGCAAATCCTGGACTACCCTTCACAGCTTCATTGAGTTCTCAGGGTAAAAGTGGGTTGTAAAACTGTCAGTCTGTTGTTCTCAACTCTAGTCATGCTGCTGGTAACATACGTGTACCTCTTGCCCGAGAGAAGAGCGCTTTGTGAAGGGTTATTGTTGCCGTTCATCTTTTTCACAGTCTTCCTCTCTGCACAGAGCACAGGAAATGAGACCACTATGGAAGAAGAGCTGGGCCTCGTGGGAGCCTCAGCTGATGACACCGAGGCTGAGCTCATCCGCAGTATTTGTGAGACAGAACTTCTAGATGGTAAGTGTGGCTGCCATCAAGGAGCGCTTGGCTCCATCTGCCTGTGTAAAAGAACAGGTACGGTGGGTAACAGAAGGAGGAAAGCTGTTTCCTTCAGAAGGAAACACTCTTTTTTGTCCAATGTCAGTTTCTATGTAGGCTTTGCTCTGCCTCTCTGGAGGTGGTTTTTCAACAGTGAAAGTGAGTCAACCAGTTTCTGTAGTCTGCAGGAGTTCTGGGATAAATTGAGTAACTCTTCTTAAAGGGATGCACAAATAGTGCTCTCATGCTTACGGTCTTTATCTCCACTCTCTAGGAAAGCACCTGTTCTCTGCCTTTGTTCCACTGGTGCTCAAGATCTGCAACAACCCTGGGCTCTACAGTGATTCAGCACTCTCGGCTGCTGCAGCCCTGACTCTTGGCAAAGTCTGCATGATCAGGTAATACCTAGCTGTGCTGGTGTTGTCTTCCCAGCCTTCCTAGTACTAAAGCACAAGCAAATATTGCAACTCCTTTCCCATGGAGAGAGCAAACACAAAAAAGCGTTCATAGATTTTGGGTTGTTGTTTTTTGTGGGTGGTTTTTGTTTGGTTTTTTTGTCTCCCACTGCTCTGAGAGATGGAATTTTGGTATCTATGCCTTCTTTTCTGTACCCTATCTCATCAGCTCTGAGTTCTGTGACTCCCACTTGCGCCTGCTCTTCACTATGATGGAGAAGTCCACTCTGCCCGGTGTGAGATCCAACCTCATTATTGCAGCAGGAGATCTGGCCATCCGTTTCCCCAACCTGGTGGAGCCTTGGACGTCACATCTGTATGCCAGGTAATGCTACACTCATTGCTGAGAGACCACAAGTGATGAGAACTCTGTGGAAGGGTGACACTGGGCCTCCGGAAGGTGAGAATGACCCGGGAAAAGAAATTTGAAGGTGTCAGTGTAGGGAGATAACAGACCTGGCCTGTGGAGTAAGCTGTCATGGGTATCAGTAACTTAGACATACTCAGCTGCTGTCTGTGGTAACTATATACTTCTGTCAGGTTGCGGGACCCCTGCCCAAGCGTGAGGCAGACGGCTGGACTGGTGATGACTCACCTCATCCTCAAAGACATGGTAAAAGTGAAGGGCCAAGTGAGCGAAATGGCAACTCTGCTTGTAGACCCAGAGGAGGCAATCATGGGAGTGGCTCAGAACTTTTTCAGTGAACTCTCCAACAAGGCAAGTGGATGCTCAGGGACCTTAGCTCACAAGAGTGGGGAAGGGCTGGTGGAGGCTGGGTCAATGACACAAGAGTTGAGTCCTAGAGAAGATGTGGAGCAACTGTGTCTCCCTCTTTGTTGCCTAAATGAGGGTAGATAAAAGAAATTTTGCAACATGGGGTTCATTTCAACCCTGATGCTGCTGAATTTAACCTCATCCATTCACATTGGAAAGCAGGCTCCAAACCAGTGCCTTGAAGCTGCAGTGATACTGGGCTTTACTATCTTGGCTTGCTCTGTTAAAAGCAGAGCTGGCCACCTGACTGCACTGACTTCCTATCTGCAGCGTCTATGATAAAACCATGAAAAAGCAGTGGGAAAAGGAACCTGGATTGGGCCTCTTCAGGCAAGATGGGACGCAGTTCCTTGAGCTGAACTGCTGTGTAAGTTTCCTTTATCAGGAAGCTTTTGTGTGGGGTTGTGACAAGGTTGGAAAGCAAAGAAACTGCATCCAAGACTGCTAAAGAGCAGATCTGTTGCAAACCAAGGGTTGCAGTTGTTGTTAGCTTGGTGGTTGGTTGGGTTTTCCCAACAGTTTGGCTGGCTGTGTACAGCTCGTTTCAAAAAGCTGATGTTTTCAGTCAGTAGATTTGGGGTGGGGAGAAAGGAGGTAATTTTAAGTGGGCAGCTTATTTGGCTTGACTTGAGCTATCCTTCATAATTGTGTATCTCATGTAGAACCTTGTATTCTGCACAGGGTAATGCCATCTATAACCTGCTTCCAGACATAATCAGTCGTCTTTCAGATCCTAACTGCGGCGTAGAGGAGGAATCCTTCCACACTATCATGAGGTATTCTGGTGTTCAAGAAATCTTTTTTGACCAGGACTACGTTTACGCAAAGGAGGTGCCAGATCCAGGGAAGAGAAACGACAGTGACATATACAAAATGCTTTTTCAGTTCTCCTTGATCGGACTCTTTCAGTCTGTATCTGAAATGGAGTCATGCTGAGGGGAATCAGTTCTAAAGCCACATAGCTGGGGGTGAGCAGAGACTCCACAAAGAGTTTCCACTAGCTCATCCAAAATGACTTTCCCTCTAGAAAAGGAAAACAGTTGGGTTTATGCATGGGAATGTGGGTATGCAATATTAGGAGAACACAACAGATTTTAAAGACTTTGCTGCCTTTGTCATTTTGGTGGCCTAGTGGACTTTTGTAAGCAATTTTAGTTAAGCTGTAGTTAAGATAACAGATTTGGGGTTTTGGGGTTTTTTTTGTTGGGGTTTTTTTTGGTCCCCAAGAACGCCTTACTCCATAGCAGAGACACATATTGGAATATTTCAGTCTGAGGGTATTGGTTGCTCATAGACAGCACAAAGAATGTCTTTAGTGGTAAATTACAGAAATTTTCCTCTTGTATCTGAAACTTAACTACATGAGGGTTTTTCTGAGCTGCCTGAATCCACATGGATTCAGAGGGGAGTGTTGGACAAAACAAAAGTATTGCTGTTGCTGAAGAGAACAACAATAAAATCTCCAGTGATTTTTTTTCAACTAGTCTTTCTGTCCACGAGACTCCAGTGCATTTAGGAAAAGGGATGGAATTTTGGACAGGTAGGAATTGCAAGGCACAGAAAAGGTCTATTAGTGAGGCTGAAATTGAGACTGAAAATAATTTATGGCTGCAAAAATATATGGATGTTTTGCTTCAGCTTTCAGTAAGGAGAGTAATATGAAATAATAGGAAATACAGCATGTGGCTACTGACAGCATATGTAGAAGGGGAAGTTTGTGTCTAAAGTGGAAGCAAGCCATCACAGAGAAACAAGGCACGTATAAAAAGAATGGGACATAATTCTGGAGTTTTCACTACAATTTTTAATAACTGTCAAACTGGAGGTGTTGCCACATACCTAGAGAATAAGTATAGCACTTGCATTAAAGCGTGGTTAGTGTGGTTAAGACAGCTATAGATGGACTTTTCTAACTTACAGCAACATACAGGGAGAGAACTGGAGGTGCCTGGCAAATAAGAGAAAATGCAGTATTGATTTTAACAAAGTAGACGGGTATCAAATTAGTCTAAAGCTAATTAATTTTAAAGAAGACTTGATCATCAGTTAGCACACCACATCATATCCCTTAAATGGGGAAAAAAGGGAATAATAGTTGAAACTGAACCATTTTCCCATATGACATGCTTACATTGTGGAGAGGATCTGGTTTAACTCAGAAAGCATGGTGGACAAAAGCACAGGCTAGGAAGGAAGCGCAGTGTCTTATGCTCCAGGGATACTTGCCAGACTGGAGAACAGAAAAATGTAAGAAAGATAGGGATAGTGGGGGGAGCATCACTGTTAAGGGACTAACCCGTGCACAATGAAAGGGTTACGGTAATAACTGAGGTGAAAACTAGCAGAACAGTGTAAGGTTGAATGTTTAGAAATTTTTTAACCTCTGCTGTAAAGCTATGGCTAAGTTAAAGATGCATTCCACTTGCTATTTTAGCAGTCAGGTTATTTCTGTTTATGTAGAGGGAAGCATTGGTAGTGCTGGTGAGACCTTGCCTGGAATGCCGCCACGGTTCTGGTCACTTGAAGTTGAAAAAAGATGAACTGATGCTGGAACAGATGCAAAGGGAGGACTGTTGAGGATACAGTCTTTTATCTTAGAAAAGAAGCTTGGTGTGGTGGTTGTAGACATAACAAAAGACCAAACAAGGATGTGCTTAGAGCAGTTATATCAAGGTCAGTGGCAACCTGACTGAGCTTAAGTTAGCAGAAACGTTGGTTCAAGAAGAAGGGAGGAAGGGAGGCCAGCAGGACCACCTTAATAAATACAAGTTATTCCGTGATATCTATGAGGACATCATGCAAAATGCAAATGTACTTAACTGTGCTCAAGTCCATGTCTCCCTCTTCCTCAAGAAGCGAAGAAAAATGTGGGATCAGGTTAGCATTTAAGTTCTGTTAGGCTCTGTTCCCCCTTCAGTGTACAGTAACACTCACTTTTGCATTGATCCAAAATACAGCAACACACCTTCAGCAAACTGATAATGAAAAAAAGTCACAGGAACTGTTTTGAGGGGAATAAAAAATACTGCATGCCTCCCTTCTCCCCTCAAGGTCTGCTTGTCAGACATACTAGTCTGCCAGAGTAACTTGTGAAGTGAGGAGATAGCCTGGAGGTGTTGTATGCTCTTAAAACTGGATGGAAGGAGCTGATCAGAAGTCGACACTTCAGCTTTCTCAGCGTCCCTCCTACCTCAGACCCTGCACAGATACTAGCACTTCTCACTCCAGACCTGCAAGGATCTTTGCTTTAGCTGGATTTCTTAGTTTCACCCTAGGCAGGTGCTATTATGCAAACATGCAGTTTTAATTATATGTTATGTCATAGCAGCTGTCCCCCAACAGGGACTGTGATTACTCTTTGAAATTATATATATGCTTATAGCTTCTCCTGAACCAAGTCTGAGGCATGCAGAGCTCTCTTGTCTTCTTTTGAAGGACCACCCAGCTGATCGCTGGATAGGATAGCTGCAAGCATCCCATGGTGTAGGCAGAAATGGGGTTTCCTCTCTGGGCTCTCAACTTTGCCCTTTTTTTTTTTTCCTTTGCAGACATCTCTTCTCATATATTACAAAAGACAAACAGACAGAGAGCTTGGTGGAGAAACTTTGTCAGCGGTTCCGGACTGCCAGGTGGGTTGTAATCCTAATTTTCCTGACAAGCAAGTCTGCTTCTGAGGAATTGTTACAAGAAACTAGCTTGGTTTTAACAGGTTCACATCATATTCTTCATGTGGCAAAGTGACAAATGCTGACATAACTTGGATTATGTCCCTCTTTCTTTCTTTCTTTTTCTATCTTCCTCCTAAAAATACATGAATAGATATAAATTAAGGCTTCTGGTCTTATTACATTGCGATGGCCCCTCTCCCTTTCCTCATTTCTTAGGGAAAAGGTTTGTGACAATTTAGATCTGCATTACAGCTGAGCAAGGAGATGCCTCACGTGTGATTTTTACGCACATTTGTGGTCCTTCTCCACAGGCTATTTATTCCCTTGCATCTTGGCTAAGAAATCAGTGTGCTCAATTGAGAAGCTGGGATCTCCCCAGCAGTCCTGCCTGGGGTGATCTCACCTACCTAGTTGCCTTGTTCTGTGTGCACGGGCTGCGCAGTACTAACTCTATGCCTGGGACTCTGTTTTCTTATTTGAGGGCTTGTGCCACTATACATTTATGTCTTTGCTCTGCTCTGTCTGCAAGGTGTACCTGCCTTGGTCATGGTGCTGATTATGGAGTATATATTGCTGGGCCCATCACATGAATCTGGGATATCATTTTGCTTCCTGGCTTTTGGGGGTTTTTGTTGTTGCTCCTTTTCCCAAGCTGTAACTCCACTGATACAGATGTACTTTTTTTTTTTAATATCCAAGAAGATAGTAGAAATTTACCTGCCTCATTCATGTACTTTCAGTGGTATCTTCATTTTTACCTTCCACTGGATTTGGTGCACCCTGCCTTCCTCCATTCCTGTGGTTTTCCTTCTCCATTGTTGTGGCTTTGCCCTTGAGGTTTAAGCTGTGTCTGCTTATCTTGGCCATTTGTACACAGTGCCTGGGCATGTGACCTGCTCAGCTGCCTTGGGAAGTTGCATATTCCCCAGAAATATTTGGATTTTGTTTCCTGAGCTGGAGCGGAGAGTGGCTCCTCTCTCCAAAATTTGCCTCCCAGGAACACTGGTGAACTTTTCACACCACATTTGTAAAGAACCATCTGTGTGTAAGCCATGTGTAGCCTTTACTAAAATGCCCTAATATTTCTGTACAACAAAGGTGATCAGTTTTGTTCTAGCATTACTGCTACTGTGCATTAGACTCTCACTCCAGGCTAAAAGAGGAGCTTATCAGAAAAGATTTTGCAGCCACCATCACCCTCCTCAGCATTTCTGGAGCTCTAAACATAGCAACATGCCAAGTATCATTCAGACTTTAGATGTGGAAACACCTGGATGCTGCAGCTTTGTTCTCTATCTGTCTGGGCTTTGGCCTAACTTTTTTTCCTCCCATTCCATCACAGAGAGCTACATTAAGGATGTTAGCGTGCTGGAGGGGGTGCTCCCCCCCCCCCCCCGCAACTTTTGAACTTTTGCTAGAATTTGAATGTAGTGCTTCTTTGAAACAGCAGTTGTTTTTATTCACTTTTTATCTTAATGAAAATGGCTTTCTTTATGTAACTGGCCAGGAAAGAGAGAGAGAACATCAGATAAAGCTTCTCAAACATGCAAAAATGAGCAGCCATGGGTTTTTTATTATTTGGTTGAAATAAGGCCCTTCAAGAGGAGTCGTCACCTCACTGAATGTAATATTGCCAGCTAGGAGGAAAAAACTTTTGATGCTTTTTTAAACAAGCGACTGTTCTTTAACAGTGAAGCCTTCATGTTTGTCTGACAGATGCTAACTCAGTGTCTGTGATAGAATACAGTGGTGGTTGTGAAGTGGTTGGTATGGCACGGCACTCTAACTGACCTGTAACAGAACAACCTGAATCTCACGTTCTGCAGGGCAGAAGCACCTGCAGGAAACTCTCTGTCCTCATGTGCTGTACTTCTAGGTAGGATGTGCTCCTCCTTACACACTCCTTTTCGTAAGAGCTAAGGGCAATCTTTGTCTTTCCCAGAACTGAACGTCAATATCGGGATCTGTCCTACTGCCTTACTCTGCTTCCCATTTCGGAACGGGGCCTTCATAAGCTGCAGGACAACTTTGACTGCTTTGCAGACAAGCTCCAAACTCCAGCTGTCTACAGTTGTTTCCAAACTGTGCTGGCTCGATTCCGCAGAGCAGGCGGCAAACCTGAGACTAAAGTAAGGATGGGGGGCAAGTATCCAGGCCAAGAAAATGATTACTTCTTACACACACACAGAGTGATTGGAAAGCCCTGCAGTTCTCCACATTAAGCAGGTTACTCCAACAGTTTATCAGAGAACTTGATGGCAGTTCTGTTATGGATGTAATACTTCTCTCCCCTCCACCTTCTCTTTTTTTTTTTTTTTTAATTTTGTTTTGTTTTTCCCTACTCTGTTCCATCTCCATCAGGCGCTGGCTGAAGAGCTGGAGCAGAAGCTGTCTGCCTCCCATAACCAAGGGCTGGATTCAGCAGAGACGTGCCAGGAAGGTAGTGAAACTCCAATGCCAGAGCCAGCCAAGCAGAAACCAAAAGCAAGTATGTTCCTCTTGTGAGACTGCAGCCTTCCCCCAATCCTGCAGTCCAACAGAGACACCTAGGGACTCTTCCTCACCCTCACAGACAGAATGGCTGCTACCTTTGTCTTTATTGTTGGTTTTAATTTTTTTTTTTCTTGGCAGGTTCACGCCGCCAGCCCCTGAGCACAGCCAACAGGGATGAAGATTTTGTAACACCCCAGCCTCGCACCCTCCGAAACCATAAGCGTGTCCAAAAGGGCCATCCATCCAAAAAAGCTATAATCACCTTCTCCAGCGATGAGGAGAACAGCTCTGAGGACGGTAAGGCATTGTACATGTATGCTCAAAAGGTGGAAGTGGAGAAAGACTATAGATTGGGCCCATCAGGGATGTTTCTTTGGTAATAGGCAGAAGGTGTGTAGGGCTTCAGAGCACTGCTTAGCTTGCCTGTAGATTTTTCTGTTTGAGGTGGTGGAGTGCTGGTTATTGACACATTTTACTCTTTTAGAGCTGTCGGCAGAATTAAAAGAGGATGAAACCCCCACCAAAACAACTCCCATCACCAGGTCTTCAGCCCGCCGGCTGCGCTGAGGGAACCATCTGCCACTATCTTTAACTAAAAATAAAACTCATTTTATGTAGCAGTCGTCTTCTCTTGTCTGAACTACCCCATAATATGATAGTGCTTTAAATGAGGACAAAATGGAAGTTACACACCATGCTAAAGCAATTCCAAGCCTGTCTTTTGATATCTCCACAAAGAAGGGGAGTGATGAACATAGCTGCCACGTTGACTGTTTTTTGCCCTGGCTTTGCAGATGAAAGTAATCTGCTCTCAAAAAAAAAAAAAAAAAAAAAATCTTTGAAAGAAAGTCTTTTTAGAAAGAGCCAAACTAACCACTGAGTACAAAATGCTCATTCCCTTCCCCTTTTGTACGTGGTTATGAGTACACCAGTCAGCTTCTCTTAACAAAGGATCAATATGATTTTGCTGGGTTTAGGCCATTTTATGTTTGATCCTTTTTGAAGCTCTTGCCCTGCAAAGCCCAGCAGGGCTTTGAGGGGAAGTTACCTGCATCTTTTTCTTGTACAGATGATCTCCAAGAAGAGTTGAGTGGATTTAGACAGAAAAGGGGAGAAAGGCTAACTTAGATTATTAGCTAGAGTGCTTCAACAGAGAATAGGCAAAGTAACTAAGAAAAAAATGCAACTTCTAAAAGTTTGGGTTTTTTTTAAAAAAAGGAAACAAACAAAAATAACAAGAACAATTTTTGTTTCAAATAGGACTGGCACTTAAGCTCTTTCCTTCCAGGAATGCCACATCAGTGTTCATATCAGTCTTGGCACTCCTTGAATGGCCATGTGAACATGAAGTGCCCTAAATTTGAATTTGTGTTAATCACACAACCAACCTTTAACCTGCTGTCTCACGGGCAAATTGGCATTTGTCCCAGAGCCATTAGTACAAAATTATTTCCTCCTACCTGTCAGTTGCCTAGAAAGCAGACTAGTGACTAGCTGGGCAGGAATCGGAAGGGTCCTCCTATCAGCAGTTTCCTGCAGATCTTCCGCATTCTCTGTGTCTGAGGATCTACCAAGTTCCTGCAGTCGTGATGGTCACCTTTGGTTCACCAGTAAGTAGAGCCTTCTGTTTGGTTCTCTGGCCTGGCTGCATAAGTAGTGATAATACTACCACAGCTTTTTTTTTTTTAATATATATATTTTTCTAACAACAAAAATAAAGCATTAGAAATTCCATAGCTTTGCAGTGGCCTGGCAATACTTTTTTTTTTTTTTTTAAATGCGAATAGCTTGAATGGACATTAACATGATGGATGCTTGTAGAAACAAGTAGATGAGGGGATGAGAGGCGTTATTTACTGGGCTGGGACATGTGGACCAAAAACCACCCTCAAGTCTCATGACTCTATGGAAAGATGTGCCCCACTGCAGCCACTAGTGTAATAGCCAGATACCAATATACTACATCCCCCTCCAAATCCAGAGCACCCTGATAAGAACAGGACAGTCAAAGATCAGAAAGCTGCAGCAGTATTGTCCCTCTTGCCCATCTTCCCTGCTAAAATACTCAGTGAAGGCTGCAGGAGACAGAGGCGGCAGCTACGGCATTAACAGTAAATACAATGCACAGTCATGCATGCTGTATGTGATTTCCCCATCACTGCCCACAGGGTATGTCACTCAGGAATAAAAAAAAAAAAAAAAGGACAGTAAATATGGATTTCTACCCAAGCTCAAGGCTTTACAAGTCTATGCAGTAAATCTGATATATGAGATAATATGTTGACAATACTGCAGTGAGCGGGATATGAATGGGTGGATAGAAGAAACACAGTGGCCATAAAACTGTCTTAAGCATTGGCTTACCTTCAGGCCATGCTTTTCCACTACAAGTGGTTAAATTTTATCCTTCAGGAGAGCTGCCCAGCCGCCTTTCTGGGATGGAAGGAGGGTTTGGCAGTCAATGACTGAATTGACATAGTGGTTCCTTCACTGCTTTACAGTCCATCTTTTGCTCTTCCCTGGGCACAGCACTGCCTGGTCAAGTGAGAATGGAAGGTCCGTGAGTGGGAGCTCTTGTTGGTCCTTTTCTGCAGGCCATTCAGGTGGTGCATCCCCCTTTCCTCACTGACCACCCTGGCACTGGAGGAATTAGCAATCCTGTGTCATGGACAAAGGAAGTCCTGCAGAAAGATGAAGCAAAAACCAAGAGGGATTTGAACAGCTGCACAGTGGCTGCTGCCTTAAGCAGCCAGTTGCTGCCCTTCTGTTCCTTGCAAGCAGCTGTTTGGGTGGCTGCCATGATGACCAGGAGTTGCTACTGAAAGAGTAATCCCACTGCCTCAGAAACGAGGCAATGGGATTACTCAGTGCCAAGATCAGTGGTGTTTCGGTTCTCTGAGGGACTCCTGACCACAGTAGGCTCCAGACTCCTGCACATGGTACCAGTGGAATGATACGAATATCATCCTTGCTTCTAGAGCCTGTAGAAACCATCAGCCCTTTGCATCACCATGGGCCAAGGGCTGTTTCCCCAGGGTACTTCACCCAGTTCCTACTCCCTCCACTCCCCAGTTGCCTTGCTCCTTTCCTTTATAAGCAACTCTGCTTCTAAAAGACTAATCATGATTCATCAGGAGACCACTTTTCTGGTGGTCTTGCAAGCTCTGGATTCAGTACCCCAGTATCGGGGGGAAGGGTTTTTACAGAGGAAACTTGTTAGCACCAGAGAGGAAAGGAGGACAATAACCTATTTGAGTGTGAGAAAACTGGGGCAATCGGGGACTCATTGTCTGCCAAAGCCTTTCCACTTCACAGGCATTGCCAGGATGTGTCACAGCAACTATTCAGTTCTACTGCAGTCCCAGCAAGGATCTGGGACGCAGAGCAGCTGCAACTTCACAGCACCTGAGTCACTGAGCACCTGCAATTTATCCAGGCTTTGCTGGATTTGCAAATTTGCAAGAAATTGCAAATTTTCTACAGTCTCTGAAGTTTCTTGCTTGGTATGGGACAGTTATGACTGCTTCCCTCTTGCTAGCCCCAGCTTTTGCTGGACCCAAGGAGGGGACCCATCACTTGAGAGCTCAGAGCCTGTCCATCCCTGGGGGGCTCAATCTGCGTGCAAGTAGGCTGGAATTCGGAGAAGCTGCAAAACACATTTCTGGCATTCTTCTTGTGGTATGGAGGCCACCACATTCAAAGGATGCCAGATCAAACCACCGCTACATTTTGTATCAAAACCAAAGCGTTGTTGCTTTTGTACTTACCTTGCACTCAGGAAAGAGTTGACTCCTGGAACCTGTGCGTTCAGCATGAGATGCATCTGCCTGCAGCTGTCTTGCCGGGAGCATGAATACTCTAGCAGACTGACTCAGCTGTTTCTGGATGGTCAAATGTGACTAGGCAGTACAGAACATCCTCTGGGACGTCTTGCATGTGGGATGAACACGTGCTCAGTTCCCATCCTCCTTCCTCTCTTTCCCACCCCTTTGAAACTTTCACACTGCAAAGTCCCATACCCTACTGCATCCAACACACGGAAGAGCTGGCTGTGCGCACACATCCCACGCTCCATTTGCACACAGGCACCTCGTCTGAATGTCCATGTGAATGTCTCTCCAGCAGTCACCTCTGCTTTGTGTTTTAAAAGGCTGGTATGAAAGTAATCTTGCTCCCCACGCAATGTCTCAATGGAGGCCCTCCATTTGCTGGCATGCCTCAGACAGCTGGCCCAGGTGAGAGGGTTGACAGATGGGATCACCAGAGCATTGCTCTGGAACCAGCACCATCCACGGGTTGCAGGTGTCAGGTGGAGCTAACATACTTGGATGCTCTCACCTGTGCAAAGTCTTTCCTGCTTCCAGCTTTGGTGGCCCAGACTTGAAGCCCCACACTCTCTTTTCATGGACTCGATCCAAAATCGTTCATGAAATTTTCTGGCTCCTTGGGCAGAGCAGAAAGGGATCCACAGATCTGCATCTACAAGTGGAAAATGCTTGGAAGGAAGGCAGGGAAGGAGGGAAAGAAAGACAGGACAAATCTCTGAACTATGACTTTAGTTATCTCTGCAAAAGGCACTTTTTTTTTCTATTTTTCTTCTTTCCTTAAAAAAATAAGAAAAAGCAGACAGCAGAACACTGCCTATCAAGTTTTGTCCTAATTGTGCAACAATACTGAAGAAAGGGAAATTTAAGGTGTTAGTAAATTCACCCAGCACACCCAATACTAATCCTGTATGGGGGGTACAGTCCCCCCACTTTCTCTTCCCTAACAAACTTTCCTGATTAGTTTCTGTCTTCACACCCAAGCTGACTTCTGCACCCTGGTCTCCAAACAGTGACCTCATTGCCTTGTTCAAGTGGTGAGAAACTACAGTAAAATGGGGGAGGTAAACAAAGCAAGGGAAACTAATGGCCAGAAGATTTAGGAGGCAGGAATCTGCTCCTTGCCGTCCCGCTTCCATTGTGCGCCTGAGCTTGAGAAAGTGCAAGCTGAGCCTCGACGAGCCCTTTTCTGTGCTGGTTCCTCTGGAAACTCAGCCCGGCCCTCCAGATGGTGTATGTTAGCGACTCAGGACAACCAGCCTGCAAGTTATATGACCACTAGTACTAGACCCACAGTCCTGTCACCGCCACAAATCCCATATAGTTAGTGCTGGAATTCACACACCTTCTGTAGCAAGAGCTCTTCATTCCCAGGCCATCCGGCTCACTAAGATAGAAATATAAAAACCAAGAGAGCCTGTATTGTCACAGAGCAGAATTTGTGTCAGCTCTGTGCAGCCAGCAGTGTGACTACCGCTAGTTCGTGCTCACAATGATTAGAGAAATAGCATTAACAGCACTCTGCCTATGAGGACTATGTTCAATATCACTATACAATGCAGCCTTCAATATCCTTCTTTGGGACGTGTCTCAAAGTGTCACCCCGTTCCTGACCCTGACAGATACCTCCAGGTCCTGGCCAGCAGCAGCTCAACTTACATTTGTCTTCCCAGACACTCAGTAAACACCTTTGTGTCCTTTTTCTTTAGAGGAAGGGGTCTTGCTGAGCTCACCCTGAAATATATCACCCTGGACAAAAGGGCTGAAAGGTTAAGGAGCTCCAGGGGGGTAGTTCAGCAGAGAGCTGGGGGCCAGGCGCCTGCCAGAACCAAAGCTATAAAGGCAAAGAGGGGCCAGGGACTGCATCTGGCACAGATGCTGCAGGTCCTGGGATAAGAAGATGATGCTGGGGCTCCAGTCGTGGCCTTGCTCGCTTTTCCTCCTCTTAGTTCTGCTCTCTGCCAGCGTTCAGACTGTGTCCTTACCGGGACAGAGGCTACAGGTAGGAGGGACTGGGAGAGAGCTGAGGGAGGTTGCAGGAGTGGAGGGGCAATTTGGGCGGGTTGTGCTTGAACCTGGAATGAGTGGGGGTCCCAAATTCCAGCTACCAGAAACTGCTGTCTGTTATGCTTGCTGCTCCCTCCCCTTCAGTTCACCAGCTCTAGAGTGACTTTATAACCCAGGTCCTAAGGGGCACCAGCATTAAAAAGCAGCAGAGAGACAAAAGCTTTTTCATGCTCTTTGGTCTGGGGCAGGCTGCCCATGGGACTCCCCACATTGCCTGCAGAGGCTTTTAATGGTAAAGAGATGAGTCCTGCCTAAATCTGCCCTGTGTCAGCAGCCACCAGAAATTACACTCGTGTCCCTCATCATGTTCAGTGTCCTGGTTCTGATGTTTCAGAGGGAAGGCTCATCCTGTTAGGTCAGGATTTTCACTCCTAAGCTCAGTACTACCCCCCAGCAGCCCCTCTTTAAGGCTTGTCAGGATGCCAGCTAAGGGCTTCTTCCCGGGTAAATCTTTTACCCTCGGCAATTACAGCAATAATATTTTTGGCTTTCAAATCTACCCAGCTCCCTTTTACCCAAACCCTAACCTGAGCCCCAATACCTTGCCTTCACATCATCCTGGGAAAGCTACAGAAAAGCGGTTAGGACGTGAACTCACATCACAAGACTCATCTTGGTATGACTCACCGCTTTCACTCCTTGCTGAAGATGCCCGTGTCTGCTTCAATTAACTCGCTACCAAAAAGAGCTGCACAAAGGCATCTTCAGCCTTAGCTCAGCACCCACATGAGGAACAGATGTGGAATGGCTACCATGGGCTGCTTCCCTGGGCAGCCATGCCATGCCTCCGCTGTGCCCAATGCACCTCCTGGCCCTTATCTCCCTATAGCCTGAGGCTGCTGGCAGTGCCGGGGGCGTGTGTGATCAGGACATGCCCGCCTGCACAGACAACCTAGGGGATTCCCAGCAGATGAGGAGCCCCCCTTCCTCACACCTGCTCCCCCAGCGCTGCTGCTCCTGCCTCCCCCTCATCTTTAGCAGCAGGTATTTTGGGGCAGGTCTGTCCTCCCCACCAGCCCTATGGAAGAAAAGAAATGCCAACACAGCAGCCTGAGCACACAAAGGTGCTCAGCATCAGCAAAAGGAGCAAAGACTGAAGCCTTTCATTTATCCTCTAAGTACTGGGGGGACACACAGTTTGACAAGAGCAGGGCAATCTGCACGAAGGCAGAGGCTCACAGCAGCTGCCTCCCTGCTACTTTGGACAGCAAAATCATTTCAGGCTGCAGGAGCTGCTGGTCTAGCTGTTCCCTACAACTGGATGCAATGTCACAGGCACAGTGCCTGTGTGCAGGCACCATTTTATGTCCTGCCCGAGCCCTAGAGAAGGTGTGGGGCAGAGGGGTACAAGGGGGGTACAAAGCTTATTGCCAGGAACACAGGCAACTCCACTCTCACCTCCCTCTCCTCTCTGTTTATCCCAGATGCTCCTTTCCCAGTTGCTGCCCCTGGAGCCTGAGTCCACGCTGGCCGAAGAGGACACAAAGGAGGGGTCTGGCTTCGGCCCTCGGTTGCTCTCCTCCACCCTCCCCTTCCTCCCATCGGGGGCTAGAGCTGCCCGTCCCTCTCTCTGGCGCAAGACCCTCACGAATCGCAAGTGGGCACTGCCTGGAGATTGGGCCTGGAAGGCCATGCCCAGGGGCTGCTTTGGGCTGAAACTGGACCGGATTGGAACCTTCAGTGGTTTGGGGTGTTAGCCTTGGAGGGGGCTCCAAGGTGAGAGGGCCGGCAGCGAGGGCTCAAACAAGCGAGCAGGGAAGAAGTAAGGGGAGACTTGAGAACACGGATGGCGGGAGGACCAGAGCGAAGGGAAGGGGACAGCAGGGCGGGACCACCTGTCTGCAGCCAGGGGAAAGGCTGGGATGCAGGGACCACCCATGCTACCGGCGTTGTGCAGGGGGCCCAGCAGGGGCACAAGGGCAGGCAGGCAGGCAGAACGCCACTGGGCGGCTCACCAGCCCTACTTCTCCACAGCCAGAGGAGACCCAGGCGCCTGCAGCACCGGCTTGGGAACCAGCACGGTGTGCTGGCAGCCGACACCGTGAAGCTCCTGCCCTGAAGGAGAGTGGCGGCGGCAGGGAAGCAGCACGGCAGTACGAAGAGGAGCTGCCCAGCTCCATGGCTGCCCCTCAGCTGTAGGACTCCCACTCTGCTGGCAGCCCCCTCCCTCCTCTCCGTGCTCGAGGACTCACTTGCTAATTAAACAGAGCTGTACTAATCACCACATCCAAGTTCGGTGGCAGCCCCTCGGTGAGAGGCTGTGGCTGCCCTCAGGCCGGGGGGCCGTGTGGGGGTGAGGGGCTGGCAGTGGGGGCAGGCTGGGAGATAGCAGCAGAGCCAGCCGCCCCCTGGCCCCCACACGCGGGGCCATGTTGGGTGCACGCCGCCATTCTGAGTGGGCTGGGCAGCACGCGCGGTTGCAGCGCGGCACTGCCGGGGCCGTGGCGGCAGAAGGGGGGGGTGGTGAGTGAGATATCAACTGCGGGCTGGGCACAGGGGCAGAAGCGCCGCGTTGGCTCATCCGAGCTGCACTCTGCCCCCCGGCGCAGGGCACCCGGTGCTGTGGTGTTTGCCAAGCAAACACAGGGGCCTCATGTTTGTGCAGAAGCTGCCCTCGAGAGCACCCCCTTGGCCCCTCGGCGGGCTGTGGCCGGGGCGCCACGAACCCCAGCACAGGCTTGCACCCCTCCAGCCCCGCTGCTGTACCATCCCCTGGCCTTTAAGAAAAGGTCATAACCTCAGCCAGGGCTAAACTTAGCCACCGGCACTGGGAATAGCAGCAGTATAAGGAGAGTTGGGTTACGTTCGAGCTGCGTGACCCCTCTCTGCCCCCCACCCCAGTACCTGTGTGGCTTCCCCAGCCCGCTCCTCCCTCCTCAGCCTCAGAGCCCAGCTGGAGCCCAGCTCAGCCGAGCAGCCAGAGAGGCAGGCCTGCTCCCAACACCCCCTGCCAGCCCAGCTCTGCATCCCCACTGTTCCCACACCTTCCTCCGGGACCCCCTCCCCAAGGGATGGGGGCTTTCCGGCATGCCCTGGGCCTCACGCCTAGCATGGATTTGTCCTGCAGCCCCTGGACTGTGCAAAGCCCTGCACCAAGCCGGGGGATGCAGCCTGGCACAGCTCAGAGAGGGAGCTCAGCATGGGGGGCAGTGGGCCGGGCAGCAGCAGCAGCCATGCAGGGAGTGCTTCCTCCTTGCAGGCGGCCAGGGAAGGCGGGCCGAGGCAGCGGACGGGCAGGATTTCCGCTGTCACGTCCCGCGGGTAGCAGCAGTGCCGCAGTGTCTCATTAAGATGGTGCTCACGCTGCAGCGCGTGGCCTGCTGGGTGCATCCAGAGCATGCCTGGCTAAACCCACCCGGGGAGCCAAAGACAGGCAGGGGGTCCCCAGCGTGGGGGTGAGAGTGAGCTTCCAGCCAGCACCCGCTGTCTCCCAGCGCTGGGGGGAATGGGAGATGCTTGGGACTCGCTGCTCCCTTGGGGTGTCCCCAGCATCTCTGCAGCCCCGTTGCCCTCGCCGCCACGCTGGGGGAGCAGGGCGGGCCGGGAGAGGGGCGCAGGCTGCAGCCGGCAAGGGTTTCTCCTTTGTTACCAGGTGAAAGCTGTGCACGCCATTCCCCGGGGGCGCCGGCGGCAGAGAGCCCCGAGAAAGGAGCCCCTCTCCGGCCATCCACGGGGGCACTTCCCGCCTCCCCAGGCAGGGGCCCAGCCGTCCTTCCCCGCCCTGAGGACACCTCCCCGCCGTAGGGCGAGGACGCTGCTTCCTCCGAGACCGGGGCATCTCTCACCACGATCACCCCCACCCCGCCGCCCAGGGGTGGCTCGGAGGGAAGGTGCAGCGCGCACCCCCGGCCCCGCGGGGACCGTTGCGGACTCTCCCGCTCCCGGCGTGGGGCCTTTGTTACCGGCGGGGGGGTGGGGGATGGGGGTGGTAGCGGTGGTGTCGGTAGGTGCTGGGGGGTTGGGACGACACACCGAGACAGCCGCACCCGCAGCGCGAGCGCACGTAGCCCAGCCCGGCCCCCACGCTCCCATTCGGCGCCGGCTCGGCGGGGCGGGCCCTAGCCCTCCTCCCTGCGCGGCTATAAAGGGCGGCGGAGCAGTGCTGCGCCACCTTCTCACTGCGCGCCAGGGCGGCTTAGAGGCAGCAGGTAGCGGACCGGGGCGATGGGGGGGGGGGCGCGGGCGGGCGGGCGGGAGGGAGGGAAAAGCAGGAAGAGGAGAAGGAGATGCGCGGGGGAAGGGAAGGACCCCACCCCATCGGGGTCCGGCGCCTCGGGGGAGGGTAGGGGGGCGGTGGGCGGCAGCAGCCCCCGGGCGGAGCGGGACCGCGTGGTGGCGAGGCTCGCGGGCACAAAGGCGGAGCGATGCGCCGCAAGATGGAGGCGGCGGGGGAGGTGGAGAGGCGTTGGGGGGAGGGGGGCAGCCCGCCCGCCTGAGGGGGGGGCGGGTAGGTGTCGCAGGGGGGGAGGGGGGGTTCGGAGCGCGTGCGCCCCCCCTCCCGGCGGTGGGCGAGACGTTAACGGTGCCCCGAGCGGGCGCGCGGGTAGGCGAGGCGCGGCTGCCGGGGGCGGTGGCTGGTTCTCCCCCCCGCCGCCGCGTCCATTCCCGCTCCGGGCGCCTCACCGGCGGTTTCTGCCCGCAGGAACATCCCGAAGAGGCGAAGATGGTGAAAGTCGGAGTTAACGGGTAAGTGCCGGGGCCGGGCTGCGGCACCGGGAGGTGCCCGGCGGGACGAGTGGGATGAGGAAAGGGGGGGCAAGGTCACCTCAAGGACGCGGGTGGGGGGAGGACGCTGTGCGCCCCACCGGTCCCGTTCCACCGTTGCCCCGCGTGCCGGGCTGAGGGGCCAGGCAGGCTGCTGAGTCACTTCCCCCTCCAGATTCGGGGTGAGTCACCACGGAAGCGCCGACACTGCCTGCCTGCCCCGGCGTGGCCCTCCCGGGGGTCCCCGTGCCCCTCCGGTGGGCTGCAGCCCCCCACCAAAAGGTCGCCCGTTGGATCGTGTGTCGACGGCGGCCCGGGGGACATGACCTTCTCCTGCTGGGCCGAGGAGTAACCGGATCCCTGGGGCCCCTCAGTAAATTTAGCGCTTGACCTTTTTGGTGTGGGGGTCGCTCTTAATCTTTAACCGAGGTGCCTTGGCCTTTGGACGCGGCTGCTGGGCTCCCTCCCGCCCCGCAGGGTAGGGAGCGGCCGATGCTCCCAAGGGAAGGCAGCGGGATGTGCCTAGCCTGGCATGTTCCCTGTTGCTCCTTCTCACCCCACGTCTCTCTCTTCATAGATTTGGCCGCATTGGCCGCCTGGTCACCCGGGCTGCCGTCCTCTCTGGCAAAGTCCAAGTGGTGGCCATCAATGATCCCTTCATTGATCTGAACTACATGGTGAGTTGTCTTGCAGTGCCCCCTCTGGGCTTTTCTGAGTAGAGCTCTCCTCGGGCTCTGTTCTAGTAGCTTCCCAGGAAAACCGGGTGTGGGGTAGAGGCACAAGGCTGGGAGGTTCAGCAGAGCCAAGTACAGTGTGGCAATTGGACGAGGTCAGCAAGGAGGTGGGGAGTTGAGACTGTGGCGTAGGCAGAGCAAGGGTTGTGGAGATGGCAGCCAGGGTGCCTGACCTTTCCTCCTCTTTCTCTCCTTGCTAGGTTTACATGTTCAAATACGACTCTACTCATGGTCACTTCCGGGGCACTGTCAAGGCTGAGAATGGGAAACTTGTGATTAATGGGAATGCTATCACCATCTTCCAGGAGTAAGTATTTCTCTCACTCTTGCCCCTCTGGAGGATGAAAGCAGGTGTCTTGTGGAGCAGCTCTTACAGTTTTGTTCCTCCTCAGGCGTGACCCCAGCAACATCAAGTGGGGAGATGCTGGTGCTGAATATGTTGTGGAGTCCACCGGTGTCTTCACCACCATGGAGAAGGCTGGGGTGAGTATGCCATGGTGGCACATGGGAGAAGGCATACTGCTGCTCCTGCCTGTGGGGCATGGCACGTTACAGTACACAGAGTTGCTTGAGATGGGGCTGGGAGGGAGGAGAGCTTGTCTGAGGAAGTGAGCTGTTGGAGGGATTCTGGATTATCTAATCTCCTTTTCTTTTTCCAGGCTCACCTGAAGGGTGGTGCTAAGCGTGTTATCATCTCTGCCCCCTCAGCTGATGCTCCCATGTTTGTGATGGGTGTCAACCATGACAAGTATGACAAGTCTCTGAAAATTGTCAGGTAAGGACAGAGGAAGATGCTCTCTGGCCTGGAGCTCTCAGCAGCTCATGGGGTCTCATCTCGCCTCTAGATGTGTTGTCTCTGGCTGATGAGCCTTCCTCCCTCTCTTCCCCAGCAATGCCTCTTGCACTACTAACTGCCTGGCGCCCTTGGCCAAGGTCATCCATGACAACTTTGGCATCGTGGAAGGTCTCATGGTAGGTCTGGAGTGCTGCTCAGGAGGGTGCCCTATCTCCAGGTCCAGAGGAAAAGCATCTGTACTCCCTGTGTCCCCTGGGATGGGGAGGAGGTGTCTGGGATGCTTTTTCTGGAGAGTATCAGCTGTGTTCTTAACCATTGTGTTCTCTTTTTCCCAGACCACTGTCCATGCCATCACAGCCACACAGAAGACAGTGGATGGGCCCTCTGGGAAGCTGTGGAGGGATGGCAGAGGTGCTGCCCAGAACATCATCCCAGCATCTACTGGGGCTGCTAAGGCTGTGGGAAAAGTCATCCCTGAGCTCAATGGGTGAGTGTTGTCCCTCCTTGGGTGTCAGGAGGTGGCAGCTGGTGCCTGACTGGCTCTGACCTGTCCCTAGCTGAATGGAGGGCTGGCAGAAGGGTGCTAAGTGCTGTTCCCTGCTGACTTGTGTCTTTCACAGGAAACTTACTGGAATGGCTTTCCGTGTGCCAACCCCCAATGTCTCCGTTGTGGACCTGACCTGCCGTCTGGAAAAACCAGTAAGTGTTGCGGAGAAGGCCCTAACAACCTCCAGACCTGCCCCTGCTTCCTCTAAACTCCTTCTGTTACCTGAAATCGCCCTCTCTGCATTCATCTTTGTCCTAAGATTTGATCTTGGTGAAAATAGCATCTGCCATGTGTGACTGCTGCCATCGTGCTCCCATGTGTGTCTCCTCTCCATTCCTCCCTTCCCCCCTGGCAGACATTTTGTGTGAGCTGGCATCTGACCATCTTGAATGTGTCTCCCCTCAGGCCAAATATGATGACATTAAGAGGGTAGTGAAGGCTGCTGCTGATGGGCCCCTGAAGGGCATCCTGGCGTACACAGAGGACCAGGTACGTAACTCCTAGTCTCTTGGCCTGTGGTTATTGGTGCTTGCCTCATTTTTCTGATGGGAGGAGCCTTGCTGGTACTCTGATTTTGGGCACTTCTGGTTCAGGCTGTGGGTACTGCGTGTGTTACAATTCCCTCTCTGTTCCAGGTTGTCTCCTGTGACTTCAATGGTGACAGCCATTCCTCCACCTTTGATGCGGGTGCTGGCATTGCACTGAATGACCACTTCGTCAAGCTGGTTTCCTGGTAGGCACAGCCTGGGGTGGTGGGCATGACTGTGGGGTAGGGGCCAGCACAGACAAGTTAAAGGCTGTTACTGCTGCCAGGTTGGCAGTGCTGGAGGATACATGGACCCCTGCTGAGTAGGGTGGCTCCAACATGTGAAAAGTCTCTGGACTGAGGTTGCTTCTTACCTGAAATGACTACAGCCTTCTCCTTCCCCTTTGGGGAGTGTATGGGATGCTTCCTACTTCCTTTACTGGAAGTGGATGGCAAGATGCCTGGTTCAGTTGTGTGGGATGGGGCAGAGCACCAGGAACAATGGAGGAGGGGGATGCAAGAAATGGGTCAGTCCTGACAGCACTTCTGTTTCTGTCCCCAGGTACGATAATGAGTATGGATACAGCAACCGTGTTGTGGACTTGATGGTCCATATGGCATCCAAGGAGTGAGCCGAGCACACAGCCCCCCTGCTGCCTAGGGAAGCAGGACTCTCCTTTGTTGGAGCCCCTGCCCTTCTTCACCACCGCTTAGCTCTGCATCCTGCAGTGAGAGGCCAGTTCTGTTCCCTTGTCTCCCCCACTCCTCCAACTTCTCCCCGAGCCTGGGGGAGGTGGAGAGGCTGATAGAAACTGATCTGTTTGTGTACCACCTTACATCAATAAAAGTGATCACCATCTGAAATGCCTTGTCTGTTTGTCAGTGGGAAATGGGAGAAAGTGTAGGAGGGTAATGAGCAAGTAGAGGTGCCTGCTTTAAGATGGGCCCAGCCAGCCTGGCTGCAACTGCAGGGACAGCTCTTCTAAGCAGTGCTGCATGGCCACTGCATTGAGGCTGTGAACCCAGGTGGCAGAGGCATGGGAGATGCCAGAAGAGGTGTTTGGACAGCTTGGTCATGCATGGGCATGACACAGTCCTGGGCTACCTGACTTGCAAAGAACAGCAAATGCCCCTCTCTGCTGAGTACCAGGCTGCAGTCGGGAGCTGCGGTATGCAGACTGGTGAGCTACCTGTGCCAGAGGTAAGACTCCTGCCTGTGAGCCAAAATAAGGTGTGGTGCAGGGCTGTGCTCACAGGACTGCTGGCATGGTAGAATGGGAGGCAGCTCTGCTGCTCTATCCACCTCACAGCACTCTGGATTTGCTTGTCTGGTGGGTGTAAGCAGAATAAAGTGCTGAGCAGATGACTGACTTTGCATTTGGTTTGGCAAAGTGGCACAAGAAAGTGGAATTCTTTATTCTCCTTCCCCCTGCTTTGGTAGAAATGTTACAAGGAGGATTTTTCATTTGCTTTTACCTCATTGAATTGAGTTGCCATAGAGGAAATGGCTGCCTGGGGACGTGCCAGAGGCCAGTGTTACCATGGTGGTAGCTAGTCTTAATTCTGGCTTAATTCTATGCGGAAGGAGGGGCGGTTGCAGTTAAGCTCCTGAGCAGCAAATCTCTGCAAGGTGAGTGTCAGCCCTCTGCCAGGGACTGCGTTACCTCCTCCTGGAAGCGTGAATGCTGCCAGGCAGGGGCCGAGCCTTCTGTGACCTATGAGTGCTGGGGCAGATAAATGATGTGCTACACAAAATTGAGTGGCCCTCCATTTTTAGCAGCTCAATTTACTGTCTTGGAGGTGATGTGTCATTCCTCTCCCTGGCAGGCAGGGTTGGAGCTATTGTCTGGACCTCAACTACTTTAGACCCTGTTCTGGAGCAAGGGCTTAAACTGGAGGACTTAAGCTGCCAGGATCAAGGTATGTTAGATGTAATTTCCTGGAACTGCTTATCTCCAGTGGTTGGGCTGTGTAAAAATTAAATGTTTACTGGACTAGAGGGCGATGACTCAGTTACTTTGCAAAAAGGTTAAATAACCTGTCTCTGGATAGGAGTTGGGGCTCCGAGCAGCTTTTTAGCTCTGGGACAGCAGCAATACCTGGCTTGCCCTACAAATGGCCCCATGGGAGCTTTAGGTAACTCTGGAGTTAAATGGGAGCTGCCTGATGCTGGAGCTAACTGGAAGCAGCCCTCCTGTGGAGTTGGGTTTCTGCTGGGGAGAGGTGTAGCCTGCAGGCCTGTCAGGCTTCACAAATGAGTCTTGGGTTGTTCCCATCCTGTCCTTGATTGCTGCGCTTGGGTGCTTTGAATGGCTGTCCTATGTGCTGCTGCCTGCGTATTTGTGTGCTGTGCCAGCGCACCTTGCTTGATAATCTGGAAGTGCAGAGAGGCTACTGAAACACCAGGGAGGGGGGGTACCTGTTTTCCCGTGCAAACAAAGATATTTTGAACTGGGTTTAGAGTAGGAACGTGTGAACAAGTCACCTTTTTCCTCTAAGAAGTCTTATGTTTCCCAAGCTGCCTGAAAATCCACCTAGAGCAAAGAACTCTCATTATTTAGCAAGAGCAAGCCCTATCCAACCTAAGATCAAATTGCTGTTGGAATGAGCAAATTCATACAATCCCAGAGGGTGGGGTGGAGGAAGATTATGTGCTTTCGGACCAACAATTGCTGTGAATGTCTCAGATAAAGGTTCATCTGTGTTTTAAAATAATACTTCAACTGGTTTACAATCTTGCTTGAAATCCTTGGAAAAAATGATACGGTATCTAGGTGAGGCAAGCCAGGAATCGCAGAATTTAAACCACAGTTGCTCTTGTATGGAAACAGGGAGAGCAAGAAGGGTAGCAAACCAGTTGTGCAGCCTTTGGATTGCCTAGAGGGCTGGGTTTCCTGTCTCATGTAGGCTCCTGAAAAAGCATAGCTCTTCTCCTAAATCCTTGTTTTGTATCCAGGCACTGTGCCTGCAGATGGCACCACAGCAAGGCCTCTCTGGACAGATGGACAAGCTAGCTCAGTGCCAGCCTGTCCAAGAGCTGCAACCCTGTCCTAAAAATATTTTTTTTTTTTGTTAATTTGAAAAATTGATATATATGACTGTGGATGGCATTGGGATAAAGATGGGAAATCTGCCGTGGCAGCTGCTTCTCTCTCTGGAAAAGAGTTTTCTCCTAAGTAGAGGAGCTCTAGGTTTGCTCCTAAAGCATTTCTAAGGAAAACTGATAGAAATGCTTGGTCAGGGAAGGCAGGCGCTCAGACATAAAGAGGCTCTTGTTCAGCAAAGGAGCTAAAAGTGATCGTGCCGCTCTGCTGGGATAAACTGGCTCTAAGAGCAGCTGCAATAACCCAGAATCCATCATGATTTATGAATGCCTTGCAAGGGGGAGGTATAGAAAGACACCGATCCTGGCCAAAGGCTTGAGTGTCTCCCCTGACCGGCTGGGTGCTGGGGCTCACTGTGCTGAGCCCTCGTGGGAGAGGGATGCACCCATGATACAGGTTCACCCCTTTGCAGGGTTGTGCTGACACAAAGCTCTCCAACCGACCCGAGCGATGCCTTCTCTGAAGGGCAGCCAACCATTTCTGGTTGCTGCACCTTTTGTTTTCTTTTTTTAAGACAGAAGAAATTCAAATGATGCTGCGGTATGGTAATTAGTAGTGGTGTTATAGGAAAATTCCCTTTTATGGCAACTTTGAATGTTTAGAGAAATCATTTTATACTTCATTGGCATTTGCACACAGTACCGTGCATGCATTACTCCCCCAAGAAATGGCTAGTTGTCCTCAGATCACCTTCTCAATATGTTAGCATGAAACTTCAGCCTTAAAAAAGTCATGTAGTGAAAAATCACTTTGAGCAGGTGTGGAAACTAATTAAGCTTGCTTGGAAAAAGAAAAAAAATCACACCAAAACGTAACAAAATGGTGACTTCATAAGCACAGTAAAAAAAGGTCTTGGACCTTTAAAATACACTCAGTCCAATTCTAAAGTGAATGAGTCTTTGAGCAAATAAGGTCTGTGCAAGAGGAGATACAGATGCCGGATAGGAAAGACTATGAGGCATGGCATATGTTAGACAGTCGTATAAGGCGATAATGTTCCAAACTCTTCTTTGTAACAGATGCCATTCACGAAACACAGGTTCATGACTTAAAGTCAGGGTATGCCAATGCCACTGTGGGCACAGGCAGTACACACAGAAAGTAGGCATTGCATCCAAATCAAGCTGCCTACCTTTGGGCAATTGTACTGTATACGCACTGCAAAACAAAGAATTTGTTGCTTACTCTTGTGAGCTTAATATAATTTCTTACTACAGGACAGCTAACTTCCATATATTATCTTACTGTAGAAGCGTTGTCTTCTTGAGGGAATTATTCTCAATTAAATGTTCCTAGAAGGAACCTGTTTTACTGCCTAAGATTTGAAAAGACAGCCTTCAAAAAGCTGAAGCTGTAGTCAAATGAAAATAGAAGAAAACCACATAAATATTAGCAAATTAGAGTCTTAAAAACTGTCTTTTTTTAAGGAAAAGATGTGACAAAGAGAAAAGATGATAGCATAAAAACCTTTTTCAAATGTATCTCAGAGACAAGAAAGCTGCCAAAAAGCCCTAAGATGGTGTGGGAGTGATTAGGAAAGCTGAGGGCACAGCAGAACAGTAAAACCAATGTTTTGCCATCAGAGCAGCTTTGGGATAGTCCCAAATAGATTTTTTTTCCCCCTCAGCAACAATGAGATGAAGCCACTGTTGCAAACCAAAGTGTCAGGACTTGAGACCGTGTCCGTGACGTGAAGGGCAGCAAACTGTAGTACCAGGTGGCAGTCTCAGATGGACTCCAGCATGAAATAGAGGAACATGTAACTATGCTGTTAAGTAATTCACCACTCACATCAGCTCCCCACGTGATGAAAAGCAACTGGCTTTAGGAAAAAACAGACTGGCAAAAACCTTTCAAAGAACCTAAACTGCCACAGGACAGGGAAGACCACCCTCTCTAGGCTGAAGACTATGGCAAAGCTAGTGACTGAGAGAGAAGGTCAGCACCTGAAGATATCTGCCCCAGGGTTGTTTCCATTCAACACCTTCAGAACAATTTGGAGCATGAGGCGCCAAGGTTTGTTGCTTATGCAAAATGATGCAGGACACTCAACGCTGAATCAGTCTGTGGAAAGGTGCAGCAGAATCTTGTGACTGACTGAGTTATTAAAATGGTGGGTGAAATTCAAGGTTGCTAAATGAGAAATACTACATGTAGTGGGGGGGGGGGCAACTCCGATATTGCAGTTCTCAAAGCTCTACTGTAATGTTGCCAACTCTCCACCAAACAAGTGAGCAACCTTTGCTGTCCTTGCTCTGAGTCCTGGGACAGAGGAAAAAAAAAAGAAAAGTAGTTTGTAATCTCTGTAATCTGTAGTTTTTTGGTTACCAACTTGGGTATGGGTGTCGGTGCTGGACCCCAAGCACACACTGAAATCTCACTGAAAACAGAGCCTCCAGCTTCCTCATTGCCTCAGATTCCTAGTATGCCTTTCTCAGCCTGACCAAACTGCCATCTAGGCCATCATCATGAAATGACTTCAGGCACTGGGCAAAAATGCTCACTTGCCTTTTTTTTTTTTTTAAGGAGCAAAAAATAACTAAACTTTCCACTCTCAAAACATTTTTCTCCAGCCTGGACTCATGGTTAGGCGTCTTTGCTCCATCTACTCCAATTTGTGATGCTAAAGCAGGACAAAGCACAGCAGTATCACATGGGAATAAAAGATGTTTACTGATACTACCAGCTTCACCATCTGGCTGAGAACTTGCATGAGGTTGCTCGTGAGCCCTGCTCCCTAAATCTTTCCAGCCCCCCCCCCCCATTGTCTTGGGGATGGTTACTCACTAGTATGTCTTGCTCTTAGATATGTCTATGCATAGCTTAAATATTGGCTATAGATGTATGGCAGTAGAACCTACATTTTGTCTCTATTTAAAAATATATTTTAATGCCTCTTGGTGTTTTGTCTGAAGCACGCCTTTTGAGACTCTTGGTATATCATTTCTATGTATCAAAAATGGTATCAGTGATGTCTGTCAATTCCTTGTCCCTCCATAAATCTGCTCCCCCCCCCCCCCCCCCCCCCCCCCTTCTTTCCTGCTGCCACTGGTTTCTCATTGGTTTTTGTATGTGGCCTGTCAGGCTAATCACTGACGTCATTTGTTCATCCATCCACCCAGTCCTTTTTTTTAAATGTCTTCCCCAATGCATTTAAAAATTGGGGGAAATCATCAGTAAACTATGGATTTCAGCAGCCAACACTTTGTCATTGCCACTGAGGTTAGAGTGCTTTGCAAAACACCATTTGCAGGAACACAGCTGCAATGCTGGGCTTTTTTTTTTTTTTTTTTCCAGCTTCACTTACTCCATCTCCCCAAGCAGCCTCAGGCTTTGTACGGCAGCTTCTTCACTGCTACAGCACCCTGTGCACCACTCTGCATTAGCATGCTCGAGGTCATCTGTGCATGGAAATGTGGAAGTGTATTGTGACAAGATCCTGTCAGGGATCCTCCTTAATTGCTCATGACCTGGAAAGTGCTTCATCATTCCCCTCTGACCACACTCTGCTCTTTCCAAACACAGTACAGACATATCTGGTGAGTACTTCTCCTTTTTTGCCTCATTTTGATATTTTTTTTTTCCAATTTCAGTCAAGAAAAAAGGTTTATATTACTGCTAGAATTGATTTTTCCTTTAACTGTAACTAGAATGATTTATTGGTGAACTTAGACCTCAAGAAAAAAATTATGATAGCTGGATATGTTCAGCTACTCATATAACCTTTTTTCATACATCTCGATTATTTTGTTGTCCCTCTATTCCTCTTTCCCCACCCACAGTCACTGTAGTGGTTACAAGGTTTATTTTTATTAATTAAGGTCAGGCTTTATTATTATTTTTATTAATTATCCTTATTTCTAAGTACTATTGTCATATGGCCGCTTACTCAAGGAAGTACTTTACTGAAAGCTATCTTCTCATGCATACTATATCATAGCTTTTTGGATAACTGGAAATACTCTCTTCTTTCCACAGATCTCCCACTTAATAATTTTTTTTTAATACTTCTCCTAAACAATTTCACTGTGAGAAAAGGCTACATGCAGTTTTCTGTTACGGCATTTTTGTCCTGGGTGATGTCTTCATTTGTTTCTCAGTTGATCCCTTGTCTTTAGGCAACCATCAATTCTAACTCAGTCTTCATCTGTCATAAGGACATCTAAAATCATTGCCTTACTTGGGCATGCCATCATCTGTAAATTGATGAGAAACTCTCCACAGCATAGCATATTATTCGGTATCCCCAGCCAAAGTCTCCCATGACAACATAATTTTCCTTTTTGCACAAAGCAGAGAGGTACTTCAGAAATAGATTGATGTGTTTTGCTTGGTGATTCAGGAGTATATAAAAGACCCTGAACACAAAATTTGGTGTCAGATCATGTTGTTTTGCTGTCTCTAGAGTGAATATGATTTTTTTTTTTTTTTTTTTTTTTTTAGCACAGTGTGCAACCCAAACTCACAATTGCTCTTGCCTATGCCACCTTTACCAAGGTGGTGAGCTAGCAGTTCTACAATGTGGCTGTGAGCATAAAAAAAAAAAAAAGTTCATTAACCAGATTTCTTCCTACCCTGAGAATTTGTACTTTCTGTTGCACCTTGCCCAGATGCAGTCGAAAATGCTGCCTCTTCCCATTTGTTGTGATACTGGCTCAGCTTGAGCATGATGTCTTTTAGCAGCCGCTTGAGCTCCTTTTCCATAGCATTACCTTAGTACCTTCCCAACTCTTACAGCTACTCTCCAAGCTATGAAATCTGTACCTCCTTTGCTAGAGGACCTACAGCATCCTTTCCTTGTTCCTGTCCCAAGAGAAAGTGTCCCAAGCATTTAGAAAATTTACATCTAAAGCACGTCTCACAGTCTCATACACACACTGGAAACTTTTCAATGGTGACTGGGCTTCCCAAAAGCTGTCTGTAGCCCATCCAGTTCTCCATGCTGTCTTACTATTGCTCCCAGCATCAATCACTATGCATAAGGGCTGGCCAGATGTCTTCACAAGCCTGTCCATACATCATCCAGATGCATCTCCAAGGAAACAGCACTCCACTGTGTTCTGTGTTAATTCTGACCTCAAAAGGAGGTTTCTTACCATAGAATATTTGACATACTTGATCATCATCTGCAAGTTCTGGGACACTCTGTGCCACAGGTACCTGAGATAGCAACAACCATAAACATATCGAGAACATGGCCCTCTCGAGAACAAACGAAGCTTTTGTAGCAAAGGTACGAGGCTTCAGAAAGCCAGTCTCCCAGCTCAAGTCTAGAAAAAAAAATGAACAACTTTCTATGCAGCTTTGATCTCTCTGACCTCTTGGCTAAGAAAAAAGAGAAACAGAATAATAAACAGATTACCAGGGAATCAAAAGTTGCTACAGCAAACCTGTCAGCATCACATTTAGGTAGATCTAAGGAATCCTAAAATGGGGAAAAGCTAACTCACACAAAGCCCAGTCATGTGGGACAGGTGACAAAGTGCCTTCAGCAGAAGGGTGCTGGGTGAAAAATATAGGACCTTAACTGAACAAACCGACAAGTCAGACTCAGTTCTGAGATACGATCCAAAATAGATGGGATCCAGGAATGAGTGAAGGGAGGGAGCAGGCTTGCTTAACACAGGGAAGAAGATCTAGGCTATGTAGTGGTTAGGTTGACTGAACCCTCTCTAGAGCCAGTAAGAACATCCCACATCGATGTGGTGAGGTGCAAGGAGGGCGATGGTCCCTGCCCTGTGAGAAAATCTGGAAGTCTTCATCAAGAAACTCAGTGGGCCTGGTCTCAGAGCTACCTTGCCAGACAGGGTCTCTGAGGATGAGAGCTCACCTCTCAGCTGAGTTCTAGGGAACTTCACTAGGGAAGGGGCAGGGGAGGCCACTCTGCATGCCACATGATCAGGAACGCATTCAGCGGGGAGCCAGGGCTCACATCTGCAAAATGCCTGGCTCCATCTGCTGAAGTCCCTTGCCAAGAGGCTGATCTCAGCACAGGGAGCATGGAGCACAGCTGCCATGGCAGAGAGCTGCCTCTCTAACCCCAGCTCAAAGGCTGACTGAGCAATCACTAGCACGTTCCCAGGCTGCCCAAGTAAGTCTCCATCAACATGGACTTCTGAAGGGTGGGGAAGCTGAATTAGGCTGCCTAAATATTCAATGGGAGGACTTCACTGCCAACCCAGAGACATGATCCTCAAACGATGGTTTGGACAGATGTTCACAGAGGTGACCAGACAGCAGCCACATCTGAAAAATCCTGAGATGGATGCTGACAGAGGGACTCCCAGATGCATCCTGCCATGGGACCCTATTCAGTAAGACACAGTCATGCTTGGACTGTACTTGGGCAATAAACATTCCCCTTAATGCATGGACATTGAGTGAGACAGGGCATGCCAAGGGCTGCTCTAGTGCACTAGAAGGACCACACTAGGCTCAGCTGCAACATGCTTATGGGTGAGCACAGTCAGCTGAAAAAAGCAACTGACTCCCTCCTCCAAAGTTCATTTCATCAACTCATCATCTGGGTCAAGAATAGAAAAAGGCCCCTTCCATCCGCGGCCAAGCTGCCCCAGCAATCAAGACTCTGAGAAAGTTTAAGCCAAGCAAAGATCTTTGAATGGGTTGTGGTCTATGGGTAAATGAGGTGCCTAATTATTCCCTGTAAGATGAATACAGACCAACAGGTGCTCAGAAAGATCAAGCAGCCATGACAATTTTTCACTAGACAATTTCTTCTGGTATTGCTTCCTGAGCAGGCGCTGCTGAGAGGTATCCTGGAAAAGGGATGAGGTTAGGGAAGTGAGAAGCAACATAGTACTGAACAGTTCCTAGACATCACAGTTCCCAGCAGGATTCATGGTGGAGAAAAGCAGGCTATACACTCTCCAAAGAATGGAGGGGAGCCCACAAAGAGTTAAATAAATGGAAGCTCCACATCTCCACATCAAAGATACAGGGTCACCACTGATGGACATGCAGATGCAGGGGAAACAGTCCAGCTAACACTGGAGGCCTTGGGCTGTGCTTCCCATGCCAAGAAATTGCTGAGGTAAAGGATCAGCATTGCATGTCCTGCCAGTGAGATCTCAGGGGCTGTCACACTGGTGGGAGAACAGAGCCAATTCACCAGAGAACAGCATCTTGCACGCACGGTTGGGAGAGATCTCAGTTTCTCTGCAAAGGAAGTTCTGACAAGCTGAGTGGGACTGGGGTCCCCACGTATCCTGGTACACGGGCATCTGGCAGCACCAGCTGCTCCTCTGGGCAATGAGTGCTTGAGATGTTGGTCCTGTGCTTCATGCCAGAAATCTCAGGGTACGTGCTCTACAGTCCTGTGGGCCAAGATACACATGTCGTGGACTATGCACGGGGAAAGCCAGACTTAGCCAGCCACTCACGGAGATCTCCACAGAAGTGAAAGGGCATAATATGCTGCAGAGACATGTATGGGAAAGGGGATTTGCATTAACTAGAAGAGCCTTCAGGCAGGATAAATAGTGATCCCTGAGCTACTGTGTGTGAGGCATCATCACTTGAAAGAAAAAGCCCAGATTAAAACACTTTCTCTGGCTTTTGCTCTTTTAGGAAGAAAAATAAATAGGAAAGGGGGAAAGAAAGGGAAACAGGCAAGGCAGCATGGAGGTGAGGCCTGTGGCGAAGGCCCTGTCTCAGGGCAGGCACCAAGACGCACACCTCCCGTCTGCCTCCACAGCCCCATGCTGCCGAGGGGATGGAGCACACCTCTGCTGCTACTCAGCACCCTGCTGCTCCCGTGAAACACTCTCCCGGCTTACCCGTGAGAGGCAAAGACAGCGCTTGTGAGTCAGAGCCCAGCCACAGCAGACCACTGGCTGACGAACTGCCATTTCCCTGCGACAGCAGCGGTGCCCCAGCTGCGCCCTGGCTGGGGGGTTTCCTCGACTGCTAACTTCTCCTGCCATTTGCAGGGCCTCGCCTCCCTGCAGCCACCAGCCGGCTCTAGCCAGCCAGCTTAGCCCATGCTGAAACGCCAACACATGCCTTAACGTGTCTTGCAGGCACACACAGAGGACCTCACCCTGCCCAAACACCGAGCAGTGCTCACAGCTCACGCGTACGGCAGCGTTAGCTACCCAAGCCAAACCTACAGAGAGAAACTTTTGCATCCCCCCAGCCCTCATTTTATCTACGTTACCTAAGCTTAGAGATAATCCAAAAACTCTGCTGCCATCTACTTTTCCTCCCTTCAGGACTCCCTGTGAGAAGCAGCTTGCTCTGGAGCTTCACCTGCCTTGGCAGTGCAGCCCAGGTCCACTGCTCAGCAGACAGCCCTGCAAAACACTGCCTCTCAGCAGGCTGCTCACCCCCACTCCGCCACCCAGCCTCCCATCACCAGAGAGGCATGTGCAATGGCCAGCCAGGCAAATGCTACAAGAGATGCTGGGACAGAGGAACCCCCACTGCAGTTACGCTGAGGTTGGACGCAGGACTGAGGGCAGGAAAGAAGATGCTCTGACATGCCCTGGTAAAAAGCTGACATGGCAAAGGAGGCCAGGCTCTGAGAGAGGAAGGTGCACAAGGCATGAGCCACGTTTGGCTCCATTTACCCCACAGGAGCTGAGACCTCGCCAATCCCTTTGACTCAGCGTCGATGATGCTCCAAGGTTAAGAACAAGGCAGCCCACGCAGCACTGGCGCTACACACGGCCCATCGAGGGCCAGTGGCTCCCAGAACAGGGATCTCACCACTGTCCCCTGTGCCAGTCCCACTGGCACATCCAAGGAACAGGAGTGTCCCACGGGAGGCCCCCACTGATGTGGGCTTGGAGGTCCCACAAAGGACACCCCTCACCTCAAGCCGCGTGGTGCCCGCGGCAGCACAGGGAGAGCCCACACCCAGCGAAGCTGTAGAAAAGGAAACTGTCCCATTTAATGACCCCTCGCTCCTGTAACACAGACACGAGCGCACCGCCGACACGCGGCAAAGCAAAGTGCACGGTGAGCGGGACTCGGCCCCCACCCTGGAGGAGGTGGGGGGGGGGGGTCGGGGTGCCCGGCGCAGTGCAGGGACCAGCCGGGCGCCCGGCCAGCAGCAAGGACGGAGAGAGCCCCGGGCTCGGTCCAGTTGGCACCAGTGTCAGGTCCAGTTTGCAAGGAGATACGGCTCTCGTTTGGCTTCCGCGTGGTGCAGGGAGGGCAGGGGGCAAGTCAAGCGTACCAGGATGGAGGAGGTGGGGCTGGGGGGTGGGGGGGCTGGGGACAGGTCCTGGAGTATGCCACCGTGGCAGGTTTGGAGCCTCCCCGCCCAAACTGCAGTTTAACCAAAGCAGGGGAAGGGAATAGAGAAGGGGCTGGAGGCTGAGTGGCCCAGGTGAGGGCCCTCAGGTCTATTTAGCTATTCCCATTTGCAAGATATCTGGTGGCGGGGGGGGTGCAGGATCTGCCAAGCACCCCAAAACGGGAGTGAGCCTCGGTGACAGACGTTTACCAGCAGCTCCACGTGCCTGACAGTCTCTCCCAGGCGCGGCTCAGGCACCCCCGTGCCAGGAAGGGGGTCCAAGGGAGTGGGGCCTCCCCTCATTATCTGATGGAAGCATCGCTGGGGTGGTCACGGTCAGACTCCTCACTCTCCTCGTTTGGGGCCGACTCGCTGTTGGAGGCCGGGGTGAAGGCAGGAGACTTTCTGCAGAGAAGAGTAAAGGGCGGTGGTCACAGCACCATTGAGGAGGAGGGAAAGGAGCCAGTTTGGTGTGGGCAGGGGGCACCAGAGCAAGAAGGAGAGAAGCTGAAGTGCCTCTCTTGCTCCCCTGGGGCATGCGTGGGTCCGCAGAAACCCTTGGGTGCTGGGGAGGGTGTCCCAGAGGAGACCAGCCGAGAGGTCCAGAGCATGAAGCAGTGCTGGGGAGATGCCAGAGGAGCCTGCCCAGAGCAGGACCCTGCCAAGGCATGGGAGGCTAGGGGTGAGCGAAAGCCCACCACAGAGGTCCCCAGCCTGGCACCACCCTGGCTCCACACTCCTATAGGACCTATAGGATGTCCCTACAGAACGGCAGCTCCTCTCTCCATCAATGGTGTCTGGCTTTACCTGTCAAAACCGACTCCTGTGCACAGCCCACCTTCTGCAGAGGTGGCACCACAACCTGTATGAAGGCTGGTCAGCAGGAGTTAAACAGCCTCTAGGAACTGCCCTCTCTCCATGCCACACCAGGGCAGGGCAGGCGTACTACCCCGTGCTTTAGCTTCCACTCACCATCACCCTGGCTGCAGTCCTTGCCTAGGGCATGGTTATGCAGCCCTCCTGCTCAAGCTCACCTGTCCCCAGACTGGGTGATGAGCCGCCGGCAAGTCTCCATCTGCACGTCCAAGCCTCGCTTCATGCTGCACATTTCCATGTACTCGTGCAGGTGCCGGTTCATATCGTTCTTGGCCGTGGCCAGCTCCAGCTGCACAAGGGAAACAGTGCAGAGATGAGCCCAGGACACGGTGCAGTGCAAGGCAGGGGGCACGGCAAGACCCAAGGCTGCCACTCTCCATTACCAACTACCTGCTCCAGCAAGGTTTCTTCCTCCCCCCGGGGACTGACTCCCCTATTTCACCTCCTTCTGTGCCACATCCTCCCCACTTCCTGTTCCTCCTACCTCTATTTGGTCGATGGTTTCTTGGTACTCCTTCTCACGGCTCTTGAACAGTGACTCGGTGTCCTTGATCACCTTCTCCAGGCTGTCATCCTGCTGTTGGGGAGAGCAGACAGCATGTTTAGAAGCAGGGAGGTGTCCGACATGGGGAACCGAGGGCAAGAGAGAGAAATCAGAGAAAGAACTGGCAGCACTGGGAAGAGGAAGAAACATAAGCAGTGTAGTCTGAGCACTAAATGAGGTACGAGTCAGTCCTTCCAACATGGGGTAGAGACCCAGGATTAGCCACACGGAAGCTTTGGAGAGTTCAGACTGTGCCCAAGCATGACACGTCCCCAGGGCACTGCTGAGGGCTGAAGACACGGGGTGGCAGGGCCTTTGGCCAGATATTGAGGCCTCTGGGCAGTGTTGCTGCACAGCAGGCAGGTGGGCTGGAGAGCCTGAGCAAGGGATCACCAGAGCCCAGCCCAGCCCAGCTAAAGGAGGTCTTCTCTTCTGGGAGGGCTGCAGCTGGAAAAGGCACCTCTTCCCATGCGTGCAGGCTCTGCCCTCGTCATACATTTCAGGCTAGAGGACCTTGGTCTGTCTAACAACGAGACCTTTGCAAGGATGCAGTAGCATGTTTGCATAGCAGTCTTTGGAGGGAAGCATCTGTACAGGCCTGCAAGGGATGGAGGGGCTGAAGTCTGGTCTTTGAGGGAGCATCTTCCCAGGTTCAGGCAGGACCGAGCAGCCCAACCCAGGGCTGGATTCCCAAAAGGACCTGACACCACCGTTACCTCCCCCTGCACCTCTGCGGCTGCAATGGCATATCCGGAGAAGTCCTCCCAGAGGAGCAGTGTTTCTTCTGTTTCCTCCCATGTGAGGCTGTCACAGTCATCTTCAAAGTCATATTCCCGCCTGGGAGCAAGGGAACAGCACATCAGCACCCAGCAGGAAAACCTGGCAGGCAGGGTAGGCAGGGGGCTGTGCCAGTGCCAAAAACCTTGCCCCCGCTCGCAGCAGGGCTGCAGCTTTTCGAGGTCTGGCCAGGGTGAGCTCAAATGTGCCCAAACCCAACAGCTGGTGGGGTAGGGGCTGGCTTTACAGTCAGGAGCCCTGGCAAATTCAGACAGTAGCTCCCAAAAAGCAGGAAGCGGGGTGAGAGGACAGGAGCTGGACCAGCTCCCACCCATGGCATGGGTGGGCTCAGGTCTCCCTCCTAGGGGGGCAGTCCCACCGCACCACAGAGCATGGGGCATAAGCACCCTGTGGCAGCACCTCCCATCTCGCCCTCCCCCGGGAAGGGGAGCCGCATCCCACCCCTGCCCCTCCATCCCAGGCGCCAGCAGGGAGCCTGGTGCCGGAGCCTCGCTCGACGCTGGTGGCAGAGATGCGGAGCAGCCGCGGGTGAGCCAGCGCCAGGCTGGGCCGCACTCACAGCTGGTTCAGCATCCTCTGCATTTCCTCATTGATACTCATGGCTGTGGTCTCGTCCTCCTCTTCCTCATCAGGTTTTCGGGAGGCATCGCTCTCTGACAGCGAGGTGTCTTCGTCACTGACCTGCTTGCGCTCCCGCTTCCGCCCCACGGAGGCTGGGACCTTAACGGGAGACAAGTGCAGAGACTACAGAAACGAGGCCGGGTCCGAGGTCAGGAGCAGGTAGTTGGGAGGAGATGGACAGGGAAGGAATGGTGGAGGGACAGAAAGGCGGGGAAAGAGAGAGAGAGAGAGAGAAAGAAAGAAAGGAAGGAAGGAAGAAAGGAAGAAAGGAAGAAAAGCAAGAGAGAAAGAGAGAGACGGGCTCATTATGATCAGGTTAAAGATGATGCAATGGATAAAACATGGTTTTAGCATTTTCTAAAATTAAAACTAAGCAACTAAAGATGGAATCTATGAATCTGATGAGAAAAAACAATGTGATTTTACTGCAGAAAAACTCAAATCGCCCACCACCCCAGTCCAGAGACAGGGAAACACAGCGACAGAAACAGGAAAAAAGAGACAGAGTCTGAAAAAGGTGAAATATGTCAATATTTACAGTCCGACCTTATTTATAGAAAGTTTAAAATTTGTACACTTTCTCAACTGAATGGAACTAACCAGTTGCTTCTGTGGGGACAAAGAGAGCGAGACAGAAAGGCAGCGACATCCAGAAAGAGAAAGAGAGACAGAGACAGAGAAAAGAGACAGAGAGAAGATGACGGAGAGGGGAAGGGGAAGGAGAGAGATGGAGTTAGAGACAGACACTCAAGCAACTCGTCTCCCTCCTGCAGCTGCTCCCCTACCACTGCGGGGTCCCTGGGCCCAACACAACAGATCAGCGAGAGGTTGAGGGGACTCTCGATGCCCAAAGCAACATCTTTCCACCTCCTCTCTGTGCCCTTTTGCCTGGTCCTCCCGAGAGAGACAGAGAGCAAGGGACCCCAAGGAGCAAGGGTGAGGGTGACCAAGCGTCTCCCCTAGCAGGGGGCTGGTGTTGTCTCTTCTACCTCCTTCGGGAACTCTCCTCCCCAGAGCTGGTGGCTGAGCCTGGGGCAGCAGCAGGCTCTTCTCACCTGAAACATCTTGATCATGTCCTCGCAGTTCCGCTGCTGTGCCACGTCGCACAGCTTGGCAGTGATGTCGATGCGTCGGCAGATGTCCATGTCCACCTTCATGGCCTTCTCCTGGATCTTGGTGTCCAGCTCCGTGATGTTCTGAACCCACAGCGCCACAGGAGGAGGACAGAGGAGGAGGATTAGGCAAGGCAAACATCAGAGTCCTCACATTCTCCCCCAGCAATATAACCCCTTGTGCTGCAGGATACATCCCTGCTTTGCTCACTGCGCCCTGGACCAACCCTGCTGGACCACCTCTGTGCTGGACATGCCCCACTAAGGAACTGCTTTTCTACACAGCCCCACCATCCAGGTGGGACACTGCTGCTGGGTCAGAGAGGGGTTAAGGACTCACATTGCTCATCAGTCCCTTGAAGACAACAAGCTCTGCCTTGAGCTGCTCCACCTTCATGGCCAGCTCCTCCTGGCAGGCTTCAGCCTCCTGGGCTTCCTGCCCCGGGCAGAGGAAGATGTGCAAATCAGCACAGGGCAGTTGGGGTGCAGGGAAGGGGGGGGACAGTGATGCTCACCTCCTGCAGCTCAGTCACTCGGTCCTGAAGCTGGACACGCACCGTGTACTCCTCTTCCCATCTAGGGAGACAAAGGCACTGGTCAGATCCCACTGGCCTTGCCTCACCAGCTGCCGGAGAGGAGAGAGCGACAGCTGCTCACCCCAAAGCTATCCAAGAGGGGGTGATGACAGCACCGGGGCGGGAAGGACAACGTTCCCAGGAATGCATTGCCATTTGTTTCCAGAAGACGGCAGCTGCCAAACGCCCATCAGCGCCCCCCAGCCCATGAACCCTGCCCCACCATGGTCCCGGCTGCTCTCGCCATGGGCTGGCTGACGGCTGCCTGCTCCACGATGGGGGGGAGCTGGGGACACCAACCGCAGGTTCTGCATGGCAGCTGCGCTGCATGCCCTGCCATGCTGGGGCTGGTCCACAGCCCGACGCAGCCCACCAACCTCTCCATCTGCCCCCGAGCCCCTTGGCCTTGGGTCACATTAGGTTCAGCTCACACACTCAGTAACAGGCTTGCAGACATTGCAGAGTTGCCCCCATTCGCATCATAACCACACTACATCCTGACCACGTTATAGCATGAGTGACCATGATGTGCGTCAACACAGGGCTGCCCTGGGCCACGCTACCTGGGCAGGGGCAGCAGACTCCTTGGCTGTACTGCTGCATACCAGGTTGGATTAAAGAACATTGTCTTGTCCTGCAAGGAAGTGGCATGGATTGTCCCATTTTTATGCCAGGTTGGCTGGTGGGTACTGTGTTAGGCTCTGCAGCTTTGCAAAGGCTGAGCTGCAAGATGCCTGGCCTTGCTATACAAAGACACATCGCCTAGCAATTATTATATTATATTTCGCTACATGAGATCATCATCTTGGGTCACGCTGCGGTGTTGGCCCAGTCCACGGTCTGTTGGGAGGCCACCAAGCTGTACTTCTCTTTGCTAAATGACTATTCCATAGAGCAGACGGGTTGGCACGAGCTGTGGTGCAGCACGGGGCAGGGCTGCTGCATTCCTACCCAGCCCCTGGCTCTTCTGGGTTTCTCCATGAAAGTGGGATTTCTCTGGGAAAGCAACCAGAGCTGGGCCCTGCCTGGTGCTGTGTTCTCTGGTTTCCATTTAATGCTTGCAAACACCGACACAGGCACTGTGACCCTGCATGAGAATGTAAAAAAATCTCTCCTCTCACTTACTCACACCAAGTTTGTAAAATAAATCCTAAAGTCTAGGAGACCAGAAAGCACATGAAAAGCCCTCACACTTGTTATTTTGGGGTATCAGGACAATAAGACGATGTGGGAGAGTCCTGGCCTGTGAATTTCTAAGATCTTAAGGCTGGCAATGCTTCTCCTTACTCAAACAAGGGGAAAGCATGCAGTCCTCGTGTTGGTGTTGGCTCCATCCCGCAGCTACAGAAGGGGAGTCAAAGGGGGTTCCCATCCCTTTTGGGGGAAGAGGGAGATGAAGAGAGAGAGAAGGAGTAAGTGAAAAGGTAGAATTGCCCTTATATGGGAACTGTTCAAACAAGGCCTCTCTCCCCAGGGAGAAAAATGCCTTCCACCATAAGAAAAAAATTTTCAGCATCTTTCTCGGCATGGCGCTTCCTCTCTAGTTTGGTCTCCGCCTCCCTCCGGGTCTCTATATAGTCCGGACTTACTGGGGAAGTAAAGCATAGCTGCAAATCCTTGGAAGAATTCATTTCACACCAGTGCTATGGAAGATGAGGACGGATCAGATAAACACCAATTTAAAGGCAGGAGGCAACAGGGATTGGCCCCGCAAGTGACAAATCTGCACGCCCATGCGTTACAAACCTCTCTCCCACTTGCCTCCTGTCTGGCTCCTTCTTCCCTGCTCCCTTCTGCAATGCACCACTCCTAATAATAACCTGCCTGCAGCACTGCACCCGCAGCCCGGCACGGCGGGTAGCCGCTGCCAGGTCTCTGCCGGCTGGAAGCAAGGCTGCCCCACACAACCCCACAGCCACTGGCGCACACGAAGGGGAGACACGCGTCCCTCCTGCACCACCGCAAGGCAGCAACCTGCCCAAAGGCTGAAATACAGGGAGAAGGCAGAGAGCGAGGGCAGGAGGGTCCCAGCAGCAGACAGACCCAGCCATCTCCTTGTCAGCTACACGGCACCCCTCCCAAAGCCAGGGAGGTGACAAGATGCAGTGGTGTCCCTACAGACCCCCCCGCCAAGTGCGTGTCCTCAAGAAGTTTGCATGGCTAAATAAACAACATCCTACATCTTTTAAAAATTCTGTTCACTGCAAAAGGCACTGGGGTGCTTTACCCTATGCTGCACGGTTAGTGCACGCCGGTGCTGCAGGGCACCCTGCGTGTGCTTCGAAGCTGCACATTTCCCTCCCTTGCCATGTTTGAGCTTCACCTTACTGGTGAATGCCCTGCAGCCTGGCACACCTCCCTGGAGAGCAATTACAACAACAAAAGACCTTCTTGCGGCCTTTCAATATATAAAGGAGACTTATAAGAAAGAGAGACCTTTTATCAGGGCCTGTAGTGAGAGGACAAGGGGCAACAGTTTTAAACTGAAAGAGGGTAGATTTAGATTGGAGATTAGGAAGACATTTGTTAAGATGAGGGTGGTGAGACACTGGAGCATGTTGCCCAGAGAAGTTGTGGATGCCCCATCCTTGGAAGTGTTCACAGTCAGGGCTTTGAGCAACCTCATCTAGTGAAACCCCATGGCAGGGGGGTTGGACTAGATGATCCTTAAAGGTCCCTTCCAGGCCAAACCATTCTGTCATCCTATCACGCTATCCTAACACTACTCACTCCACACCTCCGGCATCTGCTTGCAGCATCCGTGATAAAAACTACTTGGGAATACAGATGCAGTGGACAGCACAAAGCTGATGAGATTCTCAGATCCCCGTACAGTGCTTGGCGGGTCTGTATGATACTCACAGGCACCCTTTGCCCCTCTCCAGGCCACCTTGCCTCAGTCTGCCCTTCCCAAGCGTGGCTCCTGCGAGCCTCTCCCCAGCTGCTGCACCTCTTCTTGCCCCTCCCTATTGCCCCCGCGCCCCTCCTAGATCCCAGACCTGAACTTCAGACCCTGCGTATCCACAGAGAAGCTCCTCCTGCTGCAACGCTGCCCTGAAGAAAGCGCAAGCTCAAGCGTCCAAGCCATGGGTCAGAGAACTGGTAAGCCCTGCGTTAGCATGATCTCTGCCCCCAGGTGGGCAGCAAGGGGCTGTCTGGGGATGATGCTGGCCGCATTGTCCCCACGACAGATCAGAGCCTGCTGTGGCAGGGAGGTCTCTGCTCCCAAGGGATGTCAGCATCAGCCTTCAGCACAGGGAAGGGTGTGGAAATGGGATCCTCCTGTCCCATTCCCCTGTTTGGGAGCTGGCTGCACCCATCAGAAAGTTCCCAGTGCTGGAAAGGGTCTGGGGGTGGGGTCTGCTTTCCCCAGCTCCTGGTAACACAGTCCAAAAATAGATCTCGCCAACAACATTGGCCTGTGGCAGCTCGTGGTGCCCCCCTGTCCACCCCCTGCAGCCTTCCCCAAAACCTGCTTGCCAGAGCAGGAGAACCACGAAGAGTTCTCCTTTCTCCCAAAGTTTCAGCAGCGCCAGCAAACCCAACTTGGTCCATGCTGACCCACTTTGAGCAGATGAGGCCCAAAGGTGGCTCCAGCTCCCTGCTATCTGATCTGAAAATGCGAGGAAGGAGAGCTGCCCATTGCTGGAGAAGTAGCCCAACCCCTGGCTTCATAATAAAAGGCCTTAGGTACACGCAGTAATCAGTGGAAAGAAGAGATGCCAACTCTTCCTTTCCATGTGCCTCCCATGGTGCCTTTGGAGCATCCGACATTCAAGCCTGCTCAGCCAAAGCCTTATAAAGCCAAAAACATAAGGTGTCATCTTGGATCCCCAGCCTTGATCTTGGCACCAGAGCCCACAGCTGTGAAGCACAGGTCAGCAGCACGGCTCCGGTGGGTAGCGCACACCGTTTCACTCCTTCGGGTACTTAACCGTTTACTTTCTAAGTGCTTCAAAAGCATCATAAAGTGACTTCTGAAAAAAAATAACCAGTCACTCAGGGTGTCAGTCGCCAGTGACAGTCTTGCCCGGCCCCGTGCCCTGACCCAGTAACGCCAGCCCGCTGCCTGATCTCATCCTACGTGCGGATCTGGGAGCAGCCTCGGAAACTAGCTTGAAACAAAAGTGCCGCCGGTGCAATACGAGAGCGGCGGCTGCCCTGCACGGGAAAGAAGAACCTGCCAAGAGATTAGCTCTGTGTTCTGCTTCGCCCCTCTCTGAGGCACATATCAAGCCACAGCTATTTTGGGTCAGGAGGAAAGCCCCGGAGGAGTGGGGTGCTCCCGCACAGCTCGCTGCTGCTGAGGCACCGGCTGGGAGAGCGCTGGGAAAGGAAAGGGCCCGGGGCAGCCAGCCACACTGCCAAGGGGCTTCTCGGCACCTTCCTACATGTCCAGAGAGCCCTCCTCCTGCCAGCAGCCTTTTCCAACCCAAACCCGCTCGCTGCTGCACGTTCACCTTCCTCACCTACTTTCCAGATGCTCCTCCTTCCCGACTGTTTCCAGATCACCTCCCTCTTAAAACACCAGCTCCTGGAGTCACGTTATTTTTTCCCCGCTTGGAAAGACACTTCTAGTCCCTCGCGCCAGGTTGAGAAGATGGAAAAAGGCGCAGCGAGCATCCCAAGAGGGTACAAACACCAGGACGCAAGCGAAGAGAACCAGGCATAGACAAATGCTTTCAGGGGTCCACATTTTTGCCTTACAACCTCACCTCACGCTGCCTGAAGTCACGCTCCCAGGAACTCAGGCCAGAGCTGCCTCTCCCCCCCTGCCCGCTTTTGTGCCGGCACCCACCGGGTAAAGCCCTGTGGCCTCCCCCGGCGACGGCTGCAGTCCCTCGGGGGACCATTGCTCCCACCGCCTTCTCACCTGCGCTTGTACTCGTCACGCTCCCTCTTCACCTTGGCCAGCACGTTGTAGAGGGCCCGGATCTCCGGGGTGATGGTGTCGATCTGGACGCCCACCCCGTCCGGGTGGACCCAGGAGACCCCCGGTCCTTGCACCAGGGTTGTCTCCGGCCCCGGGCCCAGCCGCCGGGCTTGCGAGAAGGACCATATGGTGCCGGGCATGAAGCGGGAGGCGGCCGGGAAAGTAGGAGGCGGCTGGGCGGGGGCACCGGGGCGGCAGCCGGGGGAACCCAGCGCCCGGGCCGGTCCCAGCCCCAGCCCCAGCCCCAGGGTGCGGATGGGGCCGACGAAGCCGGTCTGCACCGCCTGATCGCGGCGCGGTGGTCCGCGGCCCCGGCTCCCCCCGCCGCCGGCCCCCTCCTCCAGCGCCTGCTGCAGCTGCTTCTCCAGCTGCCGGTTGCGCCGCTCCAACTCGTGGACTTTGGCCAGGAAGCAGCGGAACCGCAGGTTCAGCGTCTTCAGGACGCTGATGTTGGAGCCCAGGTCGTTGCGGAGGGCCATGGCGGCGGGCGGCGCGGGGAACGGGCCGGCGGGCGGCGGGGCGGCCAGATCTCCCCCCAGGGCCTCGGCGGGGCGCGGGGCGGGCGGCGGCGGCGGCTCGGGGCCCGGCAGCCCCTGCTGCTCCTGCGGCAGGAGGAAGAGGTTGGGGCCGAAGAGCGGGTTCATGGCGGCGGCGGGACGAGGAGCGGGGCGCGGGGGGGAGCCGAGGCCGCCGGCGCCAATCAGGGGCCCGGCGGGGGCGGGATGCGCCGGGGGGCTGCGCCCGGCCGGCCCCGGCGGCGGGGGGGTGCGGCTTCCGCTGCGGCGGGGATGCGGCGGCGGCGGCGGGGCCGGAGAGCCGCTCCCCCCGCCCGGCCCCGCGCCCCGCCGGCCGGCCCCGGGCGGAGCGAGCAGAGGAGGGGACAAGGCGGACACCTCCCTTTCCTCGCCCGGCCCGGCCCGGGCCCCCGCCCCTCGCCCCGGGGAGGGGCGGCTCGGCTTCCCCGAGCTCCGCTCCGGCGGGTTTGGGGGCCACCCAGAGCAAAGGGATGGGGCACGGGCGGTCAGCACGGCCAGGTCCAGCGGGACTCCGGCCGCAGCCCCCGGCGGGTACGGCCCAGCAGCCGCGCTGGCAGCCCCGGCAGCGGCGGGGAGGGGCCCCTCTCCAGCACCGCCAGCTCAAGTCCCGCCGGACGCTCATTCCCGTCATCAGCCCAGCACCAACCCAGTGTGCCTCTGCTTTTGGGTTTTTTTTTTAATTATTATAATTTTTTGCATAGCCTTTACTGCTTTCCGTAGTGCTGCTCCCTTAAAAACGGCATAACTTCCCCTCTGCACCCCCGAAGCCCCCTCCCCCCATTATCCTCACTTGAGGCCCCCCTCCAAAGGCAGCCCTTCCCCTGCTCCATCAGCAGCCCGCCTACGGAGAGCTGCCACCAGACAATAGCGAGCCAGAGGGCAGAGGAGGTTGTGTGGAGGCAGTCAGCGTCTCAAATATCATGCTTGGCTTGCGACTGGCTTTCTCCTTCATTGTTCACAAAGTGGCCTCGGGTCTTGTTTCCTGCCCCCTATTTTAGCCTTCTTCAGGTCTTTTCCTACAGTCGTCCCCCGCCCCCCCCATCCCCGACCTGAACCCCAGGGCAATGCTGCCAAAAGCACTGGCAATGGTCCCTTATCCCCGTTATCTGGTGGGAGGAGGCTGCGCACAAATCGATCAATACATAAACATTTATGGATGCGGACACCTGCGTTACCTTGCTGTCTGTGTGCTCGTGGCCCGTTCCCCCAGGACTTCCACTGTGCAGCTGAGCGTGGCACTGGCACAAACCAGCCTCTGAGATCCGTCAGCAAGGGATGAGTGAGCAACGGGGTTGAATTAAAGGATATGCCCAGCACTGCACTACATTGAACTCTGTGGCAGGAGACGAGCAGGGTCCAGTGAGGTAATGTGCTGCAGCCCTTCCCTTGGGATCTGAGGCTCAGTCCACACTTCCAGAAACTTCCTGGACCCACTGAGGATGACCAACTTCGCTAGTCTTGACTGGGAATCTGCCTATTGCGTTTTCCCTGCTGCTTCTCCTCCAGGTCTACAGGGCTCCTCCATCCCTGCATTACTCTTCTGCCTTCCTCACCTGGGAGCAGACCGAATCAAATTTGTTCCCCTCTGCTGCCTTGCTGTGTCCAGCATCAGTTTTGTCCTGTGACCTGCCCGTCTCCCCTGTCCTGCCCGTGACTCTGGGCTCCCCACAGCAGCCTCCATTTGTATTTATAACACTTCCTCTCCCATCAGTAACGTGGCTGCATCCTCCCTGGCACATCCATGACTGTTAGAAGTCATAACTGGGTTTCAGTCCCTCCCATATGGGCTTAGAGTGGGAAACGAAGCGAGCTTTTCTTCTGTCACCTCCTTTTTAATGTTTGCTCTCTTCTCAAACGGCTGTTCTCTTGCTCTGACCAGAGAGGCTGAGCCATGGCAAAGCAGTGCTTTTGTCAAGGGAGAGGAATGCAGGAAGGCTTTCCTCACGGACGAGTGCAGGAGATCCCTGTCTTCCAAAAACCCTTGCTGCAACAGCAGCCGGTAGGGAGCCACGCGCCCAGCAGCAATATCAGGGTAAAGGGAAGGACAGATGGACAAGAGGGAACCCAGTCAAGGAGCTTGTTTTGAAGCTACAGTTCCAGCTCTGAGACCTCCCACCACATGGCCTGGAAACCATCGCTGACTCCCTCCTGCCTGCTGCCGTGTCCCTTCACTCGCCCTTCCATGCTGCTGCAGCCTGCCTGCATGCACAGCAACCCATGTTTTCTGCCAACATCCTTCCTCCTCATATACCCCTGATTTTACCCCCCATAGATAAAACTATCTGCCAGCTTGTTTGCACTCCCCTCCTGTCTCATTGAGGCAAGCAGGGTCAGGCAGCAGGGTGATCTGCTGCTGCGTGCAGCCAGTGGGGAGCACAGGCAAGAGCAACACCATAAACCATGGAGCAAGCACTTTCCTAAACTCTGCTTGGCCTCCTTCTGTCCTGCTGGGGAAACCTGGCAAATGGAGCTGATTAATGACATGCCAGTGGAGGAAGGCATTGCCATCCATCAGGAAGAGCTTTTCGGTGGGAGGCCAATGCAGCACTAGAGCAGGTGGTGGGATCTCCATCCTTGGTGGTTCTCAGGGCTCAGCTATACAAAACCACTGTGATGTCACCTAGTGCCAGGACAGTCCTGCTTACAGCAGGGCGCTGGGCTACAGCCCTCCAGCACCTCTTCCCACCAACACCCCTGCTATCTCCTGGAGAGGACAGGGCAGTGTGGAGCCTCCTTTTTTTTCCCTTAGCTCCTCTTGCTCGGGATACTTGCTGGGATAAAGGATTTCTCCCAACACAGAAGATGGCTGGGGAGTGGTTCAAAGGGCCAACCCCTTCTAGTTACTCCTGAGGAAGCCCAGAGCCTATAGACAATCCTGCTAATCAGGGGATCACAATGCTCCTCCACTGGGCCTCAACCTCACCCCAGCACAACAGCTCCTCCTCCTCCTCATCTTCCGTTCTTGGATCACTAAAACGCCTGGCACTTCTTCAGACCCTCCAATAGCTCCTGCCCTGAGTTCATTAGCTCAGGCTCAGCAGTGGTGCTGCTGGACCCCACCTGCTGACATGCAGAGCTGCTCACTACTTGTGATTGTACCTGTAGCCAGTGTAAAAACAGACACTTACAAACATGCTGATATTATCTTTCTTCCACAGATTTTAAGGCCAAGAAAGAAGCACCACATTTTCTGACCCCATGCAAAACACACAGTGCAAATTTCTGTAGTTCGTCAGATACTCATGTGGGACCATGTCTCTGGTTGCTGAGAGCGTGATAAAAAGAGATTGAGCCTCCACCATTACCTTTCATAGGCAAATCAAGGTAGATTCCCTACATGGCTAACTATCTGTTAAAAATCATGCATTGCCTTGCCTCTGATCTGAATTTGCCTAGCTTTAACATCCATTGCCAGTTTGAGATGCTCCCCCTCTCCCAGATCACAGAACTTTTTCCTAGCTAACGCATGTTCCTTGCAAAGGTGCTTCATAGGCAAAACGTGTTCAAGTTAGTTCCACAACTTTCCTTGTGGCTCTTTTCTTAAGGCATAGGAGACATTAGCGTGTGTACACCCCATCTCCCTGCTCTCCTTCCCTCTGAGTACCCCAGCACTACCTTCTCCCTTGCACCACACTGCTCGAACATTTCAGTGTAAACTCTCCAAGTCTTCCAGGATGCTTCACTATAACTGATCCCTAAAATTGCTTCTATCCACAACCAGAGGCAGGTGCTGCAATGAAGACACAACTTTTGGACACCTAGCAAAGCTGGCAGCCCAGAGTTAGCTGCCTAGATTTGGGTGCAAATGTGGAGAAATTGTTTCAGAGGAGCAGCTGCCAACAGAAGCTGGGTGATCACCACACTAATCAACACACAGAAATGTCTTTATCTCACAGCAGAGGAGGGAATGGATTTTCTTTTAAAAAACCCCAAACACCAGTCCAGGAGGGAGTTTTGCATGCAAAGGCAGTTCTAGGTATCACAGCCAAGAGCCAGGGACCTAACTGACCTTGCTCTTCTCAGCAATTCCCCATTGACTACATCAGGCCGGAAGGACTTGTAGACATCCTCTTCGGGGGGGCTCTCCTAGTGGGGATACACAGCTTGGGGGAGCAAAACCTATGCGAGCTCGGTCATTTCTGGATTCAGCCCCTACAAAAGTGTCTATATCTATGGAGTTATGTGCAACAAAGTGCACGCTCGAGGATCTAAATTTTATACCCAAGTCCCTGAAACATGCAGTGCAGGATTTCAGTCCCTTCTTCTGGATACAGCCCAACACGAGGCAATGCAACCGCAGGCTGCTTACCCGGCACGGAACAGACATTACAGTGTATGACATCACTGGAATTAGTTACCAACCCGTATTGCTATTGGAATCTCTTTCCTTTCCATTATGCTTTACTGTCCCCAGAAGCCTTTGGTTTCCTTCCTCCACCACACCAAGGGTGCAGCAGTGCAACGCCCTACCTCTCCCTCCCGGTTTGCAGAGGTGAGCTGGCAGCACTCCAGAGCATGGCAGGTAGGAGCTGCCAGCTGGCCATCTTAATTGCACCCTGATAAGGCTTCTCAGATAGACTCATTCCTCTCCATTTGAGGAGAAGTGTTTGAAGAATCCCCACCAAATTCAAGATCTTACAAGGTGAGTGATATTTCTCACAGAACCTCACCTCTTCCGTGCACCAGGTTTGTTTTGCATACTTCTGGCCTTCTTTAGCCTAAAATAACTTTACACCATGTGACAACTCTATTAGAGAACTGCTTACCCTTTTTTTTTTCTCCAAGTCATTAAATGCCACCCCAGTAACATTTGTGCACAGCACAGTGGAACAGGTATCACGACACATTACACCAATATCTCTCAACCAGCTTTTAATTTATGATGGCATTTTTACTCCTCCGATCTGCTTTCAAACCCTTGCTTTGCCTCAGCTCTTGCTTTGCTCTGCTTCAGCTCTTGCAAGTGACATTATCAGAAGCTTTCAGATATTCAAAGGCATTAAAGGAAGGTACTGAAAGATGCTCCAGTAGTCACATTTTCCCAAAAAACTCAGTTTTCATGTAACAAAAGATTCCCAGAGTAAGAAGGCAGCTGCAAACACAAGTCTAGTGTGACCAGCAGCCTTGTACCAGAATGCAGAGGCAAGCCATCAACCTTCATCCCCAGTACTGCCTCCGAAGCTCGACAGCAGTATTTCGATGTCACACTCAGCATTATCTGTCTGAGCAGAGATAACTGCAATAGCTGAAATAAAGCGCACAGGGGGAGAGAACCACTGAAGAGAGCTGAAAGTTGCTTCTGTCTTTCCCCATCTATAACAAAAGGTTTGCAGGCAAGCAAAGCGAGTGGAACGATGCTTGGCAGGAGAAAGTTTTACTGACATGGTTAAAGCAGCATCTAGTCCCAGCTTTCAGAGGGGAATGACATAATTTGGAGATCCACAGAAACCAGACGGTTACCAACAACTTTCTATCCCTGCCGCTAGGGCTATCAAGATAAACTGGTTATCAAGCTGAGACTATACGCTAGCATAGGAACCTCAATAGGTGGTGGCAGCAAAGTGGGACAGGTTGACATCGCTCCCGAAAGGGCAGGCTCACAGCTTTCCACAGATAAAAGCCCTTCTAGACAGAAGTCACCCCATAGCTGGAAGATTGCCGTATGGCTCCAATTTTGAGATTTATGCTAAAATCCTGTATTTCATCACTCCTGAGGAAAAGAGATAAGGCTGGAGGAGCAGAGGCAGGGCTCAGCCCACCTGGAAGCTGGTGTTGCCACAAGCCTAATTCACTGGGAAGCATAGGGAAAAAGTAATTTTCAAGTATAGGGGTATCTGGTTAATTCAACACAAAAAGGTAAAGTCAAAACCCCCCAAACCCAGAGTTATAATAAATTAAACACACAGATTTGTAATGCCTAAAACACAGAAGATAACGGAGGCTGTAACAAAGACCAGGACTCCTGAGACACTGACAGATTGAACCATTGCAGGAACCACTCAAGTACAACCTTAAAGAGCTTCAGCCATACACTTCACAACTGATGAGAAAGCAAAATTATCATGGGCTCTATGGGAAAGAGTAAATTTATTATGGGATGTCTGAGGGGAATTGTGGAACTGTGTAAAGTTTATCATGCAATGCTTTAAGGAAGATTGTGGGAGCAAAACTTACTATGGGACATTTAGGGATAGGATTGAAGGTGAGGAAAAGGAGGCATCAAGCTAGATCTGGGAGAAGTGAGCATGGGGAAACAGAGAGGAGGAATAAATAAAAGGGGCCAGCCACATGGAGACTGGCTGCCAGTCAGTGCGCTTGTCTGGCTGAGTCCTGCACTTGATTAACCACCATCTGTCCTGGCCTCGTATTAAACTAATCCTAGCCCTTTCCTCTCCACGCACGTGCGTTTGTGATCTGCTAGCAAACTGCAAGTAGGATAAGAGATCTGAGAGCCAGATACTGGACAGACCACGACTGAGGACCAGCTACCAGCAATCCATCAAAGTACACGTCCACGATCCACCAGCACACTCTGGGTTTGATGGGCCAGTGAATAATTAGGCCAGTTTTGCCATTCACATTTTGTGAGTGCTGTTTGTGTTTCCCCGGGGAACCTGCCACAGCACTTTTCTCTGGTTTCTGCTAATCCATCTATGGCCGGTTGCATCTATAGCATGTGTGTCTGTACAAGATTCTGGAGTTAACACTCAGCCTCGCCACTTGCTCAGCCCAGTAACATGGGAAAGCAGCAGCCTCACAGGTAGCAGACCAGGACAGAAAGGAATCCCTACATCCTAGTCCACTGCATTCAGCTGTTCTTCACACCAAACACTGGAATAGCACATCAAGTTCTCCCATGAACCCAAAGCTTGGCGAGGAAAAGAGCGACAGACGTCATCTACCTGGACTTGTGCAAAGCATTTGATACTGTCCCACGTGACATCCTTGTCTCTAAATTGGGGAGACATGGATTCTATGGATGAACCACTTGGTGGGTAAGGAATTGGCTGGATGGTCACACTCAAAGAGTTGTGGTCAATAGCTCAATGTCCAAGTGGAGATCAGTGACGAGTGGTGTTCCTCAGGGGTTGGTACTGGGACCAGCACTGTTTAACATCTTTGTCAGTGACATGGACAGTGGGATCAAGTGCACCCTCAGCAAGTTTGCCGACAACACCAAGCTGTGTGGTGTGGTCAACACGCTGGAGGGAAGGGATGCCATCCAGAGGGACCTTGACACGCTGGAGAGGTGGGCCCGTGTGAACTGCATGAAGTTCAACAAGGCCAAGTGCAAAGTCCTGCATGTGGGTCAGGGCAATCCCAAGCACTACAGGCTGGGCAGAGAATGGAATGAGAGCAGCCCCAAGAAGGACTTGGGGGTATTGATTGATGAGAAGCTCAACATGACCCAGTAGTGTGTGCTTGCAGCCCAGAAAGCCAACCGTGTCCTGGGCTGCATCAAAAGAAGTGTGACCAGCAGGTCGAGGGAGGGGATCCTGCCCCTCTACTCCGCTCTTGTGAAACCCCACCTGGAGTACTGCATCCAACATGGAGCTGTTGGAGCGAGTCCAGAGGAGGGCCATGAAGCTGATCAGAGGGCTGGAGCACCTCTCCTGTGAGGACAGGCTGAGAGAGTTGGGGTTGTTAAGCCTGGAGAAGAGAAGGCTCCAGGGAGATCTGATTGCGGCCTTCCAGTACCTAAAAGGGGCCTACAGGAAAGATGGTGAGGGACTGTTTATCAGGGAGTGTAGTGACAGGACAAGGGGTAATGGGTTTAAGCTAAAAGAGGGTAGATTTAGATTAGGAGTTAGAAAGAAATTCTTCACTGTGAGGGTAGTGAGGCACTGGCACAGGTTGCCCAGAGAAGCTGTGGATGCCCCATCCCTGGAAGTGTTCAAGGCCAATTGGATGGGGCTTTGGGTAACCTGGTCTAGTGGAGGGTGTCCCTGCCTGCAGCAGGGGGGTTGGAACTAGATGATCTTTGAGGTCCCTTCCAACCCAAACCCCTCTATGATTCTATGAAAACAAATCAAGGCAAAGCCTTGTGTGAGCTGAGCTAGCAAGACAATTATAGAAACAAGAGTTATGCCTCAGGTCTGTTACACACCCAACTCTATGCACGCTGTGGTGGAACAGAAGCCAGAGCATGCTTGGTAGAAAGCTTATTAATAAATTTTCTTTAGAAAAATATTTATCCCCTGGAGACCAGAACAAAAGAAGAGAGTATGAACTCACGCTGACAAGGGAAAGAGACCTGGGCTGACATTTATACAGAAACAGCTCAGACCGCTGCTTGTTATATCTCAAGGAGAAGCAACCACCTCTAGGTGAACAAAAAGGCAAAAAGAACAAACATGATTCTACGGCTCCAGGACCAGCAGCAATCCCGGCTGCAGTCTGGGAGGCCAAGAACCAAGAGACTGCTGGAGACAAGCACAAGGGTAAACTGGGAACAATCACAACTGTGAACCAGACCAGCACAGGAGCCCTGCCCTGACAAAGCACTCTGCAATACAACCTTCGTCCAGACAGCTAGGATTTCAGCTCCCACTGCTTCTTCACAAACATCCATGCAGAGTGTAAGAACAGATACCAGGAATGCCAGAGCATCAATCAGATGGGAGCGGAAGGGGTTTATGTTGCAAAGGAGTAAGGAGATATGGCAGAATTCTGTATTCCGTGTTCAAGGGAAAAGGAGAAGACTTGAGCAAGAGTATAAAACTTTTAATGGGTCAAGTGCATCAGTCCTTGATGCACAGGAGGGAAAGGAGCAAACGGGGCTATAGCTGTCCCAGGCGGTCAGCACTGCAGAGAGCAGGAAAGACAAGGTGGTACACGCGTTGCTGCAGCAGTCCACGGCCTCTCCTCTCCAAGGAGGGGACCAACACCTGGGAAGCAGTTCCTCTCACTGTCCATTTAATTTCACTCTATGCTTCTTCCTGGTAGGGCCTTGAGGACGCATCATTTTGGTAGAAGGCCGGCCAGCCTTCAAGGGTCGTCTCTGCACCTGCAATGAATGTCTCTTCTTTAAAGCAGGCTGTGGCTGCTTCTGCTCTCTGTCAGCTTTTGATCCCTCAAGTTTCTTCTTTTTCAGCTGAGGCTCCATGACAGTATTGGGGACAGTGGACAGACTTGCTGCTTCCACAGCAGGTTCTTCATCTGAAACGAGAGAAAGGGGCTGTAAGAACCACCCACACATGGCTTCTGCAGGGGAAGCAGCCCGTGAGAGCAGGCCCAGGCAGCTCAGCAGAGCTCCAGTACTAGGTTACCTTTCTGTGCCTGGGGGATGGCATTAGAGAATTTCTTGAACTTGGCGACGAAGAACCCATCCATGTTGTGTGTGTGGGGATAGAAACGCCGTGTAGACTTGAGGGAGGGGTGGAAGCGACGGTCCTTGAACCTGGAGGAAGAAGTGGGGTAAGAAGTGATAGAATGCCTCTGCTCAAACCTGGCCACCAAGGAAGAGTCACCTGTGCAGCTTGTGACCTGGCACACACCTGGTGAAGCCTTCCTTGCCAAAGTCCAGGCCTGTGGCCACCAAACGAACGTTGCGTTTCTTCAGGGCATAATCCACAACCCACTCGTTCTCCTCCACCTGCCAGAGACTAAGCATTAGGATCCAAGTCTCACCAGTCTCCTGAGTAGGTGATGACCACAGCAGAGCGTGAAAGGGACCTACCATGATGGAGCAAGTGCAGTAGACAATGTAGCCCCCCGTCTCTGAGGCAGCATTGACTGAATCTATAGCGCTGAGAATCAGCTCCTTCTGCAGGTGAGCACAGCGCAGAATGTCTTTCTCATCCTGAAAGAAAAAAAACAGGTTAGGATGCTAGAAGCACAGGGAAGCACCCCAGGGTGCTATTGTGGATAGAGGGATGACAGGAGAGCAAAGCACGTGAGATATACAGGATTCTGGAGTCTGCTGTAGAAATAACGTCAAAAAACCTAGCTCTGGTACAACAAGCAGAATAGGAAAGAGAAGAAAAAAAAAAAAAAAAAGAAATCAATGTCCATGCTGCAGACATCTCTCAAGAATGAAGCTGCCCCAAAGTCCCTTCTCTCAACTCATACCCGAGTCCCCATCTTGTGTTTCCACTGGTCACTCACCTTGTTGGTTTTGACAGCAGGATCCTTGGAAATGACGCCTGTTCCGCTACAAGGAGCGTCAAGCAAGACACGGTCAAACCCTCCAAGCACCTACAGGTAGATGTATATCTGGAGTTACGCTCACAGGGGGGGACTCAGAACAAGACTGAGACCAGAAGACTGGGAAGGCAGAAATCTCTTACTCCTCCCTGTTGACCTTCCCATCTCCATACCAAATAACAAACACTCCCCAGCAGCTCTGCTTATCCTCCTGTGACAAGCAGCTTCAGAGAACACAGCTTTACTGCAGAGACAGCGCAGCAGCTCTAGGTAAGCATGGTAAGGACACCTCAAAGCAGGCAGAAACATACCTTGGGGAACTGACGTCCATCGCAGTTACTCACTACAGCGTTGGTGACTCCCAGCCGATGCAAGTTCCCCACCACGCTATGTAGCCGCTCGGCATTGCTGTCATTGGCCAAGATCATACCCGTGTTCTTCATCAGCTGAGCTGCCGGAGGGCAAAACGCATCAGCAAAGGGCTGAAAACCTCCCGTGCTTTTGCCCATAGGGACAGTCGCGCCCCTCCTTTCCCTGAGTTCAGTCCCACTCTGTTACCCCTTTCTGTATAGAGCAGTGGAACCTTATCAATTCACAGAACATCCCTCCCAAGCCTCCCACCCAAGGCTCCAGGGTGATACCTATGTAGCTGGTCTTGCCTCCCGGGGCACAGCACATATCCAGGATACGTTCATTCTCCTGTGGAGCCAGAGCCATGACTGGAAGGAGACTGGAGGCTCCTTGCAGCATGTAGTGTCCAGCCAGATACTCAGGGGTGGCACCTGGGCAGGGAAGGCAGAAGAGGATGGCACATGAAAGAAACGGAACCAAGAGAAGGTCAGGTCAGCCCTATGACAGGAAGGGTGATCTCACCAATGGGCACAGAGGAATCATAAATAACAAGTCCCGTTTTTGACCACTTCCCCAAGGGGTCAAGATTCACGCCACGGTTGATTAGAGCCTGCAAGACAAGGAGACGGGACTGAGACACCACCCCGTGTGACGGACAGCACAGGAGACAACCACTGGGTCCTGCTCACCTGCGCCAGGTCCCGTCGCCGTGTCTTGAGCGTGTTGGTGCGAACGGTCACGGGGCGGGGAACCTCATTGGCTTCCAGGAAGTTTATCAGCTTGATGAAAGAAGGGACAGAGAACAGAGATAAAAACGAAGACCTGGGGAGGCAGCCAAATCCTCATCAGTCAGCAAAGATATAGGCAGGATCCTACCTCAGGGAGTGGGAAGATGTCCATGAGCTTCATGAGCAAGAAGTCACTGTAGGAATAGTAGGCAGCCATGTCCCGGCGCAACAATGCGAGGTACTCCTGTCGTGTGCGTCCTTCCTCCCGCTTCACCACAAAGTCCTGCAGCACCTCCATGTTGCCCTTGATGCGCTGGTGAATGACGTGCAGGTCAGGTGGCTCAGCAGGTAGAAAGACCATTAAGGAATCATAAACGGCCAAGAAACCAGCACACAGGCTCTTTACAAGCACAACTGGTCACGCAGGACCCCTGCATCACAACAGCACCCCCCTCCTCCCTGCCCAGGAAGGCCTCACTGGAGTATGCTTTCATCAGAGCTCAGCGGAGGGGGGATTCAAAGGATGAACCAGATGAAAAAGTTCACAAGACAGGAACTACAAGGTATTTAAACGAGTTTGGTTAGTTACTTTACATAAACAGAAAAATAATGGGGAAAAGAAGACAACAAAAATTGTCTTTCAATGCTGCAAACATTACCCGTATCAGAAAGGAGACTAGAAGTTCCCCACAGGCAATTAAAGGGTACAGAGAAGAATGAGAAGAGGCAAGATTAAATTGTACTGGGAGGCAGGAAATTAAAATCACTAAAGCCCAAAAGCAAGAACTTTGGATGCTGGAATTGTTGTCATCAGAGGTTCTAGGAATGGGTTAGACAAACACCTGCCAGGAAAATCAGGGTATGGAGGAATGAACTACACGATAAAATATCCACATGAATTTAGAACTAGAAAGGAAATCGGGGCAGGCTCTGAGCTCCATACAGGGTGTAACAGATTTCCTAACTGCACTGTACAGCAGAGCAGTGTCACTATCTATTAGGGCAGCTCATCTAAAAATACCTTGTCATGCACAAAACACTCTTGCTAAGCAATACTCATGATAAAGCCCAAATGAAGCTCTTTGGTTGTATCCAGTCCCCGTGCTCCTGCATGCATAAGGCTTATGAATGTCACAGATAAAAAAGGATATCTTCTCTCTCAATCTGTTCATTAGTTGGCAGTTTAAATTCTTCATCTATATCCAGGTTGAGCTGCAGATCTGTGCTCTCTTTTTCTTTCTGTCCCATGTTCTGTCTGTTTGCCTCCTCCTCCTCCTCTTCACTGTCATCTTCACTGAGGTCTCCCCTAAGCACAAAGAACAGGATGGACATTTTACACAACCATTTCTTAGATGGTAGAGAGAACAGGAGAATGAGCAACACAGGCTGCTTATCTAACCAGGAAAGACTCTGCGGACTGGCGATGTTCTCAAATCCTCACCTGTCAGGCTTCTGCTTCAGGGCAACTTTTTCAATAGGCAGCAACTAAACATAGAGAAAAGATTAATTAAACAATACCCTCAAGTGCCCCCTTGCTCCCCACCACCTGTGAAACATATCTGCTCTGTTTAAAAAAGACAACAAACAAAAGCATTGAACGTTATGCTTGTATCAGTTGCTAAACTTGAAATTGTTCTCGTGAAGGGTAGAAGGGGAAAGCTCTCTGTCACCTCACCATCCACCCTCCAGTAACGTCACCCTTTTTCCCCGGCCTGATGGGTCCTTTCAGGCAGCAAAGTCAAGTATTTCTTGCATATTTAAGGGCAAAAAGCTCCTACCTCTTCTTCCTCCGATGATGAGGCACCATAATCATCTACCATCTCCTCACTGCTCCCATCCTCCTCCTCCTCCATCTCCCAGCTGCCTTCTTCCACCTCACCATCGCTGGATAACTCCACGTTGTTTCCTTTAGATTGGATTTTCTTGGCTTTAGCTGGAGTCAGCCATTTTGAATTGCCATCACTGAAGCCAGACTGGCCACGAGGGATTTGTCCTGCTGCCCTAACGGCACGTTTCTCCTTGTGCAGAGGTACCTGCTCTTCAACTACAGGCAGAAGAAGCGGTTAAAAGTTAGGTGTTATTCTCAAAAGCAGCTGCCCTGTTTTTTTCAGTTATTACACAAAAGAGGCCTCCATCCTAGTCCTGAGCTGCCTGTCCAAGAGAAGGGACTGCTTGCCCTCCACATCTGTTTTCTCAATCATAAACAAGGGCATATTCTCACCTCTCCTCCAATGAAACTTTAAAGAGATCTAACTAGAATTACCAAAGAAAAACACAGCTACAAAGTTCTTACGGTGTTTGCTGACACGTTACGGTATCCTCCATCCCAAATCTTTGTTTATCCTTCCTTCTTCCTACCGTGACAACTTCCTAGGTGCTGCAGGCGGTAACACAGTGAGCTCAAAAGCCTCAGCTACCCAACCTGCCTGAGAGAACCTTGCTGTGAGCAGAGAGTAAGTCAGAAGGAGCTTTAATACGTGGAAGAGACCTTTTACTGGTTTATTCTTCAGACAGCGCTACTGCCTAGCACAGCAGGGACCAGAAATCATGAAAAACTCCTTTAAAATAACGAAATTCCACTTGTTCCGTGCTACAAAAAAGAAGCCGGACAGTGGCAGAGGGGCACCCCGGGAGGCAGCAGGGCAGGGTGACAGCCAGCCCCCAGCCCCGACTCCCGCCCGGCACTCACCTGCCGGCTCCCGCCCTCCTCCTCCTCCTTCTCCTCCTTCTCCGAGTGGCCTCCTGCCCGCCGGGGCGCTGCCCGCTCCCAGTCGCCTCTTCGCAGCCCTGCACCGGGAGGGGAAGCGGCGGTCAGCCCGGGCCCGGCCACCTCTGCGTCCCCCCCTCCTCGCGCCGCCTCTCTCACCTCTTCCGCCCGTGACTGGAGAGCTTCTTCTTGCCGGTCTCTGGTTCTGCGGAAAGACACGCGGCCATCAGGCAGCCCGCACCGGCGGCACCGGGCACCGCGAGGCGGCACCGGGCCGGCCTTACCTGGCGGCAGGAAGCGGGCCAGCTCCACCTCGGCCCCCCGCTGCTTGCGGGCCTTGCGCCCGGGGCCGCGCTTCTCCTTCCTGGTGGGGTCCAGCTTCCGCCCCATGGCGCCGCGGCAGCCTCCGGCGGCACCGGGCCCGCCGCCACACGTGCACACCTCCCCGCTGCTCCGCGCCGGCGCATGCGCCAGGCCTCGGCTCCGCCCCCTCCCTCACCCATTGGTTAATACCGCTGCTCCTGCTCGCTGAGTGGCTCGGCCGGCAACGTCATACGCCCGGCCTATCGCGTCATGGGGACGCGCGGGGCCTCGGCGATGAGGCGCTTCCGGCCGCCCGGCGGCAGCAAGGTGCTGAGGGCCCCAGCTCCGGGCAGCACCTCGTCGGGGGCCGGCAGAAGGGGGAAGGCAAGTCGAGGGGTCCCTGCCCCAAGCGGCGGCTGAGGGGGAGCGGCCGGGCTCCTGGCTCCCCCCAGCGGAGGCTGCAGCCCCCGGCACCCCGCAGAGCGGGCCCTCGCGTCCGTCGGCTGGCAGGTATGGCAGGTACAGGCACCACGCAACTCCATCCTCCCCCCGAGAGACTTGGATCGCGGTTGACATAACAAAAGCAGGCAGCAGAGAAAGGGGTGAATGGAGATGTGAGGAGGAAGCAAGAGTTCAGGGAGGGGTAGGATACCCCAAAAACCTGCTCCAATACACAGAAAAGACATTAGGAATAGTACAGGGAAATTATTGATCACTGCCACACTTGGAAAAGGCAGAGTACTTACAGCCCTACTCCAGCTAAATAGAGGCAACAAAATAAAATACAAGGAAACTTTATTTTTCAGTTTTACCAAGGTTTTGCTCTGGTTTTTTGTTTTTTTTTTTTTTTGTTGTGGGTTTTTTTTCTTCAAGCTGCTTATTAGTGGACAAGTCTGGTCAGTTTTTGTATTAAAAAGGATCTTGATGGAGGTAGCTTTGTCTCTTTCCTGGCTTTTGCTTAGTCTCGCCTGCACACTCATCTCAGTAAACAAACTCAAAATAAAATTAAAAACAAAAACTGGAATTCCAGGCAGAGGCAGCAAGCAATGCAGCCAGGTTCTCCGTGTAACAGACATGGCGCTGTGGCCTCCAGTCACTATATACAAAGTCCATCATACATCCCCCTCTCTCCTAAGCACACTCCTTGCTCCAACGGGCTGGCTGCAGAGGAAGGAGTTTCTTCTCCCAGAGACCTGCGCAGCAGCTTCCATGGAGGGAAACAGCACCCAGTCAGGAATGTCAGGCAGAGGGGTAGAGTGTGAAGGGGTGGGGGGGGTCACTTCAGTTTGGCCGAAAGGTCAACAGCATTGGGCCAGGGACTCACTGCTGCTGGGCCACCTGTGGGGCAAGAGAAGATGATCTGAGACTCAATGCTGGTCAACAGACCCTGGTAAGCAGGGCAGTTTCCCCATAGAACCCCCCACTCCCCCCTAGGTAACTCTGCTTACTGACCAGAGAGGGTACGTACTTGTTGGGGAGGCGGAGGTGGAGGGGGCTCACTGCTGCGGTTGGCCAGCCGGCTGAGGATGTTGCGCTCTGACATCTGGAGGCGCACTGCCACAGGTGGGATACGGGCAATGGTGGCAGGCAGACGAGTCACATCTGCCTTCATGTCACTCAAAAGCTCCTCCAGCTGCTTCAGAACTGGGAGAGAAAGGGACATCTGTTCAGAGAGGAAAGGGACACCCCACAGGGAAGAGAGAGGGGACAGTGATGCTAGACATCTGTCCCACCCCTGCTTAACACACTGCATTACCTTTGTGCAGCACAGCATTGGCTGGTTTGTTCCCGGCCATTGACTCCTTGGATAGGTGCTGGTGGCTCTCAGCCAGGCATTCCACCTCTGCAAAACGTGTGTTCAGAGCCATAGATGGATGAGATGGGTCTTCTGACATGTTCAGATACGCAGCTCGCCGCAGCTGCTCCTCAATCACCAGTGCTTGCTCCAGGAGCTACATGGTGGGCCAGAAATGAGAAAGTGTTTCAGCAGTTGCCTGAAAAGCAGCCTGTTTGCACCCCCAGTGTCTCCTGATCCAGTTCTCCACTATCTCATGAGGTGCAATTCTGCAGCTGAGCCTCCTTTCACCAGCTTCTGTTTATACTGAACAAAGTCTAAAGAGCCCCATACAATTAAGGTCTCCATTACACTAGGCCAGGTACACAAGAAAACAAGGCTACATCTAATTTTATAGAAGACTGCCTTCAGTCCTCTAGGATTCTCATTCCTCCTCAGATTCTTTCCAAAGACCAACTTGTTCGCTATTTTACTCTTTCTTTATGGAGCAAAAGGGATGGAGCTTTCTCTTTCAACCCAAGTGAGAAGTATCCAGGAAGAGTCTAAAATCTGCTAAGCATGTCAGGGGCATTTGGAGAAATCAGTTTGATTCCTGTTAGTGCAGAACTGATCAGCCAGACTACATTAATTCAATGTTTTGCCCCAAGACACAGAACTGGAACAGGTTGCCCAGAGAAGTTGTAGAGGCCCCATCCCTGGAAGTGTTTAAGGCCAGATTGGGTGAAGCTTTGGGCAACCTGGTATCCCTGGCAGGGGAGGTGGAACTAGATGACCTTTGAGGTCCCTTCCAACCCAAACCAGTTTATGATTCTCTGAACTACATGGTCTTTATTTGCGTTCATCTTAAGTCCTTTCCAGAACTAAGCTATGGTCACTCCCAAAAAGGTGGGGGCAGAGACTGAAGGCAACCCTTTCAGCAATCTATACAGTATTTCAAAGTTGTGCTTAGGCACACTGAGTGGGTTGTAGCACACCAAGCAGAAACTGTGATGGAAACAGCCACTTCAACCTTAAGCCTCCTGCATACCAGTTTTTCGATAAACATTTGGGGGGAGAGCACTGAACCAAGCTCCCCAATAGCATTTCTAGAGTAAAGGGAGCTCCTATCATGGAGCTACTGCATGATCCTGACAGATACTACTTCCCCCCCGCCCCCCCCCCCCAAAAAAAAAAAAAAGGAAAAGCACTGCAAAAGCCTTCACTTTCTTAGCAGAAACTCAGAACAGCAAACTCTTGTTCTCAGAGGTCCAGCTGGCTAAAAGGCACTTATCACACTGAAGAGAAATCCTTACCTTAAATCTCCTTGCCAAGAACTTATTCTTTATTTCCAGGAAGTTACCCCTGTTCATCTCACCCTTGAAGGGTTCATTGAGGATGGCGTAACGTGGATCATTCTGAATATCCTGCCAACGGGCATAGCCATGACTGAGATGGGATGAGCTCAGGCAAACAAAGGCAGTGAGAACAAGGGAATACACAGCCCAGGCAGATACAGTTCTCAAGAGGGGGTGGGGAAAGGGGGTACAGAGAGGGGAGGAACAGGAGCCAAGGAAAAGGAATGAGAACTATGTCCTGCTAAGTCTAAACTATGCTGGCAGGAAACTCCTCCTCCCACCATCACTTTCACTCTTGTGAAAGGGGATCAAAGCTCTCTCTCTCACTTAATGTACTCCAGTCAGACCCAGGACGGTCACCTTCACTGTGACAGTTTATATACAAGGGGAGAGAACTGGTCCATCAAGTTAAGGATACTTGATAATCCCAGCAAGGAGCCAGTAGTCATGACGCCGATGCCAAATCTCATAGGTCTTCTTGGTGACAGTTGCTGCCCGCTCTTCATTCTGCCACAGGGAGTGTAGTTCTGGAAAGGCAGGAGACACCAGAACAGTTGAAAGTTATTTCATAAACACAAGCAGGGGCATATAAACAAGTTCAAGCACGCAAAGATTTATCATACCAGTGAAGCCACCATCTGCTATGTTGAACATGAAGCGCTGCTTTACTGCTTTCTTGTGCCTTTCATCTACTGACTCTTTCAGCATCTCTCCGTTCTGCAGCATCACCACATCTCTCTTATCGTCATCCTTTTTCTCATCTGTACACACAGGAAATGAGAAAGAACATAGCAGATACCAGGGCAAGTTGGACCCACAAGGAATCCTTGCAGGACCAGGGTTAAGGAAGAGAATGGAATTATCATGACTCACCTTTCTCATCCAGAGTGATTATAGGAGGTTCAGGGGGATTCTCAATAGGTGCTCTGTCTTCCACTTTTTCTACATCAGCTACAGGAGAGAATGGGAACATGGCAAGTCCAAGGTTTTGTTCTTCAGCCTGTGAAACCTAATACTGAACAGGGAGCTAGGGAGCAAAGTCCTGTAGTAGCCCCACTGATTGTCCACATTTAAGCCCGTTTCTTTAGGATGAAGTGCTGACGCAAAGAGCAGCTTTAGGAAAATAGTATCAGGGGGGTGGGGGGTGGTTATTGCTGTTCAAGGTATTGAAAAATGTCCCTAGAGATACCTTTGCTTTCTACTTCCATTGGCTCATCTGGTCTTTCCTTCAACTCTGGTTCCTCTACTTTTTTTTCTTCTGCTTCTGTAGGGTTCACTGGGGATTTTGCTTCCTGTGGCAGTGTCTCCACAGGCTGGGCACACTGCTGAGGACAGAAATCAATGAGAAGTGAGGTAAAGCAGTGCATGGAAATGGAAAACAGTCACAGCAGTTTGGAAAGCAAAAATGCACAAAACCGTCAGCCCAGTTCTGAGGACGTCAGAATTATCTTAAATATCATTCCAAGAACTCAAGTCTGTCTCAGCAGCCAAATAACGTATAAGAGGTACAGAAGTAGAGACATTTGCAATTGTATGAGGCAAACAAGCAACCCAACGCTCACCTCCATAGGGACCTCTGTTTCAATAGCAGAGGCACCAAGCTCTTTCTCTGTTTCAGATGACTCTCCTTGCTCCTTAGCAGTGGCTCCTTCTTCTACTTTTACTCCTTCTTCTGTGTATTCCCCACCACAGCAAAGAAAAAAAGAGGCGAAGCCATCAGTAAGGTCTTCCCCTCACTGTTACCAAGCACAGATCTCCTTTGCTCCCAGAGATTAGGCCCATCAAAATGGGACCAACATCACTCAAGATGACCACCCCCCCTTTCCTGCCCACTGTAAGTGCTGGGCTTCTCATCTTGCTGATGACAGCTCATCCAAGGAAAGCTAGTGTCCTCTCTTGCCTTTAAGGGCTTGCACATGTCTTTGGCAGCCCTCCTAACATGAGAGGTAAGTTGATCTGCGTCCACCCCCAGACCCCACCACCACAGGTCCGGTGAGGGGAACAGCCAGGATGAGGTCAGGACGCAGGACAGTACAAGAGGGGAGCTCTCACCAGGCGGAGGGACAGGGGCAGGCGTATTTGGCTGCGTGTCCCCTGGTGTTGAAGGAGTTGGAGTTTTGGGAGAGGGTGAGCTTGGCTGTGAAAGTTTCTTGTTCTCCTCTATCTCTGCCAGTTCTGGCATGCTCCAGCGGCCATTCACATGCTCAAATTCCTGCACCTGCATGAGAGGAAGAGAAAGATGTAGCATTGGAGGAGTCATACAAAGCTTGTCCTCAAACCAGAAGAGTCACACCACTCAGTACACAACAAAAGTAGGTGTGAAAGGAGAGGTGACTCACTAACTCAGGACCCTAGCAACTACAAGTTGCATGGAGAGCGAAGGCTACGTTGCTCTGCTAAGGCACCTACCTTTTTGCGTATAAGTGACATGACCCCAATTCGAGTAAGGACATGCTGTCGAGAAAGACCTTCCCGTGGGACCCCATCTGCAAAGGTTTCTGCACCATCAGCTCCAGGTTCACATAAATGGCGCATGAAGAGTGAGACATAGGCCCTAGAACAGTTAAGAGACAAGCAACTAGACTATAAACTGGATTAGCTGGAAACGTGCATTATCATAAGGGAAATCACCCTGAGACTCCTAACACTTAGTAACACAAGTTCTGGGGTTTCATGCTCCTTCAAGGGAGAGCATCCTGAAAGAATTACTACATACATAAAGGACACACAGCTGACTCAGTCTTGAGCCAGACACAACCATAACCCCAAAAAGGGCTCAGAGAGAGTACTCATTAAATGCTTGCACGACCATGGTACTCCTCTAAAAGCATTTGCTTTTGCTAACTGATGAGTCAAGTCCAAGGAAGAGAAGTAGGAACAACCCCCTAGTCTCTCCCAGCTTATACTTCATTCCCCCACAAAGAATTAACTAATACATTATGGAAACGTAGACTCTAAGGAAAGGCCAGAAAAGGACCAATTCTCATTCTTCCCCAGAGGGACTAGATATTGCCAGTCTTCCATCCCTGCCTAATGCAAACTCACTTGAACTCTTTCTCTGACTTGCCACGAAGGTCCCGAACAAGCCACTGAGTGGTGAAGGCATCCTGAGGCGGCATTCCATAGCGCATGATAGCATTGAGGAAGGCTTTGCGCTGGCGGGCATTGAAACCCAAGACCTAGAATGGAGAAGACAGACAAGATACAGCAAGAGCCATACAGAAGCAGCTAGGATGCAAACACCTACCCTGGTACTACTTACCTCAATGTTCCCTCCCACGCGGGCAAGTAAGGGAGGCAGAGGCTTATCCTTATCATTTCTCAGGCCTTTGCGGCTAGGCCGACGAGCTGCTGAAGAGAGAAATGCAGCTAAGGAGGAGAGACAATGCACAGCATATTGTTGTGTGAATATTTCCCTTGCAGAACAGCACCACAAAGTGTATAAATCACCCAAATCAAGTCCCAATTGTTCCCACAGAGGAAGTGATCCAGGAACTCTGGCTTCACCAGAGCTTACCTTCAGACCTCTCATCAAAGTCCTCATCCCCTTCTTCAGAAGCAACTGAATAGTCGGATTGATTATCTGACTGGTCATCCTGCCAGTCTGAAAGAAAAACAGCACGTGAGCCTGAGACGCTACTCCGTTACTTCCCAGCAACATATACTTACACCCATTTTTCCCTCAGGTTCCTGTGGATTTGTACCTCTATCCTCCTGTGAGCCATCATTGTAGTTAACTTGCTTGCGAATACGTTTGCCCTTGCCCAGATTCCTGGCCAGATCCTCCTGTTGCTGTTCATAATGGTGACGCAGCAGTTTCTCCCAATAATCAGGATCCACTGACTCCTCCTGCTTAATGATCTCCCGTTCAACCTCCTCTTCCTCCTGCCAGAGGAGTAACAAATTTAGAGCCCTATGCTCCAAATCCCAACCTGTCTGAGTGGATATATGCCTGCTTGCCCTTAAAAGCATCAGAGCTCAATTTGCTTAATTGATCCTGCCTCATTCAGAGCTCAATTTGCTTAATTGATCCTGCATCATTCAGCAGAAGATACTAGCTGACATCCATCTCATACTCACCCCCATCTCCTCTTCACGAACAACATACTGGGCCACCTTGAAGGAGCTGAGATACTCATTCATGCCCTGAAGTTCTGTATCTTCTGTTTCATCCTGGTTCCGATCCAACAGACGTTCAATTGCTTTGTCATCATAGTGGATGACACTGCTGTCCTCACCTTCTTTGTTATCCCCTGATGGAAGAGCACAGGCACAGTTGCTGTGTGGATCTCAAAGGACTAGGAAAGGGAATGCTGCCCTAGGCCTCTCTGTAGAGCTATAATCAGCACTGTGCCTACAGCCACTCCCTAAATAAGGAGCCAGACCTCCCCACCTCCTTCAGTTCTGCTCCCAGGCACTCACCCCCCTCAGTAGCCTCATCCTTGAAGAGCTCTTCAGTGCCAAATTTGAGAATGTCATCAAGTTCCTGTTTGGACATGGAGCCTGTCTTGGAGCCCAACCCTGGTCTCACTACCAGATGAGTTAGCATCATTTTCTTCTTGGCCACCTGAGTGATACGCTCCTCCACTGAGGCCCTTGTCACAAAGCGGTATATCATCACTTTCTTGTTCTGTCCAATTCTGTGTGCACGACTGAAGGCCTAGAAAAGAGATGCGCTCAGAACAGTCTAGAGCTACACAAGTCGTAGTCTGATACACCCCACCTACCTCCGCAAGTTTCCCAGTTGCCTTCATGTTAGCTTTTAACATTAGCGAAGGCTAGGCCCTGGAAGAACCCTCTTCTATTTCACTTCCCATCTCTACCCATCCTCACTGCTCTAATTTTGCATGTTTCTAGAGGGGAAGTCTCACATTCCTTCACTCCTCCTGATGATTTCATTTCCCTTCTTCCTTAGGATTACTCCATAGTGAGTGGTCTCATTCAGACTCACCTGGATATCATTGTGGGGGTTCCAGTCTGAATCATAGATAATCACAGTATCTGCTGTGGCCAAGTTAATACCAAGACCCCCAGCTCGAGTTGAAAGTAGAAAGCAGAACTGCTGAGCACCAGGAGCTTAGATAAAAGGAGAGAACAAAAGTAATCAAGGGAGAGTGCATTACTCAAACAAGGATTTGTATCTGACCCACATCACCTGAGGGGGAATCACTACTAATTTAAGATTCCAGGAGAGCAATGGAAGACTTGGGCCACAACAATCCCATGTTGCCTACTAAGCACATATTAAAGACAACGGTTTTTATTTTGCAAAGAACATAGGAGACTCCATACCATTGAAGCGATCTATAGCCTCCTGACGCATGTTCCCTGTGATTCCTCCATCAATCCGCTCATATTTGTACCCTTCATGTTCCAGAAAGTCTTCTAGAAGGTCCAACATTTTAGTCATCTGCATATCAGAAAAACACCACCACAAGAGAGTGAAGGACAAGGGGATACCAGATCAACAGGCTCCTTTCTCAGAAAAAGAAGTCCCAGCCTTAAGGTTTTTCCCCATTTACCTGAGAGAATATAAGCACCCTGTGACCCCCTTCTTTAAGGTTCTTTAACATCTTCTGGAGCAACAACAGCTTTCCAGAGGCTCGAATAAGAGCACTACCATCATACATGCCATTTGGCATTTTTGGAGCTTCCTGAGAAGAGAAAAGAAAGGAAGTAAGGAGTGGGGGAAGAAAACAGTTTGAAGGGATGCAGCTTGGTCATAGTCCCTAGCTGTGTTCATCAGATGCTGACTCACTTCTGGTCATTTAGCTTGGCACAACCACAATGTACAGCACTACTTATACGAAAGATCAGTGCTACCCTGTGCTGCTTTTGCAATTTGACTCTGAGATGCCCGCCTTTTTTATTGACTTAGTCCCTACTCTTACTGTCTTCACCATCTTGCATGAGTCACGAGATAGCTCCTACCTGTCATACAAAGATACTGGAAAAGGAAAGACCTTCCAGCATGTTGGGTCTTCATAAAGTCAGGATGAAAAAAACATTGAAGCAGAGAGAGAGGAAGGGGAACCCCTCCATGCTTAACTAGGGAGCTAACTGGCTCCTTGATAATAGCCAGCAGGGAATTTGCTGATACAGAATAAGTGACTGGACGTACCATAGCAGCCACAGGAAACAAGTACGGGTGGTTACAGCACTTCTTCAGATCCATAACAACGTTGAGCAAGGAGACTTGGTTACCACCACCCCGTGCATTCAGTGCCTCAAAGTTCCTTGTCAAAATGTATTTATAGTATTTCCTGAAAAGAAAAAAAGAAAAAACCTCAGACACCCCTCATGAGAATGACTAACATACTCTCTTGCTAGACTCTGCACAGCTGCTGGCATTACCTGCCAGCTACCTAGGCTCTACCAGTGGCATTCACTATCTCTTTATCCCTTACATCACAACACAGGATTAGTCCTCCCTCCGCTATAGTGGCAGCAGGAAATCTTCCTCCTATCCACTGTGTAGAAAGCCCTATAGTGAGGATAAGGCTATTTCAGCATCCTCTTTGAAACAGCAGAACAGAGCAACGGTAGCTGAACAGCAGGCGCGCTCTTCATCCTCACACTCACTTCTGCATGGGGCTCAACTCCACTCTGACAATGAGTTCCGTCTTAGATGGCATATTCTTGAAAACATCAGCTTTGAGACGCCTCAGCATGTGTGGGCCCAGCATATCATGCAACTTCTTGATCTGATCTTCCTTGGCAATATCTGCAAACTCTTCTAGGAAGCCCTCCAAGTTACTGCAGAGAAACAGACACTCAGCAAAAGCCACAAAGGAAAAAGAGGGAAAAAAAACCCCAACCCAAAAAGAGGAAGGGGATAGGAGTGACAAGACAGGCAGGCTGACTTGCACTGCAAGACATACTGGAATCTCTCTGGCGTCAGGAAGTTCAGCAGGTGGAACAGTTCTTCCAGGTTGTTCTGCAAGGGTGTTCCTGTAAGCAGCAGCTTGTGCTGGAGGGAGTAACCGTTTAGCACACGGAAGAACTGGGAAATAGAGAGCATGGAAGAAATAGTGAGGGAAAAAACCCCAAACATACACAAATATGTCAAAAGCTTATTAAGTCATAGGTCTAAAGAAAAAAAAAAATTCTCCTAGAAAAAAGTTGACACCAAGCTAGGGTTCAATTTAGATCATATCAGCTGTTTGGACAAGAGCTCCAAGTAGTTCACATTCCAGTCAGGGTCACTAGACTGATCTCATTTGGATCATTGTTCTGCATAGCTAAAACATGACTGTAGCAAATCCTAACAGCCATCAGGTGCTGGTAGGCTTCCTTTGCTCTTCTAAGTTACAAGTTCTTTCAGACCACCAATCATTTCCAGACTGCTGTACTATGTACTTTTTCCTTGTTAAATTAGTGTTCCACATTCTTACAACTACTCTGCCTTGAGAATTCTAGAAATAGCTAAGTCACTCCTCCTATTCATATCAGTCCTGGCAATGTTCCAGAGCTCTGAACAAGCAGAGGAAAAAAAAAAAGCTAAGGGTTTGCCAATGTGTCTTTAAGATAATTTGTGCTGGTTTTCACAACAATGAAGTAATTCCAGACAGAGGTAGTGAGCAGTTAAAGTACTGAACTGAAAAGCACAAGTGTACCACGTTCACCAGCACAAATTGATAATAAAGCAGTAATTTATTTATGAGCTTTGTCATTTCTTTGCTTAGTTTACACTTAGCATGATATAAGGTCAAACTTAATGAAAGTAGCTTGTACTAGATGGCAAACAAAAAAACCTACACTGAAAGAGAAACCCAACACCTCTTATGTTTTGGTTATCACACCAGAAGAATCCTTCTAGCGGCCTTTATAGGGATTTATCTTTCTACATGGTTGTAGTCAAAAAAAACATTCTCATTGTGGAATCAAATATGGCAGTTATGAATTATATATACAAAAGTTTGGTAGATAACCAATCTGTCAAGAAGTGTCTGACCTATCTCACAGCCAAACGCCTGAAGCTGTCTTTACGGGACAGGAAACCGCTCTAGAAAGAGGTAGATTTAATGATCTTGGTGGATAACCAATTGTAACTATTAGTCATTGTGTAACCTTGAGCCTTTACATCCTCTTTCAATTAATGAATATTAATAGTAAGCATTCATTACTCCTTCCAATAATTTCAATGCTAAGCATAGAATAGCATTCAGTCTTAGTGCCTACAATAATAAAATATCTGGAAACTGGACTGCAAGCACAGCTGTGTTTCTCAGAAAGATGCCTCATGCCAAGATCCAAAAAGCTAAAGCCATTTAAACAAAGAAAAACAAAACAAAACAAAAAACCAAGGAGAAATCAAGAGGCAATTTTGTCTTACACAGTCTCCAAGAACCTATAAAACCAGATTTCCAATAACAATTGGTTTTGGCATACTGAACACAAACTCAACTGAAGACAGACAAATCAATATCAGAATTAAGGCACAAGGGCTTAAGGAGGGGCTGGATTAAGAAAGTACAGTCAAGTCCACCAAATTCAACCAAGTTTGGTTAAGGTGCAGTCTCATAAAATCAGCTATAAGGTTTTCAGCATCTGCCTCAGCGTTTTTGAGCACCTCTGCCCACCTCTCCCTTTTCTATAAATATCTAATTAGTTCTGCTACAAAACTAGATGAATGCAGAGAGCAAGGCTACTCTGGAAGCAGGATATTTGTACTTGTGCAGCTTGTTTTATGCTCAGTATGGTACACCTTTCCAGAATGGAGGTGGTGCAGATCTATGATCTGCTTTCAGAGAAGCCAGTTTGTATTTGAGAGCAACAACATCCAGGTCTTTCTGTTTTCCAGTGTACACCAATTGCCTATTCACTCAGAAAGCTGTTTTAACCAGTGATATGTATAAAAGTGAAACTGTTGCCAATGATAATCAATTGCCAAATGAAGGCTGTTGACTTTTTTTAATAGCGCATCAAGTTTACTATTGAACAAACGACTAAGAATTGGCAGACAAACTTACATGCTTAGGAGCAGCTATCTAATCTTCTGCACACTTTCTGCCCACTTTCCCCCCATGCAAAATATGCTGTGCCTATAAACTGTTGATACTTCTCTGTACCTTAGACTGATTGTTCTTCAGCCTGTGAGCTTCATCCACAATGAGACAGGCCCAGTCAATAGAGCCGAGTATGGCCATATCAATTGTGATCAGTTCATAGGAGGTGAGAAGCACGTGGAACTTCACAGCAGCCTCCTTCTGCAAAGGAAAAGGATGAGCATGGTAATGGGATAAAGGAATGCCCCAGGACAGAGTAGATGCAGCATTTCTCCACCAAGTTATTCTGATGAGCCCTGGTCAAACAGCACATCAAACACTTTTCACACCCACAGTTTCCTGTCACAAGATTCAAAATGCTACCCACACAATTCTAGCCCTTTAATCCCCCATTACTCTCAAACACATGTAAGTCTCCTTAACCCCCTCAGTACCTGCTACTTCTGGACAGTTGCCAAATATTAAGAGAGAAGTTTAACAAATAAGCAAACAGAGTCATGTTAGGGAAATGAGATTTGGAGAAGAGTGGGTCATCTAAGTCTTAGTTTTTTGACAAGTAGTTTATCCTGGAACTTTAAACTACTATTAGTACTTAATGCAGTTCAATTTTAAAACAGAAGCAAAGGAGTTCTGTCTATTTCTGCCACTGGAAAAGCTTCAGCTGCCATCTTGCTTTTACTAGGAAGATTAAAGTTCTACAAAAACTAGCCACCTAGATCAGGCTCTTTCTTCCTGTCTGGGCACAGAATGCAGTTTCTCAGATGTCTAGGTACAGCCTTACTGTCAGCCAGCTCCTCTGGGAGATTAAAGAGTTCATACCAAGAAAAAAAAAAAAAGTATGTTTGTCTTTTTCATACAATGGCAATTCTGACATTGACTTAGAGCTGTAGAAATGATGTACAACTTCACAGATGAAGCAGAAGAGATAGAAGGACTTGCCTACAGTCAAGTACTACCTTAGTCAACTCTCTTTTTCCAGTACAGGATTAGTTCAGACTAGTAGGAGTATTTAAACAGTCTAGAGCAGGAGTCTAAACGCCCACTAGTCATCAATTTGCAGTTACTTCCCCTTGGAAACTACAAGTATAATCAGTTCTCAGGGACATCAGAATATCTGAATCTCAGCTGCTGAAAGCCAGTCTAGTGCATCTCTTCTTTCAGTTCAGGCTTGTGTTACAGCAGAGTTCTGTACCTTCATTCTGGATGCTTTTTTACCCCCACGTATGGCATTATCCTCAAAAGTGAACTCATTCTCACGGATGATGGCCCGGCTGTCTTTGTCCCCAACATAGGTCACCACATACATATCTGGGGCCCACATCTCAAATTCTCGTTCCCAGTTGATGATTGTGGACAGTGGGGCACTCACCAAGAAGGGACCCTTTGAGTGGCCCTATGAACAGAGTCAGGAAGAGCATTAGATGAATGCAACGACTAACACAGGCAGAATTTCCCTGGGTAGTGATCTCCCAGCTCTCACCTCTTTGTATAAGGAATATAGGAACACAGCTGTCTGCACAGTCTTTCCCAGACCCATTTCATCAGCTAAGATTGTATCTGTGCCCTGGGCCCAAGAGAAGCGCAGCCAGTTCAGTCCTTCCAGTTGGTAGGGATGCAAGGTTCCCCCTGTTACATCGAGGTACTCAGGTTGCCGGTCATATTTCACTGTTGGCTACAGTGGAAAGAAGAAAGAGTTGAGGTCCTTAGCTAGACAGCTACCAAGACTCCTTTCCCAGTCACCCATTATTCCCTAATGCAGATGAGACTTCACAGATGACAACCAGACTAGCACCAGACAAAATTCCCAAACGGCTAAAGGTACCCACCAAAAAGTCGTGGGTTTTTGTTTTGTTTTGTTTGTGTCGGGGTTTTTTTTGCCTTTTTTTTTGGAGGGGGGGTGGGGGGTGGTAAAACCCTTTCACCAAGCCAGCGTCTCACCCAATGGACAAGATGAGCCTTTGTCTGAAGGCTCTATAACCCATTTGTTCTTTGTGCCAAGAAGGAACTCTAAACCATATGCTTTCACTCTTCAATTTCCTATTTACCTGCCTCCTCCCCAAAATAAACAGCTATATCAGATGGCTCCTAAGCAATTAACAGTAACTTACATCTACTGTGGGAGTCTCAGGGGGCCTCTCGAGTTTCCGCATCTTCACTTTTTTTAACTTTTTACCAGGCCTGCCCTCTTCACCTCTCATCAGCTCCCTATGAGAGACAGTCCCAAGAAAACACAAGTGTTTAATAGCATTTATAACAGATCAAGGGGAAAACTATTGCAAAAGATAGGAGGGTGGATGACCCAACTCAAATAGGCTTGAGAGAACAGGGCTGGAGCCTTCATGAACTGGGAGAGGCACAAGGTCCCTGCCCAAAGGAATAAGGAATCAGCAACAAGATGATGCTTTTTGGATATCTCCATATATTAATCCAGCCAGTGCTAGGGGCTGACAGACTCCGGTATTTACTCTTGAGGGAAGGGAAAGGAACACAGCCTCTACATACTTCTCTTACCTGTGATTCCAGTAAGCTTGCTTGTAGAGGTCATAATCTTGGATGTCCACATCTTCACTTTCCCAGGATGCCTGGTCATAGGGTAGGTCTCTCCATTTAATCAAATAGTGGACATTCCCCTTCTTATCCACACTGCAGAAGAAACCAGTAAGTCTTAGGCACAGTGAAATGACAGTATTCTGTCAATCCACTGAAATGGGAGAGAAGGACAGGATCCCTTAATGAAGCAACAAAAGCAGAAGAACAATGTTTGTCATACCAACAAAAGAACTTCCACTGCTTCCCCCCAGTCATACTGCAATTTAGCTTATCCACTCTCCCTCAGGCCTGCTTAAGGTCTTTGTTGAAAATCCTCTTGGCTACCTCCCCTACCTATGATTAAGGATTCTGTGGATCATCATCCACTCAGGCTTGATCCCGTATCGATAGAAGCGCTCCTCCATCTCAGCATATTTGGGGTCCTTGTTTTTTCTCTTTCGGCTTTTCTCTTCTTCCCCTCCAAAGTCCCCTGAGGGTGGCTCATCCATATCATTTTTGCGTTGGTAGTTACGAAACATGACCTGGCAGTGTAGCTCCAGCTGGAGTCAGGACAGAAGAAGTTAGTAGGTGTTTCTCCCTGCCCCCCAACCATCCACCCTTATGATATAGTTAGAGTCCTCCACTCACCTGCAACTCTGACACCCAAGAGCAGTGCCAGTAGGACATGCCCTGCCATTTGACAAAGAACTGCCTTTCAGGCCGACCCTCCAGAGGCTTAGGAGGAGGAGCATTAGGGTCTGCATCAGGTGGACGTGGTGGTGGGGGGCCCATTGGGGGCTGACCCCATTTCCAGATCAAGATCTTCTGCACCTTTCCTTTCAAAGATGGGCACTGCAAAGTTAAAGAAAGCTTATCACATCAGAGCATGCATACTTTGACACACAAATGCTGAGGAGTAGAAACATACAGAGTCTGTTTTCTTTCTTAGTTACAGCATTACTACACAGATGGAATTTGCTTTTTGGACTTGAAAGCTTTCATCCTCTTCTCTCCAGCATTTCTCTGAGCTTTCTCCAGATCGTCTTTTTTTCTAGGACTGACAAACCCCGAACTGAATTCAGTATCTCAATTTAGTTGTCTCCCCAGGGCCACACCAATTCAGAAACTCTACACCTAATGCAGAAATTGCTAGGAGTGACAAGCCCAGTAGTCTGTCCAACCACAACTCCAATGAAAGTTTGTACAGAAAGTATTTGCTGTAGAACTATCGCCCCAGCACAGGGATATGTCCTGAAGCAGCTTTTTTGTTCATCATCTTAAAAGTCCTTATCACTTGATGAAAACACCTAACACCATTTATAATACTTCATTTCAAGAACTTCCTGGAAAAGTGTGACATTTCTCCCAATCATCTACTAAGAAAGGGCTTGGCATTACAGAGCTTGCAGTGCAAAAAAACCTGTTTGGCTCAGTGTCAGTTTGGCTCATAAAAGTGTGATAAGAGATAGAGTCTTCAGAGGACTAAGCATTTCCAGGAAAATATGATGATCCAAAGGGATTAGATCGATCATCTCTTGTGGCAATAGGAGAATGGTATTAGCAGAAACTCACAGTGCAGCGAGGACACAGCCACTCTCCATTGGGAATCTCTGGCAACGGGGGATTCAAACAGTGGATGTGATAGGATGAAGGACAGGCATCACAGCACAGCAGCTCTCCTCCGTCCTTACAGACTCTGCAGAACTCCATATGGTGGTCATCCTCTTCCTCAGCATCCCCCACAACATCCTCCAGGATTTCCTCACCTTCAGAGTTATCCTCCTTTGCTTCCCACTGAATGCCCTCTTTTTCCTATAGGAGAGGGAAATCAGAAAACCAGTCACACATTTGTGATTATTTTATTACCACAAAAGAGTGGCCCCAACTCACTTGACGTTTCCCTCCATGACCTCTTGCACAGCGTGGGGGAATCCAGTACTCACACAGTGTGGGCAGCTCCATTTCCCCTCTGGGGCTTTCTCCATGTCTGGGTCCAAGCAAACCATGTGGTATGCACGAGGGCAGGTATCACACAGTATAATTTCTCCTCCCTGCTGGCACACCTCACAGTAGTCCTGGTGATCGGTCTCATAGCCATCCACAGCCACTGTGGAGTCCTCCTCACCTGCAGAGGGTGGTGAGGAGTTACAGCAGTATGACATACAGGTACAGGCTTCCTACAGCAAGGGAGGGTACTCTCCCAACAGCCTGTGTAGTAATATAGAGATCCAGAATCCAAAACTCTTGTTCTATCTACGTAAGTAAACAGGGCAGGGAGCAAAAGCTGAACAGGAGTAAAACAAGCCCCTTTGTGCCTCCTTCCACCCATGAAATTAAAGGTGTAGTTGAGGCCAGGAAAACTCAGCACTGTTTCTGTTCCCCTACCCAAGTGAGAAAGAACTCCTGAAAACCTTTTCCTTATTAAAAATATCAGGTTCTTCCTTCATTAACAATTCTCCTTCTTCAAGTATGCTATTAAATATCCAAATATTGCACAGACATTCCTCTAATCTTTCTACACACTTAGCTGCACTTCTGTCTCCAACTGACAGCAAGCATCAATACCTTTCTTTTTCTTTTTCCCAGCTTTGAGTTTTTTGCGACTGCGGCTACTACGGCTTGTAGATCCATCTGAAACAGAATAGCTGTTGATGCTGGCATCATCGAAGTCTGATTCCACATCCAGATCATCATCTTCACTCTGAGGTAGGTAAGACAAAAAGCTATGCTACTCAGGCAGGCATGCTGGGGGCAGCAATTAGACATGCATCCCAGCACTTCTAGCACATCATCACCTCCTCCTCCTCAGAAGGTCAAGGAAGGAGTGTCACTTACTGATGATCTTTTACGCTTGGAACCAAATCCTCCTAGTTTGATTTTCAAAGGTGCAACCTTCTTTGTTTTAGGTTTCTTGATATCAGGAATACGAGGACTAGCCTTTGGCTTCCGCCGGGCATTGGGTCCTGGGAACAGAGAAGCCTGCAAGTCAGAAGAACTACTGCCTTGACACCACTCAGCCTCTACCATCCCGCCAGATTCTTCAATCTCACCTTTGCCCTCCTTTGTCTTGGCTTTCCTGAGTGGCACATCTACAGGGGGCTGCGGCAGGACAGCATCCACATTTGTCACCATACTCTCCACTACTGCAACAGCTGCAGCTGCAGCGGCCGCCACAGAAGCACCTGAACTTCCCTTGAAGGGGTTGTTTGTGCTAAACTCCCTCCATTTGGCTCCCAGTACCATCATCATCTTCGACACTGCTATTTTAGGGTTCTTGGCTGCAATAAGTGGCCTGCATACAGTTAAGGAAGGAAGAGTTACCGAACCACCCTGAAATCTAGATCATTATTCCTCCTCGCGCCACCCTCATCAGCACCTCTATCTCAAACTACATTCCTTTCTAATCTCTGATCTCAACAGCCAATGAATCTCTCCACTCCCATCCTTCACTCTGTGTGGAGGATGCAAATGCTCAAGGGCTTGGAAAGTAAATTGGAATTTAGCATACTATGGAAGAAAGGGGACTGGGAGTGAGGACTTGCATCATCTCAATCACTGAAAACAAGAGAGATGTGGATCAATTATTTTACTGTCACTTCAGGTTTTTTGCTCTAGGTAGGACCCTAGCATCTCTAATGTGCCTTGGGGTTCCAAAAAACAAGGACCCTAGTTCTTGTCCCATCTCTTTTTTTACTCCAGAGTCCTTCCAAGTACAGACTTGCAGTTCACCTGACAAACTGGCTGAAGGCTTTGTAGTTGGTGAGAGTGCGGTAATCTTCCTCTGTGAAGATATGATCAATATCCTCCATGCCCCAATCTTCCAGGAGCTGAGCGGATGACTTTGGCTCCTGTGCAAAGAGAATTGCAGCAACTCTGAGAAAAAGTTCTAGTTCTACTCTAGGAAAGAGCAGAGCTTCCACACATCTACAGATGACACAATGGGTCAGGATCAGGGGACTTTTATCTCCCCCCCCACACACACACACACTTATCACTGCCATAAGACAGAGTCTCAATGAACCATCAGTGGAGGTGGGAAAAGCCTTTGGATTCAATATGCATTCTAGGCGTGTTTAAGGCAGAAGAGGGGAAGGAATGCAAAGTGGGATCAAGTCAAACAGGTCTAATGAAAGAAGAGGAGACTGGACAGCCCCAACTCCGTGCGCCATCACAAACGGAGAGCACAATAATCCCCAAAATCAAATACATGGGAATGAGGAGCAAGCAGTCAGTCAGCAGGGTAGCTTCTCACCTTTGAGTCATCATCTTCTTCCTCCTCTTCCTCCTCCTCCTTGCGCTTGGCTTTGTTTTTCTTTTCCTTCTTGGGCCCTAATTTCTTCTTTTTCTTCTTCCCAGGAGTGTAGTCACTGCCCTCACTGTCAGAGCGCAGAACCTCCTCTTCTTCCTCCACAAATTCATTTCCCTCACCAGAGCTGTCCCCCAGCTGGGGAAGGAGGGAGAGAGAAGATCAGGTGGCTGTGAGAAAATACCCTGGATAAGCACTAAACACCATACTCTCCCCAAACTCTAAAGGGCTCATACAAAGGACTGCTGCCATTGGCCCAGTAAGCCCTCTCACCCCATACATCCATATTTCAGAGTGTGACCTTAGGCATCCTTTTCCATACCTCCTTCTTCTGACGTTTGCTGAGCTTGGGCACTTTGGGTTCCTTTAGTTTCTTGGGCTTCTTCTTCTTCTTGATTTTGGGTGTCTCAGCCTCTGACAGAAGCTCTTCTTCTGGCTCTTCTTCAGGCTCTGGAGGGGAAAAGGCAACATGTCTCATTCAAACCCTATCAGTGCAATACAGCATAGCCCACTTCTCACAGAGATCACTCACTGTCTACTTCTTGCTACATACTTACAAACATAGAAGTATTTACAACTGCTTACTCTGTTACTGTTCACAACAGATACTAGGTAATCATATCATAAGTTACCACTACAACATGGTTTCCCCCCCTCCCCCCAACACCACCTATTTCCATAATATTCCTTCTCCAAGCAGACCTGCACTCAGATCTTGGGAACCAGAAGTTTGCCATAACCCAACAAGAGTAGGAAAGAGAATAGAATAGATGGCCACATCTAAAGGAGACAAAATAGTGACTACATTTGAGAACCTGACTAGGACACCGTTTCCAGTCTACAGGTCTCCAGAAAAGAAACCCACAACTATCTGGGCGCTTCAGCAGTACAAAGCATCCTACAGTTGCATGCAAAATACAGGCCAGTAAGCCACTACCTGTCCTCCTCCACAGGAAAGTTGTTACTCAGCAATTCTATTCCTATCCAGATTTGACACAACCTTCCCCCAACCCCTTTCCCTCCCATGTCAACAGCTAGCAAGCTCGCTCCCCGCCAGAGGAAGACATGCCAGCTCCCCAGCACCACATGCTCCCATCTGTGTGTGCCCCCCCTTTCCTGGCTGCCCCCCGCCCGAGGGGCAGGGGCAGCCAGCCAGCCCTTCCCTTTGTGGCAGGCTGCTGCAGGAGCCACCCGCCCTCCCCCGCCGCCCCGCCCACCGCCCACAGCCAGAGTCACTCCTTCTCCCTCCAAGGGAAAATGGCCTCCTGACCACAGGAGCTGGGCAGGATGGAGGAAGCCACAGGTCAGAGGAGCTGTCGCAGCTAGGGGTGAGATGGCAGAGGTCAAGCTCTCAGAACCTGGGATCCCGCACCTGGCCTCTGCCATATTCCCAACCCATGAATGTCTCTTCCCTCCCACAGCCCTGCAACACCAGGTCCTTCAGGGATGCAACCTCTTCTCCCTCAAGGTCTGATTTAGAACCTCTAGTGTCCTAACCTTTCCAACATATTAGCTAAAGCTCTCCAGTTTGGAGGAATTTTAACAGTTTTTGTTCAAGATTTTCCTGACAAGGCTTACTGACAGTCCCGTTTTACCTAAGATTTCAGAGGTGCCAGAAAACCCTAGAGTCAAAGCTTAAGAAAAAATGCCAAACAAACAACCAAAAAGCCCACACCACCATTTTCCCTTTCCAGTTGCAACATTTCTCTTATACAACAATACCACAGTACAGCACGAGTTAGTAGGAAAACTCAAACTTGTCTTACAATCCAGCACATTGGGATATAAGTCATTCCTCTCCACAAGGAAGCATAGAATCCCAATGTACATCCACAGAGCAAGTCAACAACAGCAACAACAACAAAAAACCCAAAACAGAAGAGTACCCAGGGCTATAACTCAAGTCTCGTGTTGATCATGAGGATGCAAACACAAGGGAAAAGGCAAGGTACAAAGACTACAAGAAAAGCAAAGGTGAGCAAGCAGCACGGAGTGAGAACCACAAGAAACCTCAATAATTGGGTGTGGTGATGAAGGAAAGTGGGTCACGCAACAGCCCAGGGCAGTTTGCTCTGGACGTCAGCCGGTTTGAGTTCCCAGATGAAAGCAAGCCAGGCACCCTGCCCTTTCACATACTACCCCATTCCCCCTCCCCATTCACAAAATATGAAACTCACAGGCATTTTGGTACCCCGTCAGAATTGGATGCTCTGCCTCCACCCCTTACACCTCCTCAAAGCATGGGCCCTGACAACCTGCAACAGCTTGGAACAAAGTCAGCTCCACCTGACACAAAGCCGCGAGCCTCGCACTTTGAAGTAACCATAGGACTCAAATATCAAAATCAAAACCATATGCATGACTCGTAGTAAAAAACCATGACATTCCCCCACACATCATGTATTTCACATATTCAGCTTGAGACCACCATCACGCCCATTTCACATGCATGCCCTGCAGGCTCTCCATACCTGGATGCTGGGGGATAGCGTTGTTCAGCAGGATCTCCATCTCATCATCATCGCTGCCCCCTGAGCATGGTGATGGAGATCCAATGCCCGATGCCATGTCCTCCGAACAGGGGGAGGCCTGGGCTTATACAGGGTGTCGACTTCTTGCCAGTCAAGCCAGTGCTTCATTGAAAAGAAAAAGAGAAAGTTACAGCAGACCCGAACTCCGTTTTCCCAAGCAATAGTGCTACCAAGTGGATCTGTGAGAAAGCTTAGACAGCAACTTTACTGGATTTGGAGCCTACGGATAATAGAAACACTGGCAGCAAGCATCAGCTTAGAGTTGTGATGAAGCAGGCTTTGAAGACACTAGATATTAAACTGAGTCAGCAACTCATCTCTGGCAAGGAAGCCAAAACAGCTGTCCTACAGGAAAATTCTCCCATCCTCTGCAGCCGGGCGCCCTCGGTTATTTCTGCCTTGCACTGGGAGAAGGCAGCGAGGCAGGGAAAGCAGCTGGGCTTCCAGAGGAGACATTGGGGCAGCCGGGACGCTGTCAGGGAGCCGCGGCAAGAAGCAGGCGGTCCGCACGGGGCCCGGTACGGCGGACAGCGGCGGAACTGGCGCTGCCGGCAGTCCCCAACTTGCCCGCCCAAACTTGGCGCGTCGGCCCCGGGCTGACACCGCCGCGGCCGGAGAGGCAGGTCAGTGTCGCCCTCCTCCTCCGCCGTCGGCCCCACACAAAAGGCAGGGCAGGCTCGGCAGCGCCGACAGCCCCGCTCCGCTGCCCGCCGCACCCGCGCCCCCGCCCGGAGCGGGGCTGCGCGGCGCAGGGCGGGGGCGGCGGGAGGGGGCGGGGGAGGGGGGTAGGCAGCGTTTCGGCAGCGGGGCACGGTCTCCCGGGCGGGGGCGCGGGGCGGGGCCGGGGAAGTCCGGCTCGCATGCGGCGAGGGGCCGCCTCTCCCCAGGGACAGGCGCCGGGGCGGGGGCCGATCGACAGGCGCCGGCCGGGGCTTGCGGGGACTGGAGGGGCGGCCGCTCTCCGGCGCGGTGCCGGGTGGGGGAGGGGGGGAAACGTCCTGCGGCCGCCCGGGCAGGAGGACGGCGCGGCCCCGGGGGCAAGCTGCAGCCGGAGGCCGACGGGGCGCCGGGCGGAGAGGGGTGCCCGCCAGCATGGACACCCCAAAAGGCGGCGGAAGGCCCTGCCTGCCCGCCCTCGTCCCCTCCCGACTCCTCACCCGGTTCCAGACTCCGGCTCCTCTCTCACCGCCGCCGCCGCTGCTGCTGCTGCTGCTGAAGGGAAAATGGCTCCAGCCCCGGCACCGCCTCTTAAAGGGGAAAAAACCCGGCCAGGCCCCGCCCCCGCTCCCGCCTCCATCCCATAATATGCCCTGGGTCTCTGGCAACAGGCCCCGCCTCCATCTCCCCGGCAACCCCCCCCCAAGACATCCCATAATACTTGCCCTCCCCTCAGAACTTCCCACTCACTGCCCGGACCGGCATCCCATAATAATAACCCCTCCCGCCGGGAACATCCCATAATACGTGTGTGTGTGTGTCCCCCCGAGAAACATCCCATAATACTCCCCACGCTCGCACCCCTTCGCTCCGGCATCCCATAATACTCGCCCCCCCTCTCGCCCGGGACCCCGCGCCGGGGCAGGGCGCCCCCCACTCGTGCCGCCCGGCCTGCCATCCCATAATAGGCACGTCCCTCCTGCGGGGAGCTGGGGGGGCACACTGTTGTAACCCCCAGAACATCCCATAATAGTCACACCCCGGGCGCACATCCCATAATAGTCTCCCCCCCTCCTCCCCCCGCCCAGCCAGGCATCCCATAATAGTCGCCGGGAGCCACCGTCCAGCCAGGCATCCCATAATACTCGCGGCCGCCCGCCCCGCAGCCCGCGGGGCTCTGCCGCGTCGCCGCCGCCCCTCAGCCCACCCTGGCGCCCGCCCCGCCCGGCCCGCCCCACCTGCCCGCCGCCCCGGGGCTCGCCCGGCCCCCGGCCCTCTGCCCCGCCGTCAAGGTCTCGGGGCACGGGGCCAGCCAGGCAGCCCGGAGCGCTCTGGCATCGCCCGGCCCCTGCGCGCCTCCCGCCTGCCCGCTGACAGGCCCCAGGCGGCACACAGCAGGCACCACCCTCCCCCGGCCAGAGGCACCGGGCTCCCACCAACGGTCCCTGATCTTGGGGCCGAGCACCCCGCTCACTCCCCTTCTTCCCCGTCCGACGCTCCGAGAGGGCCGTACGGCCTCTGCAGCACATTTTCACCTTCACACACCAGCCTGGGTCCCACGATGCCCCATCCCGCACGCTCTGCCCACACGCCTGCAGGGCCCCTCCAAAGCTATCCAACCCCAGCCCATGACGCCCTGCAGCGCAGTCAGTCACCGTGTGGGGACCCCGCAGTGATTCCTGTTGCCTCCCCACTGCATGGGTGGGCCTGCAATGCCAGGCCGCCTCCTCTCCCAAATGTTGGTACCTACAGAACTATCTGTACCTCAGGGACATACGGCATCTCCGTGTACTCTGTTCCTGCCTCTCGCCCCGTACCTAGGACCGCACGCTGCTCCCTGCTGCGGCCCTCTGCCAGGAAACTCATCATCCCTTCACATGGACATGAACAGTCCACAGGTATACCCCAATTTTGCATGTCCAACTGTATCATTAATTTTCCATTAAACAAAATCACATCCCCCGTTTAGCATCTTCGTAACACTACCAATCTCAGCAAAGAGGCACGGTCCTGCCTATCTCTGCTGGTAAGCATGCTGGTGTCAACGACCACGTTTGTTCCTCCTCAGACAAACATCTCCACTGTCCCGTGCCTGCTGGTGCACGTGCGCATTTCATCCCACCGCGGTGAAGCATCCCGGAACACGAGTGGAGGATTTACTGTTACAGACTGCAACAGGTCGTTACTGATCCTGTAACACCATCCATGCTTTGTCTGCCAAACCACACCAAAAATACATCCATGCATACGCTGGGCATGCATAACACCATCCCATCATCTCTGCCGTGTGCCAGAGCATCTCAGACTATCGGCAAACTCTCCCCTACCTGCATATACAGCCCCCAACTGCACACCTCGTGCCAGCACATCTCTGTTGAGATACTGTCAAGCTCTGCCACCTCATCCGCATGCCCATCACTGCTGTGTGCTCCAGCACCATCCTGCAACGTGAAATATGCGCGCAGCTGCTCCACAGCACGAGCCGCCCCCCCGCACATGTCCTTCCCAGCAAAGACTAGACCATACATCCCAAAACGCTGTTGCATTATTCACCTTCTTGCACGTATAGAAATCTCACTAACCCTCCAGCCATCCACAGTACTCACACATGCGCTATCCCTGGCTGTATACCTTCACCTGAATGATGATGACGCTATCATTTACCTCTGCTCCACAGAGGAAAAGTGGTAGGGAAGAGCCACGTTACTATTCCACAGATGCTATCCATGCTCTGCATGGATCATGCATAACACAATATCCAGCACTACAGAAACATACGGTGGGTAACACCACCACCAAACTCACACGGACCCCCGCAGGACTTTTCATTCCCTCTTTTGTGTGCTGACAGCTGTAATCCTCTCTAACAGGACCCAGGCAGGCAGCCACGCCAAATTCCCATGCTGAGCAGCCCGGCCCCAACCAGTGACCACCGGACTCTGCAGGTACCTCTTTCTTCCAGTGGTTTATCTGCATGGTGAGAGGTACGATGTGGGCGAAGATGCTGCAAAGGGAGTTAGTTACTGGGGCTGTCTCTACAGGTGCTCCCTGACGCTCTTGCCAGCAGGGTTATGATGTGGAGAGGGCTGTTTGCTACCGGTTAGGCAATGTCTACCCCAGAACCTCAGTCACTAAAGCCCCAAGCTTCCCAACAAGCCGCCACTTCCCTGAAATCTTTCTCTGTATGACACCTGAACGCATTTTCATCATGAATGCCCCCAACTCACCTCCAACTCCTTCTTCCTTCTGACTGGAAGTTTCTCAGTCAGCAGAAGCCTTAATTTTCACTCTAAAAAAAATCCATGCAGGATATAAATGATTATGACTAAGGTGTTTTTAGTGTTTGTGAGGGCCAAGTAGGTTAAATGGATTTAGAAAAATGAGACTTCTAAATGTTTTCCTTTGATGATAACACCACGAGATAGATTTCCAGCTGTTTGGCTGCTTTAAACCTGGAAGTTGCCCTACCTTACTGCGGTTTGATTGCTTACCTGGTTTAACTGAATCTTCTGAGTTTATCGCACTTGGCTTGGAAACAATTACAGCAAGATCTGTGTTGTATAATCTTCCCTACCTGCTGACGGGTGTCAGTGTCCTGAACAACCCCAGAGCATGCTTTCATTGGGGAAAAATACCCACAACATCCCCTCGCTTCGGTGCTGTGTCTGTGTTAGGGAAATCCAAACTACCCCAAGGACCCTCCACACACAACTCTGCCCAGCTCTGCTTCCAAGGACAACTGCGTGAAGTGGGCTCTGTACCCCCACAGCGCCGGGCTGGCACGGCCTCTAAATTATTTCTCTGGTTTTGTGCATGGTCTGAGTCACTCAGGGTTCAGGTCCCAGGCTGGGGACCCAGGAGAGAGACCTGCCCCACCTCATGCCTCCCCTGCCCTGGCTTTTATCAGGCCCACAGCCCTTTCTCAGTTTCACTTTTGACAGAGACATGTTTCTCCAGAGTAACACCAAGAACAAAGTGTGACATTGTTTCACCCTAGTACTCCTTGGGTGTTTTCATTGGGGCAGGGATGGAGGCCAGAAACCTCCGTCCAGGGTATGTTGGTGCTGCCCAGCATGGGAGGCAAAGGGGGGTGCAGGGGGGAAGGGACTCCAGAACACTTTGAAAAGAAGGGAGACTTTCCAGGCTAGCGTGAACTGTTCCTATGTAGGACACAGATAACAGACTATAAGCACGACTTTCCAGTGCTGCAGACAATGTGATCTTAGAGGTCAGTTTATGGTCTCTCATGTTATTTTTTGTTAGCTCCTTTCCTGTCCAATAACAAAGCAGAGGTGTTAATGGATTTAGATGCTGGATGTTGTGATGCTGCCTCCGTATTGCTTCATTTGGGTTCTGGGATATAGACATACTTCTGTTTTACTCTTCATTTTTGCTGTTCCTCTGACTGAGGGTTGCTCCAGCCTGACCGTAATAATATCTGTTTTGTCAGGTTACATACAACTAGTAATACGAAAAATATCTTTCAGTATCTGCATAAAACTGGTATCATCCGATGAATCCAGAAATGTGATGCTGTTCCTCAAGAGCTGCAAGTACATTTCACCTCTTCCTTTAACCTAGTTGTGACCATCTGCAGAGAATGTCAATGGACTTACCTCTTCTGTTTTCTCTTCAGCACTCCTGTAGTCTCTCCCGATCATACTGACGCTTGCCATGACTCTGAGTTGAGGTCCTACAGCTTCTGCGAGGTAACCTTGAAGATCTCATGATTTCTGAGAAGTCTTACCTTTTATTTTTCTTTGGTAAGGCAAAGAATTTCACCCTAGATCATTTTGAGAGGGGAGGGGTATCAAACTCCCAGGTAAGTAACTTGTACTTTGAAATTAGTAAGAAACCGGTCCAAACTTTCACTCAATATTCAGTTATCATCCCAGAGTCTGTGTCTCTTCACACACACACACACACCCCCCATTTTAAACTATCTTGTGAGAATCCTGTGTCCCCAACACTAGCCAAAGCAACTGTCCTGAGTCCTGGAAGCCTTCCCCAACACTACAAAGCTCTTTCCTCTGCCTGAGATACTCTTCTCCCCTTGCAGATTTCTGCAAAGTCTTCATGGCAAGCTAAGGAAATCTAAATGATCCATTTTCATTGTTGCTTTCTTCATTGTGTCCCCCACTCCCATCTATTTTTTGTTTGTTTTTTCACAGAGAAGCATGAACTTATTTGTTTAGCACAATGGAAGTATCTCTGCATTGGTGTCAGACATGGAAGCAAATGACACAAGAAATGCTCACCTCCTCTTGTGGAGGAGAGGAGCCCCTCCTGTCATGTTCAAGAAGCTGCTCCTGCAGCAAACAAATGCCACTGGAACAAAAGAGAGAGAGAGACTTGCACACAGAGAATTTGGGAGTATACAACCAGAATAAGATCAAGAACTGCTGAACAGACAATGTGTGCTTCTTTTTTTAAGAACAACATGCTAGTGTCAACAGAGGATCCAGTCTCTCTAACAGGCACCTAGGTGAGGACTGCCCACATGCCAGCATGACTCTGCATTCACTTCCCGTTAGAAGAACGGCAGTTCAGACTTCGCTCTGCACTCATCAATGAGCCTAGTCTCTGGTTTTGCCAAGGGGGGGGGCGGGGGGGGGGGCAGGCAGGGCGAATGGTGCGGCCGTGCAGCCAGAGCCACACCATGTCAGCCATTTGTGCATGGTGCATGAGGCAGGGCTAGCGGCAGAGAACTGAGGCAGGGGGAGAGATAGAGAAGATTGGGGATTGCTCAGCCCTCTGTAAGTCTGAAGCATTGATCTCTATCTCTCTATGCTTTGCCAGTGCTCACTTTAAAAACCATCACAGACATACTTGGTACTGACACCTATAGCTAAGGTTACTTGATATTTTCCATCACAAGTCTGTTTTCAGTTACTCAGAACTTTGCCAGACATCAGACATTCAGGTTAAAGTTTTCTATGTTTATCTTCACCTTTTTTCCTGAAGACAGAGACACTTAGTAAGATGTAAGAAACAAATGTTATCTTGCCTTTTAACATAGAATTTTGTATATAATGAATAATGAAAGCTAGAAGTGATACCCAAAAGTTAAGGATGCTTATTAGTTATCATTTTTAGATTCCCATTTCCCTAGAATGTCTTAGATAGATGCCCTGCTCCCCTCTTCATGAAACAAACAGTTGCATTCAGTCAAAGAAGCACGTGTGGTCTCAAAAGGGACTGCAATAATGGCCTATTGCTTTGAGCTGCCTGGATTACAATTCTGTGATACCTGTTTTTGCATCCTGTATTAAAGCCGGTGCGTGCTGGCAAAAATCACTAACACTGAAACACATTTCCTCTTGAGCTCAGTGAGCAGAAATACTGAAAAAACAGGCTGGGACAGAATTCTCCTTCCTCTCCTACCTCCAGCTGGATCTGGGAGAGGCGTTTCCAGCGCTGCACCCAGCAACAACTGTGCTACAGGGAGGACAAATAAGCCTAGGGGTTGTATACCCCATTCAATTGGGTATGAACCCCACTGCCGCTCAGCAGAGCTGATGGGCTCAGGTTTGCTTCAGAGGAGAAGAGCATACAAGACTCAAATCTCAATGACGATACCTACCGAGCCACCTTCAGCTCAAAACCAGCCAGAAGTTTGTAGAGCTGCTCAAGCCACGAGTGTCCAGAGGAGGTTTTCTCTTGTCCTGTAACAGGCGCCAGCCAGCCAGGTAACTCTGGAGCTGTGCCCTCAGTGCAGACACCAACCATCACATAACAGGTCCTGCTCCAAGATGAACTACTCAGGGACGGCTCTTGCTTTGTGCCAAGCACCGCACATTTCTTCAAGTTGCCAGCTCCTTGGACTTACATCACAAGTTTTTTCTTAAAAAAAAAGATACATTTGGGACCAATGCTTAAGCACCTTTCTCACTGCAAGTCATTGAGATGCTCTGGAGCCCCAGTTTGAAGGGATGCGTGCTTTTTCCCTTTCCTCAACTACAGAGGCAACAGAATTTGCTTCGAGAACAAGCAGAAGCCCTCAAACTCCCGGAGGCGGGAGCACCCAACGACAGCTTCACCATGCTAGCGACCCAGCCGAGGATTCTATCAAACCCACGCGAAGTTGGCAACCACAGCCCCCACCACCTTTGTTGTCCCTGCCTGCGCCTGTCACACCCCCGCATTTGCGTCCTCCTGCCCTCCCTTCCCTGAGGGACAGCGGAGCCAAAGCCCCCAGCAACCCTGTTGGACAACCCCACCCTGCCAAGCCGGCCGCATCCCATAATAAGTTCACAAAGGCGAGTCCATCCCATAATAGCCACCCACGGGAAATGCTCCGTAGCAACCACCCCCCCTCCCCCCGCCGTGGAGCAGCCATCCCATAATACCCTGCTGGCTTTATTGGTTATGACTGCTGAGAGGCTGGGGAGGGGGAGCCGGGGTGAGGGCGGCCCGGGGCGAGGGGGGCCCGAGGCGGGGGACACTGGCGGGACGGGGGGCAGCGGGGCCGCAGTGCAGTGCAGTGCAGTGCAGTGTAGTGCAGGGCGGTGAGGGGGGTGTGTGTGTCCCAGCGGGCACGGCCATGAAGCCTGACTGGGGCTGCAGCCTTCCCCCGCCCCGGGCTGCACCGACATCCCATAATAACTCCCTCTCTCCCTCCTCCCTCTGTCCGCTGCATCCCATAATATTTCCCAGGGAGGCAGCCCGCCGTAGGTACAGAGGCATCCCATAATAGTCGCCCAGTCACACGCGCTGGGAATGGTGCCATCCCATAATACTCTCCCCTCACGCCGGCGGCGGCGGCGGGCCCTGCCATCCCATAATAGCCGCCTGCTCCCCCCCCCCCCCCCGCCGCATGGGGCATCCTCATCCCGTAACACCCCCCCACCCCCCTCGCGGCAGGAGGGCCTGCCATCCCAGAATACTCCCTGCCACCCACCTGCCCCCCTCCGGTCGCGGGAGGCCTCGCCATCCCATAATAATCGCGGCTCGCCCTCCCTCCCCCGCTGCAGAAGGCCTCGCCATCCCATAATACCCGCCGCTTGCCCTCCCCCTCTTCTTCCCCCCCCCCCCCCGGGCTCGCCATCCCATAATAGCCGCGGCTGAGGGCTGACCCCGTGGGCCGAACACCGGCGGCCCCGCTCGGCTCGCAGCCGCCCGGCTGGGCTCCCCGCCAGCTCCCGGACCCCCTTTGCCTCCCCCCTCCTCTCCCCTCGCCACCCTGACTCTGGGCTGGCTTCACCCTCTCCTGGCGGGCGGGCAGCCCTGCCTATTCCTCCGGGCCCACTGCCGCCCCAGCTCTCCAGCGCTGCCTGCCTTGCCCCATGCCCTAGCAGAGCCTCACCCGGGGCGCCCCCAACCTGTGCTGGGCCCCTCGCCCTAGTGCCTTCCCCACCCAGCCCTTGTCCTCTGTCGCTTCGGCCTAGGTGCTGCCCACCATCCCCCAGCCACCCTCGAGTTAGCAGAAAAGCACAAAGCTGGAGCAAGCACACCATTGTGCCGCTCAATGGCAAGGTGTGCCTGTGCCTGGTCTGGACAGAGCCCCTGCTGCCCCAGGGGCCCCCACTGCCCTGGGGCCTGGGGCTGCGCTGGCATGGCCTTCATGACCGCTGAGTCCTGACGTGCCATCCAGAAGGCGTCCCGCTCCTTGCCCACAGCTGCTGTGTGCTGTGTTTTGGTCAGCTCACAGAAAGCTTTGCTATCCACTCGCATCTGCGTTATCGTGCGTCTGCTGTGGAAGATAACTCCTCATCTTGCCCTCCACTCACATGAGCATATTTTACTTCTGAGCACAGTTTTTACTGTTGTCTTTGGGTTTTGCTTTCAGCCCCATCACTGCTTTTTTTGCCTCTATTGTATTTAATGTTTATTACGGACTCGTGGTAGCATTTCTGAGCTTCTCAGTGGTTTTACTGGGCATATTCACTACCCGTCCTTATAAGAATGGCTCAGCACCTGCAACATTTACTTCTTGTTAAAGCTAGCAAAACGGTCCCAATACAAAAGGAGGAATAGAAAGTGTAAACCCCAAAAGCTGAAATAACAACATCTAAAATGTTTCCAATCAGAAAAGAACCAAAAGAAAAAGTAATTTCCCATGCCCTGAATGGAGGCTCCAAAATGACAGACTGGGATTAAAGTATCTAGGCGGGCTGGGAAACAGTAATACACGGTGGCAAGGTAGCGAGGTGTTTCCTTGGTGCCAAGTAGGGTGGGACGCAGCAAAGGCGCCCATGTCCATTCAGTCAGATCCCCACAGAACACACATGGGGATGAGGTTTTAGAGCAGCAGCAGCAAGTTTGGACACCGCTGCGAGGAAAGGTGGGAAGGATTCTGTTTTCCCAGTGAGAAACCCGCTGCTGCTGCTTCAGTGGGAATGCTCTCCACCCGCCTCATCCCGGTGAAACCGGAGACGGGTTCTGCCGGGAGCTCGCCTACAGCCATGCGTCCACCGGCAGCCGCGGCACCAGTCACCGGTCACCGTTGCTGGCAGTGCTGGTGAGGTGTGGTCCCTTTGTCTGGTGACTTTCTGGCGGCGGATGCAGGAGCCCCCTTTGCAAACTCTGTGTTTTACAGGGAGTCCCCCTGTGGCAGATCTGTTAACAGGGAAAGTGTCTGCAGGGGAACACAAAGTGGTGGAGGATGCTGCCTGCGAAGTGCTGCGCGTTTTCTTCTGCCTGTCATACATTTTGTTCGTGGATGATCTTTTGACATCAGTTAGAAACAAGCAAGCAAGCAAATGCATGCAGCACTCCACGGTCTTGGAGAAGGAGCTCTGGAGTCGCAGCTTGGAAGCACTGAGTCCTTTTGACAATCCTTCCCGCTTGCTGTTTTTCACATTTCCATGCACTTGGGCACCCACTAAGTAGATCTCCAGTCTGCGTCCTTGGGAAGATAGCTGCCTTTCGCTTCTTTTATGCAGAGTAGCTGAAGGGCCGAGCAAGGTCACGTCAGGCTGAGCTAACACAGAGCTTTAGTTTGCAACGTATGGTCCATTCTATTCCATCTGCATGTGACGTGTTTCGATCAACATTACATCTGTTTAGTAAAATATCGAGAATGCATAATGCAGAGGAGGAACTTCAACTACTCCAAGCATGGCTTTAATTGGATAGATGGGTGGTTTGGGCACACACTCAGTGGAAATCCCTCACAGTTTGGGTGCTCCTGTTCCCTGGCTGTCCCCTACTGACCTACTGTGGTAGAAGTTGCTCCTCTCTTGGCTCTGGTGACAGAGCACAAGGTGTGCATGCTCGGTACCTGCTGCAGCGCAAAGTCCAGCACTTCAGGGGCACAACAGCTGCAGGAGGAGGTCTGAGCTAAGGAAGCGGCCATGCTTGGACTCCACCGGGGCATCCCACTTTTCAGGGCTTGCCTGCCCTACCAGCAGCCATTTCCTCCTCTCCTCTGCACACCCTCCTTTCTCTCCTCCCGTCCTCCTCAGCCCCCACTGCAGGTCCCGTGCCATGCAGCCTTCCCCCTCTTGCACCTTTCACAGAGAAAGAAGGAAACTGCTATGGCCAGGCTGCTGCCCCAGGGAGCAGGAGCTGTATTTCTGCAGGGGCGATAGCTGCCACTCAGCACCTTCGTGCTGCAAGTGGGCGCGAGGAGGGGCATTAGCATCCCGGGCAGCGAGCCATGCCAGCCTGCAGGCTCTCAGTTTGATTGCACTAAGTGAACAGGTGCCTCATCCTTTACTTTAAGAACTCACCGAATTTAATTATACCACTTCAAAATGTTCCATTTGGGTGAGGCTTGAACACGTCCACATTAGCTGTTTTTAGAGGTGTAATGAGACTGTTTCTAAATGGATTGATTTATACTGGTAACACTGCTAACAGACAAACCATCATATGGAAAACTCCAGGTTTCAGGTTTGCCCTTCTCTCTTTCCAAAGAAATATTGCAGGTTTTGTGTGTAAAGTGGCTGTTTCCAGCCATCAGGCCTAATTTCTCCATCTGCCTTGCAATTCAGACAAAGCTTCTGAGAAGGCATGATCTATGGCAAAGCAAGCGACGTATTCCTGCCTTATTCTTAAGCTGCTACGGACAGTGATGTGACTGATCCCAGGGTGGCAAGTTCAAACTCCAGATGAACCAAGGAGAAAGTTACCAGCAGAGCTGGAATTAGACTGTAAACCATTCAGTTGCTTATAACTTTTATGGTTGGAGCTGAAATTTTCCATTCTGGCTGTCTGCCTACATCTGATGTTTTAATTTTTTATTTATTTATTTTTTAAAATATGGCTTCAGCCTGAACATTTAATCTACTCAGGGGGAAAAAAAAAAACCCCAAACAAAAAACAGAGAAAACCATTTTGGTTTAGGACATTAAAGTGTATGTTAAAAAGAACAGCCCTTTACTATGAACAACTCCAGCCCAGCTGCTTCGGAGGAGGAAGCTGAAGCTTATGAAGGAGAGCTGTCCTCACATCAGAGCTACACTACTCACTATCCCCAGAAAAATCCATGTGAAATTTTGATAAATGATAAGCTTTAAATAAAAAAATAATCCAGTTCACACAGGCTCTGTAGGGACACGTTAGACTTTCACCGTGAAGTTCTTCAAAGATCTATGTCTGAATAATGTGACTAGATTGAAAATCAGAGTAAACTGGGTTAAAAAAAGTCGAGACTGATAGCTGTAGTGGAAGAGAGTGGGAAGACTAGGACAGGTTGAACAAGCAAGCTAGTCTTGGGAGCTGTGGAGAAAGCAGGAGTAAGGAGCCAGTGAAATTAGAAGAAAAGGAGAGCTAAAGGTGGTGGGAAGGGTGTAGTAACACTGGACATGGAGATAGGGAAGAACAAGCTGTGATAGACTCATTAAGGAGCCAGAAGGCAGGAAGAGCACTCGGATAACAGGGCAAAGAGATTTGAGGCAGAAGGGTGGGCAAGGAGCTGGCCAAGCAAGGACTAGTGTCTATCCTGTACTAGGGGCAAAAGCAAACCCTCAGGTTCCTGCATCTCATCATTCCTGAGTCATGATTCAGGAACGCTGAGGCTGGCAGCACTGCTACTGTAAAGTGCTAAAGGAGAGAAGGAACAAGAAGAAAGAGTAAGATGGAGTGGATTCTACAACAGCTTCTAAGCTGCCATTCTCCACATGAAAGAACACAAATGAGTTACTCCTAAAAATGAACTGCCTCCTTCACCTGCTGATAAATGACATCCTGAGACCATCTTATGGGCCAAAAGAGCATCCCTCCTGGTCTCCATGTCCCCATCTGCTCCCTTTCTAGACTCCTTGGAAATGTCACAGACTGAACAAAATGAATGAAGACTCATCTGTTTTAAAGTCTTCAGTTAACAAATCCTAACCAGTTTGGGGTTTTTTGTTTGTTTGTTTTGGTGTTCTTTTTTTTTGGGGGTGGGGGTGGGGGGTGGGGGTGGTGTGGTGCAGGGAAGGGGGGAGTTATCAGACCGCATAGAAAATTCTTTATGTAAAAAAGGGTAAGCTGCTCCCAAGGTCTGTGCTGTACCTCTTCCTAATCCCTACATGCTCTGCCCACTTCCCTTTACAATTACCATACCTGCCCTCCACACTGGCTTACTACCCAGGCTGTAAGGGGGTTCACCAGAACTGCTGGTGGGATGTCAGAGCTGGATGGGGTCCACCCAAAATCTGTGGAAGGCTGTGATTCCTCTCCTTTACCCACCCTCTTAAAAAACTGTGATGCCATAGAGGATAAAGTGGGAAAGGCTGAGAGTGACTGAGCCCTACAAGGTGTGCCATTCCCAGACATGTTTCTCTCTCTCTAACAACACCTGGTATGTTTGCTGACAGATGCAGTCACCTAGACTTGAAGTAAAAACAAGGATGGCATTAAGAATACCCTCCCCACCACCAAGATGCACATAGGAACAATGTCAGATGTTAAAGCTGGTCTTCAAGTCTTTGTGGTACCATCTTCTTTGAAACAATTCTTTTATCAACAGCTAAATAAACTCCACCAGCCAGCCAAAACAAAGGCATTGCATCTTACCAACAAAGTTTCCAGTTTACCCTGCAGTAGTTTCATGTACAGGCACGTGGAATCTCTCTAATTTGCCCACTTTCATGGATGCTCAGGCTTCTTTTTTTAAATTTCTTACACCTCCCCTTCCCCCAAAGAAGCAGTGGGAGCCACAAAATAGAAGAAAGAGATGCTGACTTTCCTTGACCAGCTCTCACTTCAAAATTATAGCCTGGAAATCACTCCCTAAGCTATTTGGGGAAGGAACTTGATTTGATGCAGGTGTGGTGCAAGACAAGGAGTATCAACTGGCACTCATGAGCTACATGAGATGGGTAAGCTGTCAGCTCCAAGTGGCTGCAGGTTCAAACACAAGCAAAGCCCCATCTCAGATTCCAAAAGCATCCATCACTGTGGCATGAGTCCACAAAGCCAAGACAAAAGGCCATTCTGGACATTTTCCCTGGCATCCAAGCAAGGAGACACAGCGCTATGGAGATCTTCTGTTCTTGGTAGGGTCACTGTGCTGTCAGCGTCTCAAAATGTTCCTCTGGTGAGGAGCACAAACGTCTTCTCCAGTAGTTCTCAGAGCTTTTCCGGTTCCTTCCAGGCTTTGTTGCAGTGCAGTGTCTGATGTTTCACAGGCAACCCTGGCAATTTGAAACATAAAGCTGGACAACTACCCTCCACAGCACTCAGCTGCTAACAGAAACTCTGCATAGGAAAGAGCTGTCAGACTCTGAGATCCCCACCCACCACTCCGCTCAGCCTGACAGGCAGGAAAAGTGGTACAAAGCTCAGCTAGATCAAACCATCAGCACTGAGGAGGTTATTTCTCAGGACCACTAACACCATCACTGTGCTAAAACCAAGCCAGTAGGAAACACTTTTTTAAAAAAAATTATTTTTTACATTGGTGAAGATTACCCCCTGTAGAGGGCTACAGAAGTCAACCCAAGGACAGAAATACAAGTGGTGAAAAATGCAGGCACAATCAGCTTCATCCAATGTTTTGGTGTCCCTGGGAAGTTGCTCTCCCAGCTGAATTATGTTTTTGGTCCAAAGTGCCTCAGGTTTTTGGGAGAGAATAGTTTTTCTTAGTACTTTCAGACTGCATGTCTAGAAAATGACATGAGGAAGGACAGCATGGAAGGAACAGAGTAGCACAGGGTCAGGTTTGAAGAAAGCAAAACAGGGAATTGTATGTATGACAGGGCCCTCCCAGACTTCAAAAATAGCTCAAGTGATGAGCCTGACCATTTCCCTTTGAAGCATCGATGTCACCCTGCCTGTGGCAATGATCTACTTATCAGATTGACGATATATTGCTACTGGCAGTTACTCTGCAACAGCTAAAGTCAATAAATACCATTTCTAAATTAAGTAGCCAGAGAATTTTCCTATTGCTTCTCCTATATCTAATTCTTCCTTGTCCGGTAAGTCACGGCATCTCGCCCAGTAGCTTTCCTTTCCCTCACCATTAGGAGGTACAAAGTGCAGGATGACAGAATGACCCATGTCACCTTTCTGTTTGTCTTACCCTTTTACTTTCTAAATTTCTCATTCTTATTACCTCTGACCTAAGATGGCATTTCCCTGTTGATTACAGATATGGGCTCTTTGGCTAGATAATAAACTTTGTGCAACCAACTGCCAGATCTCCCTGCTACTTTTCTGTCACTGTTTCTTCCCGACTAATTCCCTGTATCGCTTCCCTCTTCTGGAGGCAGGTCCTTTTGGAGCACCAAGCCTGCATGTCAGTGGTTCAGGTTATGCTCCAGGTGCGCAAACAAGGCAACCAGGGCACGAAGATGACCTCCGATTCCCAGGCCAACAACTAACGCCTCGTTACCCATCGCAACGCACCCTGAAGCCAAGCCAGCTTGCGGCAGTGACGATCCTTTCCCTGCTTGTCTCCAATAATTTTGCAAAGTGCTAATGAGGCATCCTTACCATAGCTGCAGGAGTCTCCCGCATGTCTCCCAGATTTGGGTCCCTCATAGCACCCAGATTCAGGTCTCTCATAGCATCCCCTGCTGCCCTCCCGGGTCTGCAGCCTGCTGGGCACACCACAATGCATTCAGCGGCTGCACAGAAGCAACTGCTATCCCTAAGCCACAGCAGCATGTCTCCCTAACAGTTTGTTTGGTTTTTTTTAACCTCCCTGTCCCCTCTGAAGAAGCCGTAACCTGGGACTCCAGTGCTGCAATCATGCAAATCGTCCCACTGGGTTTTTTGTAATGCTAATTATATCAAATGCATGCTCATCAATGAGAACGTCTAATTCCCCTCGCTCATTATCTAGATGTTGCACACTGATAGAGAAGCATCTGAAAAATTCATCTCCTCACAACATAGTGTTTGTGGAACCCTTGCCACCACCCTAGCAGCCCCTGCCTCTGCCCCAGAGCCCCCAGGCGATACTGGGCATCAGCACATACACAACATTGTCCCCAAAAGCCACCACTCCTTTGACCCTTCTTGTAAATGCTCTCTTGGCTTGAGACTTTGGCGTTCGATTTGCAGAATTGCTTAGGTCTGGCATTTGTGACTGAAATCAGTAGGAGCGACAGAGGGAATGTATACATGCATTATATAGCACTCCAAAAAGTGACACCCAAAGTAATTCAGAACATACATTTTAGCTACTAAGTTTCCTGCCTATAAAATAGTAATAATACCATATGGGCCTCTTGTGAAAGAAGTTAATTCAAATTTATGAAGCCGTTGGATGCGTTAATGATAAATACTACAGAAAAGCATGAGAAGAACAGTAGCCCTGTTTGCAGAATGGAGTTCGGATATGTGCAGTAAATAGCTGATGGATTTGTATACTGTGTGTGGAAGAAAAAAAAAAGAAAAATAGCAAATAGCTACTTTTTTTTTCTCTTTTTGTGAGCGGTATTCTTCCTACGCGGCGAACAAAGAAGGGACTTCGTGGAGAAAACAATCTGTCATTGCGTAACCAAGGACAACCGTGACACCTATGCATAAGGAGAAAACTAAGTCTGGCATTTCTGAACCCAAAGTGCAAGTCTTCGAAAAATTTTTTGGGTGTGCTTTTTCATTTATTGCAGCGTTCCCTAGATGTGCGTGTTCAGCATTTGCCAGGCTCGGATCAGTTAAAACCCTCATGGAAGACACTGACCTGTGTGACAGCGAAGATTACTTTCAAATGCTTTTATTGTTGTTGCTTTTCTATTCTTCATCTTGCACTGGGGTCTTGCTGTCCTGACAACAAAATTAACTCCCCTTCTCCCCCCTCTCCCGGGGAAGAAGCACTCACACCTTTACTTCCCTCTGGTTTACAGCTTCTTTCCGGTTTTGGTTTGGTTTGGTTTTTTTTTTAATTGCTTTTTCCCAAAGAATGAGAGGAGGCGAGAACAAGAGCGAGCCGTGCCCTGCTGCATGACACCGCAGGGCAATCAGCCTCGACGGCTGCAGTCCTGGGAACGAGCCTGCCGGCTGGCAGCGCAGGCCGCCAACGCCCCCCAGCACGCCCGGGGAGCCGCCGGGGAGGCAGGGTACCCGCTGCCCCCGCCCCACAAGGCCAGATCCTGCGCCCCAAGAGTCGCTGCGAAGCGCAAGCCGTGGTGGGCGCCGGGCTGCGCGGGGAGCGGCTGCACCGGTAGCCCCCGCCGGGCGGGCTCCGTGGCCGGGCGGGGGGGGGTCGACGGCCGCGTCCTCTTGCGGACAACCGGTGGGTGACCTCGGCACGGCGCCGCTGCTTTGCCCCGCGCGGCCCGGCCCGGTGCAGCGGGTGCGGCACCGTCCCCGGGGTATCTCAGAGGGGGCCGGTGCTGCGGGGCGCTGAGCCCCCTCCGGTCCTTCCCCGAGGCGCTGGGAGCGGCGGTCCCTGCGGCGCGGTCCCGCGTGGGCCGTGTGCCGGGAGGCCCCGCCCGGGGGAGCCCGCCGGTTCGGCCCCGAGGAGCGCCGCCGCCGCCGGGGGCCGCTGTTGGCCGCGGAGAGCGAGAGTCGGGCTGGGCGGCGGGGCGGGGAGCGGGGCAGCGGGAGGCGGTGACGGCGGTGACGGCAGCAGCAGCAGCGGCGGCGGCAGCAGCGGCAGCCTCCTCCTCCCGGTTCAGAGCCGCCTTCCCGTCGGCAGCGGCCCCGCGGCGGGGGGGCTGCAGCCTGCTCCGCCCGCCGGGCACCGGGGGGGCCGTTTCCCCCTTTTTATCTGCCGCCGAACGCTCCGCGCGTGTGTCTACGCTCGTGTGCGTGGTCGCCGAGGGACGTATAGCTGCAGCCGTTGGTTTGGATTCGGAAATTCTTTTGTTGTTTCAGATAAAAAAAAAACCCCGACCAACCCAAATCACGAAAGCAAACGGTAATGTTGGTCAAAACGAAATTTTTCGTCGCAAAACATCATTTTCGTGAAAGCACCTCCCTCATTTCCGCTAGCCCTGACTACGTCTGGTTCGGTGTGTTTTACCCACACGGGCTGCTAGGAGGGCAAAGAATCAGAGGCTGAGAGCCTGCAGGTATCCCTCTGAAGCCGGGACAGGCTGTTCCAGGGTGTCACACCGTGCCGAGTGTCCATCCCTGATGCAGTGACTGGTTGCTTTATAGCTCAGTGATGTCAGTGCTGGTTTTCTCTCTTTTTTTTCTTTTTTTTTTCCCTTCTTTTTTTCTCCTTTCTTCTTTTTTTCCCTCCGAAGTCAGGAAAGGTCTTTCATCATCACTTTATGGTGAAAAGTTTGATCCTTTCCCTCCACCCCTTGCCCTCCGGGAGAAAAGTACTTTCTTGTTCCCTTGTATTTCAGAGACTGAAGTGGAAAGTGACTGCCTGCGGTTCAGCAGATAGTATTTGCAGGGCAGGGAGGTTTCACAGCTAGCATGGAAGACTAGATCGCTGTTCCCTTGTCGCTGTTACTATCTGAGTGAAATAAGTTCAAGCAGGGATAGCTGTGTCTGGCTTTAGCACATCCACACTCTCAAATATCCTCAAACAAAATTAGCAGCATAGCAGGTTCTTCAGCGATATTATGCTATTTCTTGTCATTTTGTTTGGGAGCCCTCTGAGACCACTATCCCACTGGTGCAAGGTGCTATGCAAGCCAAACAAAAAACGGTCCACGCCCAAAGATCTCTCCGAGTGTAAGAGCAGAGACAGCAGATGGCATGGAGATGTGGGAAACCACAAGGAAACCCTGAGACAATTTTGGTCAGCAGGATGTACAGTGGTATCAGCACAGCAGCAGCCTGGCCTCTGCTGAGATTCTGTTAGCATTGCAGAATACAAGAGTTTGAAAGAAAGGCTTCAAAAGAAACTCATGAAATGCGAAGCTTAGACCAACTGCTCTCAGCCACAGGATCAAGGACTTTGGCTGCAGCTGGAAGGCAGGCAGGGTACACAAAGTGTGATCCAACCGAGAACAACTTGGAGGGGGAATGATAATGAAGAAGCTGAAAAATGCTTGAGACGCCAGATCAGCATCTAAAACACAAGGTCAGAGAATTGTACAATTATTTAGGTTGGAAGGACCTCTGGAGGACATCTCTTTCAACTCCCAGTGACTGGGCGGGGAGGCAAATAACCTCCCAAGCTCAAAGCAAGCACAGCTGAAGTTGCTCCGGGCGTTCGTAACCCAAACTACATGTTTCGTTGGAGGGATACATCAAGTGGTGGGAGCATACAGCCAGTACGTGGTGGAAGGGAGGAACACAAGCAGTGATAAAAACAATTTGAAGATTAAGTCTGGCTTGTTCTGGGACTTGTGAAACATCTTTTCAAGCTGACTTACAGAACCCAGAGCGTCAGTGGGTTTCTAGAAAGTATAAAATACATTTAAGATCACGATTAATAGTCATAACAATACATTTGTATATCATCCAAATAAGGAACCATTTCCAGAAGTGACTGGCATGTCTGTTCTGGAAATCAAAAAGCTGTGTTTTTGCAGATACCCTGTCCAACCCGTATAAAATAAGCATTCTGTGCTCCTTTGTCATCTCTCTGACCTTTGACTTGTTTAGTCTTACTTGATAAGAAGGCATTTGTTTAATGATCACATCTGCGAATGACACGAAGTACAGGGGAGCAATGAATGGCATCTTTTACCCCTGACATACTGAGCAAGAATACTAATTCAAGAATTATCACAGTAGGACGTGGAGGGTCGATCATACAGGTCAAAAAAGGCTTTGGTGAGCTTATATTCCCATTTAACTTTCCTTTCTGGAATACCATTGCTTCATGTAGTTTGTTCCTGTTGTTTTAAACACATGCTTTGAAGTAGTTCCGTTTTGTAGCAATCGATATTGTGTCACAAGCTCTTTTTAAATAGATGAGATGGACACTGTCATACCCTAGGACTTTCAGATTTGTTTGCTTGGCTTTTTTTATGCATACTCATTAAACAGAAGCTATAAAGCAAGATAGGATGAGTGACTCATTTCACTGAGAGACAGTACATGCATGTTCTCTTCTTTATGACCACGTGATGGAACAAAAAAATCAGGCTAACAAAGGCAAAAATGCAGAAGACCTAGCTAATACTAATTCTCTCTGGCAGACATGAAAAACATCCAAAATCCCCTCCAGAATTCAAAGCGATTAAATTTTACTAAATTTTACCTCAAAAATAAAACAAAACCAATGCAAGCTGAAAATTATTTAAAACCCAATGGACAAAATCCAACAGCCCACACTGGGCACACCGTTGCCTCCATATAACAATTAAGGAAAGCCTTCAGAAACCCAAAGTCAGGAACTTTTCTGCTGAGCATAGCAGGACCAGCAGCCCCCTGTATTGTTAAACCGGTTGATGAGATCCATTAAGAGATCAGCTTTTCAGTTATTTATAATTTTGTCAAAATATTTGAGCTAAAATTTCCTCTGCTGGAGGTGGAATATTTATAAAATGTTCCAGGTAAAAATAGTTCCACTATTTTCAGGAATGAAACTATAAGAAAAGATTATGTTTTTTCATGTTCCTTTTGAGAAGCTCTGTGTTTTTTTGGGGGGATACTGTATCTTTGGCAGAGGAGCAGCCTCTTCTAAAGGAGTGTCGTCTGCCACCTGACATTTCATTCATACTTGGCAAGCTTGAAGGACTTTGAAAGATCTCCGTTTGCCCCAATTCAGGGAAGCCCAATGCCTCCATGAGGATGCCAGCTGCAGAAGTATGCCCTGGGGACACCTGTACAAGGATGGTGCACATGCCTCCTGTGTTACCAGGCACTAGTGTCCGGGGAGCACCACCCTTTGTGCTTTTGCTGATACTTCCCACATACTGGGTGCTGTTAACAAGAGTGCAGCCCGCAGGTGGAAAGAAGTGATTGCTGCTCTTTATTCTGCGCAGCATTGGGTCCACAAGTACAGGAGAGACACCAGCAAACTGTGGACAGTCCCACAGATGGTCACTGAGACTGCTGGAGCACGTGGCCTGTGAGGAGAGGCTGAGGGAGCTATCTGTTGAGCCTGGGGAAGAAGAGGTTGAGGGGGACCTAACTGCTGTCTGCCACTACCTACAGAGAGGGTATAGAGAAGATGGGGCCAGACTTTGCTCACAAAGGCCCTGAGAAAGCCTGAGGCAACACCCTTGCAACAAGGGAGGTTCCTGCTGAGCATTAGGAAAAGCCTCTCCCCAGGGCATATTTCAGTACTGGCATAGGTGCTCCAAAAGGCTGAAGAATCTCCATCCTTGGAGGTGCTCAGAAGACACCTGAACTAGCTCAGGGTCCTGAGTGCATCCTCCCTGTTCCTGGGGCTTTGGCTGTGTGAGCTCGAGGCCAAGTCAGAGACAGCATGGCTGAGGGCTGCCCCTTCCCTCTGAGGGCCTCAGCCAGGGCTGATCCCCGGCCCCAGGAGCTGCCTATGCTTTTGCCCTTGGTTCCTACCTGAGCAGTCCTGCATGTGCCTGGCCATGCACTGCGTTGATCCAGACCCATGGATAGGCTTTCCTCCCTTGACCCAAGCCCTGCCTTGCCACAATGGACTTGTCTGGCAATCACTAAGCTGTGGCTCACTCTGGTTACAGCCTCCAGACCTGATCCTGATGCTGACTTGACTTCTTAGTTTGACCTTGGACCTGCCTTGTCACCACGGGCTTGTCTGCTGATCTGGATTCTTAGCTGAACTTGGCTACCATCATCGTACCTGCTGTGCTCACCTTGCTCAGGTGCTGTGGGATGGGGACCTTGCTGGGGAAGCCCCTTCCTTTGGGGAACAACCAGCCCTCGCTGCCCCCAACAACCTGCTGTGAGCAGGGAGTTGGGGTAGAGACCTCTGGAGGTCCCTTCCCACCCAAATCTTTCTGTGAGTCTATGACAGTGCTCTAGCCAAGTTAAAGGAAAGAAAAAAAATCAGCTTTGCTGGGCAGGGAAGAAAACATAGCAGTGAAGACATGGTGTTGATGCAGAGGTGCATGGTGTATTAGATCTGGGGAAAGGAGAAAGGGCCAGAGGAACAGGGACAAGGAAAGGGAGTAGGAAGGAGGAAGGTTGAGGAAGATATGGAAATGGACAGTAGTGCAGCTGCTGCAATACGCTACCCCATAAATCCCAGAATGAAAGGGTAACATGAGACCCTAGCAGAAGGTGTGCACACACTTTGTTTCCTCTCCAGCTGCACTGTGTCACAAATGATTCACATTTACATGGCAGTCCTGAATTTTCAAAATAGAAATACCTACTGCCCTGCAAGCCCTCCTCCACCTCTCTCACCGCATCTCTCAGACACCATTAAATGTCCTTCATCTGCAGCCATATTTCAAGGCTGGTCTGCTGGTGATGCATGGGCAGAGAAAGGGAACAGAGCTGCCCTACCTAGGGCAAGTCTTCCAAGGCAGCCTGTGACACAAGGATATCTCTGTGGAGAGCCTCATCATCTTCTACAGGTCTCCTTGAAGACTTGCTTCTACAATCACCTGTAGTAAAAGAGAAGGTCTTCAAGGGAGACTGGAAAGATGGATTTAAAACCCTGTGTCTCCTAAACTGTAGTGTAACACAAAACCATGATGCACTGCAATACATTTATTCCCACAGCAGTCATGAGGTAGGGACTTGAAGTAAGATTCATTGCTAATTTAGAAGTCGAAGAACCAGGACTTTATTCTGAACAGCATTTCTTGTCACTTTCACTTTCACATTTTCCAAAAAAATTGAAATATATCATAATGGACCCACTTTGGGATAGCCTGAGTCCTGCTGGAAGCCACAGAGAGGCTGTCTTGCAGTGCAGGCGGAAAGGCATCCCTTGGTCACTAGCAGGAGTGAATAACTGGGGTTTCTGGCACTGCCTGTGTACAGCTGTGTCTCTTGCTTCTGGGGAGATTTATAGGGCTTTCGCATACAGTGCTGGCTAAAAAAGCATGTATAAACAGGGCAAGCAAATATATTTCACCACAACCTCATTCTGTGACATCATTTCTTTTTAACAGTGAAAATCACTCAGACCTAAAATAAATCACCCTATGGCCAAGCGACAAGAAAGTGCAAAGCACTAATGTCAGTGTGATCTTCAGAAACAACGACAGTATTGGTATCCTTCTCTGTTTTCCAGGGCCATTATGAATGCTGGGCATATTTTAAGTGTGCTAGTGTTTCCCAAGCCATTTTGCTTTAGGTAATTTTATAGCCATTGTGCTGCATGTGTGTGTATGTACAGCTGCACAAGCACATTTGACATACCTCCTAAAGGTTGTTTTGCTAAGGTCTGTGACTTACTATACAATTAGGAGCCTATTTTCCACAAGAGTACTAAGCACTCAGCTATTCTCTTTGACCTCAACAAGGGTTGCTAACTGCTTCAACTCTTCTGGAAAATTAAGACGCTTATTTAGGTGTCCTGAGTTGGACTTAAATTGAAGCACCTAGTTACAAAGCCAACAGTTTCCCTCAGTCATTACTACTAAATTCACTCTGTTAACAGTGAGTACCGTATCTGTGCTTTGATTATCCCTGGAACTGCTTCACACCACAGTGCAGCCACGAGGTGCTCAGGCAGGATGGATTTGCTATAGGAATCTGTGCTGACCAGACCCAGACATGCTAGGTTTGTTTCAAGTCCTCGTTCCCCACTATGTTTCCTGTACCAAAAGAATTAGGTGAGACCATGTCACCAAGACATCTCTGTTTATTCAAAACAACCTTTCATCCTTCAGCTTGTATCATCACGTTCACCCACATACAGTCTGCTGTGCTCCCTCAAACAGTTTGCTAAGTTACCCTGAGCTGTTTCCCACAGTCTTGCTGTAATTATTGAATGGGTGACACTGCAACGGTATGACCTTTCTGTGGTTATATTTCTGAGTCCTCAATAGGGCCATTCAAAAATACTGCAGTAGGAAGTGATGGCAAAGATTCATTGGGACGGATAAAGTTTTCAGCTCGGAACTGTTTTACTTTGGAGACAGCATGGTCTCGGGTTGACTTATTCTCCACAACCTGATTCTTAAGTATCCCTGTATCTGAGTCCCAGGCTTGTCCTCGCCGCAGTTTCTTAAAGGTGTTACGGAAACCCTCAGTACTAAAGTAGTAGATGAGGGGGTCCAGCGTGCAGTTCATGCTGGCCAACAGCATTGTCATGATTAACACTTGGCGCACAGAGGCCTGTGTTTCTTTCTCAACCTTAATCACCTGGGCCTTTATCATCCCATAAACTGCCAGGGTAGTGTTGTAAGGCACAAAACAGATGATGAAGATGACCAGATTGACCAAGAGGAGACGGACGGTCTTCTGTTGTCGTAGGGTCTTTGTCTGGCCGTCCTGGCAGAGCTCCTGAAAGATCCGAATTGAGCAGTATGTCACAGAGCTGAGAGGCAGGAGAAACCCCAAGATTTCAGCCAGGACAACTAGGGGGAAGAGGTTATTCTGCCACATGTTGTCACTAAAGCTTTCAAAGCACAGATAAATGGTCTGGTTCAGTACCTCACAGTGGTTTTGCTTGTGGACTATGGCGGTGGGGATGGAGCCCATGAAGATCACAACCCAGACCATCAGGCAAAGGATCTTGGCCACCTTGGGGCGCCGCACATGCCGCCAGCGAAGTGGGTGGACAATGGCGACATAGCGATCCAGGTTGATGCACATGAGGAAGAGGCAGCTACCATACATGTTGATCTGGAAGACAGAGCCAGACACCTGGCACAGGGTGTTACCAAAGGGCCAGTGGTGGTTGAAATAGTAGTAGAGTCTCAGCGGCAGAGGGAGCGTGAAGATGAGGTCGCTCATGGCCAGGTTGAACATGTAGATCATCACTACAGACTTCAGGCGCAGGTAGCGGATGAATATCCATAGGGCTGTCACGTTCAGCATCAAACCTGTAATGAATATCAGGGTGTAGCCAGGGAGGAGGAGGCGGTGGTTGAAACTGTAATCCTTGCATGTCTGAGATGCATTGGACAATGACATGCCCTGCAGGGATCAGGGGAGGGTCTCACAGAGATGGCTGAGCCTGTTGGCAGGCTAAGGAGGCACAAAGAAAAGCACTGGGAGAAGTCATTCCCCTCTAAGAAGCTATAAGCAGATCATTCCTCTCATCTGCAGCTGGGAGGTAGATGAGGACATCTCTCTCTTGAGTGGTGCTGCTTTGGATTGCTGGTCAGTAGTCATCTGGCAGGGATGGTAACGTAGTCAGCTAGAGTCAGCTTCCGCCTCTAGTTCAGCAATTCTTTCCAGTGGTTATGGGGAAGCTGATGTGATGGAGGGTCATTGCCAGTTGCTGAATGTCAGCACAATTCCTGGTCAGAGTGGAAGACCAAGACAGAAGAGTTTAAGTGAGAAGGGGGAAATCTCTTGAAAGGTCAAAATCCCACCATGATGGCTTCTGCTGCAAGAACTCACAAAGAAACCAAAAGACTAAGAAAAATGGACAGTAGAAAAGTGAGTAATTACATGGCAGAAGAAGCCAGAGCACAGAGAAGGTAATTGTTGTACAGAATCATTTATCGCTCAGCCCTAGAAAATACACGTTGCTTTGATCACTGCTGAGAGCACATGTATACAAGAAAGGGGCAGCACAATAGCGCACAGGGAAAGTAGTTAAGGCAGCTCCAGGAAAAGAGAGAGAGAGAAAGAAAAAGAAGAAAGCAAGCATTTTGAGGGAAAAATGCTGACTGGAAGGAACCTAAAATAAAAACCACATAGTATTGTTTTATATCAGAGAAACAGGACTTTGCACATCCATTGCAGATAAAAAAAATTATACTACAGTTAGATTTGACTCCACCCCAGCTTCTTTTCCTAGGTGAAACAACCCATACAAACCTGAGCCTCAGCTAGTTGGAGTTCCTTACTTTGCTTACATTCATACAGTTCCTTTGGTGTTCTCTCTTGCATGGGACCAGTGGTGCCTATTTGGATTGGATGTCCTCAGATAATTTTCTTGCTTACAACACCATAAAGCATGAAGCAGCCTGTGTACCACAAACATAGAGCAGCACACCCAGGTAAGGGAGCACACAGTAAAGCTGGAAGAGCTGTGGGACTCATGTGGACATACATACCTGTGACTCCAAAGTGATGTGAGGCTGGTAACCACTCTAGATACTAATGGTAGCACTGCCCTGCCAAACATTGATCAACTGGAGCAAGTCCAGTGGAAGGCCACCAAAAAGGTCAGGGGGCTGGAGCACTTGCCCCATGAGGAGATGCTGAGGGAACTGCACTTGTTCAGCTGGGGAAGAGAAGGCTCCAGGGGATATAATAGCAGCATCCCTATACCTTCAGGGTGGTTACTGGAAGAGGACAGAGTTAGCTTCTCACAGTGAGGCATGGCAGGTTTCGCTAGAGCCAAAACTTTCCAATGACTGCAGACTGAACAGATTGGTGAGACCTTCGTCTTGACCAAGACAAAGTGAGTGAGACTGAGACTCTGAGAGGCCATGCCCTGCTCTAACATGTGGTACAAGAGGTATTCAATAAACATCTCTAGAAAATACATAATATGTAAGCACGGTCCATACTGTGTGAGATCAGCAATCTAGCTACAACTAGCATTCTGTCTCAAATCATGTAAGAACAGTGTGATCATATAGTTATGCTCCATCAGGTTGTCTTCCTGCTTCCAGCATATTGTAGCCCAAGGATTTCCTGAGCCAGAGGTGACCTATTTGTATTCAGTAGTCCTCAGGGAATTTACTTTCATGATTTTTTTCCAGTCGCTTTTTGGGTCCATGCAAAATTTACCATCTACAACATCCAGTTCCAGGAGTGCCAAGGAGTTCCACAGCTTAATCGCATCTCAGGTGAAGAACCACTTTCTATACTCATTGTATAGATGAGATCCAGTTCCTAGTTTTAGTAGTGGAAAAGACAGTGGGAAAAAACATCCCTATTCACCTTCACCTTATCACTGATGATTTTATAAACGTCTACCATGTTCCCCCTCAGTACCTTTTTTTTTTTTTTGAGGCTAAAGGGTCATTGTCTTCATGGTTGTTCCTTGCAGAGGAGCCGTTCTGTCCTTGTTGCCCTTCTCAGAGCCTTTCCACTTCTGCTACAGCCTTTGTGAGCCCTGTGGTGGGGTGCTCAAAACGCACACAAGGTTGGTAATATGGATGCACTAAGTTGAGTAGGCGCAGATCTTGTTTGCAAGGGGTAATGGTCAGTTCAGATTGGTTTTTCTCATCACTTAGCTAGATGAAATTTCAGCTGTTATTTTAAGGCCAGTCACTCACACTTCTCTTAATCTCTGCAGTTCTTTGCAGCCAACCCTCATCTTTTCTGACTTGAATAATTTTGTGTCTCCAACAGATTTGTTATTTCATTATTCATCCCTCATGAATAAGTCAAACAGCCCAAGCTCCAGCACTGGTGTCTTAGAACTACACTGAGAAAATCAACCATCTACCCCCATTCTCTGTCTTATCTTTTAGGCACTTTTTATCCAGGTAGGAACCTTTTTTTCTAAATGTCTTTAAGCAGCATTGGCGAGAACCCTTTTGAAAGCCTTTTGGAAATCCACACGGGTCACTGTTCACATGCTTGTTGATTCCTTCAAAGGACTGCGAGGCACAGCATCCCTTTATAAAAGCCATGATGACTCTTCCCCAGTAATTAGATCTGACTGCATGCCAACTGATTTTTTCCTTGATTATAGCTTCTACTAATTTGTTCAACACAGACATGAAGCTCCCTGGTCTGAAATCCCCCAAGAGCCTTTTCTCAAATTGTGTCTGCTAGTGAGACTTTAAAAGCAGTTTTAAGCAAATGTTTCTACACCACAGTTAGTCAGGTCTTTCACCCTTCAGTTGTTTTCGGACTTCTGGGGTAGAAGCCACGTGGTTTCAGACACTGCTTAGATCATATTGCTGCTCCATAACCATTCCTACCATCATTTTGATTTGAGACAGTCCTTTGATGAATTTTCCCATAACGAGAATCTCTGCTGTGGAAATCTCCCAGGCTTTCCTGCCACAAACACCAGGACAAGAAATGAATTTATTTTTTTTGCCCACCATCACCTTTTCTTTTTTTTATGAGTGGTCTTTCCTTACATACTAGACCTTCAGCCTTCAAGACACCAAACAGCAGAGTTCTAAACTGGCAGCAAAGATCACTGAGAGTGGAAAATATATTGGGTTTTTTTGAGGGGATTTTTCTGGGGTGGGTGGATGGAAACACAGAAGCGAGAATCCACTAGCGGTGATGTTATTGAGTCTAAGCTGATAGTCTCAAATTTGACATAACAGGTACTGTAATCAGGATCTCAGAGGCCTGAAATGAGATGCGTACGTGCACAATCTTTGGAGAGATGAAGTTGCGGGAATGGAGCGTTTCTCTGCAGAGCTCTGGAGGTACTATTTTGACTGTCCCTCACCAAAAAAGAAAAGCTATGAGTAAAGCAGGCTGGTAGCAGGGAGACAGAAGAGCTGAAACTGGTTGGATTATCCTTGTTAGTTAATGCTTGAGAGCCACAGACCGTGTTCTTTGTGGCTGCCTCTAAAAGAACCTCAAGTACTCATTGCTCTACACAAAAGCTGCTGAGGGATTGCAAGTCATCAGCTGTGTAAGGAGGCAATGGTACCATGGCTGAATCATCCTCCTTCTCCTCATGATGAGATGCTGTCTTGAAATCCTGAAGGAACTCTCTGTTTGGTGACTGACCTTATGTGTCCCAGGAAGTGGAAGAAGCACCTTTTTACCTCTCAGTGAAGATCAATATGAGCTCCTGAAGGCCATCTGCCCAAACCATGGCCTTTTCTCCAGCAGGGTTAGAAAAGAGCAATTCAAACTACAGATGCTACCCTAGGTACATACTTTTTTCTTTTTTAAGGTGGAAAATTAATTTGTTGCTAGTATTTTTGCTCTGGGAGGGGGGACAGGGATAATGACATAGACATGACACATGTACACGTCTCTGTGTGTGCGTGTGTACACACACACTACGAGCAACTGCTGCAGGGGAGGAAGAGCTGCAGAAAATGGAAGGAAGGGAAAACACCAGTGAGGGAGGAAGCAGTGTTGGTATAGGTGTGAGATGGGGGCAACGTTGACTGCTGCTGCTGCTGCTGCTGCTGCTGCCTGAGAGGAGAGGAGACTGTGATGCTGGAGGATGGGCAGACAACCCAAAAAACAGTTGTAAAGAATGCAGTATCCTCCCCTTCCACCCCACCCCCTCCGCCCGTGACCACCCCACTCGGACGACAGCCATGTGCCTCCCCTGGTTGCTTGGGAGCTGCCCAGGGCTCTGGCTGGCGTGGGGTGCCGGACTGAGACAAGCCAGAGGTTGGCCCCAGGGTGGGCACCTGTCCCCAGAGGCAGCAAAAGAGCTGCTAGGCAAGAAGTCCTCCCCACAGCACGTGCAAATCCCATGGGGATTTTGAATTTTTTTTCTTCTGGGGCATGAGAAACCCAAGCTGTACTTGCATACAGGGCCTGGAACAGGCAGGTGTGCCCTGAGATGAGATGTATGCCTGGCATCTCCCTGCCTGTCCTGGGCATCTTCTCTCCTGACACTATCATCTCACCAATAGCCACTGCCTTCGTAGCACCGCAAAAATGACGAAGGAGCACAGTGTGGTGGGACACAGGGTTATGCATGGAGCTGAGAAATGAGGTGGAAAAAGACAGCTAGAAAAATCTTGCCAAGCATGCCACAGGGTCAATGTTTCTGGGTCACTTGACATTTAAAGCCTGGAGCACTTTGGGGCTGCCCTGGGGATGCAGACAGAGAATGTGGCATTGGGGTGCAGAGCAGTGTAGCTGAAAACATGAACTGCACAAGCACGTTTAGTAAATCTGAAACCAAGAGGAAGTAACAAAAAGCACACCAAACATTAAAAAAACCCACCCAACTTTGCTTTAGAAATCAAAGGCATATTTTTCATAAATGTGGATGCTTTTTACCTGCTGTAGATGATATTTAAGCCACACTTTTCACCTTTTTTCTAACCAAGAAATTACATTATTGTGATGATTAGAACCATGAAGACATTCAAGACTTAGGATGGCTTGTTTTTAATGAGGGATACATGACATCAAAGCTGAGACCTCCGTATTTAACTTATGAGGTCTGATCACACTACTTCTGCATACTCTCTAGAGGTGTCACCCCCTCCTTCATCTCCCGAGAGCCCCGTGGAAGAGGACTTTCATTGTGGGCACCTTGGCAAGTAAACTTTGCAGGCTGCCCGTGCTTTTAGCATCACAGAATCCCAAAGAAAGCCTCCATTTTAATAAACACTGAGATTTGCCTTACTAGGTTCACCAGGCAACTGAAGAGGCGTAGAGGGTTCCCCAGTGCCCCATGGTCAGGTCTGGCAGCACACGCGCAGCAGCTGGCGGGGACCAATGCCCAGTGTGCCCAGACCACCCAGCTCTCCACATGTTGCCGTCTCGCTTACCTCTCTGCTGGTGAAGAGCCAAGGGTACATGCTGGCTTGCTGGCTAGTGATCACTGTCACTGCAGAGGTCTTGATCCAGGCACCAAAACTTCAAGCAGCTTGATTAAAAACAGAATCAGGTGGGGTCTTTGCCTACTTGCTCATCCAAATCACAGCCATGCCCTACCGTACCATAGCTGGTTCTACATCTGTCATGCTGCAGTTCATCTCCCCTCCTTTCTCACTTCCTGATGTACTTCTGGCTGCCCACATAAACGTGAACTTTGCTATCCAAAGCTGATAAGCTAAAACACATCCTATGAAAGCAAATGTAATCGTGAAAGAAGAAACACCCACATGTCCTTGCAACTGAGGAGACCTGCCCTGGGTCATAGTGCCAAATACTTGCTCATCTTTGCTCCCATGCTAACTCAGCCACCCCAAGGACTGACAGGAAAAGATAATAACATTTCCCTCCCCAAAACATTGCCAAACAGGAGGTAGAAGTGAAATACAAGAAGCGAGAGCAGAGTTAATTTAACCACTGGCCAGCTCAAAGGCTGAGAGTCCTGTCAATCCCATGGGCTTGGGTGCTTTGGGGATGAGTTCCTGCCCAGGGGCCCAACTGTGCACTGCTGGCATGTGTCAGGGACCCAGAAAGGACCCAGGTCTGAAGAGGTGTCAGTGCAAAGGCATGTTTGCCACAGAAGTCAGTCCCTGTCATTCAAGGCTACAAGAGGCACGGTGCTAAGCGCAAGGGCTGATTTAGCAGCACATCTGTGACCTAGCATCACCAAGTGCAGCTGGGGAGGGCTCTGCCCTTCTGCAGAGCCCATCTGGTGCCCTGTTGCTTCAAGTCCTATTTCTGCTTTGCTTGTCCCAGCACACCTGGAAGAAGACGTGAGTCATGGGGACACTCCAAATTCTACTGTCGTCCTTCCCCAGGAGCAGCTGCCCCGAGAAGTAGGTGCCGTGCTTGTGGGCTTCCTCTTTCTCTGCAGCCCCTGCCCAGATCCTCTGCCTGCTGGCTGTTACTGCTGGTGTTTGACTTTCTCACTCCCTGCCTCCCTTGTTTTGCCATCATTGCGTCCTCATTCAGGGAGTGACACACCAAGGGATATATGTTCCTGCTGCTCATAAATCCTTGGAGGGTACAATAGTACCCGAGCCACTGATCTCACCCTGCTCCTTTTTAGTGCCTCTCTTTTTTAACCAGACCCCCTTTCTCACTTCCTAGTTTCTGGGATCTTTGTTCTCACAGCTTTTGTGTCTCTTCAGTTCCTGTTAAGGCTCTGGTACCAATAAAGGCTTGCAGATATACTGGAGTGTGTGTGTGTGTTTCCTTCTCCCTTTGCAAAAGGAGTCTCTGACACCCTCTGTGGGAACCTTCCCCTGCCCTGCAGCCCTCACTCCCTGCACACATGTGCACACACCTGGCTGAGCCTGGCAGTTCTGGCTCTAATGTCTGTGTCGGAAGAGGAGGACACGGTGGCACTCAGCCTAGCCTGCAAACCTGCGCTGCCCCGCAGCATCCCTCACCCAGCCAGGTTCACTCACCTCACTGGGTCTCAGTGCATCAGCCTGCGAACTCTGTTTCTCCCTCTCACACCTCTGCCCCTCGCTGTGTCTTGGAAGCTCAGCTCGTGGGGAAGAGCAGCGCAACCCTCAGCGTTTCCTCACCGCTGTCTGAGTCGACAGCAGGTAAGACCAGATCACTGGGGTGTGTGTTGGAGGCTACACCCTGATGCTGCAGATCCCAACATGCCTGTCGCCCCGGAGTACTGACTCCAGAAACCACGAGCAAGGACCCAACAGAATGAGGGACACAGGGAGCTGGGAAGGCAAGGAGAGAGGTGGAAAGTGTGCTGTAACAGAGGGGCTGCTCAGGTTTGAAAGGATGACTGATAAACCCCAGTGCTCTTCAGACCTCGTTGTGCAAGGAAATGTGGAAGAGCGCAGCGAAGGGGTTAACCCACTGTCCTGGTTTAATCCCAGCCAGCAGCTCAGCCCCATGCAGCCGCTCACTCACTCCCCCTCCGGCGGGATGAGGGAGAGAATCAGAAGAGTGAAAGTGAGAAAACTTGTGGGTTGAGATAAAGACAGTTTAATAGGTAAAGCAAAAGCCGCATGCGCAAGCAAAGCAAAAACTAGGAACTCATTTGCCACTTCTCATTGGCAGGCAGGTGTTCAGCCATCTCCAGGACAGCAGGGCTCCATCAGAGGTAACGGTTACCTGGGAAGACAAACATCATTGCTCCGAATGTCTCCCCCTTCCTTCTTCTTCCCCCAGCTTTGTATGCTGAGCATGACGTCATATGGTATGGAATATCCCTTTAGTCAATTGGTGTCAGCTGTCCCAGCTGTGTCCCCTCCCAACTCCTTGTGCACCCCCAGCCTCCTCCCTGTTGGGGCCATGTGAGAAGCAGAAAAGGCCTTGACTCTGGGTAAGCACTGCTCAGCAGTTACTAAAACATCCCTGTGTTAGCAACACTGTTTTCAGCACAAATCCGAAACACAGCCCCATACTAGCTACTATGAAGAAAGTTAACTCTATCCCAGCCAAAACCAGCACACCCACATGTGGGGCCATGGTGGAAGAACCGTGGCAGGGCCAGAGCAGCTGTGTGTCACTTTCTGAATGATTCAGACAGGTAAAGCAGAAACCTCCAGGCTGTATAAGGAGTTTCACCTTCTGGGGTGGTGGGGACAGGTGGCACTTCCCAGGCCTGCTGGGGGAACGGCAGTCTGTTCTCCCAGGACATTTCAGCTCTCCAGTCACACAACTCACATTTTCTTGGACTCTCAGGGGCTTTTAGGAAAGGGCTACCCACTGTGAAGAGGGACAGCCACTCCATTATGGCTACTTAGAAGAAGGGCAAGGACTATCCCTCTTGCTTTGGGGAAGAAAACGAGGGGGGTGAAGGGAGAGCTGCCAGGGAAAGAGTTAAGAGAACCAGGGCGCAGCCGGGCTGTGTCTGTTTGCTGTAGCTATGTGGGCTGCAGGGTAGTAAAGAAGAATCTCCAGCCTGGAGGAGGCAGATGAGGGAGGGTCCTCAAGGACAGCAGCTGGGGATGAGAGAGGCAGCAGGTCTTCCCCTCTCTGCTCCCATGAGCTGTCACTGCAAGGAAACTGTCTGGCTCCCCAAAGGGCTTGGTGACAAAGCGATGATGAGCTGGTGGGTCTAGCGACAGCTGCTTGGTGCTGCCAGGTTTTTCTTGCGTGGAAGGCTCTATCTGCTGCTGACTGGGTCTTGGGCTGCTTCTTGCTGATGAAGTGACTTGACTGGAGAGGAAGACAACCAGATTGCTGATGGGATGGCAGAGACCGAGGGTCTGACACTGATGCTGTCCCCCACCATGTGAGTTCCCTCCGACGGATGTCCACCCCAGAGCCCTAGTTCAGAGCTCTTCCACGCTGCTGCCCACACTGTAGGTAGGGAACAGCACCGGTGTGGACGTCCTCACAGGGCCAGCCTGCCAGGCTTCTGTGGGCTACTGGGTCTCCGATGCTGGCAGGCACACCAGGGCAGCCCATGGTCATTGCCCAGGGCAGGGTCTACCTGTGCTTTGCAGTGCTGGGCTGGAGCTGCTGTGAGAGCGACTGTCGGGCACAGGCAGGCGGCGGTCGCAGGAGGGAATTCAGGTGGCTGCTGCACTGTGGCTGAAGGTGAAGTTTTGCCGGGGACAGGATGGAGATGGTGTGGCTGTACGTGGTGCTGATCCCTGTGCACCACGTCCTTGCTGTGACCTGGCTGTAAGTACACTTTGCACTTGTGTTGTCTGGATAGGAAAGTCCCCCTGGGGAGGTGCTGTCTCCCAAGAAAACAGATGGATCTGCGAGAAAAGGTTGGAAGAAGGAACCTGGGCAACCCAAAGGCAGCACATTAGGAGGGGTGTTTCTGGGAGCAGGAAGGGAGAGGGATGGTGAAGCTGAACAGACGCAGACCAGGATGGGGAGCAGGAATGTCCAACTTTGCACAGACAAGAGGCAGCACATCCCCTTCCCTGCCCCGTTTCCACTCTAAAATAAGGCTATAGAGGGCTAGTCCTGCAGAGACATGGCCTTGGCTCTAGCCCATCTGCGACTGAATATCTTCCCTGCCCCACAGGTACCTGGCTAAGCAGCCTTCTCTGCGGGCGGTTCTCCAAGACCCCAGTGGCTGCGAGGGTCTGACGGGGCTGGTAGAAGGGCAGGTCCGCATTTGCCGGCAGCAGGTGGAAGCCATGGATGCGGTGAAGCGAGGTGCGGAGCTGGCTGTTGAGGAGTGCCAGCACCAGTTTCACTCTCGCCGGTGGAACTGTTCCACCCTGCAGGGGCTGCAGGTCTTCGGCAAGGTTACCATCCAAGGTCAGTGAGGGGGAGACAGTGCAGGCAGAGTTGGCATGAGGTCTTTTCAGTATGCCCACAGGCTCCCCTTGACACATCAGCCTTTCCTGGGCTAGTGTTCAAGTGCCACAGTAGAACCAGCCCAAGAGTGGCCAGTGCCTTCCTCCACATGCTGACAGAGCTGTCAACACAGAGCATACTAAAACAAATGCATGTGCTGCTACAAATATTAATATTCTGGCTAAACTTCTTCTGCATTTGGCCAGGCTTGTCTTTTTGGTCCCATCTGGACCGTTCTGGGTACAAGCTCTGTAGACTGATAGATTTTCTCCCCGACCCTGTCACCAGCCCAGCCTTTTGGAGTGGCAGCTCAAATCAAACCTTTTTCTCTGAAGCTGCAGTCCCTTTTTGTTGCAGGCCTGGGAAAAAGGATCTGCCTATGCCTCCAAAACAGCACGGAACAGATTTTACATGTGTTTGCACAGAAGGAGCCATACAGGGAGCTTTGGACAGGGTTTTTCTGGCTCCTAGCGACAAGGTGGCAGGGTCCTCCCTGACAAACCCCTCTGCATGGGAGGCTCAGCCCCTGATGTCCCCCACCAAAGCTCCCCTTTCACTTCCCATGAGGGCTGCTGACTTCTCTCCCTCAATGGAATAGCTGGGTGCCAAAGGTGAGGCCACTGAGCCAGAAGGACCCCACAGAGCCACTTCCCTTGCTGGCTCCAGGCTATGGGAATTGCAGCATCCTGGTAGCAATTTCTCCCGAGCAGTTTCTGTCTGAATACATCCTTCCTGCCTGCAGTCACAGCCTCTTCCCCATCCCCCCCCACCCCGCCATGTCCTATCGGTGCCTTCCCCCTCCGCAGACTGGTGCCATTTCTCGCCCCGCTGTAGGCACGCGGGAGTCTGCTTTCATCCACGCCATCTCTGCCGCCGGCGTTGCCTTTGCTGTGACTCGTGCCTGCAGCCGTGGGGAGCTGGAGAAGTGTGGCTGTGACCGCAAGATCCGAGGAGTCAGCCCCGAAGGTGAAGGAGGAGGCCAGTGGCAGGGAGGGGGTGGCAGAGGAGAAGATCCGTGGGGCAGATCCTCACCAGGGGAGGAGACATCTCCCTTCTCCGTGTCCCTCAGCCCTTTGGGAGCTCCTCTCAGGGTTTCTCCCTCTTCATCTCATGGCCAATTTCCCTCTGCAGGTTTCCAATGGTCAGGCTGCTCTGATAACCTGTCTTACGGGATTGCCTTTTCTCAAGCCTTCGTAGACAACCCTGAGAGGAGCCGCGGTGTCTCCTCCAGCCGAGCGCTCATGAACCTGCACAACAACGGGGCTGGAAGGAAGGTAAGGGCAGGAACAAGGGCTGAGATGCAAGCCTGGCTTGAGGGGCTTCTCCCTGGCTCGGCAGAGCTCGGTCCAGCCCCCTTACCCCAAGGAGCAGTTTGGGGCAACCACGGGTTCCCAGAGCAGGTCTGCGTCCTGCTGCCTTTCCTCAGCCCAGCACTGCACCGCTCATACCAAGCTGGCTCCTCACCTGCACAGAGGGGTGTCCCAGCCTCCCCTGCCCACCTCTGTGCCGAGTCCTTTTCCTCACAGACCCCAGCTGTGATTTACCTCCCCTGGCCTTATATGCAAAGGAAATGAGCTTCCCCGCTCTGCTCTGAAGGGCTTCCCTGCCCCTCCAGTCTCTCCTGAGCAAAGTCACCATCCTCTCATGAGGCTGCTGTCAGATCTGGTCCCTTGAACATCCTCTGACTCTGGATAGATCTGTTCCCCTCCCCACAGCCCCATGGGTCAGAGCAGGTTCCCATCTCTTCCCCTGCCTCAGGGATTTCTCTTATAGACCCAAGCCAGCCTGTTTCCCACAGAGCGGATCCCCTTCTGTTTCATATTATCCTGGTTTGAAAAGACTTTTTTATTCCCTTCCCCTCCCCTCCCCTCCCCTCTGCTGATCCTGCCCTCCAGCCCCATGGGAGGTGTGGGGAAGGAACAGGGTGTCCTGGGTCTGGCTGGCAGCTGCCTTCTGCTCCCCAGGCTCTCCTGGCCCACATGAAGGTGGAGTGCAAATGCCATGGTGTGTCGGGTTCCTGCGAGGTGCGCACATGCTGGAAGGTCATGCCTCCCTTCCGCAAGGTGGGCAACGTCCTCAAGGAAAAGTTCGAGGGGGCAACGGAGGTTCACCCCAAGTGGGTGGGTTCCCGCAAGCTCCTGGTGCCCAAGAGCTCTCGCTTCAAGCCCTACACAGCTCATGACTTGGTCTACCTGCTGGCCAGCCCAGACTTCTGTGACCGGGACCCCCGGCATGGGGTCTTCGGCACCTCCGGCCGCCAGTGCAACCGGACATCCCCAGCCATGGATGGCTGTGAGCTCCTGTGCTGCGGCAGGGGCTTCCACACGGCTCAGGCAGAAGTGGTGGAGCGGTGCAGCTGCAAGTTTCGCTGGTGCTGCTCCGTCAAGTGCAAGCAGTGCCGGCACCTGGTGGAGGTGCACAGGTGCCGCTGAGGGGGGAGCATGCTGGGGTGGTGGGAGGCTCCTGGGGGACTGCAAGGTAGCTGGGGAGAGGACAGCCCGGGGAGAGACACGGGGAAGCAGGGGAAGGTATGGAGTGACACACAGCCTGAGAGGGAGTGGAGACGTGGGGTTTTGCTGCCCTGCTGGAGAGCAGCCCCTGGTGCCGGGGGTGCCATCAGCGCCTGGTGCTGGGGGTGCTCCCTGCCCGGCACCCTCTCACCAGCCTCATTGGGCTTCTTGTGGTTTGAATTATTTTGCCGGATGGAGGGTTGGAGAACAAAGGCCCAATAAACCCTTAAACTTTAGAAATAAACCAGTTGCAATGGAAAGCAAAGTGCATATGTCAGCTCCTTCCTCACATGCTGCGTTTGGGACCTGGTGGGTACCTGGCTCTGCTCCCTCCCATGGGCTGGGAGGCGACAAGACCACACTGGAGTCCTTGTGCTCAGTGGACACATGGGCTGCAGTGAGTGAGAAACACCAGGGTGCAAAGCAGGGGGGCATGGGGACCCACCTCGAACATGAGAGGGGTCGCTGAGGGGTGTAACAGAGAGGTGGCATCAGACAGAAGGGAAAAAATTAGGTTTGTAGGGTGAATGGGCTCTTTATACAATAAGACTCATCCTTGGGACAGCTACTGACTGGTACAAGCCTGCAGGGAGAGGGAGGCAAGAGATGGCCGGGGATTTCAGACAAGGACGCTTGCACCAGTGGCTCTAAATCCAAGTTCCCAGGGCTGATGCTTTCTCTGATGCTCAGCTGCTCCTCTGGCTGGAGAAAATGTTTTCACAGGGAGTTCCAGCAGGCGCCACGGTGAAACGCTATTGAGTGAGGCTCCCGTCCTGGTGTGCTGGAGCAGAGCAGGTGCTCACAGGGGGAAATCTGGCCATAATGAGCTGGCTGGCCAGCAAGGGGTCTGGGAAGAACTGTTGAGGTCTATCCAGACTCTCTGCCTCACCACAGCCCCAGAGAGCCTGCTCTGGAGGCCTTCACTTCCCATGCATCCCCCTGCTATCCTGCATCACCCTGTGGTGAGGCTGAGGAATCTCTGGTGCCACAGCAACACCTCCTCCTCTCCCTCCTTCTCACTCAGCACCCGGTAGGTCTCGTTTTTGTGGCAGTCGTGGCGAGACACCTGTGAGGAGAGCCTGAGTTCATAGGACTGATACCACTGTCCATCCTTCCCCAGGGGAAAGGGGACCTCCATGACGGACAGCATCACCCAGCAGCTCTGGGGGCTGGGATGATGAGGGCACCAGAGGGAAGAGGGGAGAACCAGCTGGGAAGCAGGAGGCCGAGGATGATAGCTGAACCGCGTGTTTCCTAAGATAGAGGCTAGTCCTCTGTCCTGCTCTGGTGTTTCTGGTTTTTGTTGCCACCTAGGAAGCACACAGTAGATGGGGGGGACCCGTCTCCCGCGGGGATATACAGGGGTACCCTGACAGGTAGGAGGCTCCCCACAGCTCCTCTGTCTCAACATTAGCAGCTGTCTCTGCTGCCATCTCTTACAGCGTCTGTGCAAAACCCACCACCTGAATTACATGTCAGCTGCACTTGGGTCACTATTTGTCACCCTCCCCAAACACACCCAAGCGTGTGCTACTGGAAGGAAAAGCAGGAGGCCAGTGAGTCCTGCAGGGACTCGGGGCTGGCTGTGGAGGGACCAGCCATGGAGGAGAAGGCTGTGTAAAAGGCAATGCAGGCTGCTTCTCACCTTCTGGTTGTAGAGGCTCTGCTGCAAACACTGGTGGCTCTTGAACGCGCAGTAGCTGGGGTGCTGAACTCCACCTGAGTCACAGATCTGGGGAGATGGGAATGAAGGCCAGAGAAAGAAGAGGAGAAAGCGGGATGGCAGCACCCACTGGGCACTCACCTGGCTCGGGGCATCTCTGTATTGTGAGGCGGTGTACTCTGCCTTCAGCCAGAGGGCCACACGAGGGTCCTCACAGCCGTGGGTGGCTATCTGGCTGCACCAGTACTCAGCCCTCAGCCCTCTGAAAAACTTCATGCTATAGTACTCTAAGGAGCTGGTCTGCAAAGAGGTGGGATAAAGAGAGCCGGGCTTCTTCCTCCCCTTCCCCACCACCCAGTCCAGGCTCCTCCTCAGAGGCCGGCAGGAGATGCAGCACGCTTGGTACCTTGTTGCCTGCAGCCTGGTGCTGGGCTGAGATCTGAGGGTTGATGTAGGTGCTGAAGCTGCCTGTCTCACAGTGAACACGGTTCAGGTTTTTGATGTTCTGACACTGCTCCCTCTTTAGCGAGCAGAAAGCACAGTCAGGACACAGGTCCATGTGCCGCCGCCCGAGGCTGTCACACACCTAGGGGGGATGCAGCAGGGAAGTCGGGGGGAAAAGGAGACTGAGAAGCTCCCATATCCCCAGCTTGGAGCTTGCCTCCCTGGTTACCCAGGTTAGCTTCTCCCAGGAGGTGGCACCTGAAAGGACAGTGCTGACAAGCTCTGGCCACCGGAGCACTGTGGTCAGCACTGCAGGGAGCCCTGCACACAGTGGGGGTCAAAGATGGACATCAGTATCTTTACCGAATCTCCGAACCCAAGGACTCTTTCTTCCATCTCCTTCCAGGCCTGTGTGACCACTGATGAGAGACAGTTTCCCTCCAGTATTGCAAAGCACAGGATCATCACTGCCTCGTCCTTCTTCAGGGCTAAAAGGCTGACACAGAAAGGGATGGAAAAAAATCAAGTCTCGTCTCTTGTCACAAGTTGAAGAGATAAACCTTTAGTTACAAATTGAAAGAGGGGGAAAACAACCCTGAAGCGCAGCAAAAAAAACTTCCCAGAGAAACCTGGGGCACTTGGCCAAACTGCACAGAGGAACGGGGGTGCCTGCAGAGTCTGTATGTGCCTGTGTGACACGGAGGCTATGGGGCAGGGGGGCAAGGTGGGAGGGGTGGCGTGCATTCGGGAGCACATGAGAGGGACTGGACAAGGAGCACAGCTCAAGGAACTTTCCCAGGGGCCCTCAGCAGCTGCTGCTTAGTTTTGTCCATCCGAGTGCACAGCAAGGAGATGTTTGTTAGAAATCTGCTGAGTGTTGACCATGGGGCAGCTCCATTTGGGTCTGGAGTATATGAATTATTAAGCCTCCCTCCTGCTTGAGCCGATGTATTTGATGGAAAGGGGAAAATTGGTAAAAATGAATTAACTGTTCATCCAAACTGACATGGGAAACTAAAGGTAGAAAATTTAAGGACAGTAGGTTAAGGATAACAAGAATATTTCTATATAACAAGTTTATCAGGGAGCGTAGTGACAGGACAAGGCGTAATGGGTTTAAACTAAAAGAGGGTAGATTTAGATTAGATGTTAGGAAGAAATTCTTTACTGTGAGGGTGGTGAGGCACTGGAACAGGTTGCCCAGAGAGGCTGTGGATGCCCCATCCCTGGAAGTGTTCAAGGCCAGGTTGGATGGGGCTTTGGACAACGTGGTCTAGTGAGGGTGTCCCTGCCCATGGCAGGGGGGTTGGAACTAGATGGTCTTTGAGGTCCCTTCCAACCCGAACCATTCTATGAATCTACAATTCTATGATTTTGCATCTTTTAGGAACAGTAGAAATTGTAGACATGGTACAGAACTGTTATTAGACAGGGATAGTGTGAATTATCAGCAATGATGCAGAAGAGCTAAAAATGCTCATTAAATATTTGTCTTCTGTGTCTGGAAACAAAATCAATGATAAATAAACAAACTTTGAACTGGCAGAAAGTAAGAAAAGATAAGAGCAATAACTGCTTATGTTAAAATGTTCATAACATCCATGGGCCAATCTGTATGAAGTTTTTCTAAGAATAGCTGAAACTTCTTGGAGGCCTTCAGATTAGCCTTAAAAAATAAAAAATGAGGTGGAGAACCTGGAAGAAGGTCATGAAGATGAAATTTCCTAAGGCCTGGAAAACTTTCACCTGGAGCAAGAAATTGAAGCTTTACTTAGCAGTGCAAAGACTTTAGTGGGTGGTCATTCAGTCAATCTGTACTTTTATCAAGATGGGGATCAGCTGGAAGGTTCTCTTCATCAGCAGATGGAAGAGTAATGACTTTTGGTGACTGGAATTTGGGGTGAGATCCATTCAAATCAGAAATTAGCTGCATGCTCCTGACACAAAGGGTATTTAGCACGGGAGCAGCTAATGGGGATGTTTCCCCGCAGCTTGGAGGCTTCAAAAAGATATCCCAAATTCCTCTTAGGAGAAGGGTGTGTAGCTTAGCCACACACTACTTGTTTTCCTTCAGGGCTCACAAGGCACGGCTCCATGTCCTGTGCTGAGCAGGAAGGCTAGAGTGAGTGATCAGAGCAATTGCCAGGCTTGAAGGCTAAAAGAGATCAAGCTCCCTGCCGTTAAGCTCTTGCGATTACATGGTGTGTGAAGAAATCAAGCTGTAAGGAGTGACTGGTGTTCACAGATCCATGGACATGTGAGAGGCATGCACCGTATGCACAGGAACATGTGGATGCTTGGCATTTGCACTGGGTTTGGGTGTGCACTCATGTAGGAGAATGTGGGTGAAGCATTAGGGCTACTAATGAAGTTTTGTGCACCGTCTTAATAAATCCCCAGGCCTTGCCATAGTCTACGGATGAAGGAGTTCGTGGTGAGTGCTCTGCACTTGCAGTGGGTCAGAAAGAAGTGATCCTGTACCCAAACAGTTCACACTAACCAACAGCAAATGAGCATGTCAGGATCGGTGAAGGCATCTCTCTCACTTAGATAGTATCACAGAATCATAGAATCATTAAAGTTGGAAAAGACCTCTAAGATCATCAAGTCCAACCGTACAAGAGAACCTGGAAAATCTTAGTCACAGAAAATATAATGAGTGCTAGATTTTTCTTTTAAAGATATTACAGTCAAACTTGGTTTATCACAGTGCAGAAGATGCTGCTCTAGCCTGCATCGAGGCAAAGATCTTCCTTCAACATACCGTCCTATACTGAACTGTGGACAGGCTGCAAATTATATTCTGTGGATACAGACATGGGAACAAATTACTGTGGTGCTGACCCACAGCACATCAACCACATCCACTGAAAACCCGAGGACAGCTGAAAACCCGGAAATCTATGTATTGCAAGCTTGTGCATCTCTTTCTGCAATGCACCACACTGTGACCAACCTGGTCAGAGGTTTATGGAGTGAAGGTCCGAGGTCAGAGAGGACAAAAGAATGCAAACTGAGGACAGCAGTGACAGATACCAACTCTTTCATGCAAAGCTGGAAAGAATTAAAGTGTGCCAGTAAAAAAGAGAAACAAAGGCCACCTATCCTGCAGAAAGCACTTCCAGAACCTGTAAGACCCTTCATATCCACTCCTCCATCCCATGGTTCCACGTGATCCTTTTTATTTTTGGTTTTTTTGTTTCCTCTGTAAAGGTTCAGACCATTTAGGATATCAAGAAGAACAGGAAATTTTAAATTTAGTGCAAAAAGTCTGTGCTCATCCCCCTTGAAAATCTTGTCTAAGGTTGTTCAATTCAACCCTCTCAGCATTTGTCTGTGACTGAGAGCTGGACATTGCTGAGAGAAGAACCAGTGACAGCCCCCAAAGAACACCTAGCATTTCTCTTCCATAAAGGATTGCTCATTGTGTGGGGATTACCTAACACAGACAATTTTTCTCTTAAGCAGTTGTAGTTCAGGAGAACAAGTGTTTGGTCTACTTTGCTGATAAATCAGTGACAGCTGAAGGGAGTCCCAGCCACCACTGAGATGCTTGACTGCTTAGGTGCAGTTGGATCTTTGCCTTCAAGATTTGGTAAACTGGCTGGGTCATCTTGATGGGGCTCACAAATTTCAATTAATGACCCTGATATTATTCTCCAGACTTATCTGAAAGAATTATCCACAAATATGTCATTATTGGCTATTGTTCCACTACTTGCTTGTTATTCCAGTGGCAAGTTGTGATTTGATTGCTGCTTCATCACACCAGGATGATCAAGCCAGTAAAGTGAGAGGCACATTAAGTGTCATTAAAAATGATATGAATAGCTCTGGTGTTTTCATCACCGTGGTAGAAAAAAAGAAGAAAACTGTCCAGCTTGCTGTACTTTTTTAAAAATAGCAAATAAATAGCAACCTGAGGCTTAGAAAAATGACTGCTAATAAATGGGTTTAACATTGCTTTCTCCAACACACGTCCTGCTCCAACAAGTGCAGCCCGAACAAGATGCAAATAGAGGATTACAGGCAAAAGGGGCAGTAAAAGGGAACTTGTCTCCAGCCTTTTCTAAAAAGAGTGCTTCCATAAGTAGCTCATAAGTAGCGATAAAACATCTGCTGGGTGTTGATGACCTACTTGTTCAGAACAGATGCAAAATCAGATGTGGGTAGGAGCCTTTGCTGCACAGCAAACTTTAGATTTATAGGCTGTATTCGATATGACTGGCTCACACAGATCAGAAAGCCTTGCATCCCTACGCACCACCCACCAACACTTTGCTGGTGGCCTGCATGCAGATGCACATGAATTGTGTCCATAACATCCGCTCACCCCCCTCCAGAAACTAAGTTGTGTCATCAGCCTGAGGTTACCAAGAAATTCGGTTGTGCTCTCTGTCACATCCATTTCCTCCTCTATCTCTGATCTCCTTCTCTGCAGTGAGGCTTTCTGGCCTCATGATTGAAAATTTATGAGTTGGTTTCCCACCTCTGAGTGAGTGAGATACATCTACATCATCCCCAAGTGACAGCCAGTTCCTGAAAGCAGCTGAGAGGTGTCAGAGGAATGGATCCCACCACGCATCACCAGACCCATGGATGGGTCCTGGGCTCCTCATTCGCGGGCACCTGCAATCCACAATGCCATGGCGCTAGGTGCACCCGAGGGCTGTCCCTGGTTCCTCTCCCAGCGATGCCCAGCGCCCTGGCACTGCTCTTTGGCGTATCCAGCCACTCTCCCACTGTTGCTGCCTCATGGCAGCGCTGGGGCTCCGTGTCGCATCACAGAGGCATTACGGACGAATGGTACGGACCGGGGACAGCACTGCTGCCGGTCTCCTGCACTTGTTGACATGCTGCTGAGCTGTTTGTGGGTGTGCAGATTATCTGTGGAACAGGGAAACTGATAGGTCTGTCTAAAGCTTTGTACCTCTGCATGTTAATGTCCTAACTGCTGCCCAGGAAAAAGCCTAACAGGTACTGGGAGTCAATATTTCAAAGGGAATGTGAAAAAATATAATTAAGAAGAATCTGTGGGCCAAGATCAGTAATTGCTCAAAGGCAAAAAGAGAAAACTTTGGATAAAAACCTATCTTGATTTAGCATCTCAAGACATGGAGCGACACACATAGAGCCTACTTCAGCAGTATCTCTGACGAGTGCTGGTTAACAACATAACAAGGATTTGGGCCATTAACTTTCAGCTGCTGAACCTCCCCGATATTGGCTGGCTGTGTGAGGTGGAGTGAATACCTGAGGCAAGCAGAAAAGAAGATAAGGAGCAAACAGCAGCTTTCCAGCACTTTGTAACTTCTGATTTAGGTGGGTTGCTGCAGGAAACTAAAACCACTAAGCAAAAAGACATTCTTAACAGCTTCAGAAAGAAAAAGAGACCTTGGCCTGCATGCCAAGAAGGCAGACAGGTCGACTAGTTACCTGATGGATCAAACCCAGCAGGTAACCCAATGCAGGGTTGGGACAACAGGAATGTAACACCTGCCGAAGGGTCAGGGGGCACAAAGCATGGGGAAAACTGTATTTTGAAAATACATCTCCCCTGCTGACTTGCAGCATATTGCAGAAGATTTTAGCTCTGCCCCCTCTGGGATACTGAGACCCCCCTGCTTTGAGAGTCCCAAAAGCCTGGGAGCATTTGAACTTCTTGTAGCCTGGTGGAGAAAAGACCACCTGCCTTGTCACGACTCCTCTTTCACAGCTAGTCATGCACAGTAGCAATATGGAGACACTAAATTGGGTCCTGGCCTTACTGAACAGCCAAAAGAGATCCATCTGCATCATCCCCAAGTGACAGCTAGTTCCTGAAAGCTTCTGAGAAATGTCAGGGGAACGGGTCCCATCCCGCACCATCAGACCCAAGGTAAAAAAGAAAATGTAATTGCTAATGGGTGATGATAACCCAAAGAGAGTGTTTTTCTGGGGATGACATTTTTAATGAAGGGTCTGGGCTTAAAATTAAAGCTGCTGGGGATGAAGTATGTAAGTACCACAAGGACTGTTTGGAGGAGTAAAGCAGGAGGAGGAGGGTGCAGCCACTGGGAGGGCTCGGCTCAGCATTGCTGGGGAAGCTGGGCTCACGCGAACCATGAGCATCCGCGTGCAAATACCAGTAGGATGGGGTCTGTATCCGGGACAGCCGTGATGCTGAAAGGGGTGTAGGGGTCATAGCAGACAAACAACACAACAGCGGGAAACCCTGGGAAAAAGGGCAAATGCAATTCTTATGTGCAAACAGAAGAGCAGGGAAGGGAAGGGAAAGGAAAGGAAGGGAAGGGAGATTGACCTCCTTCTGCACACTCAACTGCTGAAACCCATCGCTGAATGGTGCACGCAGAGGTGGAGTGTGTGGATGTTTTAAAGGGATACTGAAAATTGCCACAGAAAATGAGAGTTGCGCAGGCTTTTTAATGTAAGACCTACACAGCTCTTTTTAGCTTATTGCAAAACTGAATCATGGTGTATAGGTAACTTTGAGGAGAGGAAATACTGGGAAATAAATAGCACTTTAATTGTGGGGCAGAAAGCACAATGAGGACTAAAAGTTGAAAATAAGTGCAATAAGAAACGTTTTCACACACCCCCCATGATGATTCACTGCTAGCAGAGAGACCACAAAAGCATGCTGCAAATTCTTCACTGTGTCTCTCTAAAGGGCACAGCCAGGTTCACCAGGTACCATTAAAGCTGGTAGGGCTACCAGACCAGCTGCCACAAGCAGGGGTGAGTGAGAAGGGCTGGATGTCCCTCTGCAGATTAAGACCCTAGGGAAGACACACAGCAGGTTCAGTGCCCATCGCAACCATGTGCACCTTGTGTTAAATCACACCTGTGCACACCGACCAGTCCCACCCAGCACTGCTCCTTGCACTGGAATGGAAATGCCTCGAAGCATTTTGCCCCTTTTTTAGGTCATGCTTTGAAGTCCTTTTGAGAGGAGGCGGGATGTGGCGAGCAGCAAAGCTGACAGGCGCGGTCTATCTTGCCTTTTTATCCTCCCTTGAGTTTAAGCTTTGCTTAGCATGATTGATGGGGCTCGGCTGCCAGGTTACAGACACACAGCATTAGTGTCTTTGAGAAACTCTGCAGCAGAATAGTGAGTGTCATCTGCAATCACAGCAGTCCCTCAATAATCCCAATATAACTAAATCAGAGCAAAGCTCAACTTCAGAGGCAGGGAAAACGAACATATCCTCAATGAAACATAATTTTGTCTCAGAGTACATAACACCAGGAAAAATTTGCCAGGCAGTAAAAGCCTCCTACAATATTAGGAAAGAGGATGACATAAGTTACAGCCTTGCAAGAGAACATGTACAGCTTTAACAACACGATGCAATACATTTTTACAAACAGAAGTGGGATCTCTGTCTCAGCTGTAGTTCTGTGTAGTGTTTTTAATAGAAACCACAGATGTGCACTCATGCACAAAAGCCTGTGCGCTTACAGGAACATCACGGCCAGCAACAGGGTGAAACCAAAATGACTTCTCCATGAAAACCACATCTAGACAGCTTTTTTTTTTCTTGGCAAGCAAAATAATCTTTGCATCTCAGTCAAAGAAAGTGCGCCTCAGCCACAAAGTACTAAGGAATCAAAAAGTAAATGAGTGAAAACATACAATTCTTTTGCAGGTCTTCTCTGTTTGGGCTCACCAGTCCCAGCTGCTTGAGCACAGAGGTGAATGGATCGTGGCAGATCAGCTGAGAAGAGCTCAAGATGCTAGACAAGCTCCTAAAGCATCCTTAGGCCAGAGGAACTAAGAAGGGCATGTAGAAGGATTGCAGCAAGCTGGACTGTCGCAGGCCCCTGTGCAGAACTGGCATGCAGCTGCTTTCAAAGCCAGAACAGGGAACCAGAAAGCCCCTAGGAAGAGCAATGCACAGATCCAGAGTGCAGAGAGGGGCAGAGCGAGGCTCTGTGCTCCTGGCTCTGTTTCCTAGTCCAGGGTTGCTTTTGCTCTGCCTGGGTGCAGATGGGGTACCCCTTGGAGTTCTCCTCAGTTCAGACATTTAAGAAACATCTGCTTCACACGGCACTCAGAGAGGCAAGGAGCACAGCGAGACACATGTTTACTCTGGCGTCCAAGGACCCCTGTTAGCAAGTAAGCTATTTCTGCCTGTCATCCAGACTCCTGGGAGACCTGAGCTGGGAGGAGGATGAGTGCAGAGGTGATTGCACACTGCAGATGGTCACAGTGTGGAGATACACGTGCATAGGATAAAGCCCTGCTTACAGCTAAGGCCCAGCCTAAATGCACTTTGCTCAGGATGCAAGGACAGTAACATTGTCAGGCGCTAGCAGCGCTGGGTCACCCTCTCCCTGCTCACTCTGTGCTGGAGCGGGGGGATTCTGAGGGGCTCCCTGGGACACTCCTGCTCTGGATGGGAAGGCTTGCTCCAGAAAGCTTGCCTGTGCTCACCAGCTGGTCAGGGCAGGGGCATGCATGCAGTGGGGCTGCTAGCCTGCACACGGGGACAGCCGTGCACGGGTGGTATGCAGTACCCTGCCCGGCAGGGAGACGGGTCTTTCCCTCACCTGCCATGGGGGTCTGCTTCCTGCACCCCCTCCTCGGCACTGCCTGACGTGGTCCCTGGGTCTGACTTGGTGCTGAGGTCCGGAGAAGAGTCCTTGGTGCCCAGGGACATCTCCAAGGAGAGGGCCAAGTGGATCAGCTGCCAGACGCTGTTCTGCAGGCGTTGCTCCCAGGTTTGCTCTGCCTTGGCAGGAGATCCCAGCCTGGAAGGCAAGGGGGCAGGGGCAGCCGGGACTGGCAGAATTGGTGGGAACACAGGCAGCTCCCTGTCCTGCGGGGGTCTTGGCACCCCTGGCTTGGCCAGGGGGAGCTTCCTCGGCAGCAGTTCCTGACTCGACAGTGCGTAGGAGTACTTCAGGAGGGCATCCACATTGGTGCGCAGCAGGGCATCAGTGGACGAGAGAGAAGCCTGCCCTGGAGCTGGGGAGAGAGAGGCACACGGGGGATGAGGGCACCTTTCTGAGGCCAGCCAGAAGGCTCCTGGGGGCAGGGGAAAGAGTAGTTACAGGAGATCAGCGGGCACACAAGGGTGCCCAGCACAGCTTGGTGCAGCCATACCTTCTTCTGTAGGGGAGCTTTCACCCCTTGCCCAGGAGCCCACAGCGTGGGGTCGCTCCATCGGGAGGAGAAGGTTTTTTGGAGGAGACAAACTCAGACATGGGATTCGCTGAGTGGAGGAGAGAGGGAGAAACACAAGTCCCATTGTGTTATCTTCCCTTCCTCTTCACCCCTTCCATCTCCCAGAGATACTCCCTCCTGCCCCATCCCAAATCCTGCTCCTCACCTTGGCGTAGAGCTGGCGTTTGAAGCAGCGGTACTGGGCGAACTGGCAGAAGGTCTGAAACCACGGTGCCTCTGGGAAGTCAGAGCAGACTGGCCCTGGAGAGGGGTGAGTAAAACATGTGGGATGGGGGCATGCCACAGGTTTAGGCGTCTGCCCCCCTGACCTGGATGCAACAAAAGACGGGGACCTCTGGGATGGCTGTTCTCAGGGCGGCTTGTGGTTGAAGGGAAAGTCAAAGCTGAGTGGAGATCACAGCCTTGTGCTCTTACAGCTTCCTATCCCAGGTGCCACATGCACTTTCCCTCCAAACCACCAGGGTTTCAGTTCATCCTTCTGCCCTTTTTCACACAGTTATCTTCCCTTTTACAGAGACCCAAAACTTCTGTTTCCAGGATCTGATAAGGACTCTTGTTATTAATCCTTGAGGGGTTTAAAAAATAAAAGGCAAGTAGTGATGTGATGGGTTAAAAAGATGACCAAACAGGGCCTGGGAACACCAGAGGAGACAACCTCTTCAGGGCAAAATAGTTCAACAGTGATTCCAGCCGTGCAGGCGATGGAGGAAAGTCCATAGGGCCGAGATGCTGCTGGTGAAGCCTGTGCCTGTACATACGTGCGCCATAGTCTTGACCAACACTGCCAACACTACTGGTTCAAAATCCACAACTCTTCCTGCAGTGACCGCAGGATAGCCGAGGTCATGCAGGAGAGCCGAAAACCCTGGGAGATTTGGGAAGAAGGGTAATCTTGTGGTCTCTCTGCTCCATGGGTGCATGACCCAGCCAGCACAGCCACCCCTTGCACACACTGAACAGGTCGAGCGCTGGCTGAGACAGAGGAGGTTAGCAGTGGAATTGCAGTGCTCTCCTGTAAGTTGCTCGTACACCATCTTTTACACTGTACACACTTCTTCTTTTGTGCTGAGCATATGAATTCATCGGCAAAAGTAGAATTTCAGGTATGCACCAGGATCCCAGCCCAGAATAATGCCCAACTTGTAGGGAACACACCAGACCCCTACCCTGTCCTTTGGTGATGCCCTGTGAAATCCCTCCAGGACATGGCAGACACAGACTCGGCCAGTGCAATGGACTGGGACCTGCAGTGTTTTACTCCACCACACAGCCACTACTTGCAAAGAAGTATTCCTGCCATTGGGCAGGGGAGGAAGCCCAACCATTTGCTAACCCCAGCGTTAGCCTGGCTCTTGTGGGCCATGACTACATTGCCAGCAGCGCATACCAGACCAGGCTCGGTGTATTACTGCTTGTGTCCTGTCACAAACCATTCCTCTGATGATACAGAAACTTTCCAATTTGGGGTGAGGGGAGAAGAAAAGTACATTTTCATTCCAACATCTAGGAAGTGAAAAGAAAAAAAAAAACAAACAAACTTGACATAGATAAAGTTTCCCATGGGCTGTCTTTGCTGATCTCTTGATTTTCAACATGGCTCAGCTCTCCCACCGATGACATGGCCTGACGAGCAGCTTGCCTCCTTTAGCACTGATTCCATCTCCTCTTTTCTCTCAGCTCATCTCCTCTATGGAAATACTTGTCTGTCTTTGAATCCTCTGACCTTCCTGCCAAGGGGAGCCCTTCCTAGCACCAGCTTCTTAGTTTAATCGATATGATCTTTTGCCTCTTTCCTCTGTTCCTCCTGCCCATGTGTTTGCTGCAAACAGCTACAGCTTCTGCTAGGTGTCAGGAAGCCACCCCCTTGGGCTTTGTGGCCAAGTCCACCTGCAGGAGCTCCCAGCCAGAAGGGCAATTAATTAATCATTGCATCATCACTAAAAGATAGAGCCAGCCAAGATATTTGCATACACTCATCAGGAAACATCCTCCTGACTCTCATCTTCCACAACAAAGAGGGTTGAAAGGTTACATGTAGGCTTCCCTTGTTTAAAACACAAGGTAACTGCTTTCCTTAGCACCACACCTGAGGAGGCACAATTAATGGTCATGAATATCTGGATGTAGACAACATTGCCATTTATCTGTGAGGACAGTAGAGACAAAACATGTGAGGACACACACTCTGCCACGTCTGCTTGACCTCTCAGCCTGGCTGCAACGCGTGCAAAAAATAGCCCCAAAACTGGAAGAAAGGGAACATGGAGGGGTATAAAGTCTGTCAGATGAGTCTGTTGGGATGAGGGATAGAGGAAAAGAAGGCAAAGAGGGCATCCTGCAAAATTGTCCGATCTTCTGGCATTCCCACATGCTCCTGCTCTTGGCAGCTGAGCTTCTGAAGGCAGCAGCAGTGGGAGCATGGCTGGATATGCCAAAGAGCAGTGCCAGGGTGCTGGGCATCACTGGGAGAGAAACCAGGGACAGCCCCTGGGTGCACCTAGCGCCATGGCATCGTGGATTGCAGGTGCCCGCAAGCGAGGAGCCCAGGACCCATCCGTAGGTCTGGTGATGCGGGGTGGGACCCATTCCCCTGACACAGCTGCAGAAACAAGCAAGAAATAGTTGCCCTCAAGCTGCAGTCCAAATAAGCACAGTTGGCTGATCATTCAGTTCATTGACGTTCATAGCTAAATATAAAGACATATTTTTTTTATGAGAAAATTGTTCCTATTTTTTTTCCCTCTGAAGAAAAATACAACAGAAGTAGTCCCAAGTTTTTCAGCTGCACAGATATAATTATGCCACTTAAATTCTCTGATGCAGGGGTGCAGGGAAAGTACGACTGCAGAGATTTAAAGGGTGCTGTTGCTATGGCACTTTCTGAACTGGGATGTTTCATGGCTCCTGAAATGTTAAACACTTAAAAAAGCAGCTTATCAGCTCAAGCTTTCTTAAAGGCCCATGAGAGCCCATGAGCCAAGCTTCTGCATTAAACCCCAGATCAAGCTGGAAGGAGCCAGTGAAGTTGTAAGATGAACTGTTCAGTGAAGTTCAGAAAACTGTGGCCATTTTTTTTCCCCTGCCACCCCACCAATGGAGATGTGGAGAAACTGAAAAGCTCAGCAAAGGGCCACTGAAGTGTCCATGTCTTTCAGTCCATGACTTGTGAAGAGAGGCCAGGGCAGCCGTGCTTGTTCAGCTGCATGCAGAGGAGATGGAGAGGTGAGTTAACAGCAGCCCACAAGGACCTGAAGAAAAGCTACAAGATGAAAATGTCAAACTCTTGGTGGCGCCAGACAACACAAGAGGGAAAAACCTGCAAATTCCTGCTTGGGAGGTTAGGAATGGCCATTAGGAAAAGCTTTTTTTTCCTCTCCAGGAAAGCGGTGCTGCACTGGAAGGGGTGCCCAGAGAGCCCACAAAACCAAACTCCCTTGCACAAAGCCAGGGTGCTCTAGTGCTGGGAGTGTCCTGCTCCAAGCCAAACTTTGGGCTAGAGACCCTAAAATGACCCATCCCGCCACCATTCCTGCAATCCTGTGGCATTTCAGGGCAGAGAAACAGCTGGCGCTGCTCCAGCTGGGGCGATGCCCACCTCTGCCCCACGAGGTGTGCTGATGCCCCTACCTTTGGGGACACGGCCGTGGTTCTCCTCCTGGTCCAGCTGCAGGATGGCAGGGCTGAGGCAGCCATGTGTCTGGCGCAGCAGGCAGGACACCTCTGCCTTCCAGGGGGGCTGCAGGCTGGCAAAGAAGAGCTGGTACTCGCCGTCTGACAGGGGGCTGCCAGGAACTGGAGGCACGGGTGGAGCAGCAGAGGACATCAGCAAGATCAGCAGCCCTGGGGAAGTAGGCAAGCTGTGCTTAACCCTCCTTAACGGGGGCAAGGAATGGGTGGAAATGAAAGAGCGACTGGTGGGGTGGCCCACTCCTGTCTGCTGGTGCTGAGCGGGGTGCTGGGACCCGAGGTCTCCCTCTAACCCCCCTGCTTTCCAGGGCCCTGGGAGAACTAGGAACCCTGAGGCAAAAGGGGAAAAAAAGAGTGGAAAAGAAGGAAAAAGAGAAAGAAAAAAGAGAAAGAGAAAAATGAAAAAAAAAAAAGAGAAAAAAGGAAAAGAAGAAGGAAAGAAAAAAGAATGAAGAAAAAAGAAAAAAGGAAAAAATTTAAAAAAATAAGAATAAGAAAAAATTAAAAGTTGGGGTTTTTTTTGTAAGTTTGGTTTGGTTTGGATTGGGAGGAGGTGCTTTAATTTTTTGATTTGTTTGGTTTTTCAAGTTTTTTTTTCTCCCACAAAAGCCCCAGCCTCACTTGCCTGGTGCCTCCGGAGGCACCTGCGATGGCACAGGCTCCACCACCCACCCCTGAGAGCTGCCTCTCCCACCATGCCAGGGGCCCGTGGTGCCCCTCCACGGGGACATCCCTCCACCCCCGCCCTTCCCTCCTCTGCCTTCAGCTGGGCGCCCTCCTCTCCTGCCTCCAGCACCCTCTGCAGACCTAGCTCTGCCCCCCCACCCCGCGCCCCCTCCGAGAGCCTCCGGCAGCTGGTGGGCCTGGTGGGGTGGTCTTGTGAGAGATGGAGGGCAGGAGCTGGGGGTGGCAGGGGCTTCCGTCCTCCCTCCAGCCCTGGCCCCCAGGCTCTGAGGTGGCCCCGGGAGGGTGGGTAGGGGCCAGGTGGGGGGTCACTCACCCACCAGGCAGGGCAGCCTCAACATGTCTGCCCTGTGTCCCGGCACCCCTGTCCCGCCTGGTGGCCCTGGCGACAGTGGAATGAGAAGGGAACGGTGTAACAGCCAGGGAAGGGGGAGTGTGGAGAGGAGCCAAGGCACAGGCTTCTGAGGGAGGGGAGACGGGCACCCCACAAGGAAGGAAGACAAGGCCACAGGGATAAGGCAAGCAGGAGGAGTGGGAGCCAGCCTGGGAGCTTCCCCCTCTGCTTTGGGGACACGATGGTGGCTGGCAACAACCTGCAACAGCATTTGAGTGCCACTTTCTGAACCCCCAGCGAGTCACAGGAGCACCGGACGGTCTGCCTCTGCCTCTGGTTCAGATGTCCCAAGTGCTGGTCTCTGGATGTTAAAGCTTTCCCAGGCAAAAGTACGAATGGTGCCGGCAAAAGAGGCTTTGGGACCACCAGTGCTTCCCTTTTCTGACGTGAGAGGGAAAGACACGACCATAACCATCACAGGCGAGCAGCTGTCAGGGTGGTTGGAAGGAAAATGCTTGGCACAGCAGCTCTAAGAACTGCATCTGTAAGCAAAATTCAGGGTGGCATAGAGGCTTTGTGTACCCGCCGCATCACCCCACAGCCTCAGCTCAGCTGCAAAACGACACCCTTGCAGAACCGAAGAGGAGCTGCAGGCAAAGCAGAGAAAGTTTATGACAGCATAGCAGGATGCTGCTGAAGCAGTCACTTCTGTTGCAAATCCTGGGAGATTCGAGCAGATCTGCCGTATGCAACGGCTGCAGAAAGTGCTGTAGGTGTGCCGGCTGCGATTGCAATGCTGACACATTGCCTGCCGTAGCCCTGAGTGGCCGTGCAGGCTATCAAGGTGAAAACTCAAATAACTGCAGCCATGCAGTCCATTAGAAAGGTGAATGGCAACAGCACGTAGCTCTGCGGTTCCTTGCAGGAGACAAGCTGTAGTTTGTTCTAAGATGCCTTGTTGGAAGGTAATGTTTCTGAGAAGCTTGAGGCCTGATCATTTAACAACAGCATTGAATTTTAGGATGCTTTTGCAGCTTCTCAGAAACACAGTGAGCATGAGACATTTTCCAGCTAGCTCTTGCCACTCACATTAAAACAGGCATCACCACTGTGTCTTGCAAATTTTAGCCAGTTCCTAGTCTCTCATTGCTCACTGTTTATTAGCTGATTTTAGACAACTCAGGGTCTTCAGCTCCCCAACTCTGTTAATCTCCTGACAACAGGGCCCAGGCTGAGTTCTGTCATCCTGACTTGAGCAGCTTCCCAGGGGAACTCAATGCTGACCTCAGTGGCTGATGGAAATGCATGACCTAGGAAAGCATACCGACGTGGCACGTCATGCAGCGTTATTAATGTCTGACAGGTGCTGGCTACACGGCCTGCGTCTACATGAGCCAGCAAGAGATTTATGGCGTATGAAAACAGGAAACAAGAATAAATGAACCAGAGTCCCAGGACATACACTGAGAACTCAAACACAAGGCAGAAGATGAAGGAGCTGTCAAAGAAGTCATCCTTGGTTGATGCTCAAGTAGCAATGCCTGTGGGGAGCTACTGTATAGTTGGAAAGAAGGCGGTTAGTGATGTGAGGACAGATTGGCTACTTAGCACTTCTCATGCACTGTGGCATGCACCAGATTTGGTTCAGGTTGTCACAATCCTTCAGGGAACTCTTATGGTCCATGAGTGCATTTAGAAGCCAGCTAGTCTGCAGTGTGCACTTGCTGGGGTCGGGAGACTGTGAGAGCAGGAGACGCTGCTGTGCTGTTCAGCTTTGTTTGCACCAGATGGCTACGGGGCACTTGTGTTTTAAGTTTCTGCAAAAAAGAAGTCATCTTTGGCGAAGGGATGAGGATAGGACAGGAGGAACAGTAGTTTGGACAGGAGGCATCAATGCGGCAAGCTGTGGGGAGTCTGCTCCCTACTGCAGTGTCAAGCAATTATAGTGGTCAGTAATGCACAGCACAGAGGTGATGTTAATTTCAATATTTTCTGTCTTCTGAGGGTTAAACTTGGCACCTATAAGGCTGTACCATCGATGACGCATTACAAGCTGTATAATTCCTACACTGAAGCAGATTTGCAACCTTGTTTTCAAAGCCACCACAAAATGGCGCTTCCTGCAGATGGTGTTCCTGCACTAGCCCGAGCTTGCGGGCTGATGTACACAGCTGTAACCCCCAGGCCTACAGCATGCCTGACACCAGCAGTAGGTACGTGTAACAGCAGCATAACAGCTCGCTGCCGTTACGATGAAAGGAGCTGCATTTTCCATGTTGCTATCCGATTGCTGTGTCGATTCTGAGCTTCAGAAGAGCCTGTCTAGTTTGTGAGGGACCACCCTTCGGCATGCAAGCTCCTCTTCTAAGTTAGTCTTCTTGTTGTCTTCAATACCTCAGTTATTTCTTAGTATTTTCTGCTCTGGATGTTCCACCACAAACACCACCACCAAGCAGCAATGTCTGAAAACCTCTGAAAATCCCAGGAGCGTGGCTCACAGACCCTTCCTCCTCTGCTGAGAGTTGTTGCTGAGGGGTTGTATTGCCCCTTCCTTCATCAGGCTGTGTGAAAACATCACAAGATCAAGGTGAGTGCTGTAGCAGCACGTTGTCAAGCTGGGCCCTGGCTCTAGTGAGCAGTGGACCAACATGCAAAGGGTGACTGCAGAGCCAGGTCATGGAGATGCATAGCATGGTTCCTCAACATGCACACTAGCCTAACTTGCAGAAAAAAAAAAAAAAAAGCAAAAGCACACTCAGGCACACGGAGCACTTAACCGAAGAAGGAGGAATGATGGCTAATGTTTGGTTAGACTGTGTCAGCTCTGTGAGTTAAATTGCTTTGGGCGAGGGGGGGGAAAGATGTCTGATCAACTCAAGAAACTCATGAGGATGGAGGCTACAGAGATTAGGTGTGAATTCCAGACTCAGTGTCTTGTCAAGCAGCATCCCTAGAAAGCATGTGTCTTAATTCAAAATATAAGCAGTGATGATAGAAAAATGCTTCCAAAACTGCCTGTTATTGGGGGGGGAAGTTATTTCAGAAAGGAAATTCTGGTAAAAATACCTAAATCTGTTTTCTCATGTTAGCTGGAGTGAAAAATCAGAGTACTGGTACAGCCATAATGGTGCTGTTTACTGCAATAACTTTGTATATCAATATGTTGCTAGAAAATAAGCACTAGGCTCTTTGCTTATGGAGGAGGCCACGAGCTTGTGTAACTGTCAGGGCGAACTAAGGAAGGGACCAGCAGACCCCTGAGACATGCCAGGTTATGTATTGCTTCCCGAGCATCAAAGGAAAGGGAAAACTGTGATACCTTCATTTATTAAAGGATACACCTAAGACAACAGCAACACTGAATGGGTAGAGAAGGAGGTCCAAAGCCCATCACAGTTCTACCCTCTCCCCTCCATGGATGACGACATACAATAGCAATGTTTCCGGCTCTCCTTGGGGTCCCCTCTCTCTCCTTGCTGACCAGGCTCACTTTCTTGCTAGATCCCAGTTCCCAGGACATTTGTTTTTGCCCTGGTCTCAGCAACCAGCAATTATTTGGCAGCTCCCAGGAACTTGGACTTGCACAGGTGCCTGTGCTCTGTGCTAGCTGCAGCTCTGTCGGTGACACCGCTGGGTCTCACTTGAGGGTGAAGCAGCTTTAAGCAAGAACACATTTACTCTGTTCACATGAGGAGTTGGACAGTACAGAGGATCCTCCCTGTTAAACAGTGCTGGCACCTACAACACTGCCCATCATATGTCTGATCTCCCCTCCCCTCCCCATGTCCCTGCGCACTGGCCCTACCAGTGACCATAAAGTCACAAGCAAAAACAGCTTCAGAGCCAGAGTTCAGCCATCTGCCCACAAATCAAACATCCTGGTGGGGGAATCTCAAGGAGAGGCAGTAGATGGGTATGGTGTTAGTCTGAGATATGGGACAACAAAGCTATTGGCTGAGACAGCAATACCTACCCCAGCGCCTACAAGACATGGATTTAGATGTCCTCCAGTGCTGCATCTGGAGGAAGCAAAGCTGCATCTCAGGAGCGTGCCTGGGCTGCTAAGATCAGCTGCCATCCAGTACTAACAGAAGAGTCAACAGCCCATCCAAGAAGCCATCAGAGCCATTGCACAGCAGCCCAGTAAAGGTCCTCTTCCAGTTTAGCTCTAGATGTTCCATGAAGCAGAAACTACTTCAAGAGCCCAAGGCTGAACACTTTCATCCTGGTAGCTATGGTCCATGGGAAGGGATGTGGGTACCAGTCCACTCAGAGCAGGGCTGAGATCTCCATCTCCACAGACAAAAGTGTTAGAGAGTGTGCTAATTTAAACCAAAATTATATCAATTGCTGACTTTAATCACAGGTTAAATAATCTTCATTCTGCAGTTGTACTTTATTTTGGTAGGTTTACTGTCACTGGCTGAGATCTATACGAATATGCTGATAAATATAGACTTTACATTAAAATTAGCACTCATTTAAAGTTGGTGGATATGTTAATCTATTCACATTTATACAAGCACTGTACGGTTATAACATGCATTAATTCAGGTACTTAATTTACATTTTATTTTGTTAGGAAATAGTGAATGAAGCATTTTTTTACTTGTCATTTAGAAAATGGAATATTTAATTGATTGCAAAAACAGGATTTAAAAATGGCTTCATGAATTAATAATACAACCTAAAATGGAGTGGATTCATAACAGCATGCTTGAATGAACTGCTCTAGTCTGTTTAGGCAGGCTGGTTTAGTGCAAGAACAACTTGATCTAAGCACAAAGGTAGCCCTAGTGTGAGCAGGGGCTTGGACTACAGAACTCCAGAGTGATGTCTTCCCACCTAAATTTTTTCTGAGGTAACTAAATGAGTACTTCCAATGACTGGATCCTTCAGGCTTTCAGAACGAGGAAATCTCATGGTCTCACACTTTTTTTTCTTGTTTGTTGTCGACATGTAAAAAATAATTCCAGCCTTTTCTCCTCCCAGCCTGGTTTTCAGCTTTGAATGAGTTATTCCTTCAATGGTGGTGACTTAAACCACTGGAATTAAATTGTACATCTGTAAAACAGACTCAAGCAGGCAACAAGCTGAGCATTTTTTCGTACTAGACTTTAGGAGTTTAGGTTTGTCTAAGAATTGGGCAAAAATGTCTTTTTTAAACTAAGACTTAAATTTCATGTATGTATTCAGAAGAAGAAACATAAATTAGCATAAATTAATCAAGATGTTTGACTATTTTTATAAATGAAATGCATTTTATTTGATAAAAACAGCTATGTTTCTTCTGATACTGCAACTACTAGGCAACAGAGTTGGAGAAACTTCCTTCAGTTGTCTTTGGAAAGAAAGATAGGACATTCTGTTTCCTTCTATTAGTCTTTAACTCTTGAAATGCTGCAGTCTTCCTCGCTTACTGCCACTGCTTTAGAGCAGCTGGGGATCGCACTCTCCCCAGGTGTTGCCACAGTTTGTCCTCCTGGTTCACATGGCAGGGAAAAGGTAGAGCCATGGTTGATTACACAAAGGACAATGGCTCAGAAACTGTCGAACCAGCCAGGTCTGCTTTGTGTAGGGACCCTTGGTCTAAACGCACTCAGAAGTTTGGATAATCACGCTATGTTAAATGATCTACTGATAAGCACTTGGTACATGACTGGTGTGCCTTGCCCTGTGCCAGGAGAAATGAAACACCAGCTCTCCTGTCACCAGTTTGCACAAGACGGTTCATGGTGGTTAGGTCATGGTCTGGGCTCAGTCACCGCAACGTCCTGCTGTGCTTTGGCTGAAACTTCACTTAGCCAAGTGAATGACTAGATACCCTTCATATCCCTCCTTTCTGGGACTTGGAGGAAGTGCCATCTGTTTCTCTGTAGATGTCAGAGGGGAGCAATCCTGATCTCATCTGTAACTACCACTTCCCAACAATGCGTATCTGTGTATCTGAAATGAGCAACATCTGTTGGGAATATTAGTTGTCAAGCTTAGCACAAGCATTGGCATAACTAGCTCAGTGTAAGTGGCTAAATTTACTGAAACCTTAGGCCACAAGCTGTGAACTTTCACCTAGATATGATGAGCTTTTGTTGAACTTTTGCCTAGTTAACTAAAAAAGTTCCCCAGAGCCAGTTCAAGCTGGAAGATAAGGAAGCTACAACCGTCAGCAGAAGTGGAAATCTCAGAGATAAGAAAAGAAGTGGCCTGCCTAGAGACAAGGAAAGAACCCAGTGAAGAACGGGAAGAACCCAGACCCTAATATTACTATTGGTCCAAACTGTCACGTGAGGGGAGGGGAACTTAGACTGTAAGGGTATAATTGCCCAGGGATTTCTTTGTTCGAGGTCCCTCTGTGGAGGCACCCAGCTTGAGCTGTCGTGACTGCTGTACCACTCAAATAAATTATCTCATAAGACTTCAAACCTGAGACTCTGCTGTGGGAAACCTAGGGTGAAGAAACTTCCCCTGGTCTTATTTTCAGCCAGTATAAGCAAATTATCTCTTGGGAACATTTATCTTCTCCGCTGCCAACTTCAGATCTCTGGAGTGATTTGGCCAGCTTTTGAATCAAGCCTTAAGAACTTCAGTGACATCACCTTTCATGTGGAGCCACACAACTGCTGCTTCTTATCCTAGCTTGCTCTGCTACAGAGCGTCTTGCTACCCAGCATATATGGGTAGGTTTAGGATTTAAGACTGAAAGCAGCCCTGCTTTGAAGGGGAAGCTGGACCAGATGACCTCCAGGGGTACCTTCCAATCAATGTTTCCAATTCTAAGATATATCTATATATGCAGTAATTGCCTCATAAGTAGTCATCCCCAATAATCTAAGTGAATACCACTGAAACACTGTCTACAACTGAGCCTCAAATAGCCTGCTTCAGCATACAAGCCTTACACTTTTTCAACACACAGTCACAGACTGCCCACCACACGGCTCTGAGTATATAGTTAGGTAAATAATACCTTAAGAGCACTTAATTAAAGGCTGAATGTAGCTGAGCTATGAGGCTAGTTTAATCGCTTGCTATGTTTGTCACAGATGAAGAAGAGGGTCCCAGTGGTGGAAGGCGACTGTCATGGCTGGGACAGTTTCTGTGCACATCACGCAGCAGACACGGCGGCAGCAGAGCCTGGGGGACAGGAGCTTGCTGAGCACATCTTGCTGGAAAGGGGAACACTCTTCTGAACAGCCTCATCAACCGTGCTCACCCAGCTACCTAGGAATGATGTCCACAGTTGGGGCAATCACACCTGGACAAGATAAACCAGTCACTTGTGTGCATGACCAACTATTATTAATAAATGAGCTTAAAGAGGCTGGCAAAAGTCTTCCCTCTTGTCATGCTGTATGGCTCCAGCTTTCTGAAACTCAGACTTGACTTTACTCATCAACTAGGTTATTTCCAATCACTCTAAAAGGGCAATTTCTCCAGCTCCATTTTAGAAAGTGTTTATGTTGCACTGACAGCTGTTCCAGGAAATCTGCAAGCTAGCCAGTTCTTTAAAGGAGTTCATGATTACTTTAACTTAGTGTATCCCCTTTTTAAGCACTTCAATTCTAGGTGAAATAAACTTTTCAGATCCTGTTACCACTACAGTGATATAGGTCACTATTAACAGTGATCTTTTTTAAAAAAAAAAAATCAAGTAATTTTTAACTGACCTTTTTCGCTACTTCCAGTCAAACTGATTTTATTTTGTTGACCGGGATTTCTTGCTTGTTTTAAAGAGAAGCAGTTTACTTATCTGCTGCTTCGGTATTTCACATCTGGACTGCTATGGCAGCCACTTTGACATCGTTAAGGACCAGCACAGAGCTGTCTCTTTTCCAGCCTTTTAGGCTTTCCCTAGCAGCCCAGAGCCTGACAGCAGACCACAGATGCCTTCAGGTGGCTTTCACAGGATGACAAACACCATTTACTGAAGACTGCTGATCAAAAAAGTGTGAGCCCTAATAGATGCTGTTTAAAATCCTCCTTACTGCTTGCCTAGGAAGTACATCATCCCCATATGACAACAGCCCCAACACAGAATAAATATTTACAGAACACTTCCCCCTCCTCTCATTACAAACAATTCTGCTATCTGCAGTTGGTAATGGACATGTGCCATGTTCAATTATATCAAAAACAAAAGGCATTCTAAAAAAAGCTGCTTATGTTTCTAGCCTTGTCGCTTATAGGCTTTGTTCCCACTGGCTTCATTTTTGTACTTTGTAATTTCTAGCTTCTATTGATTTGATGATTTCCCCCCCTTGGTGATTAAATATTGCAGTTATTGCCCTTATTCCCTCTCTTCCAAGGTTAGTTTTTAATGCCCTTTCATTTGCATTTATACTTGTAAGCCAGCTAAAAAATTCTCAGTTTTCATCCATATTTTTGTATAAATTCCCTCTTCCTGTAAGTCATTTCCAGAGCGTTCCCTCAGCTGCCACACGTCCCAAATGCTCCGCACTGCTGGTTGAAGCACCCCTTCATCAGACAGAAGCAGGACGCAACAACAGGACGGGGGGTTTGAGGTGGAACTTCCCGCTTAGCACTCCCTGCCATTTTCTGGCACAGAATCAGATCCCGGCCTAGGTGTTTCTTGTGTGTTTTGCATTAAGTCAGCAGCACGTTCCAGTTCTCGGTGTCCCAAGAAGCACCATGGTAAGCCTGTGCCCAGGCTTTAGCCTGAAAACAGGAATATTCTCATTTATCCCCCTGCCTAGCGTCCTACACTGACTGCAGAAGACCCAAGACTTGTGTTTCCCAAACCAGAGCTACTCCTGCGCAGTAAGCAGCTCATGAACAATAGGCCATCTTGTTTCCTGGCTTGGTGTGCAACACACCCCTGCCCACTCACACTGCTTTCACATTGCACCACATGCGTTTATGAGCTACTTATTATCCTTCATCAGCAGTAGCTTCATTACAGGGCCACCACTTCAAACACCTCTCTAGCCCACATTTCCTAGAAAGTTTGCTGCTAATGGTGGCCGTTACAGTCTAGTATCCCATCCCATCAAAACCAAACCACTTAGAGGAGTGTTTACATCTTTTGTCACCCTTGCACTTTGTCCAAAGCCCATTTTCAAGTTCAGACCACATCCTCCTTAGCTGAGCACCCAGCTGATATCTGGATAAATCCCAGCTGAAGAAATTTGTTTTCCTGCCACAGCCTTCTCACCCACTGGATGATGGCACAGTGTCTCCTGTTACGCAGACTGTACCAGACGCACAACCAACAGCTTCCAGAATTTACTTCATCTCTGTTTAAGGAAGGAAACCTCAGGAAAATGGTCTACGACATTCTGGGGATTGAGATCCAGATTGTGGCAGTGGTACCACAAACCATATGAGCCATTATCTGGGTAAGAACTTACCTCCATTTTTTTCTGTGCAAAATGGGAACTGGAGCAACCCTTCTTGAAGCAAACACAAAGACTGACTCAATGCTAACTCACTTGAACAGAAGACTTAACACCAGTGTGGTAGGCTGACCCAGGCTGGAGGCCAGGTGCCCCCCAAAGCCGCTCTGTCACTCCCCTCCTCAGCTGCACAGGGGGGACAAAATACAACAAAAGGCTCGTGGGTCGAGATAAGGGCAGGGAGAGATCACTCACCAATTACCGTCACAGGCAAACCAGACTCAACTCAGGAAAATTAATTTATTACCAATCAAATCAGAGTAGGATAATGAGAAATAAAACCAAATCTTAAAACACCTTCCCCCACCCCTCCCTTCTTCCCAGGCTCAACTTCACTCCCAGTTTCTCTGCCTCCTCCCCCCACAGCACAGGGGGACCGGGAATGGGGGTTGTGGTCAGTTCATCACATGTTGTCTCTGCTGCTCCTTCCTCCTCAGGCGGAGGACTCCTCACACTCTGCCCCTGCTCCAGCATAGGGTCCCTCCCATGGGAGACAGTCCTCCATCAACTTCTCCAACGTGAGTCCTTCCCATGGGCTGCAGTTCTTCACAAACTGCTCCAGTGTGGGTCCCTTCCATGGGGTGCAGACCTTCAGAAGCAGGCTGCTCCAGCATGGGTCCCCCATGGGGTCACAAGTCCTGCCAGCAAACCCACTCGAGCATGGGCTCCTCTCTCCATGGGGCCGCAGGTCCTGCCAGGAGCCTGCTCCAGCGCAGGCTTCCCATGGCGTCACAGCCTCCTTTGGGCATCCACCTGCTCTGGTGTGGGGTCCTCCAGGGGCAGCAGGTGGATACCTGCTCTGCCATGGACCTCCATGGGCTGCAGGATGACAGCCTGCCTCACCATGGTCTTCTTTAGGGGCTGCAGGGGAATCTCTGCTCTGGTGCCTGGAGCACTTCCTCCCCATCCTTCACTGACCTTGGTGTCTGCAGAGTCGTTGTTCTCACATCTCACTCCTCTGTCTGGCTGAAAAAGCTGCTGCTCCTTTTTTTTTTTCCTTCTTAACTCTGTTATCCCAGAGGCACTACCACTGTTGCTGATGGGCTTGGCCTTGGCCAGCGGCGGGTCCATCTTAGAGCCGGCTGGCATTGGCTCTGTCAGACATGGGCAAAGCTTCTAGCAGCTTCTCACAAAAGCCACCCCTGTACCTCCCCTGCTACCAAAACCTTGCCACGCAAACCCAATACAACCAGCTTCTGAGCTGATGGCTTTGACAGTGCCCCGTGTGGCTTTGACAATTACCAGGTGAGAGTAGCATTGCTCTCCACCTACACAGTCCTCTGACTCGTTTTAATAATGAACCTCTAGAAGAGCTTTGACTTCATGAGTACAAGAACAAAAATGCTCCACTGATCCTCATACAAGGTATCTATGTGAGGAAAACATTTAATGTTTCAGGTGAAAAGCTTAAACCCTCCTGAATAGCAGAGAACAGGGAGACTCAAGCTCATCAATCTCCAGGCCATGCCAACAGAACTCATAAAGGGCAACTTCAGTATGGATCATCTCCTCACAGTTACCTGCAGACACTACAAAGAGAGACACATCTTCAGTAACTCTTTTGAAGCCTAACATTATCCTAGCAACAACAGCTGGAGTTCCTTACAAGGTGATCCAAGGTGCAAGTGACCCACTGGGGAGCAAGTTATCAGGTTATCTGGAAAACCATGACCCGGCAATCTGCACTTGCAGCCCAGAAAGCCAACCGTGTCCTGGGCTGCATCAAAAGCAGTGTGACCAGCAGGTCGAGGGAGGGGATTCTGCCCCTCTACTCTGCTCTGGTGAGACCCCACCTGGAGTACTGCATCCAGCTCTGGGGGCCCCAGTACAAGAAAGACATGGAGCTGTTGGAGTGAGTCCAGAGGAGGCCACAAAGATGATCAGAGGGCTGGAACACCTCTCCTGTGAGGACAGGCTGAGAGAGTTAGGATTGTTTAGCCTGGAGAAGGTTCCAGGGAGACCTTATAGCAGCCTTCCAGTACCTGAAGGGGCCTACGGAAAAGGCCTTCTTGTTTACAAGAGCAGGTAGTGATAGGACAAGGGGTAATGGCCGTAAGCTGAAGGAGGGTCGATTTAGATCAGATATTAGGAAGAAATTCTTTACTGTGAGGGTGGTGAGGCACTGGAACAGGTTGCCCAGAGAGGTTGTGGATGCCCCCTCCCTGGGACTGTTCAAGGCCAGGTTGGATGGGGCTTTGGGCAACATGGTCTAGTGGAGGGTGTCCCTGCCCGTGGCGGGGGGGTGGAACTAGATGGTCTTTGAGGTCCCTTCCAACCTGTTCTGTGATAATATGATTCTTGGATGCATGTGGTTTGTCCTGATGGCCCAGCAGCCACAGTGAGGGTTGGCCTTCTGTAACCTCCACCTCTCCTCATTTAAGAGAAGACAACCAATGAAGTAAATGATCCAACAAAAATGTGAATAAATGTCTACCCTCTTGTGAGGGCACGACTGAAGGGGCAGATGTTTTCCACAGCCATTAGAAAGCTTAGTAACCATTTGCAAGTACATTAGGTACATTTTCAAGCCTGACTTAGGCAGAATGTCACTTATTAACACTAACACTCTTCAGGATTGTTAAATGAAAAACCTGTACAACATTAATAATTTAGAATAAAAGCAGAGCTGAGAGAGAAAGAATAACTAAAGAGACCAATTGCCGCAGTTTATTTTGGAGGTGATAGCAAGGCAAAGAGTATTTGTTTCAATGAACTTTATTTAACTCCATATTACACAAGTGGGACCTGAATCCCCAAACTTCCCATCATCAACATAATGGAGAAGCACCACTGCACAGAAGGAAGGCAGAATTTTGGAGCCGGGAGACAGGCTAGATCAAGCCATTTCTCCCCCTGTGGTCAGAAATTCTTCCTCCTTCACACAACATGCTTCCCAGACCAGCAGGTTTACCCCAGGAATAAGAGAGACAAAGCTAGCTCTAAACACTCCCTCCTACTCCTCTCCCCAACAAAAGAGGCTGCTCAATGCCAGTAGTGGAATGGTTAAAGATAGGGAGTACATTAGGTTTTCAGTCTCTCAACCAGCCCACTAGATTAAGAAGTGGCCTGGTTACTCCCTCTCTCCTGAAAAAGATCCAGGAAAATCAAAGACCTAAAATGCTGAAGACTTACCTCCTTTCCTTCCCCCATCCCATAGCCTTGTTCTCTAAGCAGAGAGTAGGCAATGAACTCTGAGGGGGCTGAAGGAAAGCCAAGGAAAATCAGGGGCTACCTGAATCCCTGGGAATCTGGTGGCTACCCTGGTGCCCTCATTCATTCCCTTTGAGGTTCAGAGACCTGTTTGGAATAGTACACAGAGAGGGCCTCCCTTAAGGATTCGGAAGCAACCAGGGATACAGAACACACAGGAACTGCCATGAGGGTACACACCATTCCAGGGATGGCAAGACTTCCCCCAGCCAAGGCCCCAAGGGCTGGGGGAGCTGGGACGAGGCCCTGGCAGGGGGAAGAGAGCTCCTGCAGCAGTGCTGAGAGCTCACGGGACTTTACTTCTTCTTCCTCTCCTGGGAACAGCGAGGGCAGAACCTGGTAGAAAGGGAAGTAAAAAGCCAGCATTTAGGGCATGACATGAACCTCAAACATACAGTCCCAAAGGACCTTTTCCAAGGTCCCTGACAAAATCTTAATTCAAATTTTCCTCTTTAAGAGGTCTTCTAAGCGTCTACATATAGTACTCTCCCTTCTGCCACCCAGGACCTCCCCTTTCCAAAGACCAACAGGCCCTCCAGGTTGCTTGTTCACTCACCATTTTCCTCTTGGTTTTGTTGTCAGACCCACACAGGCAAAATGAAACCATTCAATGGAACACTGTCGGGATGAAGAGCAGTCAGTTAAAGAGCAGTTTTCTTCTGAAATCATTGCTTCTGGGCTACCGGAGTTTCCCCACATTTGATCACAAACTCCTAAATCCCTAGCAGATCAGGGAATGAAGACTCACATCCAACCGATACATTGTTAGCACAGAGAACTTCCTTTCTCCCTTGCTAAGTGTGGGGGCAAGAAAACAACCTGTCATTTTTAGGAAAACCCTGAAGAAAGAGGCGAGACACTCCTCTGCCCTTCCAAACTACTTGAGGTAAGCCGCCTTCTTGTCACTGCTTGCTGTATCAGACCCCGCCCAAGCAGGACAAGACTTTCCGTGGAAGACTCTCCCCACTCCCTTCTCCCCCATTTCCATCCAGTGCAGGCTCTTACATCTGGGTTGTCGCAGCCAATCATCTCCCCATAGGAGACCTGGTGGCAGAGGCAGTAAGTCGGCTCATTGGGGTCCACGGGCATATCCAATACATCCGAAGGGTGCACGTTTCCAAAGGTGACTGAAGGCATCCCATATTCTGTGCTACTGCAGGACAGCAATAAAGTAGGTCAGCAAAATAACTAGCTTCAAGTCTCTTCATGTCTAAGACAATGCTTGTTTGCCAGAGACAGCCACTTCTCTTTTTAAGCACATACACCAAATTCCACTGAAGTGACCTGCTTTCCCCTTCATGCCACACTCCCCTGAAAGAATTAAAAGGTCTCCCTCCTCTTGCTTCCCAAGAAAGGACAAGGACACACCATCTGGTTTGGGTGGGGATCAGATCCTTCACAGGGAAGTCTGGCTAGGCCTCCCTTGGTCTGATTTCAAGTGATGCTCCTCATTCCCACAAATCCCTTGAGCACTTACGTGCGGACAAGCTTCAATTTCTTTTGGGCAGTTTTTGGTGCCTCCTCATCAGAGTTCTTCCCTTTAGAACGAGCACGGGCAGCTTTCTTCTCTTTTTGGGCTCGGCCCTCTGGTAAGAAGAGAGAAAGGTGTTGCATCTGCCACCCCATCAAAACAGACACCTGATAGTAACAACCTCTCCAGCACTAAAATACACTACTTCAGAGGGTATATTGGCTTTGGGCCATGCACCCCATCTTAATTTTATCTAGTGGCCTCGAATATGCTCACACAAGAAGAGCCCAGGTCACCATCTTTTTACCTGTCCTTCAGATTCCAGCGTAACAGTCTGTGATCTGTACCACTCCAGTGCCTGCCTTCATCCCCACCACTTCCATAGTCACTTGGCTGCCTCCTGTATCAATCTGCAGCCCAGTGGTGGTACTCACTCTTCTTGCCCTTGCTGGAAGAACTGTCATAGTCACTCGACTCTATCTGCTTCTCCTTCAGGTCTGCTTCAAAGCGAGCGAGGTCTGTGTCCAGCCGCCGGATGTGCTTATCAACCTGCAAAGATGACAGTGATCAGGAGTTACCACAGAACAGAGCTGAGGAGGGCATGGGGCTTGCACTAAGAGCTGAGAAGCAAGAGTGGGTAGGGCCTAAAAAGAGAGATGAGGGCCTTCCAGGCTTGGGGTAGTACAGTCTTTCATACAATAAGCACTAGACACTTCCCTTCATACCATCTCGTAGGTCTGCATAGCCAGCTGAACCTTGTCATCTCCAAACTCCTTGCATTTCCCATAGGCCTCCTGAATTTGCTTGAGAAGCCCCAGTTTTTCCTCTGAAGACAAAGTCCGTGCATTGCTGATATACTCCGTGGCCAACTTATCGATCTCTGACTTGAGGTCTGAAACAAGTTTACCATTAAATACATAAATACACGTTCATACACACACACTACAGTGCCCTCCATTAAGAGAGACTGAAGGATCAGAGCAGTTGCAAGTTTCCTCCCCTGCCCTGAGATTCCCGTGATAAAGGCAAAGGAAAGAAACGCTGGGCAAGCTGCATACTTCCTGTTTCGTCAACAAAACCATCTCTAATCCTCACCTTCCGTCCTCTGATCAAGATCTCGCATGAGCTGGAAGTTTCTCTGCAATTCAAACGGCAGGTTCTCAATACCTGCAGGGAAAGAAGGATACATGGAGAGGTCAGGTTCCTGGCCATGATGCCAAGGCAGGGCCAAAGCTAACTTGACCGGCAACAACACATACACCGGTCCAGTAATTCCCAACACCCTTTCCTGGAGCACATTAGTGTGCCTCCATTCACTGTCAACTCTAAAGGAGAGAGACTACAAAAACTTCATATATTTAATCCAGGAGCATAGTTCTATAATACATACTAGTTAACAAAAAACTGCTGCCATGCAGAAAGGCCTACATTAAGAAAGCAGAAAAACAAAATTTGTAATGAAGTCAGTGATTATAATACAATGTATCCATCCAAGAACTCCATTAAGTAATGAAAAAAGTAGTACAACAGCTGGTAAATAATGCCCTTTAGTTATTTCTATACAAGGATGTCAAAATTAAAGTTGTTCAAATGCTAATTCGCTAAAAAGTGAGTACATCTTATTGCATCACTTTTACACATAGGGCACAGGACACACTTTGTGCAGAGCCAAAGAGCAAGCGTGAGACAGGATGGGGAGTAGCGAGCAGCAGTCTTAACCCTCTGTCACGTGTTCCTCGTTCTGCCTTCTGCACCATAATCTCAGTGTGGTCTGTCCAACACCTGGAATGATGCTATACATTGTGAATAATAAATGTTTGTAGGGCTCCAAATGAGCAATGTGAAGTTGATAGTCAATTAATTTTCAATGCACTACGCTACTCACCCCTAGGCATCACCAGATGCTCAACTGACAAATGTGATAAAAACAATTCTCATTTCTCCATGCTTGTCTAATCCAACTGAGATCTAGTGTCACTGCATTAACCTGAAGTCCAAGCTTGATTGTTGTCACCTTTATATCTAATAAAAAAAAAAAAAAACCTCTTGCAGGTTTAAAAAAAAAAAAAAAAGGTGGGGGGAAAAGCTCTTCAGAAACACAACATAAGCGTGCCTGCTTCCTGAACCCACTCTCCAACACAGAGAGTGTGTAAATGAAGGAATGTCTATCCATCATTAAAACTGTCTAATACATCAGTCCCAGCAGCAGTCTCTATTTTCACTGCTACATGTTTCTACAGCAGAGACATTTCCCTGAAAAGCAATCAGCTGTCAGGGAATGTCTGCATGCAAGAGGCATGGTCTAACAAGTATCACACATGGGACATGAAATTAATTCCTATAAGAAGTAAAAACAATTGTGGGCCTCACTGTGCTCAGAAGATGTTCCTTTAACTTATTTTTTCACACAAACAGAATACAGAAAGTTACATACAGAATGCTTACAAGTGATCAAGCTATTGCTTCAATAGATTTTTGTTGCTATTTTAAGTATCTGAGAAATGCTCAGACAGTAGGTGTCCTTAAGTACCCAGATACATAATCACATAGCACATACACATCGCCTGCCTGCATTCAAGGATAGTTAACAGTACAAAATTAAATTCTCAGAAAATTAGTAAGTGGCAAAAATAAGGCTGCCTGCAAATTCCTAAATTTGGTACTTCCACATTTGTCCAGCATGACAGACTTCACACAAGGTTCAAGTAGCCGACTACCAGATTACATCTCTATGGCTCAAAAAAGTATCTCAGAAGACAACAGGGACACAATGCTGAAAATTATTATTGCTTCAAAGGGAACTTATGGCAGGGATGAAATCCAGCTCGGGAATCTCAAAACCATGCTTTTTTCCTTCCTGTCATCCCCAGCCCCAACTCCAAACCTTTCGATCTATACAGCAAATGAAACGTGGGTCACACAGCAGCACGCTACTTTTCATTTCTCTCCAAAGCATCCCCTGCAGAAGACAAGACAGGTATCCTCTAGAGAAAAACAGTATCTGTTCTTGCACTGCACACAATATGGCAAATTTACACTGCGTTTATTAATCCTGGAAGATCACGACTTCTAAATTCTTGACTTTGTTGTTTTAAAAAAACATTAATGTAATTTCTTTTTCTCTTCTAAAAAGGAAAGTCAGTAAAAGCACAAATTCCACTAGGTACAGTCAGTTTTCCATCAGCAGGGCTAGAAACCTTTATATAGAGTGAGCACTCGAGCTGGCACAAAAACCAGTAAGATGCTACTCTCTGGGCAGAACAACCCCACACGAGGTTACGGCCACATTTCACAGCGATGTTCTTGCAGTGGGAGAAACTCGGGCAGGAGTTTGCTTCTGCTACAGAACCTGAAAGGGACTGTGCTCCAGTTTTCACAGCTGTTACTGTAAAAATCTGCCACCACCTGTCATTAACTGCAGCACATTCCCTCATCTGTAAAGCCTCTGTCTTCCCTTTGCCTCTATGTGCCTGGGCTCATCTTTTCAGCCCGTGCCATCTATCCGTCAGAAACTCCTCCCAGCACCTCTTCCCCTGACTGCCAGCCCCTCAGCCAGGCCAGGGGCTCCCCTGCCTCGTTACCTGCCTCCACGCGTGCAGGGCGCTCTGCTCCCGGCGGCTCTCGGCAGCGCAGAGAGAGGCGTTATCTGGCCCTGGCCTAGGAGATGCTCAGCACAGACACAGTTGGCGGATCATTTACCAGTCAAGCAATAATCTTCCAGAGGCTCGTTAGCTGGGCAGGGTTCCACGGGGACTGACAAGACAAACCCTTGTCATTTGAACTCCTTCCCTGCTAAAACCACAAAAATGATTTCCTAAAAGCCCAGAAAAATGTTTCACTCTGCAAATCTATTATTGGACCAACTTTCTGTAATTGCTTCATCAATAAATTGGGAGAAAACAAAACAAGTGACGGACAGTATAATCAGAACTGTTATAAAGATGCTTTATCTATTCAACTCAAAGTGGAAAGAAGCCAAGTACACCACTACAAATTATGATCCAGAGAGACTCTGGCAAGAACAAAGAGCATAACAAGATAAAGCTGCAGCTAAGCAAGTTTTAACTGAGCAACAAACTATTTGTACGGCATACAGTTTAATCTAACTATGGGGAAGTTTTTTACTATCCACAGCTTAACTCGAAAGCTCTTGTGTATCCTTAAACAAAAGTGATGCTCTGCATCACAGAATTTATCACAGTGGTCAGAACACTTGCTGAAATTGCTTGGCCTGTTCTGTGCCTCGCTATCAGACATCACCACTCTAACAGTCCCACTAAAAAAAAAAAAAAAATAAAAAAAAATCTAAGAGTTACATTTCCATTTCATCATTCCTACTAACAAAACACACTTTTCCTCAGTCTTTCTAAAAAACATTCATGATATTTATATAATTTCATTTCCTCCTGAATTTCTCCTTTTTCCTTTACAATTAACTTGCTCTTTCTTCTTCTTATAAGACAGACTTAAGCTTTTCATGACTAAATACTATATATTGTGAAATATCCAATTAAATCCCAGATTCTGAAATGGATCATAGTAAAGAAAAAACACTCTACAAGCATCCTTGATCACTAGAGATGAGGGCAGTGAAGGGCAGTCACTTTGTCCCAGATAGGCAACAATCTGACAGAAAAAAATAAAAGCGAGAGCCTGTTTCAACACAAATGGCATAGCAGCAAGAGGGGAAGAGGAGGATCATGAAGATGTACAGTGAAGAAAGTGCTAGCAAGGTGAGCAGCTTGGCCCAGAGTGTGGGCTGGCATTAATGCAACCATGTCCATCTGCACAGATGCACCCAGAGCCATGCACAGCCCCACTGTGCCCCACTCATTCCTGTCACAGTACGATTACCCTGAAAACCATCAGCACAGATGTCTGAGATTTTTCCACCCCTTCCTTTTCTTACCTTGTTCTCATTTCTTATTACACATAAAAGTCTCTCTACCTTACCCTATGGTCTTTCCTTTCCTTAATTCTTATAACTTCACTACCCCCACTCTTCTTTCATCTCTTTTATTCTCCTTTTTCCTTGTCACTCCTTCTCCCATTCCCTCTTCTCCCACCACATGCAGGCATCCATAGCCACGCTGTCTTGTCCCTTAAGAACCACATGCTCTCAGTCTCCAAAAGTCAGAATCCATCACCACTCTCCATCCCCTCCAATCATTTTTTTTTTATTTCTTTCATTTGAGAAACACATGTGGGGTATCAAGTGTAGGAAACTGACATTTAAACTTCAGCTACCTAACTCTGATGTTAACTTTGACATACTGTCGTGGTTTAGCCCCAGTTGCACCACACAGCTGCTTGCTCATCCCTTCCCGCCAAGGGGATGGGGAGGAGAATGGAAAAAAATGTCGTGGGTTGAGATAAAGACAGTTTAATAGGATAACAAGGGAAAAAAATACCCTCCCCCCAAAAAAAAACCCACCCAAAAAAGCAAGTGATACACAAATGCAATTGCTCACCACCTCCAGAAAAAAAACCACCCCGATGCCCAACCTGTTTCCAAGCAGCAATCCCACCTCCTGGCTACCTTCCCCAGTTATACATGGAGCATGAGGTTATACAGTAGGGAATATCCCTCCAGCTGGTCTGGGTCAGCTGTCCTGGCTGTGCTCTCCCAGCTTCTTGTGTGCCTGGTAGGGCGTGGGAAGCTGAAAAGTCCTTGACTTACTGTAAGCATCAGAACTACCCAGCAGCAACTAAACCCACCCGTGTATCACCAACATTATTCTCATCCTATTTTCTTCCTTTTCTCAGAAACTCCTGCTGTGTTGCCCCATACAATGTATTGCAGGAGTTCTGGAGCCTTGCCCTGTTCCAGTGCAGTCTGGATCAGTCCATAGCAAATGGTGGGGCTGTGTTTCCACCCCAGGGGCATTCAACTCCAGGGGTACTGGACGCCTCTCCAAGGGAAAGCAAACTGAGGCCTACACTCTACCACCAAAGGGATTGAGAAAAACGCATTTGTGATATTAGTTGTGCCATACTTGGCTGCCTTTGACTCCAGTTCATATTGAAGTTCTAGTACATCTGGCATGGCAGCACTCATTGGCAGCGTGACTTCATTCAGACCACAATAGTCTACTGTCAGTCTCCACTCTCCATTGGACTTTTGCACTGGCCATATGGGACTGTTAAAGGGTGAGCAGGTTCTGCTGATTGCTCCCTGGCTCTCCAGTTGATGAATCAGCTTATGGATGGGAATCTCGGTGCAATATTTCCACCAGTGCACTGTTGTGGTAGTGACTGGCACCTGTTGTTCTTCAACCCTCAGCAACTCCACAACAGAAGGGTCCTCCGAGAGACTGGGCAAAGTAGACAGCCATTTAACTTCCTCCGACTCCAAGGCAGCTATGCCAAAAGCCCACTGGTACCCTTTTGGGTGCCTGAAATACCCTCTCCTAAGGCAGTCTATGGCAAGGATGCATGGAGTCTCTGGGTCAGTCACAATGGGGTGCTTTTCCCAGTTAGACTCACTTCAGCCTCCAGTTCAGTCAGCTGTTGGGATCCCCCTGTCACTCCAGAAATATAGATGGGTTCTGCCCCTTCACAGCTTGATGGCATTAGGGTACACTGTGCACCAGTGTCCACTAGGGCCTTATACTCCTGGGGGTCTGACGTGCCAGGCCATCGGATCCACGCAGTCCAATAAACCCCGTTGTCCCTTTCCTCCACCTGGCTGGAGGCAGGGCCCCTCTAGTCCTGGTCATCGTATTCATTACTGATGAATGGGTTTGTGTGGCGCATGTGGATTCAAATCCCATCCTTGTTACTCGCTTCTTGTCAATACGAATTAGAAGCTCCTTCCATAAGATCAGAAGTAAGATCAGCCCTTCTGCTCTGTCTGGGGAACTGCCCACAGGAGACTGGAGTCACAATTTTCTGGAAGAATGCCCATTTGTGATTGCTTTCCCTTGCAACTCACATACTCATGACTGTAGAGTCATGGTGGGTTTTCCATCCCACCTCATCCTGTCCTATCTGTGGTCACACAGGTAAAACCACAGGGTGCCTCTACATCCTCCCTCTTGATCAGAGGAATGCTTACTCCTAATAGCTGAGATACTGGTCTGTACAGGTGAGGAGTAGGACATATCCTCTCTGAATTGCTGGAAATCCCAGGACAGTTTCTGCACAGCTGAGACGAGGGAGGGAGAGAGACTTTCTTTGTATTGCTGGATTTGGCTAGCCAATTTATCCACTGTTGGTGCCTCTTTGTCTTCCCAGTCCATCACTGCCAATGAACTGGTGTACAACAGTGCGTTACGTACAAACTTCTGCCACATGGGTTGGGTACATTGGACTTCATCTGGATCTGTGGGTACCTGCATATTGTCCAGGTCATAATAAACCATGACTCACATGGCTAATTCCCTCAAGTACTGGATACCTCCCTCCATGGTGGTCCACTTGCCTGGATGACATACATCATCTTCACAGAAGGGATACCTTTCCTTCACGCCTGACAGAAGTTGCCTCCAGAGGCTGAAGGCCTGTGTCTTTCTCCCAGTCACCTTGTCAATGCCCCTTCCCTCGACAGGGGTCCCAGCTGCTTGGCCTCCCTACCCTCTAATTCCAGGCTACTGGCCCCGTTATCCCAGCATCAGAGCAGCCAGGTGACAAGTTGCTCGCCTGAAATCTTTTCGCATATCTTGCAGCTCATTCAGGGACAGGGATTGGGTGATTACCTCTGGTTTTGCCTCTTCCTCCTGGTCTCCTGATGGTCCTGGTTCATTGGTCATCCCTTACTAAGCAAGCTGATTTTTTGTATTTCTTCTTCTGTATGGGGCGACTGATACCGGCAAAGGTTGGTTCTCTGGTTCAGCTGCAGTGCCTGTTGCCAGAGTTGGAGCAGCCGCAGTACACATAGCCAGGGTTGGAGTAGCCGCAGTGCTTATCATGGAGGCTGGAGTAGTGGCAGTGCCTCTCGTGGTGGTTGGAGTAGCCGCAGCACCTGTCACTGGGGTTAATCTCTGGGTGGTATTCTTAAATAGTAGTTTAACCTTAAACAAGACCTGAACTACATTCAGGAGACATAGCAATAGGAACATGCTGGTTTGAACATCCCAAGGATATTCAACATTCTCAAGAGCTGTTGTAATTAGCCTGGAGGGGAAGGGGAAGGTGAAGGAAGGTGTCTCCCCCACATATTGGCTCTCCGAGGAGAAAAAGAGAGAAGTGTAATTATTAATAGCTTCCAACAGATGGCTCCCGAAGTACGGAGATGATGGCAATGCTGAGATTAGTCTCGCGACCAACAGGTTTATCATATCACAAGTCAGTACTACAAAGTACGCCACAATAATAACCTTGACCCAGCACGCAGAGATGACAAACACCACAACGGGGAACACATACGGCAAGTCAGGTGTTACATAACACAGCTCTGTGAACACGCGCAACGACTGCGAGGGAGAATGAATCAACGCTGTGACCAGCGACTATTTACCTAATATAATGAACGCTTATAACAAATTTGTTCTAATGCGCTCTGGTCAGATCTGTCGTTATCTCAACCCGTTGTGCCCCACACTGGGTGCCAAAAAGGACTGTTGCGGTTTAACACCAGACAGTAACTAAGCACCACGCAGCTGCTCCCCCCCGCCACCCCCAAGGGGATGGGGAGGAGAATGGAAAAAAACCTCATGGATTGAGATAAAGACAGTTTAATAGGATAACAAAGAAGTAATAATAATAATAATGTGATGCACAAATGCAATTGCTCACCACCTCCAGAAAAAAAACCACCCCGATGCCCAACCTGTTTCCAAGCAGCAATCCCACCTCCTGGCTACCTTCCCCAGTTATACATGGAGCATGAGGTTATACAGTAGGGAATATCCCTCCAGCTGGTCTGGGTCAGCTGTCCTGGCTGTGCTCTCCCAGCTTCTTGTGCGCCTGGTAGGGCGTGGGAAGCTGAAAAGTCCTTGACTTACTGTAAGCACTACAACTACCCAGCAACAACTAAACCCACCCGTGTATCACCAACATTATTCTCATCCTAAATCCAAAATGCAGCACTCTACCAGCTACTAGAAAGAAAATTAACTATCTCAGCCAAAACCAGGACACATGCACACACACAGACCAAGCCAACACAACCTGATAACTTCCACTGTGCTTCATTCTCCCATAGCACATCATTTAACTGTGCCAAACAATGGGTTTGTATTGTGACAATGTCCAAATTCCTAAAAAGAGATCCACTGCACCAAGCACTATACAAATACACAGTGCCTCTCCTGAGACATCTGTTCACCTACCTTGTTCAGATGTATGCTTAGATTTATTAAAAAATGTGAAAATCCATTTTGAAACATAAACACAGTTGCTTTATTGAACAATACAGACTTCAGCACACTTTATAACACCACATTGCTGACAGTAATTAAAAAAAGTCCTGCTTGTGCCAGGGACTGCCACAATGAGAGGGTAAGTTCTTTGCCCCCTGAGATAGGAAATTGGCTGGGATCTTGCAGGGGAAGCACATAGGAGTTTTTGGTGCTCCATGACTCTCAGAATTTCATAGCATTTGGAGTGTACTGCAGGGCGACTGGCTTACAGCAATCTTCAGAAGCTTCCTTGCTTCCTCATTAAGGGAAAGGATGTCTTGTATATCCCTCCATCCCTCCTTTTAGAGAGTATAACTCTTTTAAAGTGCTGCTTCCACTGTCCTGTGTTCTCAGCTAATTATGTATCTTCCTATGCAGTTTACTGAAATTGGTGCATGAGCATGATATATAACTTCCTCTCTATTCATATATGGCTCAAATCTACTGCAATACATGCATCCTAACCTGTAACATTACCCTCACAACACCCCTCTGTAAGGGATAGTACTATCTACATTTTTACAAATGGGGTACTCAGTTGCATGGGGGACTGACTTGCCCATGGGCAACCAGGAATTTGGGCCAGTGCATTGCACACTAGTCCATCCAGGCGCATCTAAGTCAGATACAGTCTAAAGAAACAGGTCTTGGTCAGCAAGGACGGTCAATGAAACAGCCACAGAAACCTAATACTCCCCCAAAAAGTGTACTCTCTTCTTGAGGAGAGGGGGGCTCTTTTTGTCTGTTTCTTACTACATTAGTTCAATATTACAGCATCCAAAGGCAAGATACGAGGCAACGTTGCTAACTGTCAGAAAAGGGATCTTTACTGCTGTGTTAAAGATCAACTTTGATTTCAGAAGCTTGGAGGACTTGGAAGGCTGACATGTCAAATGAGACTCACAGCACTCCAGCCGTTTCCAGCCTGTCACAGATCTCCAAAGGCAGGGACCACCACCAAAGAGATCACAGGGCTGTTTGCCAAAATGGTCACATCAGATTTGCTGATGGGTAAGTGAAGAAATGCAGAGAAAACACAGTATGCTTTGTCTTTTAAAGCCATCTTGTATCAGCTCTGATAAATACCAGTCAACAACAAAATCAATTCTAAATAAACTAGTCATTAACAATAATAAATGTATTAGCTTAGTGTGGGCTGTGCCAGTAGCTTTCACACAGAAATAAATGATGCCTATGAATCACCAAATCCTCTCCCCTGCATGAGATCTTTTGTAATTTTCCATAGATCATGTGTGCTGCATCACAGATGCAACTAATCCAATGTCTTGGTAAGGTGAAAGGCATCTTTCACTACACTAAAAGTGTTGAATATAGACGTGATTTATTTTGAGATTTGCATGTCAGAAGTATGATGTGAGAAACTATAGAGGTAACAGAAGGGTATGGCTACATGAACATTGGGGAAGGGATAAGAATAATGACAGTATGTAAAGTGAGAGATAAAAGAACTGCTGGGGAATTTGGAATGCAGCCAGGTAGTAACAGGACTGGGAAGGAATCAAGGGCTAGCCTACAGCAAGTTCTGACATCACACCCAACCCTCTAAGAGCATTAAGATAACAATACACATCATACCTTCATTTGATGAAGCTACACAGAGGAAAATCTAGACAGATGTAGCTATTCTGAAAGAATAATCCTATTTTACTGGGTTAGCTAATGTTATCAAGGAATGAAACGACATTCCCATGTCAGTTGTTGGAGAAAGATGATGACTTCAAAAGAACGTATGTTGCTCCTGTTGCTCTGTGCTTACACTGGCATAAGTTTTCTAGTATCAGCCCTGAGGAGAAGGACTTGGGGGTATTGACCGATGAGAAGCTCAACACGAGCTGGCAGTGTGCACTTGCAGCCCAGAAAGCCAACTGTGTCCTGGGCTGCATCAAAAGAGGTGTGACCAGCAGGTCGAGGGAGGTGATTCTGCCCCTCTACTCCGCTCTGGTGAGACCCCACCTGGAGTACTGCATCCAGCTCTGGGGGCCCCAGTACAAGAAAGACATGGAGCTGTTGGAGTGAGTCCAGAGGAGGGCCATGAAGCTGATCAGAGGGCTGGAGCACCTCTCCTGTGAGGACAGGCTGAGAGAGTTGGGATTGTTCAGCCTGGAGAAAAGAAGGCTCCGGGGAGATCTAATTGTGGCCTTCCAGTACCTGAAGGGGCCTACAGGAAAGATGGTGAGGGACTGTTTATCAGGGAGTGTAGTGACAGGACAAGGGGTAATGGGTTTAAGCTGAAGGAAGGTTGATTTAGATTAGATGTTAGGAAGAAATTCTTTACTGTTAGAGTGGTGAGGCACTGGAACAGGTTGCCCAGAGAGGTGGTGGAGGCCCCATCCCTGGAAGTGTTCAAGGCCAGGTTGGATGAGGCTTTGGGCAACGGGGTCTAGTGGAGGGTGTCCCTGCCCACAGCAGGGGGGGTTGGAACCAGATGATCTTTGAGGTCCCTTCCAACCCAAACCATTCTATGATTCTGTGATTGACAAGCCCTGAATTGGTACCATTCTATGTGCCTGTTGACACATGCAAATAGAAGGAGAGCAAAGGAAACTTGATGTCTCCCTAATCAGTATAAAAAAAGGGGAAAAACTCAGAAGAAAATGACTACACAGTACCATGTTAACTTACCAGCTGAGGACTCATCATCTAAGTCTGCTGTCTCCATCACCCTCTTCACTGAGGCAGATATGTCCTAGTGTCTGCTTCTGGAACAGGTCCTGACTGGTGGCCTCCAAGACTCCAAGAATGAATATCCAACAGCCATCTGAGTAGACAGGTCAGCAACATCCTTCTACCTCTCAAGCTCACCAAGGTTACTAGCCCTCTGCTGATGACTCTCCCAAGCATTTAGATCTAATTTAGGCCGAATGCTGGCAAAATCAAGTTCCTCAGAGGTTTGGGGTAGGGGAAGATGGAAACATTTTTTTATTGTTTTGTTACCATTCCTTTCCAACATTTTATCCTGACATTTGTTCAGTAACAGACCAGTTCAACCATATGGAAATTTGAACTTCCTTCCAGTCTGGCACACACTTCCCAGCTGGAACAATGTGTGCTCCCCATTTAGCAAGGCAAAGCAACAGCCTCATCAGCCCAGGCAGGAACACATGTGGTGGACACTGATGGCTGGAACCAGCAGGGAAGGTGCTGTTTGACTACTTCAGAAAGCATATGCACAAACACGGCCCTTCCATTCTCTTCAGCTATCTGATGCAGATATGACCTCAGCAGTAGAGCACAGGTAGGTGAGCAGAGAGGTCATTTCATAATAAATTCAGGTGCCAAACAGTTGATGTACATGCCTTGCACACAACTTGTGTGTTGTCACTAAATATACTTACTTTATTCTGATACCCAGTAGGTGGGCAAACAGGGAAGCACTGATGGTAGAAAATACATGTGGTTGCACACCAGTTCCATTAGTATAAAGATAATCCCTACACTCATGGCACATTCACATAGAAACAGAGACTTGTAGAAAACTATTTGGGACTGTTTTCTGAAGATGTGTACTTCAATGATGCTGATTACAAAGAAGCTCTGCGATCCTCTTGAAAATTCCATACATGAAGAAAACTCAGCATTTGCATCTCATCTTCTGGAAAATCTGTATTAGTCACCCTTCCTTTCTCCCCCTCAAAGCCTCCACTACAGTATTTCTAACCCAGTACAAGAGCAAATACTGAGTCAAGCACAGTAACTCAAGTTCAAGCAAGCACAAACTCCTCTAATGAATCTTCATGCACATTCAGTTTTCTCATCACAAAACACTGTTTTCTCCATTCCTGCCTACATCTCTAACTCCTTTGCACGCGTAGTTCTTCCCTTACTAAAGCTGCACTGCTTTCTTGGTGTGAGGGAAAGCACTTCAGTATCTTGCTTTCTCCCCTCAGAAACAGGCATAAAATGGTTGAGAGACCAGGAGGAGGACAGTATTTGAAGAAATGGAAATCTTTTCATGCTTATCTTCAGCCACTGAAGAGAACTGAGGAAAGAGCCATGCTCAAAAACACTCATGAAGAAGAGAAATGGAACAAGAAACATTCCTCTTCCCCTTCCCTGAATCCTTTGGCTCGGTACAGTCATTGAAGGGGCAGCTTCAGTAGGAGGAAGGAAGGAAGGAAGGTGATCAGAGTAGACAAGATACAGAGTTCCTCTGTCAGGATGTTTAGCACAGAAGGAATGTGCATATTTTTCTGCTGCAAAAACATCTGCTAGGAGCATAACACATTTCAGACAGATATATTTTGCAATGAACAGCTTAGAGCAAAGGCATGCCTAATCCTAGGTCTAAACCCAGTTTCAAATTACAGAAAGGACTTGAAAGCTACTGAAATACCAGACCTAAGAAACTGCCAGACACCTTTTACCGAGAGAACTGTTGTTAGGTTGGCTATTCTACAAAAATCTCCTGAAAAAGAACTTTAGATGTCCAAAGTAGAGAACTCAAAATTTATTAATTGAAACAACTGAGGCTGCATGCATAGCTTTGTCAGACCGCTCGTGCATTTAACATAGTTTTTAATTACCTAACTGCATGACATTTTCATACAAGACATTTCTCACTCTCAGTAACTGAGCAGTGATTCAAAGTTTTATTTTATTCTCTTTGCTCAATACAGAGTCACACATACACAACCCAAACCTCAATCTGAAAACTGGTAATCAGCTTTTCAAGGTGCTCATTTTGGTGGCATTAGAATGCTTTTTTCACAACACTGCTGTGGAGTAGCCCACTTCCCTTACCAATAAAATGAAGGTCAAGGGATTCACTGATGCAAAGAGATTAAAGCCAAGAAAGCCAGCTAATTACAAACCCACCTCTTAGAATGTCTAAAAATGCTACATAGCCTGACTTTTCAGAATTATCTGTTTAAAGGTGACTTCAGTTGCAGCTATGAGCATTCTGCACATCTGCTCCTCTGACTACAACTTTTTACTCATAATCTGAGGGAAACACAATCTATGCATGGAAAACCTGTAAAAAGCATGACCCCCAAAATAAATACAAACACCAAACTTCCCTTTGTCAGACTGCTATTCAACTGCCTCAAAATGCACGAGGCCACCTTTTCACTTCCTACAATCTTCACTTAATTCATTATACACCTTCCTTTTTTCAAGGATTTGAAGAGGTCCTACAAACAACTGCCCTCATTCATCACACACTCCTCATTCATTCCCTGAGCAGATTCAGCCACTAAACCATACAAAAGAGAAACTGTGGGAGGAAAAAAAAAAAATCAACTGAAAACTGTGTCTACATTAGCACTATAATACTGAAATAATTCAATTGCAAGAACTAAATGTAAATATTAGATATTTTTGAAAGAGCTGACCAAAGGTTTTGGACTATTTGTTTGTATCAATTTTCAGGAAGTTTTGGAACATTAGTGAACTACTTTAAAATTGAACTGCATGTTTTTAAAATACTGAAATGATTAAAAAAAAAGGGAGGGGAGAAGCGAGTGGGAAACTGAACACTCTCAGGCAGGCATGAAAAGAAATGAAACCGCTGATCTGAGATCATCTCAAAGAATTAAATGAAGGTGAAAATACAGATTAAGTGTTAAACCAAACTTGCTTGATTGGACCTTTTTTGGTTAGAATATACATTTCATTAGTGAAAATAATTTTTTGAAGTGATTAAACAGCAACTCACATTAAATACTCAATATAGTATCAGAAAGCATCTTGCATAACAAGCTAGAATACAAAAAACCTCAAACATGAGATAGATTAAAAGTACTTTAAATGGCTACATAAGGCTTTAGAATGCATTACAGAGAACTATCAGCAGCGGCTGCACCACTCATGTAAATCATGCAGGAAGCAGTTCTTGATCCAAAAAAAGAAAAGTTGGTCACTTGGAAGTAAGATACAGATTGGAAGAACAAGAATGGAAGGAACAGACCACTGGGACAGCAAGAGACAGCCCGAATGCAAACAGATACTTTCCATCAACTCTTACGGAGAATAATAAATTTAGGAATGAGCAATGTAAGTGATGGATAAAGGATGCTGGACCGTATTTCTAAGAAAGACTATATCATATCAACGTCACAGTAGATAGTTAACTGAACATGAGCTCCCAGCTGAAATGCAATGGCAAACATGGATAAGGGTATACCCAACAGAAGAACAATAACCTTACTTCTTTAATTAGTACTGTGAAGAACACTGATTACTAAAAGACTGCATGCATTTTCAGAGAGTCAGAAGTTCAAGTAAGATGTCAAAAGAGTAGAGCAGGCTTGGAGAAGAACAATACGGCTAATCAGAAAACTGAAAAATCTGTTATCACAAGCAATTTTTTTTTTTTTTTTGCTATGTTACCAGAAAGAAGGTTAAGACTTAATCAATTGCAATCTACACAGGGAAGAAATTTTTAATAAGGGGACACTTCAACATAACAGGTAAAACATTTTATAAGTGCAATGACTAAATACTGGAACTGTGAAAATTAGCTACAGACAAATGTCACAAAACCAGGACAGGAAAGTCTATCAGCAAACTAACTTACTGATGACTGAGATGGATGCTCTTTGATATGATGTGCTTTTATGAAAGAAACTCTAGATTAAGCACAGCAACTGTCTTACAATTAGCTAACAAAGGGAAGTAATGTTGCATATACTATACGGGACACCAGACAAAATCAAAAAAGGCCTTATGAGCTGTAGGAGTACACAAAAAAGGCTAAACCATTGCAGTCAAAGTTGCTTTGTTCTTCCTAACATCTTTGTAGCCAGATTTTTTGAAGTATTTTTAAGTTGTGCATGTTACTATTATTTAAGCAAGACACCTTAAAAATGACAGTCTACACCACTGTATTAATGTTCGCTTTCAACAAGACGAGAATCTCTAATTCAATTGCAGGACCACACATCTCAGCTGAGAAAGAAAGTAAGAGTTTCTAATTTTCTGTGCAAGTTTGTACTACAGGGGAACACAGGAATTTTCAGGGGGGGTCATCAATTTTAGCTGACAGTGACAATGAGATCCAGAATGTTTGGCTTTGGTGGGAGCACTCTTGAACCACCAAGCCTTTCTACAGCTTCTTTTCTCTTTGACTTGGTACCTACCATACCTCTCCACACTCGGTGCTGCATCTTTCTCATCTCTGCCTATCAGCTGCAAACACAGTCTTTCACTCCTTTATCTTCACGCTGCAGCTCTTTCTCAAAATACATTTGTGCTCTCCCAGTAGAAAAACCCTGCATCCTCCCCACACATTTACTCCTTGTCCATCTGCTTCTTTCTCCTCTTGTCTAGCCCCTGTCTTCTCAACTCCTGGCCAACTTTGCTGAAGAGTCTCAGTCAACTGTAGCCTTCCACAACAGAATGAGAAGAGCAGAACATCATCTTTGCTCAGCAATCCTTGCTCCTCTATAACAATCTGCCTCCCCATCCAACTCTTCTTCCTGGCTTTTGCATCCTCCTTCCTCACAGCTCCTAGATCAATATACTTGCCTGTTCACTTTGAGCTTCTTTTCAGCCTTCGCAGCAAATCATCATTATGGTTCTTGAACTTCTTAATTCAATTCACAAGATGTTTCCTAATGACAAAAGGAGCACTGCAGCCACAAGGAATGAGACCCTTTGTCTCTACGTCGACACTGTATCTACTCTGTGCTAGAGGAAACTGAGTGTAACAAAACTTCTGAAGAACCAAGCTCCAGTGCTACCAAGCAGATGCAAACAGATGGCAAGAGATTTAACTTGGCCAGGTATAGTGAAGTAAAAGACACACTGCCAGTACTACCATGCTTAAAACACACCAACCCATCAACATGCTCCCCCGTTTCTAGTGCTGACACCGGATCAAAAGGAAAACATGAAAACAGCATTCACCAAAGAACAGGTTACCAAATCTTAACCCAGAAATATGTTCCTTCAAAAGCTACTCCTTTGATTAGTCTACTGACTATTTTAGGAATGCAGGGGAGAAAAACCCACATATTCAAAGTCTTATCCCCCAAAGGTCTGAGTCTGAAAAAGTTATAAGCACCTAAAAGTAGGATGATATCATAAGAGGGCTCAGATAACGCTACCAACTCCATTAGTATTTACAGAGTTCTTCTTCCACCAGCAAAGCAGGACTGCACTTTTTAAAATGACAGTGAAGGAAGCTACCGAAGCTACCTCCCTAATACAAAAGTTATCGTTGGTTGATTTCACCAGCCCTGCAGTTTATCCCGGGAAAGCCACTGACAGCCATGCTGCCGCTCCCGAAAGACAGCTGGAGCAGCACCGAGCTCCTTCCTCCGGGATCAAACCAAGCACTCACGGACCGCAGCGGGGCCGGGCTCCCGCAGGAGCCGCAGCCGAGCCCTGCCCCGCGGCGGCGAAGCAGCCCATACCGGCGCTCCGGGCGGGCCACCCAAGCCGCTGCCACAGTTTCTAAGCAGCCCCAAGACGCCTCTACGCGTCGGGCAGCGGGCGGCGGACAGGGCCTCTCCTCACGGCCCCCAGGACCGGGCAGCGGCGGGGCCCTCACGGCCGGGCCGGGGACAGCCGGGCAACGCTGCCGCCCGAGAGGGTCGGAGCAGGCCGCGGGCTCCCCGGGGACCGGTCAGCCCCCCGGCAGAGCTCGGCCCCGCGGGGCCCCGCCCCGAGCCGCGGTCTGTCCGTGACCGGGCGGCCCCAGCCGCGGCCCTCGGCCCCGCCCCCGGCGGCTCTTACTATCCAGGTAGTGCTCCAGGTACATCCCCGCCGCCATCTTGGGCCCTGCACACACGGGCGCTTCCGGCGGGAGCCGGACGCCGGCGCCCCCCTCCCCCCCCGGAAGCAGCGCTGCCCGGCTGCGGAAGCCGCATCCGTCCGCCTTCCCGCGCGCTTCCGCTCGTGCCGACATTTTGGGCTCTGTGGGGCTGCCCTCGTCCCCAGAGGCGAGGAAGGACGGCGGGCGGGGTCGCCACACGGCTTTTGGGGGTCCTCCAGCAGCACCAGCCCCAGGGCCCCGCCGGGGGTGGCGGAGGGAGCGTGCCCTGCGGGGTCAGTCGGGGCCGCTCCGCTGCTGGGTCCGGGGGGGAGGCAGCGGGCAGGGGCAGGCCCGGGGCTGCCTTGATCCGATTCCCCTGAGCAGTGGGAGGGTAAATACCTGCTGCCTTCATCGCCGCGCCCAAAGAAACGGGCTTCGTCTTTTGGAGGCTATGGAGGTCTCTCCTGGCTTCGAATAATTGGCAATAGCCTGGCTGGGCACTCCCTCTGGGTAATCTGGGTGAGGAAGTGCTGTTAGTTTGTTACGGCACCATCTCGTTCCATTCACCGTTTAATTTACTAGTGATCAGTAGCTACTGCTATGTTATCAACAGAGACTGTCTTTGCTGTAAAATGACTGTGGTACAAACTTAACATACCTAACAAACAAAAAAAGCAATGAAATAAATGTGACCATGCTGTCTTTTTCTCCGTCTTGCCAGACCTGCTTTCATGACTACGCACCACGTGTCACCTCTAGGTTAGAGGCCTTCTCACTACAGCATTCAGGAATCTTTCCCCAGTCTGTCCTTTGCCAGTGATTACATGTGACACGGTATGGTACTGTGCTTGTAGCTCAAGAGGGTGAGGCCACACATGCAATTATGAAAGAACTAAGACAAAATTACCTTATTTCTTTTGGTCCTTAGAGTCTACAGTATTTGGGATTTTTGTTTCAAGAGGTCAGAGTTAATTTAGCATTCTATACTGTTCAGGAGCCACTGGGTTTGTTTGGCAAATGTTACGCTTCATCTGCCTTTCTCCTGCCCGCTCACCTATGTCGTTCTGTTTTTTCCTGATACACTGTATAATGACAGTCATTGCTCACAACTGCTTGCTGCTAGATTCTGGCCATGAGAAGTGACCAGACTTGTTTCTTCTCTTTCTTTCCAAAGATCTCTCAAGGCATCATACCTTTATTTATAAGGATATACCAGGATTAAGTCTTCCAGCAGCCTGCAATGCAAGCCTGAGAGGCTGTTACAAAGTGAATTGCAGCAGGCTGAATTATCAAATGTCTTGCTGTTATACTATGTGGCTAATTCAGAGATCAACTGTACTCTGAAGGTGCAGTGTTTTCCAGTCCTATTTCTATAGTCCTTTGAATTATCTATGACATTTTTAATTATTTAAAACACATTTCTTATTCTTTTCAGTTCCCATGTGAAGCAGCTGGCTTCAGTTAGCTGAACATTACTGTTAAGCCTCACTTTGTTTTAAAAGTACTTCAAAATTCTTGTATAAATTGCCTTACACTCCTAATTAAGGACAATGATGTGTCTGTTACATTAAAAGAAAAAAAAGAAAATCTGCTCCCTATACCCTGTCACAGTACTAAACCAGACTCCCCCAAATGCATCCTGCTTGGAGGTACCAGGCTGAATGGAGCTGATGTTAAGAAACAGGCGTGCTTAGATGTTGCCAGTTTGGTTAAGAGACTGCCTGGGGATGCCAGGTCTCTTACCCTCCAAGCCAAGGCTAGGGAGATGTCAAAATACTAGACCACTGAAATGGAAAGACAAGCTCCCTCTGGCCTCGTTGCCACTGCTGATACAAAAGACAGGGAAAAGGAGACGCTTGCCTAAAATCTGAATGGTAAATCTTAGTGAAGTGTGCAAATGTATATTTAATTTCATTAACTGCCACTGTGAAGTTGGAAAACAAGGGGGAGAGGCAGTTTTGTATACCTGTGTGGTTTCATGTCAGTGAAAGTTCTTCAAATCCAGCAAAAACTAGTTCCTGAGCTCTGAATCTAGAGAAGCTTGCTATTTTTGCTTTCTTTAGAAAGCTGAGGCAGAGGTTCATGGAGAAGTGCATCGCTCAGGGTTCCAGAAGCATCCTCACCTGCAGATGGAGTGTTACCACAGTAGTTATTTGGTGAGAGGTGTGATATTTTTTTAGAGTGAATACTTCTGCAAGTGAAAGTCCTAGCATGGGCACAGATGATTTCAAAGGACGATGCTTCCCCGATGGAATATGCTCTAGACGTACATGACTATTTACATCTACCTCCCGCCCAGCCTCAGATATTGATACCAAGTAACTACTGTAGTAACTAACCCCAATGGTTATCACACACCACACCACACCCCAGAATTTGCTACTTCAATTACATCCTATTGTTAAACCGGTAAATAGCTTCTAGTTAGATGAAGGACCTGACTGATGAGTGCGTGTACTGCCCAGAAGGCCTATGCATCTCAGGAAGGGAAGCTAAATAGCCTACTGAAGTAGTCTAGAGTAGTGGTTCTCAACCTTTATTGATCTACAGATGTCTGTGTATTTTCCCTTGGAAATGTAAACATCTGCATACAAGAATATGGAGTTTAAGCCTCCAGCTTTTTTGTTACCTTACAGGCCTCTTAAATGTTGTCCAAGGACCACAAGGTGAAGGCCAGTGCTTGAGAGGGATCCTTAAGCATACCCCCAGCAGAAGGCCTACAACTTCAGTCTTGTCTCATTCCCTTTTTGCTGTAGGGGTTCACATTCAGCTCTTCTCACTCTTTAAAGTTCTCAGTTCAGAGGTCCCTGCACTGCATTTCCTTCTCTTCAGGAAAGACTAGATGTACCCACACTTCATCCTCACAAACATCAAACAATTTGAGCTGCGGCACTTGCCCCCAAGGTGGTTAATCGGCTTTACAAATGAAAGATGCCAAAGGCCCCAGATTATAGCTGTGTCCGCATTCCAAAAACATATCCTAATTCAGTAGCAAAACTAGGCATAGACTCTAGTTCTTTGGTGTCATGATTTCTTTTCTTGCAGTTTTTTTTTCCATTCATTACATAGACACTACATGAAATCGAAATGTTTGTTGGACCAAGTTACTACATCTCTCTAATACTTTGGTGTTCTACTATACAGAAACAAGAAACCATGCACACAAATTTAATCTGTTGTACCTGAAATGACGATTGAACAGGTACCTATCTTGTAGTTAAGGAAATGTACAGAGCAATTTCATTCTATGTTCTGAAACTGCACTAGTAAACTTGGGCAGCTTTAGGGTACATTACCTGCAAAATATTAGAAGAAATTCCTAAACGTGATATATATCCTTTAGTTGATATAAAGATGATAAAATAATCAATAAAAATATAGAAGACAGGCAGAATCTCATAATTATATTCTATATTAGGAAGAAAGTTGGATGATGTAGACAAATTACCTATTGCCAATGAGATTTAGGAAGATGTTTAGTTCTACCCATTAAATAAAACATCCTAGAAGTTGCATAGCTAGAAACTCACAATCAATAATTCTCAAAGAATTATCTGGCAAGCAGATGGAAGCAATGGGCTTTCTCTTCCAAACAACTTTGGAGCTCTGAATGTGTTCCAGAAGACCAGCAAATACTTTTGCTTAAAAAGTATTTGGAAAGTAAATGGGATCATCCAGGTTGCTGTAAGCCAGTTAACCTAACACTGATTTGGCAAAATCACAGTGTAATTTATACAGGTTGCAGTCAGATAAGAAAAGAAACATAATGCTATTTGTTGTAATTTAAAGAAAAAGATCTTGTTAAAAGAACTACATATCCTTTTATGGCAATGTAAGTTTGGTGGGTCAAGATAACCGTCTAGGCCTAACGTAGCAAGACTCACAACTGAACACTACACAGCCCGGTCATTCATAAAGGAAAGAGAAAGGCAATAGATAGGTACTATGTGATGGAGCCAAGCCTTAGTGTGAGACACCTAAATCAGCTCAATTTAATTTAGCTGTTTGGAAAGATGAAGACAGTGACTCAATCATGGTCTGTAATTCATTACAAAAGAAAAAAGACTTCTTATAGCAGAAGACTTTAATGTACTGAACAAAGGCATAAGACAACCCTATGGATTAAAAAAAAAAGTAGTAGTAAAATAGAATGGCAGTTTTAATGGCAGTGATAACCAACAAAAAACTCTAATAAGGGACATGGCTGATTAACCATAAGGCTTTAAATGATGAAAGTCTTAAATCTTTCTTGAAGATTTAACTGAATTATAGACCAGCAATACTATCATTAGTCACGGCTGAGATTCAGTTACTGTTTGTGGGTGACTTTTCTAAATTATTTCCAGCCTACATGATGTTTCCTTTTAAAGCAACAATAATATGCAAAATTCAGCAAAGAACAGACAACCAATTCAGTAAAGGAGAAGAAGAAAAAAAAGTGCTACCACCTTCCAGCATAGAAACAAGATGCAACCTAATACAGAACTCCAGGGTCATTGTCAAGTCTTCTTGGGTACAGGTGTACAGAAACAAATAGACTGGCATCACGAAGAAAATGCAGGGTCAAAGAATTCAGGCAGCTGAAGAGGAAGGAGCATGGGATCTTGTTAAAGAATCTTCCACTCTTGTGAGTGGGAGTTAAATAATTGAACCATTGTTGGCTTGAGTGCACAAAGCTGAAAAGCTGCAGGCTGTGGAGCCTGATGCTTCATCTCAACAGGGAAGAATTTTGCATACATCTTACATTTTGCATCCCACAGGCAGCAGCTATTTAAACCACCTGAAGCACCTTGAATATGTTCAACAGCCTTGGGAATCCAAAGAGGAAGACCTAATCCAAACTCAAGTAAGTGACAAAGATAATGAGAGTAAGGTATCTTCAATTATTTCTACAACAGCAATGGGGGACTCTGGGTAAACAGAGAAGTAAGAAATTCTCATTGATGAGGAAAAAAGAGAGACCTGGAATAAAGTGGCATTTCTGAAACTTGATGGGAAGGTTCCTTAGTAAAAAATCATTAGTTTCTTCCTGGGTGACAGTAAAAGCTATAGGAGTAGCAGCAAACTACACAAACACAATCAATAATACCTTTGAAATAACTGGTAACACAGGAATTGTACAGCCTTAAATACATATGGACCCCCATGCTAGGTAACAGATTCAAAGAAGGGGAAGGATAGCAGACATTAGAAAACAACACATCAATCCAGGGACCAGGAAAGGCAATTTCAAGCACCTCAAACATGTAAAATGAAAAACCACTGCAAGGAATTGTAAGACATTCCCCAGGGAATTCAACCAGTTGGTAAAACATCATTCCAACTTTTAAAACTGTGGCTTTCTTAATACAAGACACTGCACCCGAAACAAGTCAATTTTTTCAGACTTCAAGGTGATGCATACAAGACAAGACAACAACTTGAGTGAAACTGGCAATTTTGTCCTGTTCATATGGAATACGGACATGCAGAGAAGAGCCACAAGCAGTAATAAACCTGTGCTGAGTCTGTGCTAATTTCCAAGGTGAGCAAAACTATAAACTGAGTTGTCCATGAGAAAAAAAGAAATAAGGCAGGAAAATGTAAATGAAACTCTGCTGTAAGAAAAATTTATTATGTGGCCAAAAAAGCCCTAATTCCACAATCAAGAAAGAGGAAAACTTTTGGTAAAAGTTCATCCTGGGTTCAGTGAGAAACTCTGTGAGCAAGAAGAAACAATTTAAAAAAAAAAACCCAACCCTGAAACATAACACACGGAAAAGGGGAAGGCCAGACAGCAACTGACATAAATTAGACATTATAAAATAGAGAAAACTGGTAAGGAAACCTCTGTGGCTAGCAAAACTACTGGTAATAGGAAAGGGATGTTGGATCTTTCATTCCTTTCTTTAAATAAAAAATAAACAAAAAATCTTACTAATAGTACTGATCCATGCTAGATAAAAATGTTGAAAATGTTATTAACATACAGCAGGGGAAATCAGTCAACAAGCACTTCCAATTCCATATTCAGAAGGAAACAGAATGTGGCAGTCATATGAAAATAGCAACTTCTATCCAGTACCTTAGTATCAAAGTAGGAGAGCAGACAACAACTAGTAGGGATGTATAAAGTTGGCAAACAAACAGGAGTCCTAAGAGACTTCACTAACAAGCTCTCTAGCCCATTGATTCAGATTTTAATTAAACTTGGGATATTAGAGAAATACCTTAAGACATTCATGACAGTATTCCCAAAAGGCAAATGAAATGACTCAATGTCAAAATTATGGAAAAGCTGTTGAGATGAAGAATTAATGAATGAAAAATAAAACCTATAATCCAAAAGTTTTATGAAATATAGATTTTGTAGGAAAAAAAGAAAAAAACCCAAACCTTAATTTCATTCTTAGATGACATCATTATACATTTGGTTTAACAAAGGGGACTGCATAGGTGCAACATACTTAAATTTTTGTAAGGCATTGACCTAGCACCATAAGTCAAAAAGATTTACTGTACATAACCACATATTAAGAGGATTAAGAAATGCCTAGCCTGCAAGTCTCAAAAAGAAGCTAATAAAAAGTTGCTCTGAATGATGCTTTTCAAGTTAGTGTAGGTCAGATGCAATATAGCATTTTCAACCTGGATCCGAAAGTAAAAAATAACTGATGCAGTTTGTGGTGAGCAGTGAGTAACCTGGACCATGGGGAAGCCAGGTCCATTCACACAAACTGGACTTCGATACAGCCTCATGTTAAGTATCTAGGAAAGAAGAACTCAGACCATACCTGCAGAAAGGGGGAAACACTATCATGGAAAGCTGAGACTTCGGATGATCTAAGGGTCACACCAGACAAGCAGCTCACGTGAGCTCCCGTATAACGCTGCGAGAAAAGGGCAAATGCAATCCTCTGCAGACTTAAGGCAAAGGGCAGGGGAACCTTGTCCATGGCATCGGGGCTCGAACACTCAATTCCGAAATGAACACTTCTACAAGATACTGAAAAATTTTACAAGATGTAGAAAGAAAAGACAAGAATAATTCATGGGCTGGAGGAAATCCCTTACAGTGGAAGATTTAAGGACATGTATTTAGCTTGTCAAAAAGTGGATTGAGAAGTGATATTATAGTGTTTAAATACCAGTCCAGGGGAAAAAGCCCCACTGTGCTCTAAGGCTCTCTGAATCAGTGGGATGGATGTATCCAGAATTTGTAACTGGAAGCCAAAACCAAACAGATCCAAAGAAGAAATCGGGCTTAAATATTTAAACAGTGAGAACATGCAGCCCTTGCAGCAGGCTACCAATGGAAGGGATTCTCTGTGTCCCAGTGCCTCAAAATCAAGCCAATGCATTTTATCAACTTATACTTCAAATACACATTAGTTTTTGGGGCTCAATGCAGGATACATGGGTTGAAATGTCACCTGTGAAATGCAAGAGTCAAATCAGACAGCTTCTTCTAGCCTAACCTATGGATCTACAAAACACTGCAACCGTTCACAGCCAACCCTGGTGACTAAACGCAGAGAAAAAGGTTTCTGCCACAGGCTCTGCAGGTGCAGAGCTCCTCACTCTCCTTGTGTGAACTGCAAGGCTGCCCAAAAGCAGGGATGCGCTGCCCTCGCCTCCGTCCGCACAGCCGCTCAGGACTCACAGCAGCAAGATGCTCGTGCAGTGGTCTGGTGCAGGGGGAAGGAACACACGTCACAGGGGCAGGGTGCTTGCAGCAGCACCTTCAAGGAGCCTTTTACACCAATTTATTTCTATACAAGGTGGTTAAAAAAAAAAAAAGCCCCTATTGGTTGTTCATACAGAAGTCTGGGATTCTATAGGCTTTGGGTGGGTGATTGATTTTAAATCCCAACAACACATGCTTTTTCCCTTGCCTTCTCATTCTCTTCCGAGTCAGCCTCCATGATCCAAAGAAACTAACAAGTGACACACAAGACTAGTAGTCATGTGGACCAATTAAAAAAAAAAAAAGGGAAGGAGAATTGAAGACGAAGAGAAAGGGAAAAACAAACGAAGATTGAAAATAAAAATTCGCCAGGATAATGCGTTTTATAAACACAGAGATAGAAACAGTTACAGCAAGGACAGAGCGGGCCAGGGGTGGGGAATAGATATTTATATATATATATATATATATATAAATTCAAGGGGCCTTCAGTTTATTCTTGTTGGCTCCCCCTTCTCATTAAATTGGTCTCTCTGTGGGGATCTCCATCCCCTTCTCTCCACTGTCCACCTTTTGGGGATTCTCTCCCATGACCACAGTCCAGAAGAGGCCACCACTGCCATGTGAGTCCAGCCCGCCTTGGCAAGAGGGAGCCTGGGAGAGCACTCTGATGGGAGGCGAGCAGGAGAAGCTAGCCTTTCCCTGCCTCCTGCCGGCTCCTTGAAAAGACTGGTCTATTCCTCCTCCTCCTCCTTCCCTTTGGGAAACTAGGGGCAGGACAGGCGTGTGAGAGTCAGAACTGTTGTCGTTCCGCCTTTCAGGAAAGGGAGTAGAGAGAAGGGTGATGATTATTTTGGCAGTCTCTTACCCTCCCTCCAGTTGCTTTTTGGTTTGTTGTTGATGCCTGCAGGCTTTTCTGAGGAGGTGGGGGGGGGGGAGCGGGAGGGAGAGGAGGAGTACAAGCTGCTAGGACATCATCCACAACGGGCAGGAAGAGCAATGAGCAGGAACCCACGTTCCTACGGGCCCTTGGCCATCGTGCTGCTCAGACAGCTGGGAGAGAGAGGCAGCAGCCAGTTCAGACAGACTCCTCTCTATTGCTCTCCACCAGGGGAGGAGAAAGAGCGCAACACTCCACAGCCCTTGGGCAGTGTAGGCACCTGTCCAGCCCAGAGAACATCCCTCACCTCTCCCCCCCCCCGCACTGGTCTCACCTTCCACTGGGGAGAAGGAGGTTTCTCCCATCCAGTCCTTGGGGCAGGACGAGCGACCCTTCCTCCCTTTCACAAGCAGGAGGGATAGGAATGGATATTTCTCTCTTAGACACTCAAGGAAATCCTCAAAGTACCCCATTCAGCTGTGAACCCTGCCACATTCTTCTGTGGCCTGCTGAAAACATGTGTCCGAGCCCCTGTACGTACAAGGACCGTCTCTCCATCCCATCCACCATGCATGTCTTAACACGCACCCCCCCTTCATACGCATTCTACAGTGAGAGAGAAGGCAAAATGGGGGCCTTTCTTTGGGTTTGAAAGGAGGGGCTCTTGCATGAGGAAGTGATCCCAGCACAGGAAAGGGGCTCTTGCACAAGGAAGCATCCTCCTACCAGGCAGGCTGTTGCACAGAAGGAGCACCCCCTTGAAACAGGCTGTTGTTCAAGGGGCTGCCATGAACAGGGTTACACGGCCAGAAGAGGCTGTTGCAGGAGGAGAGGCCGGAGACTGTTGCACGAGGAGGGCCACTGCACAAGCGGTGCCCCTGGGCGCAGGCTATGCACAAGAGGCTTTCTGCTCCCTGGGTTGAGGTCTCTCTAGGAGCTGGAGAGGTGCTCCACTTGGATGGCGCTGGTGCTGACAGTGAGGCAGATGTCCTTGTGATGCTCTGAAGTCTTGTAAGGGGTCAGGTCAAAGGAGCACTGGGGGGGAGGGTTGGGTTGGTTAGTGTCTCCAGAAGGGCCCCCTGCTGCCCCCCCACCCTGCGGCTGGAAGTGCTGCTGCTGCTGAGAGGCCTGGGCTTGCGCCTGAACCACCTGCTGCTGTGGGTCAGGGATGTTGTGTTTCCGCATGTGCTTCATCAGGTACGTCTCCTGCAATGGGAAGAATGGTGTGAGAGGAGGGGATGACGTCTGCAAAAGCCAAAGCCAACGGGGAGGGACACGACAGCTCAGGGGGCTGTTCCCATTGGATCTGGAGGAGCTACTCCCTGGGAAGTGCGTCCACTTCTGCTGCCCCCCAGGACAGCAAACACTCACCGAGGTGTAGGCCCGGCTGCAGATGGAGCAGGTGTAGACCTTGGCGTGTTTCACCGTGTGCGTAGCCAGGTGTACCTCCAATGAGGCGGCATCCGTGTACGCACGGTGGCAGTTGTGGCACTTGAAAGGTTTGTCTTTGTTGTGCTGCCGTCTGTGGGACTGGGGGGTGGCAGCAGGGTGGAGGAAGGAGAAAGAAAGCGCAGGGAAGGAAGCAAGCATTAATACTGGAGAAAGCTTTCCCTCCAGCACCCCCTTCCAGCCATGCCCCAAGCTCCCTAGGACCCCATCTGCTGAGGGAGGTGCACCTGGCTCCTAGCAGAGGGGACAGAGCTTCTCCCTCCAGCTCACCACATCTTCCCCACAGATGCCCTTTTTTCTCAGGCATACTAGGCATTTGAAGAGAACAGTCTCCTAAGTCTCCACAACCCCCATCTTCCCAGTCTCCATGCAACTCTTTTCCAGTCTTTTCCTTTTCTCTCCTCTTCTGCCTCACTACACATTTGCTCCCTGCATCTGTCACTGCCCTTCAGGGCAGGATCTGCTTTAACTGCTCACAGGCATTTACAGCTCTTTGCCATTTGGCATGCCCTACAGTTCCCCTCCTCCAGGATACTGCAATAGGACACGCCACCTTTGCTTCCCTAAATCCCTACTGTTATGCCCTCCGTTCCATTGCAAAACAAACAAAAAACGCAATCAGATACCCAGATTTTATCCTGCATGACATTTAGCAAAGGTCTTGCCCCAGCTAAGTTAGAAAACTCTGCAGAGCAGATAAGAGGAACTTTACCAAGGTCCCACTGCTTTCAAGTCAAGTTTACAATTTTACAGGATGTGACTGTTTATGTGACTTCTTTGGGTCACTAGTGCCACAAAAGCCAGGAGTCTCTCCCCTGCCCAGGGCTTCACCAGCTTTTCTGTATTCTTTCACTCTCCTCCCAGCTGCCCCAATTTCTCCATGTCCTCCACCACAGCCAAGTAGTCTCTCCTCCCACTTGACAGCTGCCCTTGCCTACCCCCACTGGTGAGCAGGACAAGCCCAGCCCCTTACCTGCAGGTTGGAAAGCTGGGTGAAAGCCTTTTCACACCCAGGGTGAGCGCATTTGTAGGGTCGGTCCCCAGTGTGGATACTGTTGAGGAGGAAGAGCACAAATGAGAGGCAGTGAGCAGCCAGGCAGGGCAGACTGCCAGGGCCTGATGCTGTAATGAAATCTCACAGCCACTCAGGAGAGCAGGGAAGGAGATGATGTTGCCTCCAGATGTTGTTCTATCTGGACAAAGAGAGCTCTGCCCAGCTCCTGTGTCCAGCTAGAAGTTAGAGAAGATAGGCAGTCAAGCAGATTTCAGAGAGTGACTAGGACTGAGGAGCAAGAGCTTATGAATACCTGGCCAGCTCAGCATGTGGGCCACCTGAAGATGGGTTGGGATGGGGTCTGGAGGTCCAGGCTCCTTGCCCCAAGCTCAGGAGTACCATATGACCAAGAGGAGTCTGTTCTCCTGCTTCCACAGTACTAAGAAAACAGCTCTGTTGCTTCTCAGGATAGACACTCCAACACTCTTCCCTTTACATTATCAGGCTGAGATCACCTACAGTGTTCATCTGTCCCTGTCTCCCTGCAATGCCAGAAGCAGCTTCCACACTCTCAGTCCAACCCCCATGGTGCCAGGCTGGGATCGCCTACAGCCAATGCCTCTCTCTCTATCGCTCTCTCTCTGTGCCCCCCACGGTGCAAGACCAAGGATCCCCAGGGACAGCACGTGCCCACCTCAGCCCTGACGTGGTCAGTGTCTCCTGCGCAGCCTCCACTCCGTCCACTCTGGTGGGCCACCTCCTTCTGTGGGTGCAGCCGGCCGCATTCCCCGCCCGCCCCCCGCATGCTTGGCGCGCGTGCTCCACAGGTGCATGCCGGCAGCGCGGGGGGGCCAGGGCCAGGCCCCCAGCCTCCTCTGGCCCTTACCGTGTGTGCTGCTGCAGGTGGGAGAGCTGGCGGAAGGCCTTCTGGCAGTAGCGGCAGGTGTAGGGCTTGGCCCCCGAGTGGATGCGGAGGTGCTGGGCCAGGTAGGATGTGTTGGCGAAGCTCTTGGAGCAGTGAGGACACTTGTGCGGCTTGACAATCGCCGTGTGGAGCTTGGAGTGGATCCTGCCGAAGAGGAGGAGGAGCAGCAGCAGTTGGACACGACCGCCATCTGGCTAGTGCTGATGGAATGAGGGCACAAAGGGGGTGGGACAGCACCACGCTATCTGCTACATGGAGGAACTCCAAACACGGCATGAGCTCGCTCTGTCTCAAACCGTGCTCCCCTTGGATTCAAGAGACCGTGGTCTGTCTGCACCGGGGGAGGATCCAGAGAGAGGAACTATAGAGTTTGGACTGAGGGGCATTGGCAGAGCCGTGTGTGGGAAGCCTATGGCTGAAATAGTGGGGGGGCTGCAAGCCTGGACTGAGACGTTTGGCAGAACTATGCTGGGGTGACAGGGAACAGTCCTCCTACACCCACTCTACTCTCACTCTAGCACAACCAGCCCTACCTTCTGTCAGAAAGCATCACTCTATTGCAGATGCCCCTTAGGGTAAGCAGCGCTAACCTCTGTGCACACCCAGCCCCTCACGGCAAAGTGACAAGTCTCACGTGTCAGTTACCACTGCTGCCGGTTTGTCATGTACAAGACCTGACCAGCCTGCAGAAAACAGCAAGGTCTCCCCAGGCAGTCACCCACTGAGGGTGCTCACAGCATGCTGGGATGACGGCAACATGCAGTGCGGAGGGCCCCCAGCCTCCTCTGGCCCTTACCGTGTGTGCTGCTGCAGGTGGGAAAGCTGGCGGAAGGCCTTCTGGCAGTAGCTGCACGTGTAGGGCTTGGCCCCTGAGTGGATGCGAATGTGCTGGGCCAGGTAGGAGCTGTTGGCGAAGCTCTTGGAGCAGTGAGGACACTTGTGTGGCTTTGTCTCCGTATGGGACTTGGAGTGGATCTGCATCTCCGACTTGGAGTAGAAGGTCAGCGAACACATCCGGCACCTGGGACCGGGGCGAGGGGAAGAGACAGCGTCACACGGGGAGCAAGCCCCAATATGTATCAACTCTAACTGGATGGGGTCTTCCACACTGAGTGAAGAAGGGACATTTTCTCGCTACGTGGTTCTAGGGAGGTTTCACCCGGGACACTGTGCTCAGCTGCAAGTACTCCAGTCCCAGGGGGACAAACTTAAGCTAGGAAGTGGCAGAAGAGACAAAATGATACCTTGTGGCCAGACAAGTAAAGGTCTTGGAAGAAGCAAAGAGGTTAATTTATTAGGCTTACAAGGAAGACAGGGCAGCACTTTGGAAATTTTCCAACAGCAATCTGAAGGGGACAGGAATAATAATTCCCAGACAAAAAACATTTTGTTCATCTATGATTTATTTCAGTCAAAAAAAAAGGGTGGGAAACCTGGAAATCCCATGTTAAGGTTCTTCCTCATAATAAAAGTTACTTCCATGTACTGCAAAGTCTGCAAAAGCAGTTATGACCAAAACCACTTAACTCTGCTCCCATTTTTGGAGAAGACACTTGAGTACTTAGAATACAAAATGCTGAGAATAACAGCAGTGCTGCTTTCCTAGTGGGCCTCACAAAGATAGTCTGGATATCACATGTGGTATTTCACTGGTCTAATGGACTTTCATCATTTCAACCTTACTGATGTGATGCAAAATGTTTTGTCTAGGAGTTTGGATCCATCTGTTCCCATAATGATCAGAAACACATTTGGTAACACACAAACTCTTTGAATAGGAAGAAGCAGTTGGTATCTATCTGCTATGGATGCTGCTGTTAAAAACTGTTCCTCCATCATGACACCAGGCTGTTAAGCGAAGCTTGCACTGTTTTACAATTTAAGACATTAAAAGCTTTTGTGGTTGATAATTTGACAGAGATAGAAGCTGCATCCAAGTTACTGGACTTTCTTTTTTTTTTTTTTTCCAAATGTGTGCCAACCAAGGGACAGAGTTAAGGTTTCTCTGAACTTAGTTTTTCCATTTGCAGACTTTTCAATTAAACAAGATAAAATTGAACCTGCACTTGGAACTTCCAGGGTCACATTTGAGAGAAAAAAATGCCACCCAGAAGAAGTCTGGCTAACATGAATTCAATCTTCACAGCAGGTTGACTTACGTTTTTGTCTGGGAATTTCCTCAAGATTTGCAAGTGTTTACAGAACTGCTCAGTGAAAAAAGTCTCTGCAGGTATTACAAGCCACAGAGAGTTGATCCTGCTCTTCCCCATATCCATCTCCTCCCAGGAGGACACTTCATCACATCTACTACTGTTACTATTTATGTTGGAGCCAGAAGCTTTATGAAGTGTGCAGTCTGATTAGTGTATGTAATGTAGGCAGTACTTATCCAGCACCCACCTTACTTTCCACAGGCCCTTCCAAGCCATAGCTTGATTTTAGGACATTTAACTGGAAGCCATGCCTCCCTAGCAAGCACTATACCACACACCTGCTGTAACATTTTTTCCTCTCCATCACTGGTTTTTTACATTCATTATCATCTCTAACAGTTGTTCCCACATTTCCTACCTTCATCTTTCTCTTAATCCACTTTAATTGCAAACCCTAACAGAACATGCAAGCTAACTACATCCTTACATAAATTCCCCCTCACACACACAACAATCCCTTCTGGAATCTACAAGCAGAAGCAATTTGGCTGTTTATCCCTAGGTCTATTAGAGATACAAGGAGTAAAAAGGAACATCAGAATAATCTTTTTTAAAAAGTAGCTCTTGGTTTATAAACCCAGCTATCTCCAAACTGTTGTGCAGTTTGTTCCAGACTTTCTGAAATGTTTGAAGCTAGACTTGAATACAGCATAAGCATTTTGCAGTTATCAAGTCATACTTACAGGATGAGGATTGTATCCTTGAAAGCAGCAACACTAGAAAGAACTTTGAGGTGAATACTGAACTGAAAAATACCTCTGAGTCACCAAGTCCAGTTCCCTGCTAATGCAAGCAATTACGGCATAATCCCATATACGACTTTTATCAAGCTCCTGCTTAGCAGATGCTTACTTCCATTACTCTCAACTGAACTCTGTTCCACAGTATCAGTCCTCTGATAAGAAACCATTCAATTGAGAACAAGGTCCCAGTGCGATGCTGTGCTAATATGGCTAACCAAAACAAAGGGAAATAGCAGGTATAATTTTTCTAAACAGGAATGGTGTGACTATTCTTGCAACAGCATGTCTAATTCTGAAGTCCATGTAGTCAACAATTATTGAAAAACTCAGACAAGTTCAGCAAACTTAAAGAACGATGGCGTGCAGAAAATCGGCTTTGCAGTAAAGATTCACTGAGCCCAGTATATCTAGGTTTGGAGAAAGGCTTAAAAGATAGCTTGGTCAATACCCATATAAATCTATGTAGGGAGAAAAATATCAATTACTAGGGATTTATTTTATGAGCAAAAAAAGGTATAATGAGAAACAATAACTGACAGTAGAAGTTAAAAAATCCAAGAGGAAATAGGATCTTTCCAACCATGAGAATAATGCATCTTTGGAACAACACTTGGAGGCTATAGTACTGTCTCAATCATTTGGCCCTTACAATCAATATTTTGAGAAACCAGCTACCTGCCTGAGACAAATAACTTTCTAAAATTTTTGTTCTAGTTTAAATACAATGCTGGGCACTAATCTCTTCTTGTGCTGTACACATGACTATCTATTTTAAACAGTCTATTCTGTTCTGAAAAATTCATGAACTCTACTACATCATCAAATCTAAGTAGTCCCATGCATTAAATCTGTAGTGCCATAAAGCCATCTACTTTATTTTCCATAACTTCTGTGCATCCTTTCCTTTACTTATTTGCTGTGTCAGGTATCTGCCTTCAGGTCAGAAATTCCCTAAAATAAACTTTAATGAAGAGAAACGGACTGAATGTCCTTTTCCATTTTCAAAATAAAATTATAAAGAAGGTATTTGAAAACCTCTCCAGCACTTGCATAAAAATGGAAGATAAATCTGACTGTTAGCGGAAACATCCATGCCCACAAAACCAAACCCCTCTTGTCTGAATTTAGCAGCTATAGACATTCCAGTATTGTTTTTCAAACAACATTTAAAAAGAAAGTCTTGCAAGGACTCATTTTCTGATCATCTGATTAGCATCAGCCCTGAGAGGGCAAGAATGTTATGTAGCATTAACAAATTCATGAGCCTTATAAGTTAAAAAAAGCCCTGGAATACAGCAGAAAGCTGCATTTCACAGAGTTTTGTATTGTGTGGTATCAGGCATTTTCAAGGGAACAAATGATCCACTTAATTAAGGGCTTCACATTCTGCCTCAGCCAACATCAAATATTAAAGGGGAAGATGCAATCAGCCCTCTAGTGGGCAAATATGGATTAAAAAAAAATGTTAAATCTATATGGACAATGAGAACAGTGCATCTGACACTAGCAGCGCTTCAGTATTCTACTTCAGTGAAATTCTCCCGGCTGGGGAGAAGAAAAGTGGGGAGTGCTTCTTGCTAAGCATGAACAAAACGCTGTATGAAATGATTGATTTTTTTCCCCCCTCTGTTTAATATCCATTTTTAATCTTTTCTCCCCACTGTGCTTCTAAACTACCACTACTTTCACTGTATTCTTTCTGAAAGCAAGTAACAGAAGCGACTACAGCATTCCCATTGACAGTGTGATACAACATCCCTACAGCTGCTTGTTATGGCTCTGCAAATTCAGACATCCTAGGAGAACGTATTCTTAATAACACAGAGGTTCATATAAATAGTTAATTTAGTACCCAGCTGTGTGCCAGAGATCAAAAGTAACCCCTTCCAATGTTTATAATCCCTACTTTTTATAGGGAATCTGCAGGGAAATAAAGTGAGATATTCAGAGAATGTTCATGTTAGACAGAAACACCCTCAAAAATCATGAAATGCCAGTAAAAGGTGGATGTACAATTCTAATTCTGCTCCCATATGAAAGTCATCATGATGAGTCATAAACAAAATGATGCTTATAGCAACTAGACTACAACTCTGTGGCACACAATGCCATATTTTTTTCCACTTTTCATGGAATGTTCCGCCTCATTCATCAGATGCTGTTATGAGATAAAATACCATCTGAAATACCAGCTCATAGTAAAATTTGCCTAACATGGATTAACAGCATTTTTCAATCAAGTGCTTAATTAATCAGTATCACAGTTGTGAAAACTATGTAAGCTTTCAGATGGCTTTGAGAATTCAAATTCATAGTATCTACTGAGATTAGTATTAGAAGTTAATCGAGCCCTTGCTCCTTCTGTTAGGCTATAAATACAAGTTAGACCACAAGTTAAAAAAAAATCAAATCAGGAAGGTCTGAAGTTAAACTAGATAAGTTTAGGCTGTCAGAGTCAGCAGTTCATTTAGCAAGGAAACAAATGTACTGCCTTTGCAATGCAGAGTTAATGAAGTAACTAATGCAAGCATAGCATAATAATGGATGCACAGTTCATGATAAATGTTAATTTAACCCTCACATTCTCTGATTTTTTTTTAAAGCTGAAGTTAAACATTTTCTTGCTAAGATTTTGTAAGTGGCAGGGGAAAGGAGACAGAACTAAAATCCAAGATACACAGCTAGAAAACTTGAGTAAGACTTAAATAAAGCCAGCAAGTATGAAGATGTCAAATGAAAGCATATAAATTGTACCTCTGCTTCCACATGTCTACACCCAGCATCAACTCCTACTGAAAAGTTAACATTACGCTTCCATCTACCAATTTACACTACTGCCATGTATACTATCAAATCTATCAGCTACACTCAGAGATCTTAGTCAACTTATTTCCACAGTCCATCAGTCACTTGGTGACTTGATAAGGCTACAGAAAAGCATACTCCCCTGGCAAGGCAGCAAGTGTTTTTAAATGCTCTCTCCATACAGTGCTTTTCCAGTTCTCAGATTTGAGGGCATTCCTACATTTTGTCCATTTTTCCAAAAGACTTTAAAAATACCACATCCAGACTTTTGTGATATTTCAGCACGGTTCACATGTCACCTGTCTTCTTTTAATGACTCCAGCATTTATGCTTTCAACAGTTGCATTTACCCTCTTCTGTCACAGCCTTGCACTGGGAGCTCGCATGATGTCACTCAATTCCTAAAAGTCTTTTTCACAGTCATTGCTTTCCAGGACACTGTTTCCCCATATTCCTTATCTTTACATCTGTCCTGTTTTTTCAGCTGGGATAGAGTTAATTTTCACAAGAAGCTGGAAGGGGACACAGCCAGGACAGCTGACCCAAACTAGCCAAAGAGGTATTCCATACCATGATGTCATGCTTAGTATATAAGCAGGGGGGAGGGTGAGGTTGGCCAGGGAGGAGTCACTGCTCAGGGATGGGCTGGGCATTGGGTTCTGGGCAGTGACCAAATTGCATCGTTTATTGCCCGCTTTGTATGTTCTTTAATTAGTATTGTTGTTGTTATTTTCCTCTTCCTTTGCTGTCCCAGTAAACTGTCCTTATCCCAACCTTTGTCTTCCAACTCTCCTCCCCATTCAAGCCAGCATGCTCCTATTGCTATGTATCCTGAAAGTGTTTCAGATCTTGTTTAGGGTTACAAACAATTGTTTTAAGAATACAGCTGCCCCGAGGCTGGATAGTCAGGGCTGGCATGGCACGTAGGAGAATATGGGCAGGTACCTAGAGACCTTCTTATCTCCAATGGTTTGGAACTTCACTCCGAACAACTACAGGACCCTGATAAAGTAATAGAGTATTTGAAAGGAAAATGCTGTGGCTATTCCAAAGAGGCACAATTTACTACACTGTGCCGGGCCCTGGCCAGTATGTACCAAACACTGCTCGATATTAGGCAGCACCAGAAGGGGGAAGAGAGGGGCAACCAACCAACTAGGACTAGGACTACCCCAATCCCAGTAACAGACACTGTGGCTACCCCAGCGACAGGCACTGCAGCTGAACCAGAGAACCAACCTGTGCCGGTATTAGTCACCCCTATACAGAAAAAATCAGTTCACTTAGTAAGGGAAGACGATGAACCAGGACCATCAGGAGACCAGGAGGAAGAGGCAAAACCAGAGGTAATCACCTCTGTAATCACTCTGTCACTGAGTGAGCTGCGAGATATGTGAAAAGATTTCAATTGCCATCCAGGTGAGCAACTTGTCACCTGGTTGCTCTGATGCTGGGATAACGGGGCCAGTAGCCTGGAATTAGAGGGTAGGGAGGCCAAGCAGCTGGGACCCCTGTCGAGGGAAGGGGCATTGACAAGGTGACTGGGAGAAAGACACAGGCCTTCAGCCTCTGGAGGCAACTTCTGTCAGGCATGAAGGAAAGGTATCCCTTCCGTGAAGATGATGTATGTCATCCAGGCAAGTGGACCACCATGGAGGGAGGTACCCAGTACCTAAGGGAGTTAGCTGCGGGACCAGCTCCTCCAGGAGATGGTTTATTATGACCTGGACAATATGCAGGTACCCACAGATCCAGATGAAGTCCAATGTACCCAACCCATGTGGCAGAAGTTTGTACGTAATGCACTGTTGTACACCAGTTCATTGGCAGTGATGGACTGGGAAGACAAAGAGGCACCAATGGTGGATAAACTGGCTAGCCAACTCTGGCAATACAAAGAAAGTCTCTCTCCCTCCCTCGTCTCAGCTGTGCAGAAACTGTCCTGGGATTTCCAGCAATTCAGAGAGGATATGTCCTACTCCTCACCTGTACGGACCAGTATCTCAGCTATTAGGAGTAAGCATTCCTCTGATCAAGAGGGAAGATATAGTGCGTACACACCACGAGGCACTCTGTGGTTTTACCTGCATGACCACAGAGAGGAGATGAGGAAGTGGGATGGAAAAACCTACCTCGACCCTATAGGCATGGGTAGGTGAGTTGCAGGGAAAAACAATAACAAAAGGGGATTCTTCCAGGAAAAATGCAGCTCCGGTTTCCAGCGGGCAATTCCCCAGAGTGAGTGGAAGGCCTGATCATACTTAAGATCCTCTTGAAGGGACTTCTAAGTCATTTCTACAAGGAGTGAGTAACAAATATGATAAGCAGGATTAGAGGGGCCCTGCCTCCAGCCAGGTGGAGGAAAGGGACAACGGGGTTTATTGGACTGTGTGGATCCGATGGCCTGGCACGTCAGACCCCCAGGAGTATAAGGCCCTAGTGGACACTGGTGCACAGTGTACCCTAATGCCATCAAGCTGTGAAGGGGCAGAACCCATCTATATTTCTGGAGTGACAGGGGGATCCCAACAGCTGACTGAACTGGAGGCTGAAGTGAGTCTAACTGGGAAAAGCACCCCATTGTGACTGACCCAGAGACTCCATGCATCCTTGCCATAGACTGCCTTAGGAGAGGGTATTTCAAGCACCCAAAAGGGTACCAGTGGGCTTTTGGCATAGCTGTCTTGGAGTCGGAGGAAGTTAAATGGCTGTCTACTTTGCCCAGTCTCTCGGAGGACCCTTCTGTTGGGGAGTTGCTGAGGGTTGAAGAACAACAGGTGCCAGTCACCACAACGGGGCACCGGCAGCAATATCGCACCAACCAAGACGCCCTGATTCCCATCCATAAGCTGATTCATCAACTGGAGAGCCAGGGAGCGATCAGCAGACAGTCCTATATGGCCAGTGTGAAAGTCCAATGGAAAGTGGAGACTGACAGTAGACTATTGAGGCGTGAATGAAGTCATGCTGCCATGCCAGAGATACTAGAACTTCAATACGAACTGGAGTCAAAGGCAGCCAAGTATGGCACAACTAATATCACAAATGCGTTTTTCTCAATCCCTTTGGTGGCAGAGTGCAGGCCACAGTTTGCTTTTCATTAGAGGGGTGTCCAGTACCCCTAGAACTGACTGCCCCTGGGGTGGAAACACAGCCCCACCATTTGCTATGGACTGATCCAGACTGCACTGGAACAGGGCGAAGCTCCAGAACTCCTGCAATACATTGGCGACATCATTGTATGGGGCAACACAGCAGGAGTTTCTGAGAAAAGGAAGAATATAGTCCAAATCCTCCTGAAAGCTGGTTTCGCCATGAAACAAAGTAAGGTCAAGGGACCTGCACAGGAGATCCAGCTTTTAGAAATAAAATAGCAAGATGGGCGTCATCAGATCCCAATGGATGTGATCAACAAAACAGCAGCCATGTCTCCACCGACTAACAAAAAGGAAACACAGGCTTTCATAGGCATTGCGGGTTTTTGGAGGATGCATATTCCAAATTACAGTCCGATTGTAAGCCCTCTCTATCAGGTGACCCAAAAGAAGTCAGGGATACAGAGGATCCAAGGCCCACTACACTCCAACTGAACAAGAGAGATTGACAGCATATGAAGGAGTTTGAGCCACTTTGGAAGTGGTTGGTACTGAAGCACAGCTCCACCTGGCACCCCAGCTGCCAGTGCTGGGTGTTCAAAGAGCGGGTCCCCTCTACACACCATGCAACCGATGCTATGTGGAGTAAGTGGGTCGCACTGATCACACAGCAGGCTCAAATACGAAACCCCAGTCACCCAGGGATTCTGGAAGCGATCACGGACTGGCCAGAAGAGGAGGCGAGGCATGCTGAAGAGGTGGAAGGCTGCTCTATGGAGTCCTACACGACAAGCCGCAGAAGCTGCTGAAGGAGAAGGTGAATCGAGCCAGTTTGCAGAGGTGAAAACCATCTAGCTGGCTTTAGACATTGCTGAGCGAGAAAAGTGGCCAGTGCTCGCTCTCTGTACTGACTCATGGACGGTGGGAAATGCCCTGTGGGGGTGGTTACAACAATGGAAGCAGAGCAGCTGGCAGCGCAGAGGCAAACCCATCTGGGCTGCCCCATTGTGGCAAGAAATTGCTGCCCAGCTAGAGAAGCTGGTTGTGAAAGTACGTCATGTAGATGCCCATGTACCCAAGAGTCGGGCCACTGAGGAGCATCAAAACAACATGCAAGTGGATCAAGCTGCTATGTGGCTTAGGTGGATCTGGACTGGCAACATAAGGGTGAATTGTTTACAGCTCGGTGGGCCCATGACACCTCAGGCCATCAAGGAGGGGATAAGGAAGCAACATATAGATGGTCTCGTGACCGAGGGGTGGACTTGACCATGGACACTATCGCGCAAGTCATCCATGAATGTGAAACGTGCTACAATCAAGCAAGCCAAGTGGTTAAAGCCTCTCTGGTATGGAGGACGATGGCTGAAATATAAATATGGAGAGGCCTGGTAGATTGATTACATCACACTCCCACAAACCCGCCAAGGCAAGTGCCATGTACTTACAATGGTGGAAGCAACCACAGGATGGCTGGAAACATATCCCATGCCCTGTGCTACTGCCTGGAACTTGAAAGGCAAGTCCTGTGGTGACATGGCACCCCAGAAAGAATTAAGTCAGACAATGGGACTCATTTCTGAAACAAGCTCATAGACACCTGAGCCAAAGAGCATGGCATGGAGTGGATGTAGCACATCCTGTCATGCACCAGCCTCCGGGAAAATTGAACGATGCAATGGACTGCTAAAGACTACACTGAGAGCAACGGGTGGTGGGACCCCCAAACATTGGGATACACATTTAGCAAAGGCCACCTCATTAGTTAACACAAAGGAGTCTGCCAATCAAGCTCACCCTGCCCAATCAAAACTTCCATGTGCTGTAGAAGGGGATAAAGTCCCTGTAGTGCACATGAATAATACGTTGGGGAAGACAGTCTGGGTTAGCCCTGCTTCAGGCAAACCTATCCATGGGATTACTTTTGCTCAAGGACCTGGGTGCACCTGGTGGGTGATACTGAAAGATGGGGGCAGTCCAATGTGTACCTCAAGGCGATTTGGGTTGGGATAAGAATAGCCAATAAATTAAATTGCATGATGTTGACTGCTAAATAACCCTACCATTGTACGTCATCACTACTATGATTGCTATATGCTGTATCAATGGTATTATAGCAAGAATCACCCAGATTAATGAAGGATGAACTTTGATGAAACCAAGCAAAGTGCAGCAGTGATGGAACCAGAACTGGCTTCAGCATGCAACAACTCATCGCTCCTGCCTTGAGAGACCAATATGACAGATGGAGCCCAAAGTCATGGATTAAATGAACTCAATGGACTTTTCGAGGGATGGCCCATAGACTAAGGGAATGATATCAGCATGTGTGTATATCTGCATATATATCTCAAGGATAGAAAAAGTGGTGGTGATTAATTGGAAAGTCTATGATCTGAGCATGACGTAGATGGTATAGAATAAGTGGTGGATAACGGCTGTTTTTTGGCTAGGATAGAGTTAATTTTCACAAGAAGCTCAGAGGGGACAGAGCCAGGACAGTTGACCCAAATGAGCCAAAGGGATATCCAATACCATGATGTCATGCTCAGTATACAAGGGGGAAGCTGGCCAGGGAGGAGGGATTGCTGCTCCAGGACAGGCTGGGCATTGGGCTCTGGGGCTGAGCAAATTGCGTTGTGTATCACCCGCTTTGTATAGGCTTTTATTAGTATTGATGTTGTTATTCTACTCTTCCTTTGTTGTCCCAGTAAACTGTCCTTATCCCAACCCATGAGTTTTACCTTTTTCCTTCCAATTCTCCTCCCCATTCCACCAGGGGTAAGAGGCGGCGAAGGGTGAGTGAGCAGCCACATAGTGCTCAGCTGTCAGCTGGGGCTAAACCACGAGATCAAACACATTAAATAGTATCCAACAGGACGCTTCTCTCTGATATTGTTTTCCACTGTGTCTAAACACCCAGGTCTCAATACCTGACTGCTGGAGAAGTCACACAGTATTACCCAAAAGGTTGAGTCTTCAATTGGGCTGTATTAAAATACATTTTGCTTGAGTTCCAGTTCAACAACCACATAAAGCTTCCCCGTTTTTTTCTTTTTAAGCTATCCACCAGCATTGCTTCTATCTGTAAATTATCAGCCATGACTTTCTGTTGACCTCCAAATCACTGAACAACATCAGGTCTAAGACCTTGCCTGTCAATTTTTGAAATCAGTCACCATTAGCACAAAAGACCAACAAAACAATAAAGCACAATAAGGTGTTTCCTAGTATAGTGCTAACATGCAAAAGCTAAAATTAAAGGAATACAAAAGGCCCATGAGAAAGCACTAGCAAATTTGGAAACGCCAGATTTAAGGTCATCTATGTCACCATAATTTGGCTCCGCAATGCAGGTGCATTCTGATACAGCCTTATTGACTGCTTCCACAGAACTGCATCCTTATTATGTTGCACAGATATTTAACAAGCAAGTGTTCAGTTTTTTTCATCACCACTCTGTGTACAGCCTCAAGCGTTGTCAACCACATGCAATTCCAACCTCATGAAACAGAATTGATCTTTTGTTGTACCCACCACAGAAGTATTAGTGCTCCATAAGCACTTGTTTATCTCCACAATGTCCCTGGTTTATTTTTTTCTAAGGGAAGGGATTGACAAAAGATAGAGGAGTGAAACACAGTAAGACAGACATACCCACTAATTCCAAGTGGCCAAACTGATACCTGTGACTACTTTTTTTTTTTCCTTTAAAGGAAAATTCATATTCTATACATTCAAATCACAGCTCTTACAGATTTCTATGCCACAGCTATGAGATGCAACGCTTCTGCGAAGTAAAACAAGGTCTGACATGTAACAGAGGACTATTCAATGATACTCGAGAAGAGATGACGGTTTTGGGAACGCCAAATGTTAATTATTTCAGAATAACTGTCTGTGGTCATTTTTAGCCTGCAGGAAATGCAAATCCACTGAAGACTAGACCTAACTCATATTTGCACACGCTTCAAGGCAAGATTATCTGCAGGCCTGAACCACACGGCTGTAGGACACTAGCAAATCTGCAGCAGAGGCAAGCATAATCTACAATTCTTCAGACTAGCAGTCAAATGCCTTCCCCAAATCATCCCTCTCAATTCTGCAACCCCATGTCAATGTGGGGTTTTTGTGTTTGGTTTGGGGTTGGGGTTTTTTTGTTTGTTTGGGGTTTTTTTTGTGGTTTTTTTTTTTTTAATAAAACACTCCTTTCAGGTTCTGAGAGTAAACATGCAGGACTCTGACAGGCCATCATGTACACATTAACTATAATCACATAATCAAGGATGGTATCAAAGTGCATTGACTCAATAGGGCCAAATTAAGGTGTGATCAGGTAAGATGTGCAAGAAAATAGTTTTGAAGTTCTCTCTCCCCGGTTGAAACTGCAACTGCCCCCCTCATTCCCTTGTACACGCTCATTCCACTGACATGCAAATAACATGTGCTAAAATTAAAACTCATGACTGCAGAATCTTTACTGTTAATTCCTTCTGCTTGGCACTACGATGAACTGAGAGCGCACGTGTGCACATGCACACAGTTACAACATTTCAGCAGAAGAGAGAGAACTCACCATAATGCAAGTTTTTACCTTATTATATCCTGAGGCATGTGGTCAGTCTTACTTCTGACATTTTCTAACCTCCAAGCACAGCATTCATATACAAAGCAAAGCTTATGTGTACAAACTGCATGTGTGTATATATGGATGCGCATGTGCACCTGTCCTCCTTAGAGTTTTGAGATTATAAGCCAGTTTCAACCAAATCTGGAAAAGGGGCAAGGATCTTAAAGTCACCACAAGTCTCATAAAAATATGCAGTTGGGGAAAGAAGAGAGACCCTCTTTCCTCTGAGGGAAAGGCTAGTAAGCTCACCCTTGATTAGACATCAGAGAATCCACACAGGAGAGAGCCGCTGGAAACCAGGCTTCATTAGTTCCGCTGCTCACGGAACTACTTGTTAAAAAAAGCAAACAGAAATTCCAACATGTGGTATCATACTGACACCCACATTGGTCATCAGCAATCTTAAGATCCACTGCACAGACCTCTGCCACTGCAGCTAGGATGATAAATGATAGCAATGGTAGTTTGTTGCCTTTTGCTAGCCTTAGAGGGGGGTGAAGTTCTTTGCCAGAGGAGCTCATGTTCTTGTGCTAACATCAGAGACATGGCAAAATTTAGAAATATTGGGTTCAATATTTCTAGGCTTTGGAGGGGATGTGGTCAAACCTTCTGCCTGACACTTCAAACTTAATTCCCCTTTTGCCCTTAGCCTTCTAGCCTGTTGCGATCCCCTCTCTCCTGCACCAAGACCCAGGCCCAAGCTCTTTACCCACATGCCCCACCCTCCTGATCGTCTACCGCAATGGCTCTTCTCTACTTCATTCCTCCAATTACCTAACATTTGTCTCCTCTCCCACATATTTCTATTTGTCTGTCCACATCCCATGCTCTTGTCCCCATCTGTTCTGCTAATCCTGTGTATCTCCTCATTTTCCATCCCCTAGCAGATCTGCTTCTTTCTTCCCTCCCTCAGTCTTGGTCCTCCATAGCTTATCTCTGTGCAGTCTCTCCCTTGCGAACAGACCCCCCATCACATCCTCATCTGCATTCCCTAGTTTGTAGGCTCCAGTCTTTTCTCCCTCCTTTTTTCCAATTCTCTTCTCTGATCTACCACATTTCCAGGCTTCCTGGACATAACCTGCTCCAGACCCTGCCCACATCTCATTCTCATCCCTGCTACATTTGAACCAAGCAGTGTCTTCTTGCACCTTGCCTTTCTGCCCATCAGAGAGGGGGGAGGTTACCGTCAACATTGGGCACAAAAGACTCCCTTCCGAAGCAGAAGGAGCAGTTGTGACTGAAGGAAAAGCATGTGTGGCCCTTCATGGGTAGACTAGAAGATGCTTATTGCTGCAGAGAGAGTACACATGTAGTCCAGCCTCATATAGAAGTCGAGAGAGGTTAGAGTGTATTTATCTCTTCTGTGGAGATAGACAGTCTGGTCAGTGCCTGGAGTCACGTAAGCCTCAAGAAACATCAAAGAGGATATAATCTTTGCATATTTCAACTACCAAACTATAAAGCATCTTACAGTATGCTTAACAGATTTTTTTTTTTCCCCAAGCTTACAACTTGGCCAAATTTGACCATATTTTCACAGAAAAAAGCCATAGCCACCAGATTTCAAATCTATTCAAAACCATGGGAAGTTCACCAAACAGCAATGCTAAATCCAGTATAGGGCAGAAAAAAAGGCTTAAAACAAGACATGTCTCAGAACACAGCCACCTGCTATGTTCAAAACACTGGGTCCCCTTGTGTCCCTAACTTCCTCACTAAAGCGGGCCTCCATCCAGCTGCTTTGCCTCCTACAGCTCAACTCTGTTCCTTGCAAAGCTTTCTGTGTCCTTGTTCACCCTGGACTCGCCTCAGAAGCTTCCTATGTCCCTCAGCTGCTCATTGTCTCCCAGATCCAACCCCTCTGCTGTTCCTGCAGCCTAGTAAAAGTAGGGAAACTCAGAACTAGCCGTGGGGAACAGAGCGCTTCTTGTTTCCAGTATGATGGCAAGGCCCCTCTCAAGCCCACAACTTTCCTGTTGGTGTCCTAGGCTCCAAAGCACAGTTTGAATAACCATTCCAGACTCTGAACTGGTATTCGTCCTAGTCTCTACAAACTTAATACTGGAACCAAGCAACACCTATAAAGAGCTCTTTTCCTCTTGCAAAGAAGAAACTATTTAGAGAACTGTTTGTCAGAGAGAAAGAACTGATGACCTGGCCCAGATAGGCTGAACCACTTCATCAGTCTTGTCCACTGATCACATCACATCACAAACTTCTAAAAGTGCACAGGTACAGGCACCAAAACAGTACTAAGAAACAATACTACTGTCTCCGGGACCTATGCTCACTCTGTCTTCCTCAGCACATTTTAAAGTACTGAGAAGCCATGTGCTTCACACTGCCAGCATCTTACTAGAAAGATTCTTGATGCTGATCTCATTTTCCAAGGAAAAAGTAAATTTTCCACTACAAAGATGTCAGGGGAGATTAACAAAGAGCTGACAATGAATCCAGACAAGACTGATGTGACATTACTCATGGAGAAAAATGCTTCACAGGACTGGGTTAGATGCTGTCCCCTGCAGGTGCAAGCTTTCTTCTAATAACACAAAGCAAAGCACCAAGGACTCTGCCAGACTAATCCTTAGGCTAGATGTCCAAGATCTGCAAGCAACAACATCATTAGCAAAAGCCTCACACCTTTTCTTACAAAGAAAAATCTAGTCACAAAGATTCTTGCACCACTTTTGCAGCAGACTACTAATTGACTTCTAGACATGATGCAGCGGCAAAACAGCTGCCATTGGCTGAAGCAGGAATTTCTATATTCAGTAGAGAATGGGATGTGCTACAATACGAGTATCACCTTTGTGCTCCAATTCCTTCCAAGTCTGTCTTGCTGTGCTGCCCATTCAAGGCCTTACTCTGTCTTCGCCAATACATCAAGAGTGAGGAATTAGGGAAATCAGCCACCTGCCCAGGCACTAAGGACAAGAGCTCAGAGAGCTCAAAAAAACCCCTTAAAACTGAAAGATAATTAAATTCAACAAAATAATCCCAGGCTTTATGAATTAGGTATTTAAAAAAAAAGGTCATATTGATCAATAAAATACAACTCCTTTCAGGCATCTGACTAGATTGTCCTCAGCGTATCATCATAAGAGTCAGTGAAATCATATAAACGTAGACATATGAATGCCACAAGCAACTCCTCCTCCAGCCGCAGAAGGGTGCAGGAGGAGATGAACCTCACCCACAGTCTTAATTTAGCTAGGATATGTCTGCATACTGTAGTAACAGGAACTACCCAAATAATCCTCTAGAATGCAGAAGGAACTCAGGAGTTCTCAAAGTTTAAGCTTGCAATGCTATTCATATGTATGTTATGGAGAAACAATTTTACTGTATTTCACAAAGGTTTTCTCTCCCACAGCTCCAAGGGAAGATAGTATTTTCCTTTGTTTTTCCAACAATTATTTTTAGTTCTGAACTTGCACATGGAAAGCATCAGCCAAAGAAGAGAACCCAAGGAGGGCAGAAGTACTCCTTGATGGTCTTCAATAAATCTCAATTTAGCTATCTAGCACCCTAGTGCTGCTCAGAGGGAGGCCTGCTTGGGATGGAGGCTGGAGGAAGAGGCAGAGGTATCACACTCAAATTAAACATGAAGACAAAAAATCTTCCTGATTACTTGTCCTACACATAAACTCATTCGTTTTTTTCCTGCAAAGTCTTTTTTCATGAGCTGTTACACAGACTATGCATGTTCATAAAGTTTCTGCTGAGTCACTCCACCTGGTCTTGGGCATTTTTTTTCCAAACTTACAAGTAAACAAGGAGCTATAATTAAAGCCTTGGTTCAGCTTTAATTCTAGTGTTCACTGCCAATTGTGTCCCCTGTAAATACATATTTAACAACCTAATTAGCAACCCAGACTGTAAGCAGCTTGAGTAGTGTGGAATTGTGGCTAAGGCCCAAAATAAATGGTGGGATTACAAATAGCAAGCTACCTAACACTCCCACCCCTCTTCACCATACGTTGATTATATTTTCAAAGTGGAAGAACTGGGACATTTGGTAAGAGAATAAAAGGGTTGATCCAAGTTCTGGTTTTGTACCCATTTAACTGTATTGATTTAAAAATGTAAACATTTTTAAAATGCTATAGTTAAAAATGAAACAGTGCCTGGGATGGATGCACTGATTCTGTGTTGATGCCTTCACATCGTTATGACTTAATTCCAGAAACATAACTAAATCTGTACAAAAAAAGAGGGTCTAGGATGGCAAAAGGGAAAGTGTTTGAGGCATGATGATGGGCACATAGCAGAGAAGTGAGAGGAGCTAGGGACCATCGTCTATTTCTGTTTCCATCTGGCTACTACTTTGCCTCTTACTGATCTTAATCATCCCTCAGAAACACCTATCACTAAATCACCCATATATGCTCCTCCTTCCCAGCTAAAACAGACCTCACATTTCCTCCCCAGCACTTGTCTGCTCTGTCCGGTTTGTTCCCATCTTCTCTAAAACACCTGCACTCCTTATCCTCTGGTTTAAGTATTCCCTCCTAGTTAACCTTTCCATTTCCCACCACTCACTTGTAAACTCAAGCCACATCCATCCAAGCTCAGAAACCCAACCTCAGGGCTCAGAACTCTCCCCCCTCTTATCTGATACTCTTAGGGCTCAGAAACACCCTTATACCTAATTCAGAAATAAATACAATTTTTTTTCCTGTGTTATTGGGAATGCTGAAATAGGAGGAGATCACAAGGGGCAATGCACACAGGAGCAGACACTATCACCACAGTTCATTTCGTGCTCTGTGTGCCTCCAGTTTGTAGTCTTTACACTGGACGGATTGGAGTCCTAATTCAGGAGCACCCAGGTACACTAGGTGTAGCTACACCAGAAGTGCTCCAGTTGCACCAGCCATACTAGCTGGCTGTGGCATCAAGGATATGGTTTAGCCTCCATAACATCCCGGTCGTTAACTAACCTAGTAACATTAACATCTGTATATTCAGGAAATCAAGGCTGACCACTAAGAAGGAGATCCTTAGTTTTGGGTCAACCCACTAGCTTGCAAACACTTCTGATTAGAGGGAAAACTCAACTCTTCCTGCAGCTGAAAGATTCTCTACTTGGGAACTCTACAGGGAAAAGGCAGAGATCTCTTCCGCATGTAACCCTCTGAAGGGTTAAATACACCCCCTCCCCATGCAATGTTACAGTCAAGGTTTAACCCCGCTCCCCACCTGTATGTCTTGCCATCCTTGTGCTGGTCCTCATCATCCTCGTTTGACAGCACAAAGGGGTCACTCATCTCCGGCAGCCCCGACTCCTGCAATCGCTTCTTCTTCCGGCCCCGGGGTGGTTTGGGGGCAACTCCCCCACCCCCACCACCCCCACCACCTTCGGAGAGGGTGGTTGTCCCTTTCTTGGACAGGTCAGGAACCACCTGGAGGGCTGCCTGGGAGCCAGGGGGTAGTGCAGAGACAATCATAGGAGCCGAGATGGGAAAGGTTTGGGCAGAGGAGGCTGTGGTCACCAGGGAACCTGATGGGGAAGTTATCACCAGACCAGGACCTGCAGACAAAGAAAGGTGGAGGAAGTCAGTTATTACATCTCTATGTCCAACCTTCTTATCGCACAGAAGCAAACTTTATACACCTACTTTTGACTACAACCCAAACAGAAGAGTAGCTTACATATTCCCAGTCTCCGCTGCTGGAAGTCAAACTTCCAAAAAGAAGGTGGACATACGGAGTGCCTAGAGATTCACATTGAAACCGTGCCAAGGCAGTCCACACCATCAGTACGGCTAGGAATAATTTACAGCCTGAAAAGAATTCTCCAGAACCCTCCACTCCCCCATCCCAGAATATCCTTCATGTGTCACCAAAGTCTTTGGAGTCTCCTACCTGCTGTCATGAGCCCAGCAGACTGCACTGGTACCACGGTGATGTTCTGAGTCACAGGGGCTTGGCTGTGTGGTGTCAGCTGCTCCGGTTTCGTGTCCGAGTCCATGGAGATACCAGTGGGTAGGGCCACAGAGGTGGGTACCGTCAGCAAGGCAGGGTAGTGGGGGGGAGCCAGGCTGCAGCCCTTCTCTGTGGGCAATAGCTGCTCCTTCATCTTGTTAATAAACATGGTGTTCTCAATCTAAACGGGTGGGAAGAACAGCTTTTAGAATACCCCGGCACAGCTTCTCCCAGCAGTTTGCTGAGCAAGAAATGCAACAGAAACACTTATGCATGAACTTCTACCAGGAAACAAGACCAACATAATGGGCTGGAAGACAAAGACCTTACCTGTCCCGAGACGGTGGGCACTGCTGGCCAGAAGTACGGGGAGGAGTTGAAATGAGATTCTTCCATCCTAGCTGGGCACAGGGGGGAAGAAGAAGGGGGAAGGGAAGAGGAATGGAGGAGAAGAGAGACAGACAGACACACAAAAAGAACATTAAACCCAAAGGGACTCCAACATGGAACTGACTCAGTCTAACGCTGTGACAGTTCCTTAATCTCCCCTTTCTTACTTGAGCAACTTCTCCCCACTTCTGAGCTATCTGCCCAAATCCAAAAATTATTTTCAGGGAAAAAAGGTGTCTGCTAGTCCCACAGGCTTGGGCCCATCTCAAATGCCTCTTGCCCAATAGTCCTCCATGCAAAAAAAAATAAAAAATGGACTGACTACAAACCCAGAACACCTCAAAAATTCCCCAATTATCATCCACCCAAGTACACGGCATAAATGATGAAGTCTGTGCATCTGCAAACAGGCAAATACAGCTGAAAACCATTTTTCACTGTCATAGACAGTCTGGCCCCACAAGCAGTGAAAATTTTGGACCTTGCCTGTCCCTCCACCCCAGCTCAACACTAAGGACCCAGATGATGCAGCAAGGGGACATTAGCGTTGTGTTACACAGGAAGAAAGACAGGCAGAGAGAGGGAAACAGACTTGCCCAAGATAACAGACAGCCACAGCAGACCAAGAAGTCAAACTCAGGGCTCCTAACTTCCTGCTGCTCTCTGCTCTGACCACCCCAGCCCCACTCTTGGGAAATATCACTCAATATTCCTGACAGACAAGATCCTCCACTCTCATCCAGTGAGACTAGGCAGTGGGAAAATAACCTGACTACCCTGCTCTGAGATACCCTATTTCCAAGTGAGATCATGCCACAGCTCTCTATTGCCCATTTCATTCCCATCTTTGGGACAAGATTCTGTAGGATTCTGTCCCTGGTCAAGTGCCCACTGCTCCATCTCAACTCTCCATGCAGTCAGAGGAGCAGTTAAGACACCAAAAGATAGCCCTCTGAAGACAGAGGTATAATCTCTTTAGGGGCTGAAGAAGCCCTTTCCATTCTAATCCTTACATTACTCTGTGTAATAGCATTAGCAGACAAAGTTTGTTACATTTGTGAAAATGCTATTCAAAAACTAAATAAATTAACAAAAGAATATTTCCTAAAGCAGAAGATGCACCTACTCCTGAACACATATGGCAAAACTGGTAGGTAAAATACACATGATCGAAACTATGCTCAGAGAACATCTGGCAGAACAAACTGCTTCAAAAAAGCAAGCATTGTAGGTTTCCCATGCAGCTACCTGCAAATTGTCCCACTCCTATTTCTGTTATGATGTGGCAGTAGTTGAATTAATGAGTAAATACTGTTTCTGAAGGGCCTATCTCAATCATCAGATAAGCTGAGGAGCATGCCCCAAGTAGCATGAAACACTTACTTTCCAGAAGTATATTAGGGCAGAATAAATACATGTGGAATTGCTGTGCTTGAGCCAAAACGCAAAGATAATTTTCCTCTATGTAGAGAAGCAGTATTTAAATGAACCAAATTACCTGATAATTTTGTTTTTATGAATTGCTCGTGCAACAGCAAAGCCAAGTATTCCTGCCTTACTCACTACAAATCAACCAATAAACACACTTAAGGATGAATTATTTACCTTGCATCGGTGGCATGCAGTCAGACTGCCAGTTGCCTGACTGAATTACTCTGGATTTACGTTGCTGTGATTCAATCAGAATCTGATGGGGCAAGACTCTTCCCTTCCTTCCTCTGCTTTCTTTTCTGACCCAAATTAATTATCAAGTACACTGCCCACAGCAAGGCCCTATGTATGTAACACTTAATTACATGACTTTTTTCTTTCACAGGATGGGCACATATGAAGAGATAATGCATTTTTTGCAATTGAGCAGCACCTGAATTAAGGGAAGGTTTTTGTTTGGAATGTCAGGTTTGGGTGATTGTTTGTTTGCTTTTCCTTTTTAAAATAAGCCCTTATTTGCTTAGCTTCCACATCAAAAACATCAAAGTGAAGCTGATTCTGTAAAAACATAAAATCTCATTTAATAATCAGACGCATGTTCCAAATAAACTTTGTAATTGTCCAAGGCTCCCTTGGATTCAACTGTGAACTTCAGGAGTTAAACAGAAAGGTGCCAATTTAAACAAAAATCTTACAACAGCTTGCTTATTTAAAGAGTACAAGTTATGAAAGGCAACTCCATTTCCAGATTCTAAAATCCAGACTAGCACAGGCAAGGGCTCTTAGTGGCCTCCTGTCTCCATCCAGTCCCCTGTCAGAACTTCACAGGGCACCTAACTTTTGTTTGCCCAGTTTACAGAGTGTGCAAGTTAAAATAAAACTCTATTGATTCTCAAAAGATGACTACATTGTTTTCATTAAAGTCTCTTAGAAGCCACCTCCCCATCCAGAAATCTTCATACTTGAGCAGACATCAGGCCTCAAAATTTTTGGCTTGAAAGGCTGAAGTGTGATGAAGTTATAAGAATGTGGAAGAAAAGGAGAAATGGTGTAAGAGTTGAAGCTTTCATGCAATCTCACTAGCAAGCCAGTCTTCCAAAGGGAGAAAACAAAGATAAGACTCCTCCACCAAACTCCTGCCCTAACACCCACAGCTGTCCCTCCCCTATCCCGCTTTTAGGCTAAATAATATTTTGAAAACATGCACCCCTATTCGCAGCCCCCACTTTAACACTGCTCACACTTACTTTACCAGAACTCTGCACGTAACCCTTCCAATTGCTCTATAACTACCAGACATGGGCTGGAGCTTCAACCCTGTACCACAGCACGTTCCCACTGCAGTGCCTTCATCATCCCAGCTTCCACAAACAGGCCAGAGATGGGACCTTCTTCCTATTCACCAGTCTAGTATCAGACAGATGTCAACGTACCCTCCTGATATAAACCAAAAACACCTTCTATGTACAGACCACAAATGTACATACACCAAATAAACAACCGAGTGAACCAGAGAACTCACAAGGGACAAGGAATCTGGAGTTTAGATCTCAGAGTACTTCACAGAATCACATACTTAACGTGCTGGACTTAAACTTCTTTGCAGGTCATCACTTTAACCACAAACACACAGATAAAAGCACGTGCAAGTATACGGTGAGGTAGAGGCTGTGTTTCTGGAAGGCACAATCAAGGTTGGATATGCAGGTATTTAGAGGTTGACTTTTAATATGGTTTTCTTTATTCTCCAGATATCTAGCTTTTATTTTCTATTCGGTGTAGAGTTTTCAGTTGACGAAAGGCCCTGAGTATGACACTCGGGAATGATTTACAATGTCGGTTTATGTCTGCCCAAGATCTCCGTTCAATAACAAGGAGCTTTTACGCTTAATTGCTGCAAAATACTAAGGATGCCGAAGGCCACGCAGGCTATTAGATCAAATGCAGAAATGCCTCCACAAAGCTCATAAGCACCAAAAAGTTCAAGTGCCGCTAGATCTTTAGAACGAGTATATCTGGATGTGCTCCAGAAATACCCCAAACATGCCGGACAAAGTCCCGAAGCCCAAACCCACACACCAGAGCTAGAACTTTGGTGCCATTCTCTGACACATGTGTAGCCTCCACCCCAACCGACCGAGCCTCTGTTGGAACAGGTGCCTGGCAGGGGACATACCCTGTGCCTCAGCTCCTTCCAGGCAGTCAATCCCCACTCCCACACCCTGGAACTCCAGTGACTTTAAGCTCCCAACGCCGGGACCTGCGGCCCATCCCATCCTGTCCCCTCCCAGTGCGGCCGGAGGGAGCCCCCGGGGCGAGGGTCACTCACGCAGCTCCGGGAGCTCCTTACCCCTCTCACTCTCCCTCCTCTTGCATCTCTCCTCCTTCCAGGGCCGTCTCTGCAAATAAACCGCCAGGGTTACGGGGGCGCCCGGGGCCCTGCATGACAGCGGGCGGCGCAACGCGGGGCCCCCAAAGCCGCCGGCCGCGTCCAGCCCGCGGGGGAGCGGCCATGAGCGGAGGAGGGCGCTCCCCGCGGGGACCGGCCGAGATGTGTGGGGGGGGGCGGACCCACCTCCCCCCGCGGGGCCCCGAGCGCACACGGCGGCGGCGGCCGAGGACAGGGCGCGCCGCCCAGTCGCCCCCCGCAGCGCGGGGCGGGCGAAACGGGGTCGGCCCGGAGGGCTGTTCCCCCGCGGCGGAGCCCGCGGGCGCGCTCTGCACCCGACACCGGGACGGAGGGACAGGCGGGCGGACGAGCAGACAGACAGACAGCCCCCCTCCGTTTCCGCTTCCGGATCGCCTCGGCCCCGGAAGTCCCGCTCCCCCGTGTCCCCCCGCCCCCACACCCGCCACCCGGCAGATTACCGGGCACCACCCCCCAGCGGCGACCCCGACCCCGACTCCAGCGGCGGCAGCGGCCTCCTCACCGGAAAGAGGAGCGGCGAGTCGCTTCCGGATCAGGGGGCGGAGCGCGCCTCAGCTCTTCCGGGGCGCCGACTAGAGCGGAACGGCGTCATCGGCGGCTTCGCTTGAAAAAGAGGCGGAGCGGCGGCGGCCACCGGCCCGGGGCAGGTTTCCCCTCAGCGGGGTCGCCGCGGGTGGCTGGACCGGGCCGGAAGCGGGGACAGGGCGGCGGGGGCAGAGGCGGGCGCGCGCGCGCTTACCGGAAGTGCGGGGTGCCGGCGCGGGGGGGGGGGGGAACCCGGGCTGGAGGAAGGGCGGAAGTGGCTGTGCCGGCGGGGGCGGGCGCGCGGCCTCCCCGAGCCCGGCCGCGAGCCCGCTTCCGGCCGAGGCGGCCTTCCCGGCGTGACGTGCGCGGTGCGGGACTGCCGCCCTGATGAATATTCATGAGCCCTCATGAATAATTCGGCCGCCGCTTCTCCCGTCCCTCCCCCTCACCCCCCGGCCAGCGCCTCACGGCCCGTGCTCCGGCCCGCCGTTCTCGCCTACCTGCGGGCTGGTGGCCTTGGCTCCGCTCCGGCTCCTGGCTGGGGCGGGCGTGTGAGGGTGTGCGCGCAGTAGCGATCCCCCGGCCTGCTCCTCCTGCACCGCAGCCGACGGCTGCCCGCCCCGGCCAGGCTGCCCAGCCGGCTGCTTCCGAGGCGCTTCAGCCTGCGGAGCTGGCAGACAGCGACGGCTTCGCCTCGGCCCGGCTTCCCGGTGGCTCTGCGGAGGGGCCTGCCGGAGCCACGTCCCGTGGCAGCGCGGGAGGGAGTCTCTGGGTCAGGTCTGGCTGCCGAGCCAGCCCGGCGCGGTGGGGCGGCGGGGTTGTTAGGGACGAGTTGACCCAGAGGCTCGTCCCTGCCTGCCCCTTCGCCTGCGCTGGCCCTAGCGCTTCCCTGGCCGAGCGCGAAACACCGTCATCATGCTAACCCAACAGAAAGGACTTTTAGCGAGCTGGTTTGCTGCCAGGTCGGCAAACCGGACCACCTCGGTCATGTAAGCGCTGCAGGGAACAGGAGAGCGAGGCCAGGCGTAGGGGAGCGGCATAACCCTCTTTCCACGGTTGCAAGCCAGTGGCTCAATGTAACCACACCCAAATACTATTTTTTTTTTTTTATATTTGTAACCATTCACAACTTGACCCCAGAGGGGGCTGCAACTCACCCTTGTTCTCACTCATTGAGAATTTCATTTCACAGATTCAACCCACCTAAGTTTTGGCTGGCAGTTTCCCGCTGTCTCCCGTGTGCTGGCGCTACCAGGCGTGTTGCTGCACAGCGTGAGTGACTGCGCTTGAAGCAGCATTCAGTCCCTTGAGCCTTGGCGATGGTGCAGGGGAAGGAAGGTATGGGGGGCTGTTCCTGGAGAAGATGACACGGAGGCACTCCACAAGATTGCTAAGCCAGGCTGGGTGATCACCCCTACACCAAAGTGGGGGCACCCCACAAGATCGCCAAGCCAAGCTGGCTGTTGCACCTCTGCCCTGTCTTACACTCTTACAATTTTGGTGGAAAGACACCTTTAGATATCGCCTACTTCATTCCACCACTCGTAGCAGGGCTCACTTTGGCAGTGGACCCACCTCCCAAGTCAGGTTAGATTACCTTCCTCACCTGTCATGTTGCTCACTGGGCATTTGGCTGAGCCGTTTCAATGCTCTGACTTGGGAGAATTTTTTTTTTTTTTTTTTAATTGTTGCATGAGTTTTCTGCCAGCTTGGCATGCTGGAACAGCTTTTTCAGAGCCAGCATGAGTAAGAGGGTGGGACCAGGGAGAGCACAACTATAGCAGCCAGCGGTTAGATTGGCTTGGGCGATCACGAAACCGCAACATCCGGAGCAGTGGGCAAAGGGAAATCTCCTGGCGGCTGAGAGGCAGGCGGCTGGAGCTGCAGTGCCTGCCTGTCCCCAGAAGGTGCTGGGGTATTGGTCATCCCAGGCAGCACAAAACTTCCTCCTGGGAGGAGCCAGGATTAGCTCTGCGTTCTTCAGCAGGAGTCACATGAAGGCAATTGTTGATTTATTTAAATAAAAGGAGTTGGCAGCCTAATCAGTTTGGAAATTAATTTCCTTGTTAATTTGGGGGTTTTGACTTGCTCATGAATATTCACAAATGCTCATCTCTTTTTTTTTCCTCCTCTATGTAATTTATTTTTGTGATTGTCAGATCACCTCTGAAGGTGACATTTCTCTCTTCATTCTGCAACGCAGCAAATGTATTCAATCTTATACCTTGGAAGAGGAACTCTGGCCTGGCACTCACGTCTCTTTTTTGCCCCAGAGTCCCCTGTAGGCTCTTGGCTCTCCTTCTTCCTCTCTGCATGCTGCCTAGAAAGAAATAAGACCAAAGAGTCTCCTCCAAGACGAGGGCTCACCTAGGCTTGGTAACTGAGAGACCTTGTCAAAATGCCCTGTACAGGACAAGGAAAAGTCATAATTGCCAGATGAGGAGTGGGACAAAGTGGTTAATTTTTTCTTACCGTGCCTAGAGTTTTCTGTTCCCCCTCCCACCCCGCACTGCCGAGCACCCTTCAGTAGCACGTGAGGCAGCGTGACTAACATCTGTCACAGACACTTGATTTCTCTTATCTCCTTTCCTTAGGAGGAGGCAAAATCAGGGAAATACGGGTGTGCATCTCTGGAGAGTACAGCTGATCTCTACGCCCTCTTTCCCAGCTCTCTGTTGCCCGCCCCCCCCTTACTTTATCCTGCCTGCCCTTGCTTCTTCTCTGCACCAATGAAGAGCATCCTGGCTGCCACCGCAGGTTTCTTCCCAGTGAGGTGTGCCCGTATCCCACATGTATGCGCTTAGGGCTTCTGGCATTTCATAACATCTGCCAGCTGGGCTTGGCTGAGGACTGCGACAGTTAAAAGCCCGTGTATAATTGCTGATGCTGGGGGTGGTACAGGGGTGAGCTTGGCCAGAGCCGGCCCCTGGGCAAGTAGCACGATGCATGTAGCAGAGACCCCCAGGACCAGTGGCTGCTTCCAGACCAGCTCATTTCTTTCGAAAACTCAGCTTCGGTACAGTTTCCGCCTATACAACTTCTTGTTGTTCAGACTGTGCCATCTCAGGGCTCGGAGCTGTGCGAGGAGGAGCGGCCACGCTGCACCAACCATGGGGTTCGCACAGCGGCACTGCCAGCCCAGGCTGGTGGCTGGAAAGGGGGCGACAGAGAGGTTTATGATTGTGCAGCAAGAAAATAAGCCAGCAGCAACGTAAAAGTGACTGCAGGAGGTAAGTGAGCCCTGGAGGGGGTGGTAGGTGGACGTTAGTGGGGCCTCCCTCCTGGGAGCAGAAGCATGCAAGTAGCACAGCCGGGTGCCCACCTCCTGCTGAGGGCACCAACTCCTGACAAGCTCAGAAAAGAAAATGTGTGGAGAAAGCCAGCTGAGCCCAAAGTTACCATGGCAGTTGCTCTCTCACAACCTTTGTAACAAGCTCTTCTACACAGCTTTGACCTAGGAGGGTGGCAAACACACACCTCCACGCTGGCTGCCTGCTCCATCTCCCATCCTTGTTACCTCCTCCACAGTCACATCTGACTGTCACGTTCCCACCTCAGCTTTTCCCTTCTTTTTCAGCCCGCCTGGTTTCTTTATGTCTCTCCTTCCTCACCACCCTAACACAAGGCACCCACCCCTGGACCTTCAGTAATGACTACAGACCATCTGCTTGTGTTGCCACTGTATGGTCTGTGCTTGAACAGCTTTTGTCTGCTGTCTTTGTGTAAACCGCGCTGGTCACTGTGGCCATCCCATTAATACAGGTGGTACTTTGTGTCCTGGGATCCTGCTTGGCTGGCTTCTAGGGCTGGAAGACCTGGGCTGATGTGTTCAGTCAGTTGCCTCCAGTGGTACCTGAATTAGTTGGGCGTACCTGAGCAGTAGGCAGAGATGGACAGATGGGCTTGGAAGGTGTGATGATGTAGTGACAGACATTTTAAGGATGGAGGCTGTTCATTCTTGCCTAAATTTTTATCTGCTTGTGGGACAATATTAGGTTTATCCTGAAGCTGGTATTTTAATCTTGTGAGTACATTTCTCAGCAAGGCGTGTTGTCCTCACTCTTTCAGGGAACTGACATCTCTTTGGCAATCGGCTGATTAAATCCCCTGGCAGCACACAGCAGAGAGCATTTCAGCACATCATTCCTGGCTTTTTTTCCGCTGCACGGAAATAAATTGCATCTTCCCCTGCTTGGTAACTTCTCTGGTTAGTGTTGTTTAAGGTTTGAGAAATACACGGTAACAGAGAGTTATAGTGTGTGTTATCATGCACATGCTTGCTTGCCTGAATCATTCCATTTTAGTGGCATCTACTCTCTTGCAGGCAAGGAGCAGAAACCATATACCTTGGACAGACTTTGGAATTAGAAGCATATGCAACAACGATCCACTGCTTTTTCACTGAAAGAAGTAGGTTACTCTGGAACTAGGGGCGTGGGGGTCTCTGTTGGGTAGGAACGTGGTAACCCGAGATTGATCAACCTTAGCTACAGACTGAGTTCATTTGGCCACTGTAGTAAGGGCAATTAGTTACCAAACCTTCTGGCCAATGTGCCATCAATACAAATCCCATAATTTGGAAGGAGGAAAAAGGATCACTGGATGTGTCAAGACAGCCAGAGGGGCTGTGCCTGAGGACCTTCAGCACAGGGCAAAAAACACAGCCACATCGGAAGTGCCTGAAGGGGATCTCTCTTGCATGGTCACAGCCAAAGCACACCACACATGCACAGGCAAAACCTGTTCCAGTGGAGTGATAGCTTCTCTGTGGTGATAACCTCAACAGGCTTAAACCAAAATGGATTTTATCAGATCACCAAAAAAAAAAAAAAGTCTCAAGAAGCATTTTAAACATGATTTAGCAGTGAGCCCTTCAAGCAATGAAGGATCCCTGCAGCTTAGGCTGCGTTAGCAAAAGTGTAGCTAGCAGATCAAGAGAAATTATTATTCCCATCCACTTGAGAGTTGTGAGGCCCCACCTGGAAGATTATGTCCCAGACTGGCTCCTCAGTACAAGATAGGTGTTGACATGGTAGCATGGCCAGCAAAAGGGCCCCACAGTGGAGAGCCGGAGCACACAATGTGCGAGGAGAAGGCTGGGCGAGCTGGGTTTGCTCAAGAGAGAATAGAATGTCAACGGGGCATCTAATCACTGTCTGCTCCTACCTAAAGGAAAGTTGTAGAGAATATGGAGCTGCTCCAACCTAAATAGTAGAGAAGACACAGCCGGACTCTGAGAAGGGGGTACAGTGAAAGGACAGGAAACAATGGACAGAAATTGCAACAGTGGGTGTTCTGAACATATATAAGGGAAAATTTCTTCCCCTTGAGAGCAGCTCAGCAGTGGAACAGATGCCTAGGACTGAGGAATCTCCACCATTGGAGATATTTAGAAGTTGTGTGAGAAAAGCCCTGAGAAACCTGGTCTAGCTTTGAAGTTACCCTGCTGTGAGCAGAGGATTGGACTAGAGCCCTCTGAATTGGACTAGACACTTCTGGAGGTGCCTTCCCTTCCCACCTGATTTTTTCTGCAGATCAGTGATTTTGTACTGCTGATCTGCCATGAGCCAATGTTCAGCGGTCTCCATAATGTTGGAAGCCAGAAGGGCAGTATGCTTGCTTGGCCCTGTGGAAATGCATCTATGTTGACAGCAGCATTAGCATCTGTAAAGCCCTTCTGCATGAACATCTCTTCTCCAGCTGGCTTGCCACCCTCTGTAGCCCTACTTGACCATCTTCTGTTCCAGCTACAGGTGAATCTCCTAACAGCAGGACCTGTTTGGTTTTGGGTGTGACTCCCTAAGCTGTGACATCCATGTTCTTCTGAATATCAGCAGTCACCAAAATGTCATTGAACGCTATATTGCAGGATCTAGGAGTTTTTTCCCCCACCACTACCTTCACCTTTTCAGAAGCAGAGAAACTTTAATAACTCCTTTACATTCTTGGCTTAGGTGTCTGTGTGTTTCTGTACAGTCAGGGAATCTGTAACGAGTTTCAGGTGATCTCAGTTCTCATTCCAGAGTTATACAATCACTGCGTAAGTTCCCCCTTTTTGAGAAATGCACCTGCCCGCTAGCCTAACCTGTAGCATTTAATCCACCAGGAGAGCAGAGTGGTGGGTGCTTGGCTGATGCACTCCTCACGCCACCTTCAGTGCTCACCACAGTGCTGCTAAAGCACCTCTGAGTCTTTACAGCTGCCTCGTATCATTTCTCAATAAGAGGGATGATGCTGAAAGAGGTGGGAGAAGAGGATAGAAGAAAGGGTGGACAACAGTAAATTATTCTATTTAGGCAGAAGCAAAACTCGAGAAGGTCTATCACACAGCAAGACTGGAGCTCACCAGCTCACCTCCATATTTGTGTTTTTTCAAAACTGGCTGAGGAAACTGCAGTTTTGGGAGCGAAGATTTGCAGCATATCCATCAAATTCAGGGTAAGTATGCCAGGGCTGGAAAAAGGGAGCTATATTTCAGGAGGAGAGAAAACAAAGTACTCTGGGCAGCTGCAAACCCATTAGTCTAGTCTCAATAGAGCATAAGGTTAAGGACGAATTACAGAAGGAAAACAAAATTAAAGCTACAGCAGTAAGTGGAAAATGGAATCAAATACAGAATGGGTTTATCAACAAAAGCACTGTGTGCCCTTAACTTGATCCTTTTCTTTCACCTCCTTTCCCTTACCTGGATGAAAAAAAAAGAAATCAGTAAATCTAATCTAGCTGGATTTCAGTAGGGCATTTGATACAGTAAAAGCTGGAAGGCAGTTAGATAAGCTGAAGTGAAAGGAATTAGTAGGAGAATTTTAGGTGGGTAAAATGCTGGGGAAAGGCAGATGACGTGTGGAGTCAAAAGGGAACTGCCACCATGGAGGAATGTTACTGGCCTTGGGAATAATTCTGCTTGCAGTAATGGCTCTAGCTCAGCAAAAAAAGCAGCAGGAAAAGGAAGTTTGCTGATTAAATGCATTTAGAAGAATTACTCACAGACTGGAGCGGAGAAGTGTGAGGTCCCCTTCTTTGCTCCTGCTAACAGGAATGTCTTTTACACACAGAGATTCACTGGTTAGAAATGGCAGAAGAAAAGACAGATCTGGGTGCATTCATCATTCACGAGATGATTATAAAGCTCTGATGTGACGTGATCACAAAGACAACAGCCTTAAAGAGATCATTACGTTAATCTTATGTAGCATGCTATATACAATTTGTCACCCATATTCGGAAATGGGCTCAGGGCTGGCAGCAGTGTGGGAGAGCCAGAATAACAGAGTCTGTCTCCATGCCTCCCCCTACTCTCTGTGTGAGTGGACGTGGAGAGGGGTTGGCTTCTTTAGCTTAGCAAAAGGCTGAGATGGGTGAACCTCTCTCTGTAAATCCATTTTTCATACGGGGATGTGCCCAGCGAAATGAGCCATTACAGAAGGGAAGGCGCTCAGCCATGATTGAGTCAGGCAGTCCTTTTCTCTTCCGAGTTTGGCTCTTTTTAAGGCTGCACAGATTTACCTCTCTGCAATTTGCTGTGCTTCCTTGGCAGGCAGAGCAGGTTAGCACAACAAGCACAGCATTATAAGAAAAGAGGTGCTGAACACAGGCCCGCAAAGCCCACATTTTCCTGCTCCATCCTCCAAAGAGTTTTTCCTTAAAGGGTAAGACATCAGTCCAAAGCCTTGTGTTCTTTATGCAGGCGATTGCATGGAGCTTCTCCCACATAACGCCTGCTCCCATAAGCCTTCTGAGGAAGGAAATTTTAAACCCAGCGTCTCAGAAGAGGCTTGGTTCTTTGGAGAAATACACAAAAGTCTGTCTGAATGAAATGCACTACACACGCCTGTGCAGACAGCAGAGCCAAAAGGGGTTTCATCGTGCTGGTTTTCAGCATCAGGGGGATGAGTGATAGGTCCTGAACCTGGTTTAGAGCTGGATGTGGTTAGTGCTGGTCTAACGCCTGACTTCGGGGGACGCAGTGAGTACAGCTTGCTGCAGCTTGCTTCTACCAATGATTTCTGAGGTTTATTTAATTTAATTGGGGGAAATGAAATTGGGACGAGACCTCGGGCAATCATCTAATTCATCCTCCCGACCCAGCGACAAGATTAAGTAAGCACAACTCATCCCTGACAGATATTTGTTGAACCTGTTCTCAACAGCCTGTAGTGACAGGGCTCCCTTGGCCAATCTAGTCCAGCATTTTATTGCTCGATACTTAAAAAGCTTTTCCTACCACACAGCTTAAACTTTCACTAATGAAAATGAATCTGCCGATTTCCATGGCCCTGTTGGAAAGCACCTTTCCACTCTGACAGTACAGTCTCCCCAAACGAGCTGCATTCACTTTTTGGAAACTGCGTGCACCTTTTGGCAATTCTAACTGTAGGGGTTTTTCTCATAGTTTGTTTATGAGAGCTTCATGCCTTTCGCAGTATCAAAAACCTTGAAGTCAAGACATATCACATCTACTACATCCCCCCCAGTCCACTAGGCCAGTTACCCTGTCAGAGAGCGAGGTTAGATGGGCTTGACGTGATCTTCCTGATGAATTGACGTTGAAGGGTTTTTTCAGGTTTGAAGCACGCATTGGAGGGGAAGCTAGTTCATATGTGCAGCTGCTGCCTGACAGGGATGAGAAAGGGGCTGGGGGAGAGGGGCTTGGGGCTGTGGCAAGCTGAAGAGGTAAAACCATCCAGGATAAAATGCAGTGCTAGACAAGCAGTCTGCTGTTGGGTTTCTGGGGATAACAGGGTCTGCCAGGAGCCCTTTGGGTACGTGCTAAAAGCCTGGAAGGATGGTCTGCTACAAGTGTTTTAACAGTCTGTAACATCAGGGATGCATCAAGCCTGTGCACCGTGAACCCCTCTGGAATTCATTATGGACTCAGACACACCGAGAGGTTTTCAGAGTAACAGATTTGGGCTGCGTCACTCTGGGCAGCTTTTCAGCTTTCAGCAGCTTTTGCCCCTGTATTGTATCCCAGAGCTTTCCCAGTGTCCAGAGCAGATCCCTTTGGGCAGGGCTCCCACGTTTCAGGTAAACATAATGTTCAGGGAAGTAATTTTTCGGATGCGTTTACAACATCATCAGGGAAAACTCACCAGCTGCCTTGCTTCCTCTCACTGTACCGCAGACAGCCTATCTCCCAGGATTACTTCATCATTGTCCTCATGCTGTAGTTCCCAAAGAGCTAAGCTCAGCAGCAGTCGTGTTACCTAGTCACAGCACATCTTGCAAGTTTTCCACTGTTTCTCAACCTGTATCACATACCTGACACTTCTTTTTCCCCAGCAGGCAAGGCATGTAGCCATGTGGCTGGAGGGGACAGTTCCTGACGAGAAGCAGAGCAAGTTACAGTTTTCCTGCCATCATGTCCTTCTTCCCCATACCAACCCCATCCTTCCTTCATTCCACTTCCATTTGGGATGGGGAGTCACCCTGCCCTTATTGCAAGAAGGCGCAACTGCGGACAGCCCCAGCCTGCCATCTCCTGAGGTGGTCTCCCAGAAGCTGTGACTGTATTTGAGCTACAGAGTACCCAGCCCCAGGACACAGGGCCGAGCAGGGACCTGCAACCGCCCATGTTGTCACACCACTGCTGCAGTTTTGGCCCAACTGAGCTATTATTGCTACCACCTGAGACAAAGCCCAGGCACGGCTGGGGGATGGCACACTTCAGGGCCCATTCCTAGTAAGCAGTTTCACAGAATCACAGAACAGTTGAGGTTGGAAGGGACCTGTGGAAGTCATGTGGTCCAACCTCCCTCTGCTCTAGCAGGGCCACCTAGAGCCAGTTGCCCAGTACCATGTCCAGATGGCTTTTGAGCGTCTCCAAGGAGGGAGACTGCAGAACCTCCCTGGGCAACCCGTGCCAGTGCTTGGTCACCCTCACAGTAAAAAAGTCTTTCCTGGTGTTCAGAAGGAACCTCGTGTGTTTCAGTTTGTGCCCATTGTCTCTTGTCCTGTCACTGGGCACCACTGAAAATAGCCTGGCTCCATCCTCTCTGCACCCTCCCTTCAGGTTTTTATATACATTGATAAGATCCCCTGAGCCCTCTCTGCTCCGGACTGAACAGTCCCAGCTCTCTCAGCCTTTGCTCATAGGAGAGATGCTCCAGTACCTTAACCATCTTAGCAGCTCTTCATTGGACTCTCTCCAGCATGCTGATGTCTCTCTTGTACTGGGGAGCCCAGAACTGGACACAGGACTCCAGTGTGGCCTCGCCAGAGCTGAGCAGAGGGGAAGGATCACCTCCCTCGACCTGCTGGGAATACTTTGTCTAATTCATCTCAGGATACCATTTGCCTTCTTTGTGGCAAGAGCACGTTGCTGGGTCCTGTTCAACTTGTTGTTCACCAGGACCCCCAGGTCCTTTTCTGCAAAGCTGCTTCCCAGTCATTTAATCCTAGAAGGTTATCAAGTGGTCAAGCATGATTTCCTCTTGGTGAATCCATGCTGACTATTCCTGAGGTTTTTCTTGTCATTCATGTGCCTGCAAATGGATTCCAGGATTAGCTGCTCCATCACCTTCCCAGGGATCAAGGTGAGGCTCGCTGGCCTGTAGCTCCCCGGGTCGTTCTTCTTACCCTTCTTGAAGATAGGAGTGATGTTTTCTTTCCCCTATTCTTCACGTACTTCTCCCAGTCACTCTGATCAAAGATTATCGAGAGTGGCCTCGCAATGACATCTGCCAGCTCCCTCAGCACTTGTGGGTGCATCCCATCAGGATTTGATGTGGTTCTTCTGTTTTGGAGGCAAGCAAATCCAGCTGCCTGTATCTGGGAGTGTGTTCTGTCTGTTTGAGAGAGCACTCTCCTTTTCTCATTTTGTATGCTTCATCTTCATGTTCCTCGCACTCCACAGTGCAGTCTGGTTTCTGAGTAGTTTTCCACTATCCAAGCTGTAACAATAGCTACAAACTTGTTCCTGGAGCCTCTTCATAGACCCAAAAGCTGAGCTCCTGGATTATTTACTGTTTCTCCAGGTGGAATCACCTCTAACTTCAAATACGGCTTTAGGGAATCCAGAAGTTGCCAGGTTTTCCACCCAGAGGGGTGTGGGACCCTGGGGCATATGTTTCTTGCCCAATCCCTCATCGGAAGCAGTGAGTCCCTGGTCGGGGCAGGTGAGTCCAGAGCTGCAGCAGGCAGGACTCTGCAGGTTCAGGTGCCTCCTTCCCACTCGGCTGGCTGAGGTCCTCCTCCCAGGCAGGCTGGTGCGATGATCTCCACATCCTCAGGGCATTTCTCGGTCTCACCTAGATGCTCAAGAGTTCCTAGAAAATCTTTTGCATAATTGCCGGGCCTCATTTTAGCAAGGATGCTTGTGTTTTCCAGGGACTCCCTCAGCACCGCAGTCACCTGGGGCTTTGTTTCCTCCAGCCTCACAGGCAGAGCAGGCATCTGTCACAGAAGCCTTTGGTTCTGTCTGAGGAGCAGCTGCCACCTGAGAAATCGCTCTGTGCTCATTCCCTCTTTCCTTTTTCTGGAGTGGAGCCCTTCAGGCCTGCCAGCTGACAGTCCCAGCTTCCCCCAGCTCAGCTGCCATCATCTGCATGTGCTTGCTATGGCAGGCATGGCCAGCTGCCCTTCTGGGTCAGCAAGGGGGCCATTTTAGGCAGAGGTCAGGCCCTGTGTACAATCCACATGTAAAACACTATAGAAATTAGGTGATGCATTTAAGAAATGCTGCTTGACACCCCAAAACTGCTGGAGCCCAGCAGTTGGACAGAAGGATGCTGAGCAGCCTGTCTAGGTCAGGAACTGATTTGTGGCTGCACTTCATACTGAACTTCCTGTAAGGCACTGCTTAGGAAATACATATGCAGCAGCAAAGGCTGTAAGAAACTTTTTGAAACATTAGGAGTTTCTAAAGCACTAATGGTTTAATGCAGTGAGGAAGGTGAGCTGGAAATGGCAGCAGCATGGATAATCAGGGAGAGGTGAAGAGAGGGAGTCCCTCTGGCCATTCTTAGCTTCTGTGCTTGAAGCATCTGCAATCACCACATATTAAAATTGCCAAAATTTTTGTCCCTGGCCCTTTGTGTGCTGTGCATCTCTGCGGCTCTGCTGGCAATCCTGGCCTGAATCCCCTGCTCTTAATATGGAGAGCCCAGGATGGGGCTGAAGCTCATGGCAACCTCCTAGCATCCTTCACCTGAGGCACAGCAGCATGACTGCAACTGCACGACAGGGCAAACAGCTTGATGCTGCCAGGAATCGCGCGAGTCCTCCCCAGCTGTGGTAGAGCTGAATCTGCTGGGCTAGCTAAACTTGCTGCTGGAGATGGCTCTCCCCCACCCCAGTGACTTTGCAGTGCAGTGGGTCGGGGCATGCTCTCAGTGAACACTGGCGGTATTCTTCCCAGAGGACTGATGCTGCATGGCTGCATTTTTATCAGCTCACCCTTGCCAGAAAGTTTTTCCTTTGTTGTTGCAGAGCGGAGAGAACCTGGTGAAATCTTTACCCCAGGACATCCTAATCACATATTGTCTCCTTCTGTCCTTGAAAGTGCTGCACTGAAAGGGCCTGGGTATCTCGTGGGCAGAAACACTTTGCCTTTCGTTACGGAGATGGGAGTCAGGCATGCCCCCCTGTCTGCCCCCAAAGGACTGCTTCTCCCCTCCTTGCTCACCCTCTCCAGTGCTCGCAGTCCTGTAACGTGTCCCAGGTAATGCTCCCTCTGGTCATCACAGAACGCTTTATACTTGACACAGTGAATGCAGATGGAGAGCTGGCAGTCCCTCCGGCAGCTGCCAGCTCAGAAGGAGCAGAAGTAAGGTTGCCTGGGCATGTACTTTAACTCTAAATGTCCTGTTTTTCCACAAGTTTGCGTTTTGATGAACGCAATGTTCTGGGAAGGAATGAGCTATCACCAAGCAACATTAACTCTGTGTTAACAAAGAGTTTTGACATTGAATTCAAGCCTGAGGACAGTGCTGGCACAAGAATGAATTATCACAGGCTGGGCCATGGGTACACTGAGGTTGGAAATTAGAAGGAGCTTCCTACCTGCCAGTGCAAGGATCTGGAACAGCCTTTCAACAGCAGCAGTGAGGCCAGAGACTGAACTTGTTTTGGGACTGGAATTCTGTGAGCAAGAGTATGCAATGGGGCTGCCTGCCACAGGCCAGAAGCTCTCTGCCAGTCCTCTCTTATGCAATTGCAGGACATTTTCATAACGACTTTGCTCTTAATGCAGCACAAGCCAAGCCGGGTGCCCGAGGCTCACCTGGAAATGATGCTGACTGTTTGGGACTGTGGGGATGGTGTCCTGGGGACAGTGCTGTAGGGCTGTAATTACCCAGGGAGCACAGGATGCACATCCCGGCTGCCTCCAGCAAGTAGAGAGCTAGCACAGAAATTGGAGGGGACAGCATGTGACAGGCAGGCCCAGGACCCATTGCCTCAGGTGACGGCTGGGTGTCTTACAAATCCGAGGGGATTTCTGATGAGCAAAAGAGGGCTCCTGCGCACTGCAGCCCAGGGGAGTGTGTGCCCTTGTGAGCTGGGCACTAGGAGCTTTGAGGCCAGCTCCTCCACTGTCTTTGCACATCTTCATTAACAGAGGCTTAGTACCCAGCCAGGGCCCATCATTCACCTCTTTCCCAGAGAGGGCAGTCAGTTGGATGAGACCAGCCAGGCATAGGATGGCACAAGGGGATGAGAGAAAGGGATGCCCCAGGAGCAGCTGTCAAGGGGAAAGATGACAGCAGCTCTCCCAGGGCAGCCGTGGGCTGGGTGCTACAGTGAACCAGTGGCATCTGCCTTGGAGCACCTCTTGCCTGCCGCCGCCAGCCCTGGACACCACCAGCCCTGGACACCAGCAGCCGTGGGACATGGTGCGCAGCTCCCAGCCATCCCTGCCTCGAGGCACCCGTCTGCACTCAACTGCCCAAAGCAGAAATCCTTGCATGAAATACTTCACTGCCAGGTCATAGTGGATTACATGAGCCAGGGATAAAATGGGAGTTACAGCAGACTTGGTGGTTCACTATGTCTTTTCTGGTTTTTTTAATAGAAGATTAAGGCATTGCTGGAGTGACGTCTGTGTCTTCCTCAGTGATGGAGGTTAGGGGTTTCAAGACTCGCTGCTGACTCATAACCAGGCAGAAGAAAAAAGGGAAAATTAGCATGAGGAATGTTGCTGAAATGGCTTGTATGTGTTCAGAGATTACTGTAGACATTGTATTGCTGCCTGTGTTATGGCTGGTGTGTTTAGTGGATGTTTTTGATGGAATCTGATCTTTTTAAGAACATGGGGCACCTGTATGTAGAGCATTTACCTATATCTGCAGATCCACTGCAATAAAGGGTAGATCTTTAAGAAACAAGCTTCTCCAGAAAGCAACTTTAATTCCTGACGTTGTAACACCAGTGGTTTTTTTCTAAGCCTAGATGCCTTTGGACATTTTATTGAGCTATTGAACTGCTGAACGGCATGTCACTGTCCAGAGTCTAGCCTGGCTCTGCAGGGATTAAAAATCACTCCCCATGAATGCATGTCTGCGGACCCTTCTGGGACACGGGTTTGGTGTTCCAGCTTCCCTGTTAAATACTCACTCTCTGCCTGTGCTAACTGGCAAACTCAGCAGAGGCTGGAACATGACCTTCATCTAAGCCGTGTCACCTCCAGCGCACGTTGCCTCTGGATCAAGACTGAGGCAGGCGGGGTAGGCTCAGGCTGCTGCTCCTGAGATAACTGGAAGGATCAGGGGAGTTGAGTAAGTGCTCAGTCTAAACAATGGCTTCAGAGTCAGAGTTGTGATCGTACTCAAATTAATTTCAAATATGCACAGTAACACGAAGCAATTTGCATAAGACGTCACATGGAGTTGCATACAATTTTGCATATTTAAACAAAATACAATAAAGCACAGTTCGGGCGGGTACATGAAATCATTTGTGCAGCGAACCGTGCAGAGAAACGACGTCCAATTACCACAGAAGAAGAAAACAAATGGCAGCAACCACCCAGGATGCAAAATCAGCTCAGAAGTTGGGAAACACCAGCCTCTTCCTTCATCCACCATCCTGATAGATGCTTGGATTGACATTATCATTACATGAGCACACACTACTTTTCCACCAGACCCTTCTGGTGCAGAGGATGGTGCTCGCTGTCTCATGCCACTACTCACTCCTTCACATTTGCATCCTTGGCTTCATCTTTGCAAAACACTTTCTCATGCGTCATTCTTTCTGGGCTTTCTAGTGCATTCATCTCTGAGTCTGAGGGACTCCTCTCATCATGCACCACTCCAGGTGGTACTGTTCTTGCCCTTTAGTGGTAAAGGCCAGAGGCCAAAATACTGGCTCTTGGAGGCCAAGGGCAGACACTGACAGCCACATTTTTGGTGGTCTTAGTGCTGTGCATGTTTAGAATACAGTCGCTATGGCTTAGTTCTTGGTGCCTCTGTAGATCAGATGATTTGGCTTCCATCTCAGCTCCTGGAAAACGATGACTGAGCAATTAACATTAGAAAAGGAAGCTGTCAAGAAAAGGAAGCAACATCCCTTAAGTGGGAATGCATCATCCTTCAGAGTGAATGTCAGGAGGGCTGAGACCTTTAAACCCGCAAAAGGGACTTTCACCCCCGACCTATGTTTTATGACAATCCTGTGGCTCTGACACGTGGGCTGGTTCCATGCTGCAGCATGTAGGCTGAGTTCTGAGGGCTGAGCCATGAGCATGTACAATCACATCTGCTTCCCCTTCCCTCCCCAGGAGGCAGGCAGGGGAGGATCCGGTTGCTGCTCCTGAGGCAGCTGGAAGGATCAGGGGAGCTGGGACACAGGGATCAGGCTAAACAAAGGCTTCAGCATCAACAGTACCCCAGTACCTGTGAGCTCCCAGACTCCTGCTTCACCCATCTTGTCTTCATTTACTCAGCTCTTTTAAAGCTCCCTAGCTCTAAATTTCCATCCTAATCTCTTCCTCTGACCCTACTTCCCTTTCCTGCCCCATCTTTTAATCCTAGCTGCATCTTTTGGTTCTGCCCACTCTCTCCTCACCATGCCTTTTCCTGTCCTCCCTCATGTTCCTGCTCCCTCATAACTCTCTTTAAAGCCTTTGCTCGACAGCTTCTTCTCCTGGTATTTTAGTTAGGCAATTTGTTTCTCTCCGCAGGACCGCCTGAGCATCAGCAAAGAACTGTCACAAAAACCCTGGAAGAGGCAGTGTTATGCTTAGTCACCATTTCATCCTGGCCCTCCTCTAACTTGCAGGTACTAAGGGAAAATCTGTCTCTTCCTCATTTGCTGCACTTAGAATTACTGCGCTGTGTCATTAGCTACAAGTAAGCTGGCCAACGTAAGTAGCTACAAGAAATGCCCATTTAGCCAGGACAGTCTTTTTGGGCATCAGTTTTGCCATGCTTGGAATAAGGGAAATCTCATTATAAAGGCGGGAATGACACCTGTCTACCACCTCTTGCAGCTCCTGCTGCGTGTACAGCAAATGCAAGGTAACACTAAGCAGAGCCTCGGACCTCACTTGTGTCATGTTCACTCATATGCAATATGTCACACAGGAATTGGCAAAGCAGAAAAAGGCATTGGAGAGAAACCACTTCAGGCTTAACTCATCCTGGTATCGCCAAACGGGTCTGAACCACTGAGGCTGGCACAAGCCTCCACTGTAGGTGTGTTTAACTGTTGCACTCATGTTTTGGTTAATGAATACATTGAACCAAAGCTCTGTGTGTTCACAGTGCACTAGCCTGGCTAGATTGATTTCCCTGACACTAGCAGAGGACACCCACCTCTGACTGCCCCTTGGTTTAGGAAGGGTTCAAAAAGCTCCTACGTTCCGGGCCACTTTACCAAGGTTTGGATGGTACCTGAGAGAATCACAATGCCTGTCCAAGCATCCTTCCTTAGGCAAACTAACCGGGAAACCAAATATCTCTTCAGCCAGGCCAGGCTATAATGCAGATTTGACCAGTGCATGCTGTAGGCATCAAACTATGTTCCTCTGACATTCAGAAAATGAGTCACCCCAGGCTTGTTTTCTTGCTTGTTTGTTACACCCTCAGGGTATGTCCAGCCGTCGATGAAGTCTGGGCTTCAAACTAGACTGACTTCCCTAGAGCATCTGTTCTCCTGCCACTGGAGCTCTAACTAGGAGCCACAGAGATGGAGGACAGGCCCCCGGAGCAGAGACTGGCATTTGTTTCCCTGCCAGATCCCTTGTGGGGATTGATCTGAAGTTGAAGATGGTTTTGCTTGTATTCTGGTCACTCCCAGAGAAAGCTGGGCTTTGGATCAATGTGGAATGCGTCACTGAATGGTCTATTATTCACCGACTGCAATGTGCACTCGGAGACACAGCAGCCCTCAATAAAGATTCAATTCTGCCTCTGAGGATCAAAGCAAGAATGAACCAAGAGAACTACTCAACTCCTTTACATGACACCGAAATGAGTGGTGGCTTGTTTCAGGGCGATTCTTCATGGCAATTTTGAGTTGTGCATTGCTCCTAATGAAATGGCCATCTACACAGCCATATCCCTTCAGCAGGGTGCAGAGATACCTCCAGCTTAAGCCATCCGTCCCCTCTGCACCAAGGCCTACACTTGAGTTAGCACAGCTCGTCCATGCTGCCATGCTCAGTCCACACCGCTGCTGAAGGAGCACAGTGATGCCCACAGCTCCACAGGTGCTTTCCCACTGCTACCCTCATGCCCACAGTGTCGGGCCAGCTCTCTCACAGGGCGCGCTGTGAAGGCACAGTGGCAACAACCGACAAGACAGGCCAGGGAGGAGGGCAGAGCCAGAGCACATGGAGTCCTAACTTCCAGCCCAAAATCTGGAGAAGCTCCTTGAGCAGGGGAGGCAAGCGAGTGCTCTAGCTCGCTGCCAAATCCCTGCATTGACAGGCACTTCAGGCTGACAGTTGCCTGATTTTTTGGGTTTGGGGTTTTTTTTTTTCATAATGGGATAATTTATTGCAGGTTATAGAAGGCACTCAGCTGGAGGGAATCCCAGCTTCGGGAGATGTTTTCATAATGTTTTTCTGAAGTACTCTCTTTCCCGGGAAATCACAGTGGTCAGCAATACCTCATGCTTGTTTCTGACCACTTGTTGGGGTGATTTTCATATGTCTTGATGCAGTCATACAGGTTTTAGGTGTTCTTCTTTGATTTAAATTATTGCATCCATTTCTCCCATCTCTGCTGTCCTCATTCAGCAGGCAGATACCCATTCTAGCTCCCTGCTGGAGAACAGGATGCTGGGGAGATGCTAAAAAAGGAGGCAAGGCTGGCAACCAGGAAGGAAGGGAGATGCTGGGGAAGGAGGCAAGACTGGAACCAGAGTGGGAAGTCAACATGGGCAGGTGGGCAAGAGCGATTTAGTGGGGAGAGGTGATGGGAAGGGACTAGACCAGGGAGTCCGTTTTTCAGGAAGCCAGAAGAAAAAGGGACAGCTCATGGAGCTTCTCCTGTGAGGCAGAGAGTGAGTCCTGGTGAAGAAAGGGAACATTTGACTGAGCGCCTGCAGCCTCAGCCTGTGCCAAGAGGGCATTGGAGGAAAAGCATCTGATGACAGAGAAGTCAGCAGGAAGGGCTGAAGCTGTGGCTGGAAGCAGATGAGGATTGTGCAAGACATTTCCCTGCACTGATGAGTACGTGAGTCTGTAATTTCAGCACAGTGAGAATCTATCGCCTCCTCGGTCAAGCCTCTCCAGCCTGCCCAGCCCCAGAGCTGCTGTATGTGGTGGACTGGAGAGGATCAGCCGGGAGTGCAAGTGACCACCACCTAAAAGAACAGGGGTGAGGGACTCCCTCCTCCCGCACTCGGCACAGGGGCAGAAGAGGTGCCATTCAGCGTCTCATGTGTGCATGCCCTGGCACAGCCACCACAGGCGTGTGTCTGCTCTCTGATGGGCCCCACACCTGTAGCCCACAGAGATCATGTCCAGGGCCCAGGGTGACATGTGGAGGGGTCTGGCCCTGCGGGAGGAGGTGGTCCTGGGTCCTTCCAGTGGGCAGAGACACCAGGACAGAGTCCATGATCAGGCCTGGTCTGGGGATCCTGCTCCTTCCTCCAACAGTAAAGCAGGGGATCAGGGAGACCTCCAGTGCCTGAAGGACTCAGCCAGCAGGCAGAGGGAGCAGGGGCCAGGGACTGTCCCCAAGCCCAGCAATCCTCCTACCATTGCTAGGGAGTGGCCCTTCGGAGTGGCCACTGTGCCTGGTGCTGGTCTCCAGCACCCCCTCCATGCCCGCCCCAGCACCGACCGCTGCTGGGGCTTGCGAAGTGGAGGAGTTGCAGGAGACAAGGATGCTTAATTACAGAGCAGCTCTGGAAACCAGCAACGGCAGCAGCACTGTGGCCAGGAGGGGAGGCAGCAGGGCTGTAAATAGAAATTGCGGAGGCAGCCGCAGGGAACTGAGTGAGGGAGGCTTCTGCGCCTGCATCGCTCCGTCTCCCTCCCTTCCCCTCAGCTTCTCTCACCTTTCGTGGCCACCCTGGCTCCCAGCATGAACCGGTGTGTGACAAGCAGCCCCAAAGCATGGCTGAAAGGCAGCAGCTGCAGAGGCAAAACAGCTGCTCCAGGTGGAGAAGTGGGTGTGCAAGGCCACAGCAGCCTCCTCCATCAAGGGCCACCTCCCGTGGAAACATGTGAGGAGGGTCAAAGGGCCACTTTGGCCAGTGAGGAGACCAAGGTGAGATGGACATGGAGCCAAATCTCCCCATCTACCCCCTCCCTAGAGGAGGCTGTGGGATGCCAGATGTCTGAGCACCCATCCCACTGGCGTCTGCCCAGGGTGAAGTCCCTCTTGTTCCACCCTGATACCTCCATTATCAGGTATAACATGGCCTCTTCCACAGCAGCAAGAGCTCTGCTTTCAGTATTTTGCAAAGGTTTATTTAAAAATGTTGAAACTAACATCCCACAAGAATTGAATATTTCACCACGAGGAGAAGAGAAATCCTACAAAAATATATATCACAGCGCACAAGGGCAGGGGAGGGGGAAGAGCGAGACTGAGCAGGGAAGCAGGAGGGAGGACAGAGGGGAGGATGGGACCCGCGGCAGAACGAGACTGAATGGCAAAGGCAGAACAAGAGAGGAGTGGGGAAAGTGAAACAGCAGGAGGGGAGAGATAACTGGGAGGGAGACCGTGGTACAGGACAGGAGTGGGAAGTGGGAAAACAGTGGGAGAGGGAAAACAACAGGAAAAAAGGAGTAGAGAGCCGGCAGTTGGTGAAGGAAGGGGGCCCTCCTCTATGGTCTTGCCAAGGTAGGGCCAGGACTACAGTGAGACATCAGCGGGGGTGCAACTGGGGAGCTGGAGTTTGGCCCAGGGCTTTTGTGCTGCAGGACTTGGCTCTAAGGCTGTGCCATAGATGTGGTTTGTCAGAGTGAAAAAACAAAACCACAGTTTAATTCAGAACAGTCTGAAGGTGATCATGTTTGAGAACTTGCAGGGAATGAACAAACCGCTCCTTTTCAAGCATTTTTCCATATTGGGAAAGGGAGTGGGGAATGAAGGGACCAGATTTGCAAGGGCACTTAGGTGCCATTGAAGAAGAGGTAGATAGCCCTCTCTGAAGCCGTGGGATGCTTGGCTGGATGTGAGTCCCTGGAAATTGGACGGAGGAGTGTTGTGGAAGCACACGCTGGAGGTCTGCTCCCCTGCCTACCAGTTGCAACCAACCAGATGGGAAAGCCCAAGCAGGATTTGGCTTTGTGGTCATGCCACTCTGCTGGATCAACAGCGGGAAAGTCCAGTTCCTGCTCCAAAACAATACAGGGCAGAGAGGAGAGATTCTCCCCCTGACCTCCTCTCCTTCCCACTGCACTCACAGAGAGACCACCCTTGTGTTAACAAAGCCAGGAGCTCAGCAGACATGGTTCCTTAAACTCACCCAGCCCACCTGAACATTCCTTTTTAATTGCACAGAAATGTTGGGAAGGCTCAGCCCAAAGCTATGAACATTTTCAGTCGGTTTCCTGGCACACCCTTCTCTCTGTGAAATTTCCACTGGAAAAAATTAATCCAGATCTTTCTCCTCCAGTCACCTAGAAGACAGGGAAACCTGGTGGGCTGTGACTGAGAAGGGACTGGTCTCTGCTGTGGCTCAATACTTGGTTTTGTCAACCTGTCCGTGTGCGCATCTCACAGAATATCAGCTTGGGCCAGGGAAGAGAATGCAGGTATGCTCTAGTTCAAGTCTGCATAGGGGAAGATGGTTTATAAGGCTCTAGCCATGGAGAAAACAAATCCAGTGAGATTATTTATTGACTGGAAGAAGCTTGTGTGTCCACACGTGCTTTGAATGTTCCAGGGACAAGATGTAGCAATGAAAGTTTGGGCAGGACAATGAATTTGTTTCCCATATCTAACCTGTTTTGTGTGAGAGAGTGAATGACTGTCATGAAAACATATATGGCTAGAAAAATTGATCTTGGAAAAGATGTTCAGCATATCCAAGCTTCTGTCATTGTAAGAGTTTTCTCTACTGCATTCCTCAGCTTCCTCCTTACTACAGCATCCATGAAAGGATTTGTTCCCTGGAGATACTTTTAACAAAAACAGAGACACATTAAAGAGGGGAAAAAAACCCAAACCACTGAAATCTGATTTGTTTGTAGAGTTTACAAAAGCCTGGCCAGCAGAGCGCAGGGCTTCCCTGCATCAAGTGTTGGAAAATGTTTTCACTACGCCTCCTGCGGTGCCCTGCCACTTTCTTACAGACTTTCTCTCCATGCAGCGTGTGGAAAGGGAAAGTCCAAGGACAGCCCTTGAAGTGGTAGAGTCTAAACTCTGGCCTTGTTTCAACAAGCGCTATTGATCAAAGAGCAATCTAATTAATCTGGTCTGGAAGATTACTTAAACCAGTTCAAGGCATTATATTGTAAACTGCCAGCAATAAGCAGTGCAGCCTCTTACAGACTGCACGCAGATGGCCTTCTCCAGCGCCGATGTGCCAGAGAGAGGGGGAACAGCCCCTCAGCCGGCGGGGCTGTGGTGAGCGGGGCAGCGGGCAGGAACAGCCATCTGCCCCCTTCTCTGTCCTGTCCATCTCCAGCTTGAATGTCCACCAAAGCCTTGAATGAAGCCTGAATAAGGAAAAGGCTCAGTAATAGATCGATCTAGGGTAAAGTAATAATATCCCCTGCTATAATCCCCTGTACTTAGACTAGAGACCTCCAGAGTCCTTTTCCACCTACACCTTTCAGCCATTCTGTGCTTTTAATAAGCTAGTAATTTTATTTGACCTGTCATTTTCTCCAAATCTCTACTGTTTTTTGTGAAGCTTATTGCAATTTACACTCTCATTTAAATGTCCTTCACCGTGAGTCAGATGGGACTAGAGATCACCTAATAGTTCAGCTGGGTAAATGGGCAGAACCAGGCCTCTTATAAAATTCCCTGTGCTTTGTCCTACAAAGAATAAGCTTTTACTGCTGAGATAAAGGATGAAAGGGCCATTTCCTTTTCTCCAAGATGACTTTTGTCAGAGACCTTGTATGGTAGATTAGGGCCTTCAAATAGTGGGTGAGTTTCCTATCTCTGACCACATCAGTCCAGCAGCTGAAGGTGTTTGTACAGTATAGGGGCAACCTTACCTAAATCTGCATCTTTTCAGCTCAGTGACTGTCAATGTGAGGTCTGTGAATTACTTTGAAGGTGTCCACAAAAGCCAAGGGAGAGCAACTATTGTCATTAAGCTGAAATTTGCCATTTCACACTTCCTCAAAGTGACACCCATGGATCCGTGCATAGGAAGAGGTTGAGACGCACTGATCTTGCTCACACAAGTAACTGACAATGTGACTGCCTGCCCTACAGACCAGCACAGCCCCAAAGCACATGCTCAGGCAACCGGTTTGCACTGATACCTGTGCCATTGGTTTCAGTCCCCAACCAGCTGGGGCAATACACTTATGAAGACTGGCACCCCACATATCCCCTCTCTTGTGCCCTTGGTGAGCGTTGCCTCGCAGGTCTCCAGTCACCTTGCATTCCGGGAGGACGCCTACCAGCAGTACACAGCAACCCTCCAAATGTTCCCAAGGTCAACTTTAAATTGCTTTTTGTCATCCCAGGCACAGAGAGTCACATCTGCTGCTTGTGGCCTGTGGCATGAGTGTCTGAAAGCTATTCCCTACCTCAGCCCAGCAAAACTCAAGTTCCTCATGCCCAGCTATACCTGCATGCCATGCTTTAGCTGATTCGGCAGTATCCCAGTGTACAGGATGCTTGCTAAATAACATGATGGGCAGAGGGCTTCGCCTCAGATTTTATGAAGAACATCACCCTAGACTGATGTTCTTCAGAAAATCCTTGCTGAAGGAGACTGAAGGGGTGGAGGGGGACAGCAAGGAGGCTTCCAAGAGATCAAAACATTTGGAAAGCTAAAGGAACCTTTTCCAACTTTAACTGGCAAGAAGTGGCAGGAGGAGGAACTGAGAGAAAAAAATTGGGGATGGAGAGATGAAGAAAGATACAAGCTGAACAGAAAAAACAGAGGAGTGTTAAGCAGAAAGAAAATGGAAAGATGTATCTTCCATCTAAGGGGGAGGTGATGTTTCCTTCAAGGAAATGGGTTGCTGAGGGGGGCCAAGTGGTGTGTGAGCCTCTACTGCCCAAGCTTCACCCACCCTTGGGACCCGTGGGAGGGCCAAGGCCTTGGGAACAGAAGAACTTGCCATCACTTGAGTCCTGGCCCAGGGGAGACCGAGCCTCGGCAGGCAATCCTGCAGCCACTGAAGTCCAGACGTTCACTTCAAAGCACACGACATGGGAAGGGACACAAAGAGAGGTTAGGGCCCACGGGGACAGGGGTACGCCTTTCCACCTCGCCTACCCCCGATGTCAGGCATGCACTGGTGAGAGAGTCATGGAGGTCCAAGTGTGTGTCTGCGTGTGTGTCTGCATGTGTGCTAGGAGAGGGTCTGGGGAGGCCAAGATTTCACACCACCACCAGCTGTCTTCCCTCCCACCATTCTGCTCTCTCATCACCCTGTCCTGTGTGGGCAGGGTGGGAGTGTCCCCAATCTTCCCCCAGCAGGAGGCCAAGGAGGCCCAGCCTGTCCATTTGCCCAGGCACATCCTGGTGGAGTTAGTTAATAATGGTGGTGGTGGGCCGTGGCACAAGGAGGTCATTTTTTCCTGGGGTAGCAGAGGCGGCAGGAGTCTGTGCTCGCCGGCTGTGACAGGAGGGTGGGGGGAGCCAGCTCTGCTTCTCCCGTGAGCGTCACAGGTTCACCAGTGGGATTCTGGGGGGAAAAGGGAATCGGAAATTAATTAGACATGGGCACTGCCCCACTGGCCCCGCTAAACAACCGGCGCCTTTGCCCTGCCTCAGCCTGCCTGTCCCTCTGTCCCCTACCGCCCCCTCCTGCCCCGGCTCACCGGCCACTCACCGGTTGAGCTGGAAGGCTGTGCTCTTCCCGTGGCCCCCCAGTTTCTCCGCGCCCTCCTGGCCCTGCCTGGACTCCTCTGCCTCGGGCGTGGGGGCCAAGGAGTCACCATAGGGCCCCAGGATGCTGACGGTGGTGGGGGAGAGGTCCGTGAGGGGCTGCTGGCTCTCCTGCTGCCTCCCACTGCTCTGCTGCCCCGAGTGACGCCGGCGTTTCTGATTGCGGTCCCAGCTTTGGAGAGAAACGAGGGGTGAGACAAAGAGTGCCCTTTGGACAAGCCCCGGCCTTTGATGACAGAGAGGTTTGTGGGACCCCGTTATGCTCAGCATTAGAGCTCAGTGCAGCCATGTGCCAAACCTCCCGAGGGCTTTCAGCACCAGATCTACACCCTTGGGGCAAATGGCTCCCAAGCCCACAGTCCTCCTGCCCACCCACCTGCAGACACCAGCGTGGTGACAGCCTCCGTCGGCCCAAACCCCACTTACCAGAACTTGAATATGATCCCAGTGGCGACCAGGACAATGATGATGGAGATGGTGATGGTGACGTACAGCTGGGGGTCCACACCTGCAAGACAGAGGGGGTGTGTGATGGCCACCCCCACCGGTCCCTGGAGAGCAGCAGTGCAAAGGGAGGTTCTTGCTGGGGCCCTCGTGAATTCGGCAGAAGGTGCTGCTCCTGCGGGATGGGGGGGGTGTGAAAGAGACAAAGGGAAGATTTACCTTCCCCCCGGGGCCCAAACAAGAAGGGCCGCAGGGTGGCTGGGGTCTCACGCAGGTTGAGCCCCGCGTTGTGCAGGAGCGAGTGGGAGTTGGGCTGCGCCGTTGCCATCCCGTGTGGCGAGACAAAGGTGTATCCAAGCGGTGGGAAGCCTGGGTTGGCCGAGTTGGTGTCCCCTCCGTCCTCATCTGACACTGTTGGACCCCACACGATGGCCCAGGGGTACTGGGAGGAGGGCATGCCGTCCTCAAATCCGGAGGGGGTGGCGGGACGGGCCCCCGCCGCCTGGCGCCTCAGCCGCACGACATGCCGCAGCTCTCCCCCCCGGGGTGGCAGGGCCCGCTGGCGCGGCAGGACAAAGCGAGAATCCCTCTCTGGCAGCGAGGTCCTGTCCCAGATACAAATGGGCCGTGGGGCCGAGGGGTTCCGACGGGAGCAAAGAGGCCGAGTGGCCGCCGGCCCCCGGGAGCGAAGAGACCAGACGCCAGGAGGAGGGACGGCTGAGACCAGGAGGAGGAGATGCCAAAGCTGCAGGGAGTGGACGCAGGAGAAGAATGGAGGCATCCTGCTGCAGGGCGGGGGGAGGAAGAAGAGAGCCTTATCTGAAACGTCCCTCTTGCCAAAAGGCCAAGCCCAGAGCAGCTGGGAGCAGCCTGCCGCCCACACTCCCGTCGTCTTCCCGTGTCACCAGCAAACGTGGGAAGCTGTGAACCTACCAGGCACTGGGCTCCATCTCAGATGCAACAGCGTCTTCGCTCAGCAAGGATCCAGTCTCATCTTCTTCACTGGGAACAAAAAGGAAGAGGTGTCAGTTTGTCCTCACCCAGCAGCGACTGCGCTCTCCCTGGAGGCAGTGTGTGACGCCATGGACGAGCTCCAGGCCCCAGCAGGCAGGGCAATGGGGCGCCCCTGCACCCACTCCTGCTCTTGTGCCCCCCATGCCTGCGTGCTCTCCTGCACAGAGGTGCATTGTCCCCCTGACCCCAGCACCGCACAGGAACACGCACATTAGTGTATACACACGAGAGCAAGGAGCAGTCTCTGGAGCACACATGCAGAGGCACATGCACAGCTTCCCCAGGGACTCTCCTGTCTGAGGGCCAAGAGGGGGATTCGGCATCTTTGTTTGCTTATCACTGGAACAAGTTGGAATCTTAATTCCTGTGTTTATTTATAGTGTAGAGCGTGTAATCCATTTATTAAAAAAGAGCCTCTTTGTTGTGTGCCAGAGTGAGGGAGCGAGAGGGGAAGCACAAGAGTGATAAACCAAGAAGACTGAGAAAGAGAGAGTGAATCAGCGAGAAGAGTCCAGCCTTACTTAAAGAGTTCAAGAGCAAAAATATGCCTATCAAATATTTAGTATTTACTTTCTTCTTAGCTAACAGAATTACTTTCCCACACTCCTTGTCCTAGTGTCCTCTGTGCTGTCCCATCCCTCTCTTTCTCCCCTATTCTTCCCGTTTCCCTCCCATCTCCCATGGCTGAGCAGCACCAGGCAGCAGCGGTAACACGGAGTGAGGGCTGGTCCCCCCGGCTGGATCTCTGCACCGGCCGCACGCCACCCTCTGGCATCATTCCGGTGGTAGCATGGCTGCCCTTCATGCCGTTTGCCCCTTCCCTTGGCTGGGCACAGCACAGCGCAGCACCGGCACTTCCCTGGTGAGCTGTTCTGTGTGCCTGACCCGGGATCCTCTCCGCAACAAAGACTGCATGCACACACACAGAAAAAATCATTCAAGATATTCAGCTTGTTCCTGCATTGTGAAGGGGAAAGCATGAATGCTGACAACCCACAGTCATGCCCTTCTGTGGCTGCTGGGATGGAGAAATGGGGATGCTTGGCCGAGGGAGTCAATGCAAAGGCCAACTGCCCTGCACCTCCAGCCCCAAGCCAGCTGTGTTGCACCTCCCGGCTCCCAGGGGGTTACTACCATCCCCTCCTGCTCAGCTCATGCCATGAACTAAAACTGCAGCCCCTCCAGAATGAGGGAAGAGTCTGGTGCTTGCTGTGGGTAAGGGGACTCACACTATGATGCACACCTGAGGAGAGGGGCCGGGGAGGAAGGGCACCCAAGAGTGAGTAGCTGTCTAGCTCCTGCTGCATTAACTGGGGATATTTTTAGTTTCCTTCTGTTAAATATTTAAACAAAGTTCACAGAAAAAAAAGGAATTGTCGGCTAATGTGCCCTGCCCTTCCCTCCAGGGCAAGATCAGTCTCTGGAGGGATCCTGAGATGAAGATGAGGAGAAAAGAGGAGCTATTCTCAGCATTTCTTTGTACTTTGCTCCTGAACCTCTAAGTCTTAGAGGGGGACTCAGTATTAAAATGCAGCTCTGCAGAGAGGCAGCAGAACGGAGCAAGTTTCTTCCGAAGCCAGAGGCTGGTGAGATCTTGGCCATCTGGATTATGATCACGATGCCGTGGAAGCTCATGTCTGGCAACACAAATCTGTGACAGAATTTCTTTTGGACTTTGGAAAGGGAATTCCAGGCATCAGGAACCTCCCTGTCTGAGTCCCCAGGGCTAGAGGGCACACAAACACCTGAGTGGTTTCAAGGTGGCCCAGAATGCCTGGGACCATGCTTGGAACTCCCCATGAGACAGTAGTTTCCTGGGGTGAAGACCCTGCTCTGCTTGTGGCACGGTGTTATCAGTTCCAGCTCTTGTCTCTGGGGGCTGCGAGCTGTTTTGCATCAGGCAGCAGGAGATGCAGATCTGGACAGTGCCACCCCAGGAGCGGAGATCTTCTCCAAGTGCAGGTAGACCGCAGGGCCAGTCCCACAGAGGAGTGTGATACGTTAAGGGGTGCATGTGTAACCGTTAGCACTCCTCCTTACACAGATGGGTCCACCGGCAGAAACATGCCTGGGTGTAGGTGCACAGTGCTGGTTCACCCAGCTCACTGCGCTCTTCTCGCTTGTTGGGATGTCTTGTAATGGAGACCTTGCTGTAGTTCTTGGCTGAGATTGTGAGCTCCAGCAACAGCACCCCAGACTATGGATTCCCAGGGTCTAAAGCCTGGGAATAAGAAATCCTACAGAGCCAAATCTTGCATTGCTTTCACACCCAGTAGTCTGAATTTCAGCCCTACAGAGCAGGTAATGGCTGTAACTGGAGCTGAGGGGAAGGAGTAAGCCGCAGCACTGGCCTCCTCGTATATACATAATGCTGTGGAAGTGACAGCCCAGACGTCAGGTGTAAGCCTCAGACCTGAGACAGTGCTGTGCACAGGTCCTGCTGCCAACAGGGAAGAGCAGATGATTCCTGGTGCCCCTACCCCAAAAGGCAGCTCCAGGTGAGTGCAGGATTGAGGCAATGTCAGTCGGTGTCACTCAACACATTCTGGTTTGCTATTCATATCATGGCCGGAAACTAAGAGTGTGTCCTGCACTAGCACACCCAGGCGTGGTTGTGGAGGAGCTGCGAGAAGCACAGAGGTGTCTCCCATAGCATGAATGCCATGAGAGCAAAGGAAGGTTTCAGGCAGAAATGTCAGCCAGAGAGGGCTGGACTCCACTGTGCACAGAGCGCTCATGTTCAAAACAGAGCATGGATGTCCCTATGGCTTATCGACAGAGCAGCAGATATAAAGCATGGCTGGGGCACTCTGCAGTTGGCCACCAGCAGTGGGGATTGTGTCTGGGGCACAGACCCTGCTGTGTCGGAGGGCAAGCGTAACAAATGCCCTTCATTCAGCTCTGTATGTAGCTCCCGGTGTGGATGCTGAATAAACTGGTAGATCTTCGGAGAGGAGGAGGGGACACCAATGCTCTTACTACCTGGAGGTATAAATCCCAGTATCCACACACCTTACACCATTCAAGAAGCTTTTGTGTGCCAGAGTAGAGAGACTGGATTTCTGCACCAGTGCCACATGGCATGGCTCTCGCTATCAGATCTGTTTCCCAGGTCTAATTGTGATAAAAACGGAAAGGGTTACTCCCAAGGTCCAAAGATGGACCTATGTATTTTCACTCTAGGTACAGAGCCTTCATCGCAGTGTTCGAGTCCTGTGATACACAGATGACAGAGTGTGAATGACAAAGCTATTTCCCCAGGGCACTTCACTGAGTTCAGTGTGTGATTCTTGGTGCTTGGAAGCTGTAAGAATTACACTGCTCTTTGCTACTGCATATGGACCCCACTACTGGTCCAGACTAGAGATCCCCAGGGCTAATTGATCAGGAGCTACTCTCATTGCATTTGCAGGATGGAAGCACAATTCCCACTGCTGTTCCTCGGCGTCAGGGACCCAGCTGTGCTTCCTTGTCCTTTGTAAGTCTCCGGCAGCATGGACCCACCGCTGCTGGGACGTGAGAGAGCAGATCTTCGGTAGCCATGCCCCAAAGCATGTATCCCAGTTCACCACAGGGGCTGGAAATTTACATCCTAACTAATGCCTAGGAGCAAAGCCTGCTGTACTCCTGCTCTGAGCAGGGAGCACAGACTAAACCCTGAATGTGACACCCTGAGCTCCGGAGTACAGATGCTACCGCACCGTGGGGAAGCCCTAGGATTCGCTGCCAATAACTCCTTCTCCATGTCCGGGACTCTTATATACAGTGGTCCCAAAGATAAATCCTATCCAAATATAAAAGCCGTCACAGGAATAAAAGAGCCAAGGTGCCAGCTGTGTGCAGGCAATACCTGCGCTGTAGCTCCCTCGCATCAAATGCAATCTGTAACCTTCTGTTACAAAATGCTGAAGTTTGACCAATTCAAATGAGGAACAATACTATTAATAAAGAGGGTCACACACTAGCACAATTCACCTAGGCAGGTGGTGTATTCCCTACTGCCTGAAGCCTTCGCATGGCCGTATTTCTAAAAGAGACGCTACAGTTCAATCAGAAGTTATGGGCTTGACGCAGAAAATGAAATTGGTGAAATTCTCTGGCCTGTGCTCTGCTGTAGGTCAGACTCGATGATCAAAATGGTCCCTCTGGCCTTAAAATCTAGGAATCTCACAGCTTTCTCAATGCCTAGCCGAGATCAGCTCTGACTGAAGAGCAATTGGATGAAGCCGAGCACACACAAGCCGTGTTAGTGAGAAGCAGGTAGAGTCTCCTTCCATCCGGGGATGGGAAAAGAGTTGCACCCGATTCTGTCTGGCTTGGCTGGCAGATGATGATCTGTCTGTATTTTTGTAACATCTCGAGCTTGACTGCCGTGATACTGTGCCTCTAGGAATGAAGCCGTCTGCTCTCAGAGCTCTCCAGCTAGTTCAGAATGCAGCAGTCTGTTTGCTCGGCGACTCAAGCTGCCGGGAATGCATCACCGTGCCCCTCTGCACCCCACATCGCCTCGCCTTTGAGCACAGAGTCCGGTTCAAGGTCTCCAACCCGGCATTCAAAGCCCAGCATGGGACAGGCCCCAGTGACCTAAGCAATCAATCACCTCGCCTTATGCAGCAATGACCTCACATGACGGATATATTCCACTGGAACAATGAAATTGCCAACCAGTTTGGGGAGAGGGGGAAGGGATGGAAGAAGGGGAAAGAGGCTGATGACCCTGAGGTACAGAACATTCACAGGAGCTGGGCCAAGATTATGAAACTTACTGCCGGCTGAAATAACGCTCGCCATTAGCAACCCCGCAGCACTGAGAGCTTCATGCAAATCCTTTCTTCGCCCAACTCCCCCACGGCAACAATCCCACTTGAAATAGTGATAAAAAATCAAAACAAACCTGAGGAGGACCCAGCCCTCCTCACAGAGAAAGAACGCTAGGTTGGCTGTCATTTTTTAACTCCCAGCCAGCATTAAGGGCTACGGTGACAGCTACCGATACGAGACACTGATCTGGGACCGTGGAACCTAGCAGCTATCTCCGAGCATCGAGCAGAGCGAGTTTAGGCACTGGCAGTGAGACCCACACACACGCTGCCTGGTGCCCCAGGCACCCCACACCTATATTTTTCTCAGCGGCTATGAACACCCCGTTCGAGACGCAGTCGTTGCTGGTTTGGTAGCAGGAAGCGTGAACCCCAGTGCTGGTGAAAAGGGGTTATATATACATCCTGCTGTATTCAGCTGGGTAGGGACGGGGAAAGGGAGGAATCCCAGAGCAGCTGCCACAGGGAGGTAATTCTGGTGCACTCAGAGGAGTTTCGGCAGTTGGGAGCATGAATCCAAATGCTGGTACCCTGGGGTGGGAGATGCCAAGCCCATCTGGGGAAGGAGTTCCCGCTGTGTGCAGGGCTAGGGAAAACAGCTCGCAGAGCGGGCTGAATTTGGGGGCTGGCAGTCTGAATGCAGTGGCTCACGTCAGGCTGCTCTACCTGGTGTCTGAGGCTGAGAGGGTTGGTGGCAGCGCCCAGGAGGATCTGGCAGGACCACGGAGGGGCTGACAGTGCTCACCCTGTGTCAGTGCAGGTCCTGCAGCATTCAGTGACTACCAGTGGGAATTCCTGTGCCAAGGTACCAGGGCGAGCACTTATGGGCTGGGTACGGAAATCCTAGGCTGGGGCAGAATCTGGGGCTGGAAGGGTGATGGTGCATTTGGACATTTTGGTAGCTAGGCAATGGGCGTGTGAAGCCCATCAATGGTCCTCTGAGCTTAAGTCTCCCTGCATTTGGGAACTATGAGTGTGGCCCCATTCCAAGCAGCACTCTAGGATGCCGGTCCCCTGCCATCTAGTGCCTGCCTGCAATACATGTCATGAGTCTGCCAATCTTCTGCCTCCCAGTTTCCTACTGTTCCTGGGCATCTGAGTGCTTCAGGTGCTGTGTCTCCACATCGGAATTGCTCTCTCTTGCATGGTGCACCCTTGGCCAGGCAGGAGGAGGGATTGACCCCTCTGTTTCCTTTCTCCAGCTGCGCCAATTTGGCCGAAGTCGCCTTGCTCAGCGCAGGCTCCAGTGCTCCAGCACAACAGGTCTGTGATGGAGCCCAGAGCTGGAGGGCAAGAGGCAGCGATGCCTCGGCTGTGCCCCCTCCCTCCCAGCCCCTCGGGCATCCCCTGCCCCAGACTGAAAGAGGAGGAGAAGGGCGGGGGGGGGGGAGGAGACAGCTGGATAGAAGGAGACAGAGCACCTAGATGGGGAGAGGGAAAAGAAAAAGGGGGAGAAAGGACACAGGGAAGGAGACGGCGAGAGATGACTTGGAGATGGGCACATATCCCCCCCTGCCCCTCGCCCCTGCAGCCCCATCCCCACCCTGTCCCCCAAGCCCGGGCTGAGAGGATGAACTTACCTTGCGGGGAGACGAGTGGGGTGCAGCTGGGGCGGCGGAGCAGGGGGCTGGGGGAGCACAGCTGCTGCTGCCGGTGCCTCTCATGGCCAGGACGAAGGAAGGAGAGGAGGAGGAGGAGGAGGAAGGTTTGATGAGGCTGAGCCCTGGCTGAGGGAGAGGGAGCGAGAGATGCCTTGAAATAAACAGCTGCCGAGGACTGGTCCAGCCCCTCTTTCTCTCTCTCTGTCTCTGTCTCGCTCGCTCGCTGCCTCCCGTTAACCCCATGGCTGCTGGCACGGGCGCGTCCGGCACCGTCGCCCCCGCTGCGGCCCGAGGGGCGCGCCGGGGAAGCCGGCCGGCGGCAGCGGCCGGGCGGGGGCACCGCGTCCCCCCGGCCCGGGAGCCCCCTGCCCCGGCGGCCGGGCGTGAAGGCTCCTCCCGCTCCCTGCCCGCCCGCGCTGCGCTCCCGCATCCCCGCGCCCGCCGCCCGCCGGACCTGCCCCCCGGCGCCCGCCGCCTCCCCGCCGCCGCTGCCCGCTCCGCTCCGCTCGGCTCCGCTCCGCTCCCCCGTCTCGTCGGTTATTTCGGGATCTTCACAGGAAGCGATTAGGTTGCCATGGAGAGAGGTGTCTCCAAGGGACCCGTCGCTCCAGCTCGCTCCGGCGAATGCCACCCCCGGACGGGTCCGTCCTTGGGGGCGGAGGCCCCCCGGGATCCCCCTCCTCCGGGCCGCCCCCCGGGCTCACCCCCGCCGCCCCCCGCCTCTCCGCCCCGCAGCAGTCCCTTCGGGGAGATGCCACCCCCCGGCCGCCCCTCGCCGCCGCGCCGGTCCCGCCTCCCGTCCCCGCATCCCCGCATCCATCATCCCCGGGCTTCGGGCCCCCGGCCCCCCCTGCGCGCCGCGGTACCGGGGGGGGCGGCAGGCGGGTGCCCCCCGGCGGGGTGCAACCCAGGCGGGCGGCGGGGTCCGTTCGAGACTCATGGGCAGAGCCGAGCCGCCCACGCGTGGGCCGGGTGAGACACACGGGCGCTGTGGGAGCAATGGTGGGATCCGTCCAAGGTGAGTTTCCCCGTTGAGGTATCACCCAGGTCATTTGAACGTGTCCCCAAGTGCGTTTCTGCCGGGGATCGATGGGATATGGTCTGGAAATGGTAGGGATGTGACAGCGAAATTAAAGAAGCTGATGTGCCTTTGAGGGGCTGGGTGTTTTACAGGGAAAATCTCCCTCCACCATCAAGTACCAAACAGAAAGCACAGTCCAAATCAGAAGGGAGCAGCTGAGCAACCAACGGGCAAGAGAAGAAAGTCAATGACAGAAAGACAGTTTCCACTCCAGGGTCTGAAATATGAGGAAGCAAGCAAGTAATTTCCTCAGATCCTCAGAAACAATCAAACTTTTCATCATAAAGCGATGAGGAAAGACTGTGGCTGACCCCGGGAAAAAACAGAAAGAAATAGTACAGACAGCACCAAGCTGTAAAGCAACCTGCCACTGCATCAGGAATGGACACGGATGACAAATGGACACACAATACCAAACCTGAGCACGGCAGGATTCCCAGAACAGGTCGTGCTAACTTTGGACAGACACCTGAGGAGACTGAGTCTGTTGTTCTTCATCAGGCCTCCCATGAGCTCCTGCGCTAATGAACCAGGCTGACCCAAGCTTTCCCATGTCAGGACGTTTGAGTCTTGTGTGTGTTTTTTTAAGCATGTTTGGGAGATTCAACAGGTTTTTCATGTGTTTGGGAGTAATGTCTGTGTGTGTTTGGACATATCGGCACGGGGATGTGGTTGTGTTAAGGCTTTTGGTCAGTGGGAGGTCAGGGTGTGGGAGGACGGTGCTGCCAGGGCAGATGTCATGGTCTGGGTTTTCATGAGACACAGCACCATTGTGTATCAACAGGCGTGCACACGTCTGAGCCCCCCGGCTTTTGTCACCCTCACGTACATGGAGCTTTATGTCAGAGATTATCCAGGCTTCTGTCACATTCTCCAGCCTTTTCATCTCTAGCCCTCCTGGGACTTGTAAAATGATCAGTGCAAAGCTTGTTCCATGAGCCCTTGCACACTCATCCCATGAAACCACCTGTACAGACATGGCTGGGGACAAGGCAATGTGGTACGAGCTGGTGTTCAGCTCATCTTGCTCTCTGCACTTCTCCTCCTGTCTTCTCATCCTGGAGGTAGCGGAGGGCAGAAAGCTCTGGAAGGGGCTACATCAGCCACATGGGCTCTTTCTGACCTTTTCAAATCCTGACGAATGTGTTTAGTATAATTGGGAAGCACAAAACAGACGAGAAATTTCAACCAGGGAAAGGTCAGTTAAAGGGCGAAAATCCAAATGACGCAAACATTGAAAATCCCCCTGAAGAGCAAAACTACGGAAAGCAAAAGGAGCCAGAGATATGAGAAAGAACAAGGAGGAGGGTGTTGTAAGGGCCAAGGAAACTCTGGGAGATGGTGGGGGGGAGTCAGGAAAGCCATCGAGGTGATGCGAACAGCAAGCGCAAGGGCTGATGTCACATTTACATCACTCTTGTTTGGTTTGGAGCATAGGTTTAGACAAGCAGAGTGGCAACTGGATGGGGTGTGCTCAAAGAAAAGCTTAATGTAAAATTACAGGGAAATTTGAGGGGAGAGATGAAATCAGGTGGGCTGACAGAGGAGCAGTTGGGTAGCTGTGGAAAGAGGATTCGGAAGTGATGCTAAGTATAAAGTATTACTCTGAAGGTGCTAAAGTGAGGGTGATGTGGTGATGGAAAGAAGATGAAAATGTAAAAATTATCTGTTTGGCCAGGATTTGGACCAGGATCAGTGTATGTCATGTGAGGACAATGAAGTACCTCCCTGCCCGGCCATATCTGGGAAGGATATGAGGCTGTAAATTCTGTCTGGCAGAGCCACTTTTAAATCATCACATACAAATCATTTACACCCAAAAGTCCTGAGGCCAAGCAGCCCACTGCTGCTGGTTTTAGCCTTGTTTCCTAAGGGCAGAGAGCTCTGTGTGGTTGCCCTGCTATCTGCAGAACTTTGTTTGTCCATCTGTCTGTTAGTTGCCATGGGTTTGACAAAAGAACCAGAGTCTAAATGGTAAATAAACTCCAATAAGTTGTATGAAAACCGTCAGCCTGACAGAGGAGATGGCCTTGGTGCCTGTGCTGGAAGAGAGCCCACAGCCAGGCTGCTGGGCAAAACCCCACAGGTCGGAGCAGTCCAGCCAGCAGGCCAGAAGGATTAAGCAGAAAATACTGCAAAAGCTGCGTACGATAGAGAGTGGTGGAGGAGGAGCCCGGTGACGTAGACTATAGACCAAGGGGAAATGACTCACAAATGTGGCAGACTGTGGAAAGGGTGTCATCAAGATACCCTGGTTGAAGGTATGGTAGTGGGAAGTACAGAACATATAGGAAACCACTCTGTAGAGAACCCAGTTTCCTCGGCCCCATTGCTCACCAAACAACTGGTTAATAAGCTCTGGAATATCAGAGACATCCCAGAAGACTGGAAGAGAGCTGTGCCCTGCCAATATTTGTAAAGAGCAAACAGAAGACCTGAAAGTTTCTAGGCAAAGCAACAAAGAGCTGATATAAGATTCTCCAGTTAATGCCAATCAGCCTGATTTGGAGGAAACCGATCTTGCTGCATAAACTTGTTTTGTTCTTGTCAGTCTTTGATGTGACTACAGGTTTGTTTGGAAAAGGCGATGCCTTAGATCTATCCAGGCTTCTGGAAGCATTAATATCCCAAAACATGCTGATGAGAAAAAAATAGCATTATGCGATAATAACAGAGCAGGAGGTTAAGCGAGCTGGTTAACTGCATTTAACAAACTGCAAATGCAAAGGGGGTCATCCCTGGAAGCCCACCATTGAGTGGCAGTGTTTCTTATGTGGATGCCCAGGAACAAGTCCTGGGTCAAGTATGACTCACCATTTTATTCAGTCATTGGTGAGCAGATATAGTTCATTCTGACACAATTTACTGAAGACACCAATACTGTTAGAGTGTTACAAATAATGAGGATAGGACCGACCAGCACAGAATGACGTACCATACTCGGTAAGGTGGTCATTCTCATAAAACTTCTTATAAGATAGGAGAGAGCAAATTGTATAGCCATGAACAGGAAAAAAATGTCCGTATCTACAGAGAACAATTTCCAGTCCTGAAAAGAGGTGATCTGAAAAGGATTTAGGAATCATAACAGGTGGAAAACCCAACACAAGGCCAGTGGGCCAGGCTGCAGCAATGGATCTGAAGTGATCCCTGGCCGTGCAAAGACAGAAGTAAGGAAGAGAAGTGAGGAGATGATTAAACCTCTCTCTGTGTCTGGGTAAGTCCCATGCTGGAAAACTGCACAGTGCTTCATGCTCCATATTTTAAAAATAACTTTGAATCAAAGGTGATCCGAAGGCTGGAGATCTCAGTAATTCAAAGAGGTCAACCTGTTTAATGTATCAAAAAGCAGAACGAGACATGACTTGCTTGCAGTATCACTTTCTTCCTGGGGAAAAGTCTACCAGGTATTCTGGCAGAGAATAACAAGAGCCAGTCACTGGAGAGTGATTAATCACAGAAACAAACTACCAAGTGAAGTGCAAGATCCTCTCTCTTCTGGAGTCTTTGAATCATGACTGGAGGTCTGTCTGGAAGACAGCTCCTGGTCTGCAAAATCCTGAGGGCTTTGAGAGCAGATCGGAG